>NC_090921.1:918402671-919077998 GCF_040938575.1 Ambystoma mexicanum
GCTTTCTCTCATCAGACACATAGGAGCGGAGTTGTGAGGAGTGAAAAGTCAGGTGAACACGACTGAGCGACTTGGGTAACTTGAGGCGGTAAGCCACTGGGTTCATCTTGGACAGGATGTCGAAAGGACCAATGTACCGGGGAGACAACCTGGAAGGTCTGACCCAACGGGGTAGAAACTTGGTAGACAGCATAACCTTTGAACCTTTTTCCCAAGTCGGTACCTGTCTCCGGTGGCGATCTGCTTGGTCTTTGTACTGAACGCTAGCCTTTTGAAGACTATGTTTGGCGGATATGTGAGCTTCTCTCAGTTGTGCCAAACCAGATTCAATCGATGGGATAAAGGTATCCTTCCAGAAAGTGGGTATGATGGATCTGGGGTGGTATCCATAAGTACAATAAAAAGGACTCATACCTAAAGAGGCATGAATCGAATTGTTGTATGTGAACTCAGCAGTTGGGAGAAGAGAGACCCAATGGTATTGTGACTGATTTATGAAACACCTCAGATATTGTTCAAGGGTTCTGTTCAGCCTCTCAGTTTGGCCATTAGTCTGAGGGTGGAATCCAGAAGAAAGAGCCCTCTCAATCCCCAACAATTTGCACAATGCTGACCAAAACTTAGAGGTGTACTGGCTGCCACGATCGGACACAATCTTTTGAGGGAGGCCATGCAGTCTGAATATGTCTTTAAGAAAGACTTCAGCGATAACAGAAGCAGAAGGTATGCCGGACAATGTGGAAAAATGTGCCAATTTGGAATAGGTATCGACAGTTACCATGATGCACGTACAACCTTGGGATTCAGGTAAGTCGACGATGAAGTCCGTAGAAATGTTAATCCAAGGACCTGGAGGGATCGGGTTGAGTTGAAGTAACCCCAACGGTTTCTGGGTGGAATTCTTGTTTTGTAAACAGGTCAAACATGTTTGAATGTAAGCCGGAGTGTCTGCCCTCATGTTGGGCCAAAAAAAGGTTCTTTGGAGCAATTTGAGTGTTCCGCGTAAACCTCGATGACCCGCGACCTTCGAGTCATGACACCACCGAAGAGCTTGTACCTGGAGGTTGTGTGTAGGTAGGATTAGTCTTCCTTGGTTGAAATATAGTCCATCCTTTTCCTCAACAGGTAATCTTCCTAGACTGGGAGTGGGTCCTTCTAAAGGAGTATAAGCCTCCCTCACCTCTTCTAGAAAAGATGACACCACCAGGACGATCTTAGTACGGGGAAATATGAGTTCTTTCTGATATGGCTTGTTAACTTCATTTCTTCGGGACAACGCGTCAGCGACTTGGTTTTGAGAGCCCGGAATGCACGTGATGGTGAAATGAAATTGAGCAAAAAAGTGTGCCCACCTGTCTTGTCGGGTGTTGTAGCATTCCTGTTGCCTCAAGATCTGCAGATTTTTGTGATTGGTGCGTATCTGAAATGGGTGCACACTTCCTTGGAGTAAGTGTCTCCATTCCAGACAAGCCAATTTCATAGCCAATAGCTCTTTCTCGATGACAGAATAGTTCTGTTGACTGGTTGTCAAGGTCTTAGAAAAATAGGCTACTGGATGTTCCATGCCGTGGTTGATCTGCAGGAGAACAGCTCCTACTGCAGCAGCAGAAGCATCGGTCTCCATAACGAAAGGTTTCAGCTGGTCTGGTTGCCGAAGAATGGGGGCCGTGCAGAATCTTTCTTTGAGACTGACAAAACTGTCTTCAGCCTCTTTGTTCCAAAGAAAGGGTTTAGAGGACTTCTTAAGTAGAGAAGTGATGGGCAGGGTGAGCCTCGAGAACCCAGGGATGAATTTCCGGTAAAAGTTAGCCAGACCTAAAAATCTCTGGATATCCTTGACAGATGAGGGAGATGGCCATGCGAGAATGGCTTCAACCTTCTTAGGATCCATGGTTATCCCCTCTTCAGAGAGTATAAAACTCAAGTAAGACATGGATGATTGGGCGAAAGCACATTTCTCTGGTTTCACCAGTAGGTGATGTAATCGGAGTCGGTGTAACACCTCAAATACCTGGGAAGAATGTTCTTCCTTCTTCCGGGAATATATCAGGATATCATCAAGGTATACAACTGTGTTGATCCCCAACAGATCGGAAAATATGCGATCCATAAACCTCTGGAATATAGAGGGGGCATTTACCAGTCCAAAAGGCATCACTCGGTACGCCAAAAGCCCGTAGGGAGTGCGGAAAGCAGTCTTCCATTTGTCGCTGGATTTGACCTGAAGCAAACGATATGCGTTCCGAAGATCTAGTTTAGTAAACATTACCGATCCCTGAATGGCTTCAAGTATCTCAGAGATTATAGGCACAGGGTATCTGTCCTTGATCGTGACTTGATTTAGACCCCTGTAATCTATACAAGGTCTCAACTCCTTGGAGTCTCTCTTGGGTATGAAAAATAAGGAAGCACCTGCTGGGAATCTTGATGGTCGGATCAATCCGTTGGCAAGATTGTCATCCAAGTAGGCCCGGAGAACTTCCTTTTCAGCCATAGAAAGGGGGTACATTCTTCCAAAAGGGACCAAGGCCTGAGGTATGAGGTCAATACTACAATCTTCCGGTCGATGAGGAGGGAGTACCGAAGGTTGTTGTTTCTTGAAAATGTCTGCAAATTCCTCGAATAGCCTGGGTATATTGTGGATGGAGCTATTCTCAGTAGCACATATAGTCTTGACTTTCTCAAACACTGGTCCTGGCAAACACCTTTCTTGACAAAAGGAAGATTGAAAACTCAGTAGATTGTCTGTCCAATTTATTGTTGGGTTGTGTTTGCGGAGCCAACCAATCCCCAATATAACCGGGAAATGGGTGGCCCTGATGATATCGAACTTCAAAGACTCAGAATGTTGTTGGATAGATACTTGTACTTCCTCAGTAGTGTGGGTAATGAGCCCGGAGCATAAAGGAGTACCATCCACCCCTTCTACCTTCTGGTCTTCCTTTTTTGGAACTCGGAGAAGACCCACCTTGTCTGCCCACAAGGTGTCTAGGAAATTTCCGGCAGCTCCACAGTCGAGCAAGGCTTGTGTCTCTATCTCCTGTCCTCTGAACTGGATTTGGACGGCAATTACCATCAATCGATGGTCTTCGGAGGTCTTGGCAGAGGTCACAGAAAGTGTAGCGTAGGAACCGACTGATGCCCCTCGATAGTCTGTCCTACCAACTACCAAGGGCGCTCATTTCCCGGCCTCCTCGGGGGTATGTCAGGACAGTCCCTCAGAAGGTGAGTGGCCGAACCACAATAGAGGCACAGACTGCCTTCTCGCCTCCTCTTCTTTTCTTCTGCAGACAAAGGAGCTCGGGTGGTACCAATCTGCATTGGTTCGTCTCTGGAAAGCGGGCGAGTAGCAGGTGAAGAGGTCGAAGGGGGGGTCTCAAGAAAGGATCCGGAAGGACGAGCTTTCTTCTTCTCGTACTTTTTTTCGGTCATGCGAAAATCGATCCTGATTACCGCCTTGATGAGATCGGAGAAAGAATCTGGGCGGGGAATTCTGGCTAATTCGTCCTTTAAGTCCTCCCGCAAACCTCTCCGGAATGTGATATACTGTGCTTCTTCCTGCCAACCAGCCTCAGCTGCTATTCTTTTGAAAGAGGACAGATAGGAAAGCAGGTCTGAATTACCTTGACGCACGTCAAGGAGGTCTTCGCTAGCTACAAAGGCGGTTTCCGCATGGAGGAAAGTCTGTTTGAGAAGGTCCTTGAAGGCTGTATAATCCTGTAACACCGGGTCAGATCGAGATACCAAAGGAATGGCCCATGCTAAGACATTACCTGTCATATGGGTAATCATGAACCCTACCTTGGTATGGTCTGTGGAAAAGGTGCCTCTTCGGAAAGCAAAGTGAATATTACAGGCATCTAGGAATTCCTTTACTTTCTTTTCGGTGCCATCAAATTTGCCTGATACCAAAGGTAGGGGGGGGGAGATCAGCTGCGAACTGTTCTCGAGTAGCAACCCTTTGTTGAAGGGCGGCATTGTCTGTCTTCAAAGTCTGTACCTCCTGACTCAAACTCTGTACCGCTGCGACAAGTTCCTGGAGTTGTTGTGGGGTTGCCATCTCAATATTTTGGCGTTGCAAGCTATCAAACTGGGCTGGCGGGCTCACCACTTTATCAGGTAGATCAGTAATGTCTTCCTCATCAGTAGAACTCAACTCGTCCCCCGGTTCCCTTTCCTCCTCACCTGAACTCGAAGAGTAATTTAACTTCTTTCTTCTGACGTGCAGAGCGGGAAGTCTTTTCTTCTTTAAGAGGTAAGGTCGGCCTCGAAAGGAAGCCACTACGGCTCCTCACAGGAGGCATGGTGACCCCCCTCCGCGACGGAATATATACGGAGTGAGGGGAAAAGCCAAACGGTGGAAAAACCCCTCCGGAGTACTGGAGCAAGTAGCAACCGGAAACAGGACAACTCGTTGAAGCACACTCTGGCGATCCTATGCGAGGTGAGTATGTGAGAGTACAATAAGATGCAAGCTCCGTAGGCAGAAATGAAGCAAGATGAAAACAGCAAGGAAAAGGAACCCGTCCGGTACCCAACAAGGGAAGGAACACTGGGAAAGCAGGAAGAGAGAGGCGAGCCAGCGATGAAAGAGCCAGTGCAGGGAAAAATTAGGACAGAGCGGGCAGAGTACCGCCAAGGAGAAAACAACAGAGGAGCGAGAGCAACAGAAGGAAAATCCGAAGTTGCAACGCGCCGAGCCGCCTAGCGCGGAAAAGTAAATACGCATAGGCGGCGGCCATGTTGAAAAAGACTAAAACGCTGGTGCTGTCAGGGAAAAAACGTGACAGCACAATCTAATGGCAGCCCAGCTTCCACCTCTTCCACAGCCGCCAGTGCCCAGCGGTTGTGACAGCAAGGCCGAAGGCCGTGCACCCAAGACTCTAAGCCCTGGCCACAACCACCACAGCATAACACACCAATGTTACCAAACATTTTGACTGTGGTATGTGGGCTGCTTAGGGGATATGTTTTCAAAAATTGTAGTACTGATTGGCAGTAGTGTAATAGTGTTCATAGGATAGTGAGATGATGGGCCTCAATACAAGGAAGGGGGTACCCATGCTGCTTTTTGTGGCATGGCTACCCCCATTCTGGGTACCGGTTCCGGGTTCCCTGAATGAGGAAATACTGGGCCATTCCGACCTTGGAGGCCCGGTATTTCCCTATTCAGGGAACCCGGACTAGGGACATCCCCATTCCCATTTCAGCCCCCATAGGGCTTCTTAGCATCCTGGTCTGCTCACGGGACCCGCTAAGGACGCCTGCTTTTATCAGGCGTCCTTAGCGGGTCCCGCAAGCAGACCTCATAATGAGGTGGTAGGGGGTTAATGGGGCTGGCAGCTCTACCGGCCCTGTTAACCCTCTACTGCCTTCCTTGTAATGAGGCCCAATGTGTGTGAATTTGTTTGTTGGATTGTGTTCAGAATATTGGTATTGAAGAATGTAGGCATTTTGGGTTTTATTTATTGGTGAGTTGTTCGGTTGCCTGGCTG
The DNA here is from genome assembly GCF_040938575.1 of Ambystoma mexicanum. Taxonomy (NCBI): domain Eukaryota; kingdom Metazoa; phylum Chordata; class Amphibia; order Caudata; family Ambystomatidae; genus Ambystoma; species Ambystoma mexicanum. The sequence continues at coordinate 918,408,167 of NC_090921.1, forward strand.
TGTTATGTTGTGGTGTTTGTGAGTCTAATTATTATTTACTTACTGTTTCCTTTGTTGAGGCTGTATGTAGAGGTTTGGCCAGGCCATGCAGTCAAGATTGTAGTGTTTGGCGTCAAGCACTGCCGCATAAGATATCCATGGAAGCAAACATTTTGGATTGTGCTCTACGGTGAGGTGTTTGCTTGAATGGGTGTGTTATGCTGTGTTGTTTGTGAGTCCAATCATTATATACTTACTGTTTGACTTTTTTTGTGGTTGTATGCAGTTTTTTCATGATATGGATAGTTGGAGCAGACATTTTTTTTCAATCACTGTGATAAAAGAAAAGATCACATGTTAGTGAAGGTAGTTTATAATGAGTATTGCATTACATAGTAGACATTTCTGTATTTTGTCGACCCTTATAATTAGTACTTTAGAAGTACTATAGTTCAAACCAGTGTGCTGTGAAATTTGCTCAGTTCCTGTGTTTGTTTATTAAATCATTGGTTCGATGGGAAAAATATAGCATGGATTAAATAGATTTCTTTCATTGATTTCAGTTGGAGGAATTGAATAGGTGTATTGCTTTTGATTTGGAGGTGGTGGTAGTATTGTTGCAATAAGAGAGCACTTGGTGTATTCTAATTGTTTATTTCTTTGACCATGTTAGTTGTATTCATCTATATGTTTGCTTGTTGCAGATGTTTGGGACAGTCAGATACCTGTTGGCTTATTCTAACTGTTTCTTTTTGTTGCTTTTTAGCAGTATTTTTTATGTGTTTGCTTTTTGAGAATTTTGGGGCAGTTAGATACATGTTGGTGCATTCTAACTGTTCATTTCGTGTTTCATGTTAGTGGTATTCATTTATCTGTTTGCTTTTTGAATAATCTTGAGGCAGTTCGATACCTGTTGGCGTATTCTAACTGTTCATAGTTTTGAAGTTGAAGTTTTGTTGATGTTTATACAGAGATTAGTTATTACATTTTGGTTTTAAGAATATTAAGTAAGCTTTTACAAGATTTGCTGGTAATCTCTGCTTGAGTGTAATGGTAGCATCATTACATTCAAACCATCCACCATTCTTTTTTTATATATGCATTGTAGTGAGCTGCATTGGTTGTGGCTCCTGGGTGGTAGATTATACCTATTTTTGTGAAGGTTTTCTTTCCAAGTGATACTTGTCCATATGTGAATCCAGTCAGCTTGCAGTTGGTTTTGGTAAAATCTGCATTTTAACGTAAAAGCATTACTATTACGTATTTACTATGTGTCTGTGTTTGTAAAGTGGAGCGATTATCTGAATTGCAGGTAGTACATAATCTGCCATGGTTTGCATTTTGTACAGGTTGCTGAAATGGAATGGATTCACAGTTAGGTATGGATACATACACAAAGCATTCATTAGGAACTTCTTGTGCGACATGGCTGCAAAGAGTGCATGTGTGTTTCCACATGTATGAAATCTGGAAGATTTCATTTATAGGTATGTTTTTGTTTTCTAGTAATTGTAGTAAATACATTAGACATTATTATGGATCTTCTTGTGTGTTTATAGTGAATTTGACCATTCCAGCACAGTAGTCCAATTGCTGCCTTATTCCAGAAACACTGTAAGGGGCCGATTCATAGAATTCGGCGCACAAGTGGCGCACGCGGCTGGCGCACAGTGTGCGCGTGCGGTAGTCTGCGCCAGCCGCGTGCGCCGAAACACATTTCCGCGCACAGCGTATTCATGGATTCCAGCCACCAAAACCAGCCGTGGCGCACAGTGGCGCAGCGACCTTGCAGCAGCACCAGTTACGCCCCCAAGAACGCCTTCCGCGCAGGGAAAAGCCATTAAAATCCCCAATCCAGCGCAAAGGGCTGCGCTAACCCTGTACCAGCACGGCAAGCGGGCTACGTGTATTACAGGGGTTCACGTGAAGTTTCACACGCGATTCCAGCAGGGTACGTGTATTTCAGGGGTGCGCGGGAAGTTCCACACGCGAATAGCCTGGGCGCGTGTATTTCAGGGGTGCGCGGGAAGTTCCACACGCGAATAGCCTGCGCGCGTGTATTGCAGGGGTGCGCGGCAAGTTCCACACGCGAATAGCCTGGACGCGTGTATTACAGGGGTTTGCGGGAAGTTTCACACGCGATTTCAGCAGGGTACGTGTATTTCAGGGGTGCGCGGGAAGTTCCACACGCGAATAGCCTGGGCGCGTGTATTTCAGGGGTGCGCGGGAAGTTCCACACGCGAATAGCCTGGGCGCGTGTATTTCAGGGGTGCGCGGGAAGTTCCACACGCGAATAGCCTGGGCGCGTGTATTTCAGGGGTGCGCGGGAAGTTCCACACGTGAATAGCCTGGGCGCGTGTATTTCAGGGGTGCGCGGGAAGTTCCACACGCGATTGGCCTGGGTACGTGTGTTTCGGGGTGCGCGGGTAGTTCCACACGCGAATAGCCTGGGCGCGTGTATTTCAGGGGTGCGTGGGAAGTTCCACACGCGAATAGCCTGGGCGCGTGTATTTCAGGGGTGCGCGGGAAGTTCCACACGCGAATAGCCTGGGCGCGTGTATTTCAGGGGTGCGCGGGAAGTTCCACACGCGAATAGCCTGGGCGAGTGTATATCAGGGGTGCGCGGGAAGTTCCACACGCGAATAGCCTGGGCGCGTGTATTCCAGGGGTTCGCGGGAAGTTTCACACGCGATTTCAGCAGGGTACGTGTATTTCAGGGGTGCGCGGGAAGTTCCACACGCGAATAGCCTGGGTACGTGGATTTCAGGGGTGCGCGAGAAAGTCTACACGCGATTGGCCTGGGTACGTGGATTTCAGGGGTGCGAGAGAAAGTCTACACGCGATTGGCCTGGGTACGTGTGTTTCGGGGTGCGCGGGTAGTTCCACACGTGATTGGCCTGGGCGCGTGTATTTCAGGGGTGCGCGGGAAGTTCCACACGCGAATAGCCTGGGCGCGTGTATTTCAGGGGTGCGCGGGAAGTTCCACACGCGAATAGCCTGGGCACGTGTGTTTCGGGGTGCGCGGGAAGTTCCACACGCGAATAGCCTGGGCGCGTGTATTCCAGGGGTTCGCGGGAAGTTTCACACGCGATTTCAGCAGGGTACGTGTATTTCAGGGGTGCGCGGGAAGTTCCACACGCGAATAGCCTGTGTACGTGGATTTCAGGGGTGCGCGAGAAAGTCTACACGCGATTGGCCTGGGTACGTGGATTTCAGGGGTGCGAGAGAAAGTCTACACGCGATTGGCCTGGGTACGTGTGTTTCGGGGTGCGCGGGTAGTTCCACACGTGATTGGCCTGGGTACGTGTGTTTCGGGGTGCGCGGGTAGTTCCACACGCGATTGGCCTGGGTACGTGTGTTTCGGGGTGCGCGGGTAGTTCCACACACGATTGGCCGGGGTACGTGTGTTCCGGGGTCCCGTGAACTTTCACACGCGATTGGTTGGGATCCACGTGTGTACTGTCATCACGTGCAATGAGGGATACTCCCTCGCACGTCACGTCACAGACGCGCTCACGCGCTGAGGGCCTTTGGTCCAATGAAAATGCGTATGCGTGCAGACGCGCTTACGCGCTAAGGGCCTTTCCTCGAATTACACGCTGACGTGCAGAATTTTCACGTGCCAAATCACTCCGTATCAAGCTGGCCACGCGTAAGCACACGGAAGACCACGCTCCTGCCCAGAAGGCCGAACTACTGCCCCCCAGAGCCCCGAGCACGCTCCCACCTGCCATCTGCTGCTGCCTGACTGCCTGCTGCCCACGTGCCCTGCCATTTGCTGCCTGCACATCAGCCAGGGGTGCTGTTGGTGTGACCACCCCTGCTGGAACCAAAGACTCCCGACTGAGATTCCATCGCTCCACAGCCCAGCCCCAGGACCCAGTTGCCCACCCACTCCTGCCTCTGGGGTTGTCATGTCGGGGCAAACTCCATCTGTGACCACTGACAACCCCCGGCCAGAGAGGCAGAGGGGCACCAGCTTCAGTGCCACCGAAGTTGGTGTCCTGGTGGAGCAAGTCCTGGGGCAGTATGATGCCCTCTTCGGAAGTTGCCGCGCCGACAATGAAGGACGGACTCGGATCTGGACTGACATCGTGACTGCCATCAACGCGGAGGGGGTGGCAGTCCGCGACTTCCAACATGTCAAGAAGCGTTGGGAGGACTTCAGGTCCAGGACCCTGACCAAGGCCGGCGCCTCTTGAAGGCAGCGGATGCCAAGGGGCGCCGGGGCCACTTGTCGGAAGAACAGATGAGGGTCCTGGAACACATATCCCCAGCGCTCCACGTCCAGGTCCTTGAGAGGCAGACCCGTCTGGAGTCGAGCGGTGAGTGTACATGCATCCTGATTGTGAGCAGTGCGTGTGGTGATTGTTCAGTAGTGTGCAGGTTGCACATCTGTTTGTATGGGGTCGAGTATGGGTGCGGGTGTACAGGGCCGTGGGGCTGACACATGCGAGGGCTGTAATGTGTGAGACATGGATGGTGCCTGTGTGTGTGGGCTTGCATGCCAAATGCAGTTGTGTGGGCACACAAGTTTGTATGAATGTGTATGTGAGTAGACATGTCCGTGATGTCACGCATGTATGTTGTTTTCAGCTGATTGTATCAGCGCTGTGTACATGTGCATGTGTGTGTATTTGACAAGGGTGCAACAGTGATGCAACATGGATGCATGTGACAGCGGTATGTGGAAGCCTGATTGGCAGATGTGACATGGATGCCCGTCTGATCACTGCGACACTTAGCAGAGGTGTACACATGCATGCAAGTGTGGTGGTTGGTGTGTACATGTGTGGTGCACTTCCTGTGTTGCATGTGATGTCTGGCTCACCTTTGGCTGCTGATGCTGTTGTATGTGTATGGATGGTGTTGGCAGTTGCAACATGGCTGTGGTATGGCTCGTGTGTGCAAGTTGTAATGACATGTGTGTTGGGGATTGTGATGACATGTCTGAGGTTTGCCAATGCCACTCATGTACAACTGTCATGTGTGTATGTGTCCATTGTACAGTGCCCTGATGCCTGTGTTTTTTTTCTCCCTGTCTGCAGCGTCAACTGATGAAGAGGGCGGAGAAGGTGCTGTGGAGCACAGCGGCGGGGATCCCACCGCCAGCCGGAGACGCAAGGCCCGGCTCCCCTCCCAGGTTGTCATCTCGTCGGGGAGTGAGGAGTCCGGTGCCGCGTCCCAGGCCGCAGCTGCCGGGGGGAGGTCCAAGAGGCGGAGGTTGCAGTTGGACTCCTCGGCAGCAGAAGGGGCAGCTGGGACCCCACAGGGCCCAACGGGGGAAGATGGCACAGAGTCATCCAGGTTGGTGGGGGGTTTGGTGGAGGAGGAGGCCGTGCAAGCACCGGAGACGGGGTCTGGGGGTGGGGATCCCACTGGTGCTAGTGGTGCAGTGCAGGACCAGGGACAGGAGGCAGCACAGGCCGCCGTGGAGGTGCCTGTGTGCAATCCTGTCCCTGATCCTGTCCCTGCATCATCTTGCACCAGCAGGGATGCCCATGTCCAGACCAGTTTTCAGGCAGGGGATGAGCTGACGTCAACTGGCCTTCCTCTGCCTGCGGACGTGGCTATCCAGGCCCGGGTTGAGCCTGTCCTGGCTGGAGTGGCGTTGCGTCAACGGGCCATGCGAGGTGACCTGCAGTCTTTTCATGAAGAGACTGCACATCATCTCGAATGGCTCGTTGACCACGTCAGCCTGCTGGGACAGGTCACCCAGGCCGGATTCCTCCGTCTGATGGGGCTTGCCACGACCCCCTCCTCAGCTGGACCCCCTACGCGCCAGTCGTCCTCTGTGCCATCTTCCCACCCATCAGTCACCTGGGTGCCCTGTGGAGCTGCCTCTGACGGTGCGGCCAGGCTGGTGGAGGAGGCATCCCTGCCACAGTCGGGAGTCGGACGTCCAGCAGGGGTGGCCACGTCAACGACTGCACCCCAGCCGGCGGAGGATGTGCAGGCAGCAGGAGGCAGTGCAGGGGCAGAGGCACAGCAGCAGCAGCTCCATGGTGGGAGCCATGAAGGCTCGGGGCCTTCGACATCGGAGGGGCAGGCATCGGCCGGAGGGCAGGAGGACCCAGGACAAAAAGTGTCTTCCGTGTGGCAGCGGTTGGGCCACGCCATAGATGCGGAGCGGCAGCGGGCGGAAGAGGCACGGCTCTCAATGGTCAGGGCGGAGAACTCCATGCAGAGGGCCCTGAGGCGGGTCGAGTGCCTCGAGGCAATCCGCAGGGCTTTGGAGGTGGACACGTCGATGGCCCTGCGGACCCTCGGGGCCATGGAGGAGGACCGCCTCCGGGACATAGAGGAGGAGTTCGATGATGCCCTGGCCCGGCACATCCAGAAGTGAGCCGTGGAACTAGCCCGCTGCCCTTGTACATAGTTATGTAGGTAGTGTTAAGTTTCATTTTTGTTTTTATTTCATTTGGACCTTTTGGACATTGGCCACATTTTTGTATATAGTTTTTTTTATTGGTTAGTGTAGTTAGTTAGGTTTCCTTTATTTTGTTGGGATGATGGACCCTGGCTTCTTGCTTTGTACATAGTTGTGGACTTGTACATACTTTATTTTTTAACATTATCCATGGATCAATGGCTTATGTTTTTTTTTCACATTGGATTTTGTTTGGTGGACATTGACTTTGTAGTACATTACTTTGGATTTCTATATTCTTTGATTTTTTCTTTTTTTTGGACGGACATGCTTCTTTTCATTTTTTCCATTCACATTTCAGTTTCTTCATTTTTGTTTCTATTCATCTTTCCTTTAATACATTATTTATTTGTTGCACTTCAATGTGTGGTGTCTCATTGTTTTCATGCATTTCATGTAATGTGTTTTGAGATTCACTGACACCCATTGGGTGTATGTGAGGGACATGTGTTTGTTTTGGAACTTGCAATTGGTGTTCTGTGATGTAATTGCAGAATATGAGTGGGTGGATGCAATACTCGGGTGGGTGTTTTGCATTTGGGGGCTGACCATAGAGACCAGGGATCTGGACTGTGATGACATGTTGGGTGGGGAACATGAGTTGGACATGGGTGGGGGCCTGCTGGCAGGTGCCCCACAGTGCTGGGGGGTGGGAGACATGAGTGGGGGCCTGGTGGAGGGTGCCCCTGGATGCTGGGGGGTGGGGGTGGTGGGAGACATGTGTGGGGGCATGCTGGCAGGTGCCCCACAGTGCTGGGGGATGGGAGACATGGGTGGGGGCCTGGTGGAGGGTGCCCCTGGATGCTGGGGGGTGGGGGTGGTGGGAGACATGTGTGGGGGCCTGGTGGAGGGTGCCCCTGGATGCTGGGGGGGTGGGGGTGGTGGGAGACATGTGTGGGGGCCTGGTGGAGGGTGCCCCTGGATGCTGGGGGGGTGGGGGTGGTGGGAGACATGGGTGGGGGCCTGCTGGCAGGTGCCCCACAGTGCTGGGGGGTGGGAGACATGGGTGGGGGCCTGCTGGCAGGTGCCCCACAGTGCTGGGGGGTGGGAGACATGAGTGGGGGCCTGGTGGAGGGTGCCCCTGGATGCTAGGGGGTGGGGGTGCAGGGGGACATGAGTGGGGGCCTGGTGGAGGGTGCCCCTGGATGCTAGGGGGTGGGGGTGCAGGGGGACATGAGTGGGGGCCTGTTTGAGGCTGCCCCTGCACTGCTGGGGGGTGGGGGTGCAGGGGGACATGCGTTGGTGGGCAGTAGTGCTACTTGATATGTGGGTTGGCTGGTGGGCATGGCCATGGTGGATGGGGTGCCTGCAGGACATGTGCTGGGTAGGCCCCTGTGGTGTGAGCCACCTGCAGGGGCCGTGGAGGGTGTAGAGGGTACACCTGGGAGGACCCACACGTGCAATTCACGTGTGCTGCTCCCCGCGCACCCCCGAAATACACGTACCCCGCTCTATCGCGTGTGGAACTTCCCGCGCACCCCCGAAATACACGTACCCCGCTCAATCGCGTGTGGAACTTCCCGCGCACCCCTGAAATCCACGTACCCGGCCAAATCGCGTGTGGAACTTCCCGCGCACCCCTGATATCCACGTACCAGGCCGAATCGCGTGTGGAACTTCCCGCGCACCCCCGAAATACACGTACCCCGCTCAATCGCGTGTGGAACTTCCCGCGCACCCCTGATATCCACGTACCAGGCCGAATCGCGTGTGGAACTTCCCGCGCACCCCCGAAATACACGTACCCCGCTCAATCGCGTGTGGAACTTCCCGCGCACCCCTGATATCCACGTACCCGGCCAAATCGCGTGTGGAACTTCCCGCGCACCCCCGGAATACACGTACCCCGCTCAATCGCGTGTGGAACTTCCCGCGCACCCCTGAAATCCACGTACCCGGCCAAATCGCGTGTGGAACTTCCCGCGCACCCCTGATATCCACGTACCAGGCCGAATCGCGTGTGGAACTTCCCGCGCACCCCCGAAATACACGTACCCCGCTCAATCGCGTGTGGAACTTCCCGCGCACCCCTGATATCCACGTACCAGGCCGAATCGCGTGTGGTACTTCCCGCGCACCCCCGAAATACACGTACCCCGCTCAATCGCGTATTTTACTTCCCGCGGCGCCACTTTTTTGATGCGCTGGGACTCTACCGCCTGCCTTCGTGTGGCGGACGTGTTTCAGCTTGTGCGCGGCTTTGGCTGTGCGTGGGTTTGCCCTATTCCATTCCATGGATACGTGTGGTTCGTGTGCGTGTGGGCGTTACCTCTGCTTCCGTGCAGTGCATCCCCAGTTACGCCCTTATTTTCGCGTGTTGTTCCCCATTCCGCGCGTTACGCCCCATGTCCCGCCCACTTTCTGCTGTGTGCGCTGAGGTTGTGCGCTTTCACTGTGCGCGTCGCGCACCGTCGCGCACGCCTTTCGCGATGTTGCAGTGACTTGTGCGCCATGCACGGGTTTGGCGCACATCGCGCGGTGAACACGCGCAGGGACTTCCATGAATCGCACGCGTGCGCGTGCGCCTGTTTTTTTCCGCTTGCGCCTGCTTGCGCCTACTTGCGCGTAGATTTTCGGCGCACGTTGGTTCCATGAATCGGCCCCTCAGTGTTGTCAGATTGTTGGTTGCATTTCTATGAAGGAATAGCACATGGAAACACAATTGATCTGTCATGTGTAAGTAAATGTTGTCAATAAATTGTGGCAATTGGAATAGAATATTGATCGCTACATTTGCGTAGCAATTTACACCAGTTGTATTTGAAAATATGAATTGAACTGACAGTTCTGTGTCCAAGTCATTTGTTGGGAGTGTGCAGTGTTTCTTTGAAGAGGTAGTTTGTTTTTGCAGTAGATCCTTCTTTGGTTGTGGTTCTTGATGAAGTATTAGCTTCTTTTAATTTCTTTGGAAGAAATGCTGTGAGATCCTGCATAATTTGAGTCTGGAGTAGTTTTCTTTTACAAAGATTTTCTTTTTGCGGAACTGGATAGGTTTTTAGATGGGGGTGTAAAGTGAACACATTCTATTATATTCTAGAATGCAAGGAATATCAGCATTTACTTTACTTACACCAAAGTTGATTAGAAATAGTCCGCTAAGTGTACATAAGCGTGATAGGGCTGCATAGCTCATGCCTTCTTTAAACGCTATGCTACCAATATCCAAGCTTTATCTAGGGTAGGACCTTGTGATTTGTGAATGGTGACTGAGTTTGCTAGAGTTAGAGAAAATTGTTCTCTACGTACGTACATGTCTTTGAAAAGAAGGAAGCGGGCTGTTGAGTGTCCTATCCTTTTAACTTCTTATAGTTTGTCAAAGAGAATATTGACAAACTGAATGTTGTTGTCACATGGGTATGTTTGAAAGCCAACAACTGTACCAAGTGCTCCATTAACTAGTCCTTGCTCCACATTAAGCTTATGTTAAAGCATTACTCTACAGTTTAAATATAACTTTAATATTTTCTCCAAACCAACTGTGTTAGAGATAGAGTTTCCTAAATTAATTAGCCTTGTTGTGGCTTTTCGACTCATGGGTAGTGTCATACCATGTATGTTCAGTTTGTCTGTGGAGCAAATTTGAAGCATTGGTTGCATTTCTTTTATTAACATTGTTTCATTAAATTTTGAACAGCTTGCAAGAGTTAACATCAAGGACATACAGTTTAAATTTTTGTGTGCTAATTGTTCCATGACATCAGGAGAACATGAGTTATTGCCAGAGAGTGCATGGATGTGCCTGTTTTTTATTATAGATTGTGATTCTTGAGCTAGTGCACCAACTCTAATACTTTTTAAAATGTTGGCGTATGTGAGGTCTGCAGAATGACACATGTTGTCAGTTAATTCTTTGTATTGAAAATGTTGCCAAAGGTTGACATTTCCTATGCTGCCAAGAGTTTTATGGCATAGTTTGTGCCCCAAGGTTTTAAAAATAGATTCACCTTTAAATTATGTTAATTGAAGAAGATCTCCCAAAACTATAATGTGTTTTCCTCCAAAGAGTTCTTCATAGTCTGTTTTCAGGACCTCTTGTAATCTGAGGTAAATGAAGGCTAATTTTAGATTGGAAACCATGCTTACCTAATTTATTAGTAGCATTTTCATTTGTTTGAAAACTCTGGATAGTTCCATTGCAGGTTCTGGAGAAAGTTTGTAATAGACTAATTTGTTTTGGTGTTTTACTGGAAGGAGTAGTAATCGGTGTAAATTGACACCTCCTATGTTGTAGGCAACTAAACCTGTGGGGGCAGTTACAACAGTTGATAGTGTTTTGTTTGTCAATTGTTGGAGGAACTTGTTGATTTTTTTTTTGAAGAAAGTTTTGCCTGAACCAGCATGACCACTCACATATAGCAGTATAGGTGTGTAGTATTGACAGGTACAATTTTTACTTTCATGCTGCACACCATGTTCAATTTGATTTGTTTTTTCTTGGAAAATGCTATGCTGCTCATTGTTTAGTTGTGATTTTAGCAGAGCAAAGTTTTCTGTAAATTGCTCATACTGACACATGGTGTTTTCTACTTCTATAATGGCTAATTCTGCCTCATTTGCTATTAGTGGCTGTCCAAGTGGTTCTTGGCTTCCTGTTAAAGAATGTTGACTACTGTCAGGAGTGTCCGCCTCTAGTTGCACCTGGAGTTCTTCTTGTTGCTCTTCAATGTGCAACATTGTTTTGAACTGTGTAAAGTTTACGTCTGTTATAATGCTTTGATTTGATTTTAAAGTGTCTTCAGAGGAGTCATAGGTATCTAGTAAATCTTCTTCTTTGCTCCATGGTTTAAAAAGTTGTAGCAGGGACATGTAATACAGTTCTTTATGTTGAGGAGTCTTTAATGACAATTTGATATGATTAATTAAGCTTCATTTGGTAAATTTCACTAAGCTGCCTTCACAATATTCCACTCTGTATCTACCCTTGTTTTCATCTGTTTTAATATCATTTTTGTATGTGAAGTTTCTGGCTATGTGCCAAATGATATGACACATGCTTTCCAAAATGGTACTCCTGTTAGGGTGGCATGTGTCTTGTAAATTGTTTTTCAAAATATCTTGGCTGTTGGGATAATTTTTGGCTATTGTTTCTATGTCTTCATGTGATTTGAGAACTCTTTTTCTAGATTTAGTTAAACGGTCTGCAGCTTCATAGCAGCCACATTCTCTATTGGAGAGCATGTTTATGCCTAAGCTGTACAATTTCTGTGATAGTGTTTTGTCAGATGATATATCATCCCAGAGGTCTTGGAGCTCGCTCTTTGTTTTCTGCTTTGGTTAAGTAGGCTGTGACATATCATGCTACTGCAGTGGTATTGTCTACATTGTATTGCACATCTATATTTGCATTCCATAGGAGGGCAAATATTGCATTGTAATCATTGATGTATTTTGATCCTTCTGTTCTTTTTATGTAATATGTGTTGTTAGGTGATTTACCTTTGACACTATGTCTAACAGAAGACATGAAATAGTTTACTTGACCTGTTGTTTAAACTGTTCTATGGCAACCCAAGCAGCATTTGATGTAGTATTTCCATTTGTTTTTATATTTGCAAAAACAATACCTCCCACATTTGTGTCTTTGAAATTGGAAAATGTGTGCATAAAGGTCAATATGTGTTGTTTGTGAAGGGTTTTCACAAGTGACATATTTTTGGATGAACTGTAAAACAGTGGCATCACAGTCCTGACCAAATTTAGGAGCATCTTTAATCCATAAAAGCATGTGATGTGTTGTGTTCCTCTGGCTTGATATTCTTTTCTCCAAAAGAAGTGGTGCACTTCTCCGAGGGGAGGAACAAGTTTATTACAAATGAAGTGTAGCATAACAGTCAAGCGATGATGGAAATATCTTGATACATTTACGGCATCTAGAGAGCAGAGTTCTCCTGGTGTTTTATATCTATATTTGTTTTGTTTTTGTTTGCTACACGTAGGACATCATGTAAATATTCCCATGCATATTCTGCACAACTTAATGTCTCAAACCAAGTGGGTGGCCCAAGGTTTCTTATCATACAGCATACATCTCTGTGATGTCAGAACCAGTATTCTTTTGTACCACACATGTTTGCTAAAAGATTTATAATGCTTGATTGTAAAACCTCATATTTTTCTTGCACTTTTTGTAGTAATTGCGTAGCTGACGTATTTTGAAAATTGGTACCTGATTGTGCAACTCCACAGCATAGAGCTGCTAGTTCACTTTCAAAGAGAAGGTGGAATATGTATTCCACATTTTGTCTGAATCTGGGGTCTTCAGAATACATTCGTAAAGAGCGGTATTCTGATGCTGTTATTTGTGTGGGTCTATCATCGTACCTTCATCCTTTTACAGTAGGAAAGAGTAAAGGAAATGCACATGCTTCTATACTTTTTCCCCATATGCTGATTGAAGACTCTTTGGCTTGTTGCATTAGGTACGTTTCCAGTGCATCATCTATGGTGTCTTTAGAGTGTAATGGGTGAATTGTATAATGGTCTAAAATATTGGATTCTGTAGCAGGATCTAGTGTTAGAATTTGACCAGTTTCTGATGAGTCTTGAATTATTGCAGTGGTTTCCCTCAAGTTTTCTTCAATATGCATTTCTTTGTAGTATTCAGTGTTGTCTTTCAGATATTGCAGGGCTTGTCGAACTTTATATAAGTCCACAAGTTGTTGCCAAGTTTTTGTCTTTTGTAGGTACGCCATTTACTAAGATAATTAAAGATTGATCTATTAGACGTTGCACTCCCAGAGTGTGTACATTTTCTTTGAGATAAAATGGCAAACAAACTGCTTTGCCACAAATGCCTTTCAGTAATTTAGAGGGAGGTACTTTTGCTGTTTTTGGTTGAAGGCGTATTATTGCTTGAAATTGGTGCACTGTTTGAATTATGATGCTCTCATAGAAGTTACGTTAATGCAGGGGTTTTGGTAGTGGGGATAATTCCAAGTTATTTGTGACAGCACTTTAAGATGTTTGATTGTTGTCAAGTTTCGCAATGCAGTAACTGCAAAGTATTAAGGGGTGAGTAATTTCATATTTGTTTTCTGCTATAAGATAGAGAGCTAATTGGAACCACTTGGAATCTTCATTGTCTTCTATTTTGTACATTATGTCTACAGTTTTTGTGCTATTCTTATAAAAAAGTCCTACGGCAACACACACATGGTTTGGAATTTCAGCAGATGTACTTTTAAAGTTTAGTATTTCTTTTTTGTATGTATGTAGTAGAAGGTTGCCATTTGTAAAGTTGTTGCTAGTCTGTTGTAAAGCTATTGCATTTTTATAAGTGGCTTTCACTTCCAAAATGTTTTCTCTGGATATGCTCTATTTCTTTGAGTAGTTCTTTGGATGTACCATGTAGAAGATTGTTATTTAAATTGGCTAGTGCTAAAGCAGGACTTTTGGCATAGTACAGTTTATGAACCAGATTTCTTATAGTTGAATGGTGTGTTGATATCATTTTGATATGGTGGAAAGTGCTCTTGCAAATAGGTCCAAAATGCAGGTTAATTAATGTCCTTGTAGTCCTTGTAGTCCTGTTATATTTGAGTCCATACTTTGTAATAGTTTTCTTTTCAATTCTTTGTAATAGTTTTCTTTTCAATTTGTCTTTGCCTTTCACATACTGATTGAGGAACTGGCATAAAGATGTGAATGATTTTTTGCCTATGTTACACATTGATGTGCACAGCCATTTGTAGAGTGGACGCATTGCTTCAGTGGAATGTAGAGTTGATACTAAGTTTTCTGGGGATATTTTTGTGAGCAGCGTTTCTTGTTCCATAATGGTTTGTTAATTTGTTCATACCCTCGTCCACTGTTATGTATGGCAATTGGGTTTGTTTGCTTTTGTTTGTATGCTTCTTCATTGAACTATGTTTCTTAGCTGATGGTGTGACTCCATTCACCTCCACAGATGTTTGCGAAGCTATCTTTGTTGATATTCCGTTTATTCAGAAGTCTTTTTTGTAGTTTAGTACTTAGTTTTGTTAGTGGTTTCATTCTGCCTAAAACTAAAATAAATAATTTCCTTATGAGAAGGATTGCACTGTCTATGAGAACTGCTAGGATACATTTTCTACGGTAGGTTTAAGGGGTTGTGTGTGATTTCTCTCCTGTTTTTATAAGGTTCTGAATGACTCTGTGGTGGAACATTAATTGTAAAATTATTTTTTCGGCATGCTGACTTGTGGCTACATCAAGATTTATAGGTGCAGTGTTAGCACTAGTGGTAGCTGCAGTCTTGTTAATCACTTACTGTTTAATTTTACATTTTGAAAAAGGAGGCAAAGTTTCTTTACTGGAAGCTGTTTTTTTTTTTCGCTTAGTGACTGCATTAGCTGTTTTGTTTGAACTTTTTGTACACATTCTGCCAGAGGTGGATGGTTATTTTGGACACTTCTATTTTGATCGTGTCTGCTTTGCTTTCTACAGAGTTGCTTTTTGGTAGGCATTCTTTGGGGTCTGTTGGAGAATAAATAAAGTGTGGGTTGGGATGGTGTGCAGTGTATGTGTGCTTTGTGCATGAGTGTGAAGGTAAGCAAGTATGTAGAGGTGTGTGATTGTGCAATGGGCTGTTACTTCAGGTTGGGAAGGCTATTCTTGTATTTGTGTGTCACTATACTGGTGTTCAGATGACAATACAAAGTATGTAGCTGCTAAGGGGCAAGCAGTAATAGTGAATCTAATGCTGCAGGCTTAATAAAATTGTTTGTTCTACAATACTAGAATTTTACAGTGTTTGAGTAACAGTTATGGCAGTATTGCACTTACTTTTTGGATGGAAAGAGTAGGTTTATTCTGAGTTCTGATTCATACTTCAGACACTGCTGGTTTTCAGGAGAGTGGTCTTCACTGCAATTGTGAAATAAAGAAGTTAGTAAATATGTGTGTTAATAGCACTGTTGTTAATGTAGACATGCATTTGTTTGTTTTTGCAGTAGTAGTGCTGTCTGATAACTGTGCATAGCAGGTAGATGCAGTTTCCTTTGTCTGTGTGCATTCTGTATATTTTAGTTAGAATCTGTCAGTTCAACTGTCCTTAGAAATTATTACAATAGTTTGTTTGTTTGTTTGTTTGTTTATTTTATTTATATCACGCACCTGACCCGGAGGTAATTGGGCGCTAGAAGGACAATAATGGTTACATGGCATAGTATAGACAGTTCTGAGCATGAGAGATGCAGTTTAAACAGTCAGGGTAAGATTACAATGGTAAATATATTCATATTATATATTATACATATTATACATTCCGGCATTGGGTCATAGCAGTAGTACAGGTCAACATATGTACTAATTGTGCAGTCCCACCTGAGGGTTTGTGGTATCTAAAAACTGTTGTATTTATGTTTTGTTAACTATCCATGTGATAACATGGCTTCTGAATTTGTTAAAATTGTTATAGTAAGCACACAAAGCACACTTCGCTGTTTAAGTCAGTGTTATTGGATGTTAGGAGATAGGAGAAATAACTGTATGCTTTTCTTGCTATTTATACAGGGTAAATGGCAGGAAATGTGGGAAAAGCCTGCAATGTATGTATTTGTGAAGGTGTGGGAAATAAAGCAGAATGATTTGATGGGTTCAGCAGCTTATTACTCCAGGATAGTTGTAGTGGAGAAGGTTCAAATAAGAAAACCTGGAAAAGTGACAAAGGGACAAAGCAAGTTTACCAGACTGCAGATGATTAGCAAACTACTGGGTGATCCTGTGGTGCTTTGGAGATTGGACAGTCTGAAATACAGTAAGGGTGCAATGAAGGGTCTGGTGCTTGTGTTGTAGACTGAAGGGGAGGGGGAAATGTTACATGTATTGGTTTACTACACTGTTTGTACATAGTTGTACATGATGTGATAGACATGACTGCACCTGTGTATAGTTGAATGTTGTTGTAAATTCAAGAATGGAATGGGCAACCAGCTGGAATGAGAAAGCTGTCTAGATTGGAGGAACAGTTCTAGAGACAGTGGTGTTGTTTCAGCTGGGAACCTTTACAATTATATTGGCTATCTGTGTGCATGAATGAAGAGGCATGTACTCATCCTGGCTGTGTGTCACTTTATAACACCTTACAAAGCCTCCTCCCACAATTATACTGTTATTTCTCCCATCTTTTAACATGAAATGACACTTTGTGAGACAGCTGCGTGTGTTTTGTCTGATAACTATTATAATCATATTATAATCATTCCTAAAGGAAGTTCAAATGAAAGTTTGTATGTAAAATATCCAGAATCTATAGAAAGGAAATTGTATGTGCATCATATGCACTATAATGCATGAAATGCTATTGTAGTTGAAATGTGGATACATAGGTGGTAGTGGTTGCACAAATGACAGAATGAATGAAGACAATAATAGTTTGCACATTACAGTTAGTAATATGGGTAAATAGAAATGTGGAGAGCAGACAGCTTTGCAAGTGACACTTGATCATAGCAGATGGGAGAAATGACAGTAAACTTGTTTTACAGGTTATACAGTGTAAGCGGCAGTTAGCCTGTTTATACACATTTATACAAGCGCTATACATGTACTGTGCTAACATATTCATACCACAAAATTGTGTTCATGCATGTGGATGTGCATGAATCTGCAAGAAGAAATCTTGGAGAGTTTTATAGTAGTTGTTGTTGTAGGTGCTTTGCCATCACAGCCCAATTGTACTGAGTGATCAACAGTACATCTGAAGTGCTGAACTATGATGATGTAGCGTTCTTGGATAGCCAGTTAGGAATATGGATAGGGTTTGTTCACTTGGTATCCAGAAAATGTATCCTTCTAAAGACTTTCATGTATCTGATGAGCTGATTGACAAACTTTTAAATGACTGAAGGTCTGGTGCCACTGCGCCACCTCTGTATGTTCCTCTTCCTGCTGTTATTCCTCCTCCTGTAGCTCCTCCTGCTCCTCCTATTGCTCCTCAAAAATGTTCCTCTTCCTCTGGTTGTTGTTCCTCCTCTTGTCATTGCTCCACCACCCGCTCCTCCACCTTTGCCTGCTGTTACGGGTCCGGTGGGTTTGCCTGCTGCACCAGTAACAGCACCCTTTTTGCCTAATATACAAGATCTGCCTACTCTCCCTCTTCCAAGTGCTTCCACACCGCTTGTAGTTGATCGGGGAGCGGGATCAAGATTGTAACTCATAGTACTGTGTCTCCAGAGAGAAAGCATGAATTGACTGCATGGGCTAGACATTGAATGGAGAGGGGTGAACAAGCTGATGTTTTTGCCACCCCCTCGAAATTAGACAATTTTCCTGAGAAAAAAGTTTTTATTGAACAATTGGGAAAGCATTTACGTATAATGTGGAACAAGTTAAATGATACAGATCTCCCACAAGGGTTAAGGGATCTGAATATTTTAGCATTTTCTAGAGATACTGCAGAGAAAGTACATGAGCACGTCGAGAGGGTTTTTGGGTACAGAAGGGAGTTGGAAAGGTTACAAAATCAAGATGTAGATGGTGATAGTTTGGACGCTATGTTAGTACAGAAACGGTTCTTTCCTTGTCGTAAATCGATAAATGAGGAAACATGAATTTGTACAAAAGATGCGATAAGGTGGATTTCATACATGTCAATAACTCCCGTTGAAGTATATGACACGCATAGTCAGTATACGCCAAAAATGCAGAGGAAAGTGATACAGGTAATGGTAGAATACCTGCAGGATGAATGTACAAAAAGAAAGATTTGTTGTCCCGCAGAATTATTGAATATTTATAAGAGAGCTTTTTCATTTGACACTTCTTCAGCTGCTTTAGCGCTCGATCTAGCTTTGTTGCTCAGTAAGTGTTCGGAGTTGCCTACTCCTCAGTTGCCTATGAAAGAGGTTCCTCTGACATTTGTCCCAAAAGTTGAGATTCCCGCTAATGTTGCAACGGGTGCAGCTGCTCAAGACATCCCTGCACATTATGTGTTACAGTTCGTTCACATCCCGTTCTCGAGACAGGAAGTGAATACCATTAAACAATCTATTCCCAATATTAGGACAAATCCAACAGGATTCTATAAAGAGATCGAGTCTGTCTTGCAATCATCAGTATTTCCCTTGAGTGATATGGATATGCTATTTCCCGTGCTCCTACCTATTGACTTGTGGAAGCAGATTAGGACTGTAGATGATGTACCTCGGTTAGGAGATACATGGGATAACATGATTAGACTAGATAGAGAAGGCCAGCTGGCGGGAGACCACCACAGGTAATACTGACTTTGCCTGATAGAATAGTTACAAAATTAAAAGCTATAATTCCTGAAAGAAGGATTATTTGGGACAAGCTTACTGCCTGTGTCCAAGGAAAGTCGAGGGTGCTACCGAGTTCTTCAATCGGTTCGAAAAATTATTCTCAGATTTCAGCGGACAAGATTTGAGCACAGAGTCTGTGAAACGACTTTTCGTGGACAAGTTTGTGCGTGGATTGCTGCCTGACATCCAGTCGCAAATTATGTCCACAGAGAGTGCTTGGTAAGCGAAGTCTCAATCAGAAGTATTGCATATGGCTCAGTACTATGAGAATCGTGTCAATAACGAAAAAGAAGGAGTTGAAAAGAGAAAAGGAGACTTAAAAACAAAAGTTTTATTGCAGCAGATTGTTAGAGGCCCTAAAGGGGGTAATTCGCAATTTAGAGGACAGTATGTTCCACAGGGAAATGCACCATTGGGTCCTGTAAACATAAACCAGTGTGCTTATTGCAGACAAGAGGGTCATTGGTGTGCACAATGCCCAATCCTCCAGCAGAGGTCGAATAACGCATTTGGTAATATGGGCAGACGATCCAGAGGCTGCCCTGGGGCAGGGGATCCTGGTAGAAGTCAGTTTTCACAGGATTCACAGCAACCTTTTTCACAGGATAATCAGGCACCAAGTGTGGATTATAGAAACATTTTTGATCATCCTTCTGATGCTTACCTCTCTGAAGAACTTCCTTTTGATGACAATCTGTTTTGCTAGGATTGCCCAAAGCAGGGTTTGGAACCAACGCCTATTCCTGTTAATCAGAAAGGTCCCTACGTTGAGACGATAGTGAGAAATAGGAAGTATCTATTCTTGATAGATACAGAGGCACAGAAGTGTTCCATTGACCATTCACGGGTTACAAACATTCCACTGTCAGGGCAAACCAATGTTTCTCTAGGGTTTTCTGGCACATCAGTAGTCTGTCCAGTTTCTTCGCCGGTACTGATTACTTTGGGTCCATTTATCGACCACTGTCCATTCCTTTTGACTACCAATTGCAGAGAAAATTTGTTGTGGTTGATTCTGTTGAAAGAATTAAATGCAGTAATTCATTGTTCTTCTGATGGAGTGCATTTGACAATTTCACCACAGCAGCTTTTTGTCTCTCAGTTCTTGACCAGACCTTTGCCGCCGGAATTTAGTGGTGTTTCGGAGTGTTTGTGGGCAATTGATGATAATGATGTCGGTGTCTTGCAAATTGAGCCCGTTAAGATTATTTTGAAACATGGAGTAAAGTTGCCACGTATTCCCCAGTATAAGATCTCGGTCGATGGTGAGCAATGGTGATGGTGAGAGCGCCTGTAAGGAGGGCACTGTGTTGTTGCTTATTCAACTAGCACGACATGGACACAAAGCTTCACTTAAAAAGTTTCAGTATTGTCAACAGGAGGTTACCTATTTAGGCTATCTCCTGTCGAAGGAGGGAAGAAGGTTGACACCTGAGCCTGAGGAATGGCTTCTTACTGTAGCAGTGGGTGCC
This sequence comes from Ambystoma mexicanum, assembly GCF_040938575.1. Classification (NCBI taxonomy): domain Eukaryota; kingdom Metazoa; phylum Chordata; class Amphibia; order Caudata; family Ambystomatidae; genus Ambystoma; species Ambystoma mexicanum. The sequence continues at coordinate 918,428,290 of NC_090921.1, forward strand.
AAACTTTTCCTTAGTGATTTAACCAATGTTGGCTTTGACGAAGAAGGGCATTTCTTCACCATTACCGTGGAACTTGGAACACCAGCAAGTATTTGATCTGCTCAAGACTACATTGTGCTCGGCACTAGTTTTGAGCACACCAAACTATGAAAAGGCCTTTGTGTTGTATGTACATGAATGTGATGGATGTGCTTTGGTTGTATTAATGCAGGAACATGGAGGGAAGAATAGGCCGTGCGGCTACTTTTCTTCCGCCCTTGATCCTGTTGCATGCGCTTTGCCAAGATGTTTGAGAGCTGTTGCTGCTGCTGCTGTGTCTGCATAACAGAGAGGGGGAATGGTCCTAGGCCATGCTTTAACCCTGATGGTACCTCACTGTGTAGATGTTCTATTAAACAGAACACAAATGCAACACCTCACCTCCTCACGATTAACAAGATATGAATTGATCTAGTTTGCACCGCATATTCAAATAAAGAGGTGTTGTGTATTGAATCCGGCTGAACTCTTACCTTTCCGGCAAGGTATTGCTTGCAGTGACAAAGAGTCACATGACTGCCCTTACACTACAGAGCTGGAGACGAAATGCAGAATCGATCTAAAAGATACTCCTTGAATAATCTACAAGGGGAGCTGCTTTGCGATGGCTCCTGTTTCAAACTCCCGGATGGTACATCCATGGCTGCTTGTGCAATAACCACATTGAGCACGGTCGCGGAGACCAAAAGAATCACGCATAACTCTGCGCAGGCTGCAGAGATTATAGCATTAACCCGAGCTTGTGCACTTTCCGAAGGGTTTACCGTAAATATATATACTGACAGTCAGTATGCCTTTGGGGTGGTTCACATTTTCGGCAGACTTTGGGCAGAACGAGGTTCTTGACCTCACATGGCACTAACATCCAGTATGTCTCCTTGATAGTATGGTTACTCTCAGCGCTTGCACTCCCTACTCAGCTAGCAATTATGAAACGCGCAGCGCATCAGTAGATTATAGATAATGTGGGAAAAGGGAACGCTTTCGCTGACCAGATACCTAAACAGACTGCCACTGATCTCTCTTCAGAAATGTATACTTCAAGGGAAGCCACGAATGCCTGTACTTTGGATGAGGGTATTGAATCCGTGAGAAACATTCAAGCTGATGCCATGTTAGAGGAATCTAAGAAATGGGCTGAGGGTTTGGCAAAATTGGATGGTGATGGGTGTTGCGTGGACAAAGTAGAAGGGAAATGGTTATTTCCTGATGCATACATTACGATGATGGTCGCTATGGCTCATGGTCCCACTTATATATGTGCATGAAAAGTTACCAAAATGTTGCAGAATGTGTGGGTAAATGATAGAGTCTGTAAAGTAGCCAAGCGCTTTGTCCAAGGGTGTATGATTCGTTTGCAGCATAATATGGGAAAGGGCACATCAACTCCTAGGAGTAGTTTTGGTCCACCTTCTGTCACCTTTGAGGTTATACATTTTGACTTTATTGAAATGGAGCGTTGCAACAAAAACAAATACGTACTAGTGGTTATCTGTGCCTTTATTAAATGGGTTGAAGCCTTTCCTGTCAAAGATGCCACAGCTATGACAACGGAGAAGGCCATGCTGAAGGAATATTTTCCTAGGTTTGGTTTGCCAAGAGTCATTTGGCCGGACAATGGTCCACATTTTATCGCTGCTGTAATTCTGCAGATATGTGCGGGATTACAGATCGATAAATGGTTCCATTCGGCTAGGCACACTCAGAGTGCTGGTTTAGTAGAAAGACACAATGGCATCATCAAGAACATGCTCGCTAAGACGTGTGCCGGCACCAAACTGAAATGGCTGGACGCCTTACCGATCCTGTTATTGTCTATGAGAATGACCCCTCAAACTAAGACTGGGCTCTCTCCATTTGAGGTGGTCATGGGTAGGCCAGCTAACATTTGGAATTTGCCAAAACCCTGTTTGCTACGCAAAGTTGAACATGTACTTCTTTCTGACTATTGTGGACAGTTAACTAAAAATCTGTATTTGATTTACCACTAGGTGCAAGATGCTTTACCTGTCAGGTACGAGGGCCCAGGCCACAACATACGGCTGGGGAGCTGGGTTCCCATCAAGTCGTTTGTATGATCTTCTTGTCCCGCACCTCGTTGGTGGGGCCAACATCAAGTTCTCCTGGTCACGCAGACAGTGGTGCGAGTGGAGGACAGGAAGCACTGGATCCACGCGTCCCCCATCAAGAGGATTCCTTTCCCTTTGCCACATGATACAGAAGACACAGAACCCCTCACCAATACCGTAACCAATGATCAAGAAGCATCAAACAGAATTGAGAGTGCATCAGAGACTCTCCTGGGCCTGTGGGGACTGGGGAAACAACTGCTTCATCTCCACACTCTCCAACAGTTCCTTTTTCAAATTCTGTTTCAAATCTTGTGTTAAATCCTGCTTTGAATTCACTGCTTCCATGAGGAAGTAACGACACGTTGTTTACAGATCACTCAGTACCAGGGATCACAAGGTACGATCTGCGTCCGAGGAAGAAGACTTACTGCATGGTTCGGCTGTGCCATCAAGGAAAATCATCAAAGGGCTTGTCTCTTTGGCCCGATCTTTTGTACATAAGGGGATTCTGTTGGCTAGGGTTTGGAAAACAATTACTAAGAAGACGCTCGATCTGGAGATCGCCAGCACATTAACTTTGGCGTATTTGTTTGAAGAAACAATGCCTGCAAATGCTCCCACTCGTACGGAACAGATAAGAGACTGTGTGACCGATCGTAAAAATGAACAATCGAATGTGTGGGCCCTGAAAATGTATTGTTGTCTTGTAATTATGTTAACTGGTTTCACAATAGTCATTGCCTTAGGATTCTGGTATCCGGAAGAAGTACATCAGCTTGAAAATGTGTTACCCACTGAAAATGTACCCACTGTTTCTACACCTTTCGTGCATCTGCACACTTTTGCTCCTAGAGACTCTCAGCACAGACAGAGTTACCATAACAATATTCTATCACTCATTATGAATGCTACACATGCCATTTTTAATAAGTCCAATAGTTGGGTCTGCTCACATTTTTCGCAACACGGGGATAAGGGGCTGGGTTGGTATATCCATCCTTTTCCTTTGACGACTGCATGTTATGCTTCTTTAAGGGCACTATTCTTTGGCCGATGGAATGATAGCATCTCGGGGAACTTTGATGGAACTAACTTGAATGATTTTTAGAAACGTGTTTTAAAGCCCCTCGGATGCTCACTCTACGCGAATAGGAGCAAGCCTAATGTTGCTTCTATTAGGCCTTCTGATAGACTGTGACATCCTTTTCAATCTTTGATCTCTTTCAAGATGGCTCCTATAGGCAATATGGATGCCACGCCACCTTCTAACACTGTTAACCAAAGCCCTGATTCAGTTTCTTTCTGCATACAGAGGAATGGTTTCTCAGTCAATGGGTGAATTCAAGGGTTGCGCCAATGTGCGAATTTGACTAGTGAGGACAGACATTTGTATGTAGGCGATCCTGTCTACTTTGTTTGCGATAATGTAGCATTTCCATGGTTACCGAGGGATTGGCAGGGAACCTGTTATTTAGAGATTCTGTTACCGGGGTTATTCTTTGCTAGCACTGTAGAAATTTGAGACGCTCGTCCACTGTGGGACGAGAATGGCGATACTTCAGCACAAGTTTTAGGCAATGTAGCTAAATCTGTCGTGCCATTTTGGGGGCAAATACTGAACTCTGAGGATATCAGAAGACTAGCGAGAGTACTGGAGAGGACCATCAAAAGGACCACTGACGTACTCTATAACATGACTTTAGAACAAAAAGCAATAAGGTTAGTGGCACTTCAGAACCGGATGGCATTAGACGTTGTCCTGGCTGAGCGTGGTGGTGTATGTAAATTAGTGGGGTCCGCGTGCTGTGTTTTCGTGCCAGATTCCTCCCCAACCATCTTTAGGGCAATACAAAATCTGCACATTCTCAGTTCAGAAGTGCATGTTCCCGAGGGAAACTGGGATCTTAGCGCTTGGTTCTGGGACTTCTTGCAATCTTGGGGATGGAAGCTACTTTCGGTCTTGCTGATTATTTTAGGTATTCTGTTGTTTTTCTGCTGTTGTATACAATGTCTTCCTGGTATGTGTTTGATGTTAGGAGGATGTTGTGCACAAGCGATGGGTACATTAGGACACAAGGTATATGCCACAGAGAAAATATCCAATGAATTTGAGCTGAAGGAAATCTCAGTATCTGACCTCATGGCAATTGATATCTCCGATAGTGATTCAGGATGTATGGACATTGAGACGTGGAGTTACTCGTAAAGTGAATAGAAGTAGTGTAGCGCTTGGCTTAGGCCAAAAGGAGGGTTTGTTAAACAGGATGTCATGTTATGCCCCATTTATTGTATATATTGGCCTAATCCCAGTCGCTCTGCCAAGAAAACAGTGTTGCGGAGTGTGAGGGAGTGTGTTTCCTGTTACTGACAAGTCTGTTTGCCATTGCTATTGCTGTGAATGGAGGCGGAGCAAACATACAAAAACTCCCACTGCTATGGAGCGGAGCGTAGCGGAGTGGGAAGGAGTGTGTTTCCTGTTACTGGCAAGTCTGTTTGCCATTGCTATTGCTGTGACTGGAGGCGGAGCAAACATACAAAAACTCCCACTGCTACGGAGCGGAGCGTAGCGGAGTGTGAGGGAGTGTGTTTCCTATGTTCCCTGGTGGTCCCGTGGGATCCACGGGAAAAAGCGTTGGAGCCAACACCAACAGAAGGAACACGGTAAGAGCTTGTGCAAGCGCGCGTGAACAGGCGCTGTCCGCCGTGCTAATAATGTCAACAACAATGAGGGCTGTTACGACCAAGGCAAACACACGCGCGCAAGCCAAGCGATGGCTGAACGCGGTGTGCACCACAAAAGTAAGCCTCAATGTAAAAATAAGAACTTTAAAACATACCTCAGATGCCGCCGCCGTTGTCGTTGAGAGCTCGGCTCCTTGGGATGGTGGATCTGGGACGGTGATCTGGGGAGCGTGGCTTGGCTGTGGAGAGAAAAGGATGTTAATGATACGATAGAAACTCTAGACTTAAGGAGTGACACTGAGAGCGAATATGATGACGATCAGGATGAAGACGAAGAGAGGGAAATGAGGCGTGACCAAGAGAAAGAAAATGAGAAAAGAAAATGAGGGGTCAATCGAGAGGGGGAGGAAGAACAACGGGGACAAACAAATGGGAACCCCGGAGACACACAAAACAAAACCCATCTTGACGCCGGAAAAGGGAGCGGGGGGACAGGCGGGCGGTGCTCACGGAGAGAGCAGTGAGTTGGAAGACAAGCGGAGTGGAGAGAAGAGCGCAGAAGTATGCGATGTAATGATTCACCAGGTCCAGAGTGCTCGGTCCTCCCTGACATCCCCTCTCCTTAGGCCGAGGCATGAAGACCAGACACAAGACTTGGGGCAAATGACACAAAGCAAGAATGGAGGCACAAATAACAACCAGAAGGCTCCAAATATGGATGAACAAATAAAGCCGAGCTCTTCTTTAAAATTATTGGCATGGGAAAAGGTGGCCGAGATGCACAAACCAGAGGCAAACAAAAAGGAAACCCTGATTACGTCGAGAAAACGAGATGATCAAATTACCGAGACAACGCAAGACATGAGGGGATGCTTTGTCAACCCAAGAACAAAAGAAAGCCTCAGTGCCCCTAATAGAATGGAAGAAACGGCAGAGACGTGGTCACCCCATGATGAATGCATGAAAAGATCTGCATTGCCAAATATCCCACCGCAAAACAATACTAAACCAGGAGGTAGAAGAAACTCATTAGAGATAGCAGACCAAGTGCTAAAAGATCTAGCAAGGATGAATGCCAACCTAATGCAACCTCGAAGAGCCTCTCAACTAAGCTCCAATGGGGGAAGTCCACGACAAGCAGAGATACAATATCCTAAGCATAAGAGCATTCATGAAGTAATGAATCTTGAATCAAACTCCCCAGCATTTGAATCTAGAAATGAAGAGATCACAGTGTCTCAAAAGAGGAAGAAGAGAAAGCTCAGAGAGCGAAGAGGGAAGCTTGAACAAACGACTCAAAGGCAGAACATCAAGGAGAAAAATTGGCAGTAATAAAACAGGTGAGATGCTATCACCCAAAAGGACAAAAAGGTGTCCCTCCAAAAACATAGCTTCAGAGTCCGAGGAAGAGGACGGCGGAATAATTTGGAGAAAAGTAAGTCCTCAGAAGCCTAATGAAATACCTTTGAAGGAAAGAAACAACCTAGAAGGCATCCTGCCTGGTGTCGAGACCATAATCTCAAAGCTAAGCCCTATTCTGATGTCAGCTACAACAATAGCTGTAGCCCCTCTGATGAAGCTGTATGAGAACTTAAATGAGAATTGCAGGCACCAAATGACCCTGATTGCCTTATTAAACTTTAAAATGATAAAATTAGAGACAGACCTAAAGGAAATGACATCTGAGGTCTTGCTGACTAAAAGAGGGAACGATATTTCGCTAACAGCGTTGAAGGAATCGCTAAGAAATAACTCTGAAGACAAGAAACTTCTAGCAGAAGTGACGAGACAAGTTCTCACGCTGCTACAAAATGAACGAGAAGGAAAGAGTGACCTAAACAAAAATCGAGTCTCTAAGAAAGTTCAAACGAGCACGATTACAGTGAGCACCTCGGAACTACTAGAAATGTGAGAGAAATCTGGACTAAGCAAACACTCTCAGGAGAAAAAGAGAGAGGAGGAGAAAAAGATCTCCCAACAGAACTGCCGTTATGACAAGGTTCTATTAATTAGTAACGAAGATAGTGACTTTGGAGAGAAAGATCCCCAGGTCGTTGAGACAGTAAACAAAACAAGGCCACACACATTGATGGTACCAATGAAAACACCAGAAAAAGAGGAGGAACTCAGTAAAACTCAAAATGAACGAGAAGCTGTCAATGAACAAGCCCCCCTCGCCCAGACCTACCCACAGCGCAAAAAAACAATGATGCTAATATAAAGGCCACAAAAAGCAGTTCTGCTTCTATAACATCAAAAAAGAATGATGGAGAGTGGTTCCATATATTTGAGCACCCAAAAGCTCAATTGGGAATGTGCAAAGGGATGAAGACAAAGAGGGACAATTCAAAACAAAACGATTGTAAAAAAAAACGAAGAATCAACAAGTCCAAAAGAGTAAGAACCCTCGGAGTTCAGCAAACTTCTTTAGGAATATTAAAGCATTGAATATAACAGTTAATAACTCTGAGCAATCGGCATCGAAGGGAAAAAAAAAGATCGAAGATGCCGTAAATGTGGGCGAAAAGGCTCAATCAGAAATTCAGAACGAGGACAATAAGCTGCAGATGGAGAGCATAGTTGAGCTGGACTCTGAGGACGTAGAAGGTGACGATGAGGAGCTGTTGAATATGTCAATCTACAGCACATCTGATGCTGACGAACACAAGGAAGATAACAGGGCGGGGAAAACCAAAGACGCCGTCAATTGTAATGGGCAAGGTGTCCTCGAGCCAGAGGTAATTACTCCAAAACTATCCACACAAGAATGTGAGAAAGAGAGAGAGGAGGAAATGCCAAGCAAAAGAGTGATTTATTGGCCAGAAACACCTAAAAAGGCCCTGCCTATATCAAAGAAAGCTGCGAAAAAGGTTGAAGACCCTCTAATCTTCCTCACCTTGGGAGAGAAAAGGTTAAAGAGTACGCTGAAGTTGAAAACTAACCTTAAGAACAGGGAAGAAATACAGGGCTCTTCAACAGATGATCGGGAGAACAATCAGTTGGAAGTCGAACTTCAGAAAGAGAATCGGAAGTAACCAACAAGAGAAGAAGGGGCGACAAGGGAAAACGCAGATGAGCCTGTCAAGCCACGGAAAACCACTATGAATGCCGTCAGTAAAGCGGCAGTAATTAATCACCAGTACCGAAAAAATAGACAGTAAAAAAAGCGACACTCCTCTGAATCTATATTCTACAGATATTCCAAAAAATACCAGTGTTAAGAGCGATAAAGAGTCCACGGATCTATCGCGTGGAAATTATCGCTGATATGAACCAGAAATTTGTGCTGTTGCACATCAATGACAAGAAAGATGCAGAATTGATCATGATGTGCGAGAGGCAGCTTCTGGAAGTTGGATATCAAGTGTACGAAGTAGACAATACATTAAGGGACAAGGACTGTGAAAAAACAAAATATTCAAAAGAATCAAAAACAAAGGAGAAAGAGCTACTGTCAAATAAAATAATTGGAAAAAAGCTCAAAACAGGAAAGCGAGACTAATGTCAAGTCAAAAGGCAAGGACAGTGATGCAGAAACACCATGCTCACCTGATGAGATAAGAAAGAAGAAAATCAAAATAACAGTGGAAAACCATGGAAAGGCAGGTGGTGCGAGACCCAAAGACATAGAATTGAATGCAGGAGAAGAAAAGATGAAAAAGTGGACCTGGTTAGCAAAGTCACTAAACACTTCAAGGAAGAGCTAATGTCATAACGAGATAGCGAATTTGGTGATAGCCTCGCGGAACACTAGAGGATGTTCACATCTTCTGAGAGCCCCTCCAGAAATATTAAAAAAGGCCGACTTGATATGTTTGCAAGAGACATGGGTTACTAACATGCCATGTGTGGACGGATTCGAAGTAGCAATAAATCCAGCCATAAAACAAAAAAAAGGGCGGCCAATGTCGGGCCAACTGATTCTAATCAAAAGAACATGCGGTCTAAGGAACATATCAGCCCAAAATCTGTCATCCTTTCTTCAGGAGGTCTGTTTAGAACAAGTGGAGCAATCAGAGAAGTATCCACACCTATTGCACATACTAAATATATACTGGAACACAACATCAAAATCCAACCAGAAGCTTGAGGATGACATTATTGAAGCCATAGACTCCATTCTAATAGACGACCCAAAGGCTTCAATTATGTTGTGTGGAGACTTTGATATGAAATTAATCAAACTGGAGCAACGGAATACAATGAAGACCAGTAGTGAGAGATACAAAAACGAATGTTGGCTAGAAAAATGTCACTCAGAAAGCTCTCAATGCTTAATGGAGCAATAAGAGGAGACATTCCAGCTAAGCCGACATGGGAGAGAGGAAACCAGCGGTCTGTATTAGACTACATCTTTGTTTCTGCAAGAAATAGTCTCCTTTAGAGTCATAGGGCCTCATTACACGGACGGCGGTAAGGGTTAACGGTCACCGTTAATGGAAACGGTGACCGTTAACCCTTACCGCCGTACTACGAGGTCCCTTTGCGGGTTGGAGGATTTAACGCCTGCTTCTTGCAGGCGTTAAAATCCAACCCGCTAAGGGACCTCGGAGCTAATTACGGCACCGCAAAATTGCGGTGGCGTAATTAGCGACTTCCCCATTTCCATATAGCCCTATGGGGCAGAAATGGGAATGGGGAAGGGCAATGGCGGAAAGGGGATTTACTGCCCCTCCAACCTTGGAATTGGGCAGTAAATCCCCTTTCCGCCAAGGCGGTGCCGGTATTTTACCGGCATGAGCCATGACGCTAATAGCGCCATGGCTCACCGCCTTCCGTGTAATGAGGCCCATTATGTATAACCAAAGTGACCAAAATATTATATCGATGGAATGGAAATGGAACAAAGTTGTGAAAAGGGAGCAGTGGAGTTGTGATATATCAGTGGAACCAGGGAGAAACAGATTAAGGCTAAAGAAAACTGATATCAAGGTGGTATCAGAACAACTGCAACGAGCCCAGGAAAAAGGTCTAACAGAAGCAATGGAATACCAGCAGTTGATAGAAATTTATAAAACCAAAAAGAAGATCTCTTCAAGGAACCAAAATTATCTAAAACACAAGTACGATCCGGAGGTTGCACAAAAGAAGAGAGAACTAAGGAAAACCTTAACAGAAATTCTTGCGACTAAAGGTGCAATGATTCAAGGCTTGTTAAAAAAATGGAAAAACCAACATAATAATTGGTGTAAACAACACAGAGCAAAGATGGAGCAAAGAGATGCCTAAATAATTCTGAAGGCGCTGAATCAAAGGAACTCCAGAGGATTCTGGGCCATAATAAATGAAACAACTAATTCAGAAAAGGCCATAATAAACAACATGGTAACAGAAAACGACTGGGAATGCCACTACAATAATCTGTTCAAAAGAAGGGAAAGCACATGTACAATTAAGTTTGAACCAAAAGTACCATGGGAAATTGAAATAGATAGAGTGGACATTCGATCTTCAATTCGAAAGAGTAGTGCCTTTTGAGCCGCAGGACCCGACGGCCTGTCCAATTCCGATTTAAAAGAAAATATCAAAGAATGGTAGGAATTTTGTGATATTCTATTACAGGCAATAATAAAAGAAAGAAGGATCCCCACAACCTGGAAATCAGGGATCTTTGTTCCGATATTCAAGAAAGGAATGCGAAATGACCCGGCTAACTATCGGCCCATAGCCCTCCTCGACGTAGTAGGAAAAGTGTTCGCAACCCAGCTCCTCAAACAACTAACAACATGGATTGGCCAAGAAAAGAACTATGATGAGCGATAGTCTGGGTTTGTTAAAGGAGTGGGTTGTAGCACGAACCTCCTAATACTAAATCTATTGAAAATCGATGCCATCCGAGCAGGCCAGAAAATCTACCTGGCATTTATTGATATGGCAAACGCGTTTGATGGAGTAAACAGAGAAATTCTGTGGTGTAAATTAAAGGAGAGGGGTTGCCACGAAAGTATAATTGCTGCCATCAAAGAACTCTATTACGACACCTGCATTGAAGTATGGTTAGACAGCGAAGGAAATTTGTCAAAAGCAATACCCACAGAGAGAGGTGTAGAACAGGGGTGCCCACTAGGGGCTACCCTGTTCAACTTCTATATCTCAGAAGTGAGAAACGCCCTGGCAAACGTGACTTCATTCCCACCGTGCATTAATGGATTCCAGTTACATCACATTCTATACGCTGATGATATAGTGATCTTAGATCGTACACCAATCGGTTTACAGCGAAAGCTGACAGTATTAAAGATCTATACAGAAGATCTCTGACTACAGATAAATGCTGCTAAATCAGAAATCCTAGTCCTGGATATAAAAGAGGAAGGAAGTCACATAAGTACAGAACAAGTTGGTTCGTGGGGAAGAAGAAACTGGAAAAAGTGCAATATACAAGATATCTGGGCACAATGATCAACTCCAGCTTAAACGACGAACCGATGGTGAAAAAAATCTTAAACAGCTGCAGACAACTAACCTCACAAGGAATCATAATGCAAAAGAAATTTGGGAAATTCACGTGTGAGCCAGTGAGAAAATGTTATCAAAATAAAATTACACCAATTCTAACCTATGGGGCAGAGAACATGTTTGGCTGCAACCACAAGATATGGTCCAGGTTCAAAGGATTTTTTTGGAAGAAAATCCTTCAGATACCCCAAGGTACGCCAACTGCATGTGTCCTTTATGAAATAGGGATTTCCACCCTGAATGCTAGGATCACATGGAATACATTACTGCTATTCAGAAAAACTCATGAAGAAGCGAATTTGCCAACGTTTAAAATCCTGTTGGGAAATGAGATAGGAAAAAAATCAGCCTTAAGAGACTGGAAACACCAATGTAGAGAGATCCTTAATCAACTGGGGACGGATGAGACAACACTATGGTACAATCCAGAGTTCGTCAAAAAGAAATTGTTAGACCTCGACTGGATTGCAATCGGTGAGAAAAGAGCAGCACAAAAATCCATGCTAAACCAACCAAAAGAAGCAAAAAACCAGAATACACTCCAGAAATATCTGGCCTTGCAAACGCCTAAGAAGACACTACTTGAAGTTTCGCCTGAATATTATAGAAACAAAAGAAATTCTGAGGAACAGGCGTGTCATTCCATCAGGAAATGTATCGTGCAAATTCTGTGCAAAGGAAGAAGAAAATGTAAAACTTCTAGTCCTAAACTGCACCGAACAAATGTCCAAAGTGAAAATTGCCTAGGGAAGGTGATGACCAGCTATCAGACGCTGAATGGGGAGGAATGGTGGAAGCAATTGCACCTTACTGAAAGCAACTCAGTGTTGATTGCGCTGATGAGATTCCTGGAGTTACTACAGAATCAACTAGAAATGAGACCAGCCGGTGCCAAAAGAGAGTCAGACACAGCTGCAAGTCAGGAGAGCAAATGCTCAGAACAGGATCACAAACAATAGTAAATGTAGAGACTAAGCAATACAGAATTTAATGCAATGACAATGTGTAAGGAATTAGATCAAATCAAAGTTAAAGAGACGCAATAAGTAAATATGATACGTTTTTTGTTTTTTCTAATGTATGTTTTTTCAAAAGTTTGTATAAACTAAATGAAAATAAAAAAATTAAAAAAAATAAGAAAACAGTGTTGCAAAGTTCTGATTCTAGATTGACTTCACTGCCATTTTAGGTCTGTCCGCCATTTTGATTTCTATTCTAAAGTAATTCTGTGTTCTAAAATGGTGGGCAGTGGTTCCCGCTTGTAACTGAGCCGTCCTGAACCTTGTACGTGAGTTCATGTATAAACTGTCTGTTGGCTGAATGTTTGGCTTAAGTAGAGAGACCTTGTCCCATGCCTGACTTGTAGACAGAGGATTGTCTGCGCCAACAAGTCTGATCCGAGGACATACATCAACTACACTGTTATACAAATACTGAACGTAGACACTAGCTGAACTGCAATGTATAGGACATGTGTTAAGGCTTATTGTTAAATCCGAGAACACACTGTTGCCATTGTAACTGAGGATAATCCATGAGCATATTGTCGGACAAGCCATAAGTGAACTCTGCACAAACTCTAGACAATGGATTATTAACCCGTAGAGGGGCTGGACATTATGATTGGAAAATGTATAACATTTACCACTGTTTAGATGTCCAGTACCTCTCACTTCTCAACCTGAAAGGGCTGGTATTCACTGTGATGTACTGAGGGCCAGATAGCTAGCTGTATCTGATACTTTGTTTCTTTATAAACTGTACAGTTTTAGAATAAAGATCTGTGAATCTTTATAAGCCTGTGTTGGGTGTATTTCCTTTTGGGGTACTCAGCCTCAATATTTCCTTTTGCTTTTACAGGCTATGTCAGTGCCCCTAGTTTGTTGCAAAATCTGCAAAACTTGATTCAGGCGGTCATGAAAGTCCTTCCAAATGGCAAGGTTTTTTTTTTGTTCTGCTTGTGACCTAGGGCAGTATGGGACAATAATTCTGTTTTTTTGTCCTCAGCAAAGTGTTGCTAGGTGTTTAATTAACCAAGGCATGTTTGCTTTTATGATTAGAGCCGGGATGTTCTTTTGCAATAATGACAACATTCAGTCTGGTAATGTTGTTTACTTTAAAGCAGATAGCATGTCTTTATCTTTCTTGGGAAATGCCATGCTGTTTTGGAATATAAGGATTGCTTTGGAGAAGCTAATGTGAAGATATTTGGAGGAAAATATGTAAAAGAAAATACAAAATAAAAGGGGCCTCATTACAAGTCAGGCGGTAAGGGGTTAATGGCGCCGGTAAAGGTGCCGGCGCCGTAAACCCCATATCACATGATTACGAGGTCCCCTCACGGGACCCGGTCTGCACGTCTGGTTTCACCAGACGTGCAGAGTGGGTCCAGCAAGCGAAGAGGGAGCAAACAACGGGCCGCTCGTTTGCTTCCTCTCCCATTCCCATTCAGCCCTATGGAGGGAGGAATCACCGGGCCCTCCGAACTTGGAATGGCCCGGTAATTCCTCATTCTGGGAATCCAGACCCGATAGCAGCATGGCTACCGGCAAAATCGTAATGAGGGCCAAGGTGTTTCTGAAGCATCTTAAAAAAAAAAACAAGGAAAGGCTCTTTTCAGAGCCAACCTCAAAGGGGAAATGGGCCACACTATTAAAATGTTCTTTCCCCACTCTCAGATTTTACGATTATAGAGGGATTTTGAGGCTGAGAGGCATGCAAATGAGACTGTGAATGGTGAGGGACTGGTCAATAAGGTTTACTGGGTGTGATGTGTAAGGAGAGATTTGGTAGAAAGTCTGTTTCCTGAGAGGAGAGCAGATAGCTATGACTGTGTCTTTCAGAAGGCAGATTGTCTGGATTTTGGGAGACTCGAGGATAAGTTGGTTGGAGGTGCATGCAGATCGCTGTGGAGTGACTGTAGATCTTGGATTCCATCATGTGGAAGTGCACTGGCATGGAGTGTGTGGAATGAAGTGGCCGGATGCGGTATCTCTTTGTGCTACTTTGGTGACACAGCGTCATCCAGACATTATTATTATTATTCATTGTGGAGGGAACAGTTTAGGACATGTCTCTGGAATCTCTTTGAAATTTGCAATGAAAGAAGGACTTGAGAAGGTCATGGACATGTTTCCAAACTCTTGAGTATTTTTTTCTCGTATTGCACAGAGACAAATGTGGCTGCGTTCCTCTTCATTTGATCCAAAAATGAGGCGCAATGTCAACAAGCCTGTTTCTGCATTTTTTACTGTCTCCCGCATAACCTATACATACATGCAAACCCTCCCGATTTCGGTGCGATACTCCCGATTTTTCATTGAAAAATCGCACCATTTTTTACTGTCTCCTGCCTAAATTAATGCTAATCCTAATGCAATCCTATGAGAAAAATAAATGTTCTCGATTGCTGTGCTTAAATCTCCATCTCTGGGACTCCTGATTGTTGGCATGTCTACCTATAAAATGAACTTATTTAAATGTTTCCCATCTACTATAATCAACTATCACTTCCAAACCTGTCTGCTATCTACAACACAGCTTTAAAAAACAAGTGAATTTCATGCACTTAAAATGTTACTCATTTGCAAAGCATGTTGAACTAACATATTGTAAATAAAATAGAAATGCTGCACATAGTCAAATGAAACGTATGCATACACTATGTTCAGATATCAAACAAGAATACTACCAAAAAAACATAAAAATTAACGTCTACATTAACATCAGTGCTACAAACACACACAATTACTAACTTCTTTCTTTTACAATTGCAGTGAAGACCACCCTCCTGAAAATCAGCAGCATCTAAACTACAAACAACATATCCGAAGAAACCTGCGCATTCCACCAAACAAAAGTAAGTACAATACTACCTTAATATTCTTACTGTTCCTCAAAGACACTGGGCCTCATTCCGAGTCCGGCGGTAACTGAGGCAGTAAAACCGCCTGGTTACCACCGGACTCGTATTACCATTCCGCCTCCGTGATTCCCGGAATTACTGGGGCATTACAACCCCGGTGACCCGGGAATTCTGGAGGCGGAATGGTGTAAATCCCCATTCCTATTGAGTCCAATAGGACTCAATGGAAATGGGGATCATGGATCTTGTGATGGTGCCGGCGTTTCCTCATCCGCCTTACCGTGGCCGTGTAATTCAGTGAAAAAATCTTTTTTAAGAGGATGTTATGGTTAAGTTGCGCTCCAAAAAAACAATGAAATTCAGTGAAAGAACTTTGTTAAAGGAACATTATGGTTAAGTTGCGCTCCTAAAAATCTATGAAATTCAGTGTAAAAACATTGTTAAAGGGACGTTATGGTTACAAGTAAAACCGAAACCCCATGAAATTCGCCAGTTATGGTCAGCTAAGAAACCATAACTCGTGCCACTACCGTGCACTGCTAAGACTAACACCTAGGACATCAAAGATGGCATCACAAATGTCAGTGATGACATCACTGATGACATCACATGTGCATTTAGTTTTCATGCACAGCCTCCACAAGGGATTGGCATTATAATGTTGGCAGAAAGTATCAGAGATCATTGAAGAAGTATCATATGCCAGATAGTTCATTAAGCAATGCATTGCTATAAATAACATTGCATTACTGAGTTCTTTCAGTACATGAACAAACTCATGCAGAAACGTAGGCATTGTCTGCAGCATGCGCCGTAGAGGTGCAATATTCAAAATCTTCCCATGTTGGATAGTAAAATGATAAATGCTTTCATTTCAGAATTGTGCATACTGTGAAACATAAATACCTACAAATGCTTCCCTTACTGCATAATTATACTATTATACACAAAACATAAAGAGATCACAATGCAATCACATAGAAGCATATACAGGGAAAGTAAAGTAAGCCACAAAACTGCAGTATTACCAGAAAGTGTTCATAATCTAACTAATTAATGTCATGCACAGAAAAGATTCTTGTGTTTCAGGATTCCTTCTACTCCTATGTATATGTATCATATGAAGAAACAAGAGGGTTTCTGCACCCATCTATTACAGCGCCACACATAGATGTATCTTTTTAGGTTAAGGTTTATTAGGTAGCCCATAATGATAACACGTGTTTCGGCACCTTTGACGTGCCTTTCTCATATCTGGGCAATATAGTGCAAGTTACGGTTTTCAGAATATTTCACGAATGCAAAAAGTAAATATTTTGTAAATAAAAATAAAAATGAAAAATAAGTAAGTACCGTCATATTAATCATCATATATGTTGCATTTTGTTTTTGTTGTTGTTTTTCACATTATTTCAAACATTGAGTTGGCACAACAGAAGTGAAAACACAGTTTTAAGAAAATTATATATTCCACGTGATGTAAATTAATAACACATACCATCATAGTTGTCAGTTTTGGTGTTGAAAAACGATCAGAGGAGAGGTGAGAAGGGGGGGAATAGAAAACAAAACTTTTTAAGGGTGATATTAAATACAACCTAAGACATTTGGCTGATTTGCTATTTTTCATGTCATTTTTTGTAAATTGGTTACAAAGAAGCTTACCTTAAGTTTGGTGTTCAAGAATATCCTCTCTAATAACGTATTCGGATTACTGGAGTCCCATCAGACTCGTACCATAGCCTCAGCTATGGTAAGCTAAAGCTTCAGCTTTTTAAACCCATATTCTCTCAACATTCCATATCCTTCCATTTCCGTTCTATCATCATGTTTGAATGCCTCCACAACTCTAATAGGTCTAGACCATTTGCACGGGCCTTCTCTAAGAGCTGGGGGAAGATTGACTCTAACCATTTTTCCCACAACAGTACCTCTGTCATACTTGTTCATGGGCCTTTTGTTATCATACACTGATTTGTTCTTCACTTGTATATTTCTGATCTTGTCACATACAGTTCCAAAATCTTTCTCCACTCCATTGTCCTTGTTCTCCAACCACAACGGTGCTAGTTTAGTGCTAGCCTTCCTCCCTCTGCTTAACTCAAAAGGAGAAACACTAGTTGTGGAATGCGGCATAAAACGATGTGCCACAATCCTTTCTTTGACAGCCTCCTCCCAATTTAACCCATTGGAGCATGCCCACCTAATGGTCTCTTTCAACACCTTATTAAAACGTTCTACTGTGCCATTAGTCTGGGGGTGGTATATGGCACTCTTTTTGTGTACAATGGAATACTTACTGCAAAATTCCGCCATCTCTTTTTATCTGAATTGTGAACCATTGTCCGTCATGATACTCCCTGGGTATCCCTCTCTCTCACAGACGTCAGACAACAATTCAACTACTGTCTTACCAGTGATACTTGGAGCTATTAACACTTCTACCCATCTGGTAAGGAGGTAAATTATCACTGAATTTTTACACACCATTGCTGTTAACAGGGCCCAACACATCCATGCCCACATCCTTCCATGCTTTACTCAAAATGTCAGTAACCACCATAGACTGTTTCACACCCACACAACTTTTTTCACTGGTACTACAAAGGATCCAATCTCGGATGTAACACTCTATTTGTAGATCGTATCCAGACCACCAGAAGTCATTCCTTATTCTCTGCTTGGTTTTTATTATTCCCTGGTGACCTTCATGACCAAGTTCAATAATTCTTCGACGTAAACCTGCAGGTGGAATTGCTTTGTCTCCTCTCATGATGATGTTGTTGCTTATATGTAGTTCATCAGCAACAAACCAGTATTCAATAAGATCTGCTTCAACAAATTTCATTTTATTCCATGGACCTTGACTGTTGACAAGATCCCTGAGTCGATTCATCCTTATATCCTCATTCTCAGCTTCATTCCATTCTTTCTTAGAAATAGATGCAGCCTCTATATTCAGAACCACCTTCGAATTGTCATCTTCATCCACAACCACGGATACATCAGTGAGTCGAGATAGACAGTCGGCAGTGATATTTTTAGCTCCAGGCACATAACATATGGTGCAGTTATATTCCTGGAGAAGCATAACCCACCTCCTGATGCGATTGGACACTCTGTCCAAGCCTTTAGACATTATGACATTCACCAAGGGTTTATGGTCGGTGCATAACTCCACTTCACCGCCCCAAATGAAGCTCCTGAACGTTTCCGCCGCCCATTTAATTGCTAATGCTTCTTTTTCAATGGTGGCATATGATATTTCAACCCCTTTGTGTAGCATTGATGCAAATGCAATTAATACTTCACGGCCTTTACTCTCTTGTGTTATAGCGGCTCCAAGACCAGTATTACTGGCATCAGTGGTTAGAATAACTTTCTTGCTACAGTTGAAATTCTTCAATGCTGGAGCTTTGTCTATGGCAGTTTTGATATAATCAAATTCCTCTTCACATTCATCATTCCATTTGAAGGTCTTTTTCTTAAGTAATTCTCACAATGGAACCGGGTGGACAGCAAAATCACAGACAAATTTGGAATAGTATTCTGCCATTCCAATGAATGTGCGTACTTCTTCCTTACTGCATGGTCTGGGCATTCTTTTAATAGTATTTACTAATTGTGTTTTAGGTAATATACCATCTGCAGATATCTTGTGTCCTAAACATTTGATCTTTGAGCAATTGATATTGCATTTGTCTTTACTCAGTGTCATGCCGGCATTATATAACTTCTTACATACGTATCTCAACCTTTTAGCATGATTTCTCTGGTTATTAGCAAATATCAGTATGTCGTCTTGAAAACATATCACTCCTGGCACTCTCTCGAAAAGATTGTGCATTATCTCTTGTGAAACACTTGTGTATAGGCGCGTTACAAATACCATATCATATCATATCTTTTGAAATACTGATGCCGTGGACACAAGACCAAATGTCATCCTCTTGAATTGGTACAACCCATCTGGCGTGATGAAGGCAGTAAGATGTCTGGAATGTCTGTGCAGTTTCACTTGGTGATAGGCTGATGTGAGATCGAGAGTGGAAAAGAAACTTGAAGGCCCAATAGTGGAAATTAACTCTTGTATGTTGGGGAGAGGATGCTCGTCTGGGACGACACATTTGTTAAGTTCCCGCATATCCACACAGATTCGGAGTTTGCCAGACTTCTTCCTTAGAACGACTAATGGCGAGACCCATTCACTGGCATCTATGCTTTCAATAACTCCTTGACTCTCCATCTTCTTGATCTCCTCTCTGACTTCATCTCACATAGACAACAGTATATTCCTTAATTTCTGGGCAATAGGATTGTGATTAGGTTTCAATTTTATTTCATGCACATAGCCACGGAGGCAACCAATACCTTCACGAAACACTGCTTCCATGACATCACTCGTATTGTATTTTATTGTATTTGGACTACTCTCAGATTTGCTCATGTCATTACTGATAGCAAAGACTGATTCTTCCACAGTAGAAGCTACTTTCACCTGTAACTTGCTCTGATGAGTCCAACTCAATAGGGGTGTCTTGCCTACGCTGGTAATGTACACCTTCCCTTTAGCTGTCGTCTCCTTGAACTTCAGTTTACCCCAGAACCATCCTATGATATCAAACCTTACACCACCATAAGCCCTGGGGTTGATATTGGTCTCATGTAAAAGTATTCATGTTTTTCTCTATTCCACAATTTTCGTGGTATCAATGTGTACTTCACACAAGTGTCTATCATCATGTTCATTTCCACTCCATCAACATAAACTGTGGCCTTTTGACTTCTTCATCATCGTCATCCATTATGACAAATACACACTCTTCACTTTCCCCTCTATCGCTGAGGACACTGTCTGGATATACACCTGTCCAATTGGTGGACCCATTACAAAATCTACAGCATTTTGAATAATGGCCTTTCCCTTTGCATCTACTGCAAATTATTTTTATTGCTGGGCACTCTGGATCGTCAGCCCAATGATTGGCACTGTCACACCTGTAACACCTCCCTTGGCGTCTTTTCCTTGAATTTGCAGGTTGCTTCTCTGGACTTTCCTTCCTATTATAGTTGTGTGAGTTTCATTTCTGATTGGTTTTATACCTTTTTTTGTCAGTCTGTGGGGTTTTATATTGATTGTTAATGGCTTTCTGTCTGACTGAGGTATTATTGACCATAGAAATGGATTCACTTTCTTCAGTGACATTGCTAGAGATTTTAGTTGATCTCATGTTATTAGTGTCAATCTGAATAGATTTGACTTTATTCTCCAATTCTTTCACACATTCCTCAGTGTGTTCAACCTCTTCCGCCACTCTCAGTGCAGTATCCAACGAAGGATCATTTTCCGACCACAATTTTTCTCGTACTTTTGCAATCCTGCACTCCAACATAAATTGATCTCTTAGCCTTTCATCTAGTTGATCATTAAAGTTGCATGTCTTGGCAAGTTTTCTTAATGCAGTAATACATTTTTCGACACTTTCTCCCTCCTCTTGTGTCTTCTTGCCAAATTTGTATCTTTTTAGTATTATGCTCACTTTCTTTTCATAATGCTTATTCATTTTCTTGACAATGCGTTCATATTCATTAATATCAACATTGGTGGAGGAACACTGCTAAATGCCATATTCGCTTAGATGCCCACTTGGATGGGTTTATTATTATGTGGATGGAATTATTTATTATTTGAAAACAACATGTGCCAAAGGATGTGTAGGATGGCTTGGATAATACAATGTAATAGCACACAAAAGTTCCAAAACAGCTATTAATTGGCCAAAACAGATAGTTATTTTTGTGAAGGAAAGTCAGAATTCCTTAAATAAGCCCAATGTTTGTAGTCAAAATATCCGTGCAGTTTATAATGAGAGCTGCTTGCAGCAAACACGCTGATAACGCTTGAGCGTGTGCAGCGATTACAAGGATTACGGCTCTAAACAAGGAAATCCATGGCCAACATTGCGACGTAACGCGCATTCGCGTATAACGAAAACAAATGGTAACAGCCGTGTGATACGGCGGCAATCCGAATTGATATTAAAAGGTGGTTCCAACCCGGACACTGGACATTTGGGGCCACTGCAACGCTCGCAGAAGCGGAGTGGATGGCAAAAAACACGTACCTTCAGCGGGATTTGTGTTGAATGGGGCCGCTGTAACGCTCGGCATGAGCGGAGCGGCCTCAGTTCCATACACCGTTGGACACGTACGTGAATAATCCTTGTCGCCAAATTGTAATATGGGGGCACAATATTGATAGAAGATATGGCTATAATGTGATGGATTATATTTACATTTATTGATAATAATTAAAGTACATATACATAAATGGAAAAAGGGAGCAATGTCAACAGCTGCTGGATCTGAAAGCTGTTTATCCTCGAACTGCATTCCAGATTCCTCTTGATGGAATCAGGTTCCAAGGCACGCTCCTAAGCAACGAGGGATGACAGGCTGTGCATTATTACAAAGGTGATGGATGCTACATGAACAAAAACAGAGGGAGCTAGACCTGTGATGTCATCAATGACATTTGTGATATCATCTTTGATGTGCTGGGTGTTAGTCTTAGCAGTGCACCGTGGTGGCGTGAGTTATGGTTGCTTAGTTTACCATAACTGGCAAATTTCAGCGGTTTTTCACTTTTACTTGTAACAATAACGTCCCTTTACCAACGTTTTTTCACTGAATTTCATAGGTTTTTAGTAGCGCAACTTAACCATAACGTCCCATTAACAAAGTTTTTTCACTATATATATATACATAAACACTGCAGTGTTTGCATTAGTGGACTTATAGTTAAGGTTAATTTGCACTTCCCAAAGGAAGGGCAGGACAAAGACTGATATGTTTGGGATATTTCTTCTCTGTGAAAAGATAGTGAGCTAAAGACTCTGGGTAAGTCTCTCGTTACCAGGACTAATGTCTGGCAGAGAGACTCCCAGGACCCCCCTTGTTAAATCTGCACATTTAAGTAACTTTGGGTCTCACCCTAAGTTACTAGGGGAATCCAGACGTGGACCCCTTGCTCACTATTCTTAGAGAGGCACAGAACCACCCTACTGATGAGGTCCAACCAGACCGAAACACGTGTCTGGGGTTTCTGTTGGTACTCTTGTTCAGAGGAGAATTGCCTCGCATTTCGGTGCTGGACTGCCCCAGGGCAGGACAAAGACTGATATGTTTGGGATATTTCTTCTCTTTGAAAAGATAGTGAGCTAAAGACTCTGGGTAAGTCTCTCGTAACCAGGACTAATGTCTGGCAGAGAGACTCCCAGGACCCCCCTTGTTAAATCTGCATATTTAAGTAACTTTGGGTCTCACCCTAAGTTACTAGGGGAATCCAGACGTGGACCCCTTGCTCACTATTCTTAGAGAGGCACAGATCCACCCTACTGATGAGGTCCAACCAGACCGAAACACGTGTCTGGGGTTTCTGTTGGTACTCTTGTTCAGAGGAGAATTGCCTCGCATTTCGGTGCTGGACTGCCCCAGGGCAGGACAAAGACTGATATGTTTGGGATATTTCTTCTCTGTGAAAAGATAGTGAGCTAAAGACTCTGGGTAAGTCTCTCGTAACCAGGACTAATGTCTGGCAGAGAGACTCCCAGGACCCCCCTTGTTAAATCTGCATATTTAAGTAACTTTGGGTCTCACCCTAAGTTACTAGGGGAATCCAGACGTGGACCCCTTGCTCACTATTCTTAGAGAGGCACAGATCCACCCTACTGATGAGGTCCAACCAGACCGAAACACGTGTCTGGGGTTTCTGTTGGTACTCTTGTTCAGAGGAGAATTGCCTCGCATTTCGGTGCTGGACTGCCCCAGGGCAGGACAAAGACTGATATGTTTGGGATATTTCTTCTCTGTGAAAAGATAGTGAGCTAAAGACTCTGGGTAAGTCTCTCGTAACCAGGACTAATGTCTGGCAGAGAGACTCCCAGGACCCCCCTTGTTAAATCTGCATATTTAAGTAACTTTGGGTCTCACCCTAAGTTACTAGGGGAATCCAGACGTGGACCCCTTGCTCACTATTCTTAGAGAGGCACAGATCCACCCTACTGATGAGGTCCAACCAGACCGAAACACGTGTCTGGGGTTTCTGTTGGTACTCTTGTTCAGAGGAGAATTGCCTCGCATTTCGGTGCTGGACTGCCCCAGGGCAGGACAAAGACTGATATGTTTGGGATATTTCTTCTCTGTGAAAAGATAGTGAGCTAAAGACTCTGGGTAAGTCTCTTGTAACCAGGACTAATGTCTGGCAGAGAGACTCCCAGGACCCCCCTTGTTAAATCTGCATATTTAAGTAACTTTGGGTCTCACCCTAAGTTACTAGGGGAATCCAGACGTGGACCCCTTGCTCACTATTCTTAGAGAGGCACAGATCCACCCTACTGATGAGGTCCAACCAGACCGAAACACGTGTCTGGGGTTTCTGTTGGTACTCTTGTTCAGAGGAGAATTGCCTCGCATTTCGGTGCTGGACTGCCCCAGGGCAGGACAAAGACTGATATGTTTGGGATATTTCTTCTCTGTGAAAAGATAGTGAGCTAAAGACTCTGGGTAAGTCTCTCGTAACCAGGACTAATGTCTGGCAGAGAGACTCCCAGGACCCCCCTTGTTAAATCTGCATATTTAAGTAACTTTGGGTCTCACCCTAAGTTACTAGGGGAATCCAGACGTGGACCCCTTGCTCACTATTCTTAGAGAGGCACAGATCCACCCTACTGATGAGGTCCAACCAGACCGAAACACGTGTCTGGGGTTTCTGTTGGTACTCTTGTTCAGAGGAGAATTGCCTCGCATTTCGGTGCTGGACTGCCCCAGGGCAGGACAAAGACTGATATGTTTGGGATATTTCTTCTCTGTGAAAAGATAGTGAGCTAAAGACTCTGGGTAAGTCTCTCGTAACCAGGACTAATGTCTGGCAGAGAGACTCCCAGGACCCCCCTTGTTAAATCTGTGTAAATTGCACTCCCAACGGAGGCTAGCTATCAGTGTTCCTTGGGGTTGCATAAGGAGGGCTCTCAGAGTAGGTGCCTTCAAATAGCCCTATAGCTCTGCCCCATAAAGTGCTGTGGGCTTGCGACTTGTATAATTGTAGTGCAAGGGGAAATGGCTCTTCTACCATGATTATTAAAAACAACATGTATTGTCTGCTTGCTAGTCCATAAAACATTCTCACAGAATCTAATCCCCAAATAATCCTACGTAGTCACCTGTACCATGGTATTTCCATCATCCTCGATGTTTAGGGTAAGCCTCTTGGATAAGCAATCCCTGAATAGCATTAACTTAGTTTTCTCCATTTTAATTACCAGGTGTAGACTTTTACATTTTCTAACAAACATGTCTAGATTATGTCTTAAAACCATGGGAGAGGTGGCCAAAATATTGTGTCATCCGCAAAGAATAAAGTGGTGATCCCATCTGGGCCCACTTTAGCAGCATCAAGGCTGGACTCTACAAGCTCCTCTATTCATTTATCAATTCATAGGCAGAGGTTCAGGGGAGGTAGAACACAACCCTGCCACCCCTCTCAACAGCCAGTGATTTAGTTAACTCCACGCCCCCAGTCCCCACCTAACTAAGACCTTATTTTCCACATGCAGAGAATGTATGTAGGAAAGTAGATTCCCTGCAATGCCTTACCTCTGGCGGACCGACCACAAGATTACACATGGGACACTATCAAAAGCTGTGCAAATATAAACAAACATTGCATAGACCCAATCACGGCTGAGTAGAATGTATTTGGTTAAAAACTATCCCAATCTAATTTCCTGGTCTACAGTACCAATGCCCAGCCGAAACCCGGCTTGTAGATGGTAAATATGTTCAGTCTCATCAACCCATATCTGGAGGCGGTTAAGTAGCACCTTGGCATACATTTTCACGGCAGCATCCAATAGGGAAAGTGATCTGTAATTCCTAACGGTGTTCCTATCATCCTTTTTGAAGATGGGTACTATCTCTGTGTTGCGCCAAGGCATTGGTAACTTACCACATGATACAATGGAGTTGAAGACACTGCATAATACAGGTGCCTTGATAGCCATCTTGTCCTTGAAGAGGTCTATAGGTATTATGTCAGGTCCAGAGGCCTTCCCTGCTCTCAATGACTCAGTTGCCTCCTAGTGTCTGCTCCCTCCCCTAGTGGGTAGATGCATTGCAACCCCGTCTCATTGCTGTCATCCACTTCATTGTTGTACATATTACTAAAGTGGTGATGCCAGTCAACAGGGGAAATCTGATGTTTAATAGGTTTGGGCACATTCAGATCCTTCCCAGCTATCCATTTCTAGAATCTAATCAAGTCACCAGATTGACATGCAGTCTTCAAATCCTTGCATACATTAAAACAAAAACACGTTGGGGCTGATTCATGGAATTTGTGCGCCGAAAAACAGGGATTTGTGCGCCATTCTGCCTGAAAATCCCCATTTGTTAAACAGGGATTTGCAGGCAGAATGGCGCACAAATCCCAATTTTTCAGCGCACAAATTCCATGAATAAGCCCCTTTTTCTGTGTCTGAAGGATAGATTTATAAAATGCTCTAAGTTGCCTTACGTGCTGTTTATCTATACAGTCTTCATTTTTTAGGTATGTCACTAGATTTTCCTTAGGAATTCTGCATTCCCCATCAAACCAGTCATTAGTTCCAATGGCTGCCTGTCACAACCTAGTTACTGGTTTGGTGAAAAAAGGGGACACTATAGGGACCAACTCATTCATACCTATTTGTGATACTTTCTGCTAGGACACCCTTGATGTAGATTGCAATAACAAGGTGTCCCATTTGGGCAAATAAACAAGGCTTAATAGCGGGGAAATCAACAGACACCCAATTAATACTATGCCTTGAATGGCAAATAGGTGTGATTCATAGGGTACCATCCGGTCGTTCATCCATACACTCCTGCTTCCCAACTCCATTAATAACATAGGATACAGGACGATGGGGAGCAGGTGCAAGTGGATATAGTTCACCTAGCCTAAGCCCCGCCCACCTGGTGCCTTTGAGATTGCCGCTCTTTTTCCTCACTTAGCAAGCCCCGCCCACTTGATGCCTTCCTGGTTGCCGCTTTTTTTCCCTGCTTAAGGAGCCCTGCATCCTCTTTTCCTTTTGAGATGGGGAGCAGGTGCAAGTGGATCCAGGTCACCTGGCCTAAGCCCCGCCACCTGGCACCTTCCAGGTTGCTGCTCTTTTTCCCCACTTATCAAGCCCCTCCCACCTGGTGCCTTCCTGGTTGTTGCTCTTTTTCCAAACTTAAGGAGCCCCCTAGCCTCTATTCCTTTTCAGATGGGGAGCAGTTGCAAGTGGATCTAGGTCACCTGGCCTAAGTCCCTTCCAACTGGTGCCTTCCAGGTTGCTGCTCTTTTTACCCACTTAGCAAGCCCCGCCCACCTGGTGCCTTCCTGGTTGCCGTCCTTTTTCCCTTCTTAAGGAGCCCTTCAGCCTCTTTTCCTTTGCAGATGAGGAGCAGGTGCAAGTGGATCTAGGTCACCTGGTCTAAGTCCCGCCCACCTGGCACCTTCCAGTTTTTTTCTTTTTTCCCCACTTAACAAGCCCTGCCAACCTGGTGCCTTTCTAGTTGTCACTCTTTTTCCCTACTTAAGGAGCCCTCCAAACTTCTTTTCCTTTGTAGATGTGGAGCAGGTGCAAGTGGATCTAGGTCATCTGGCCTAAGCCTTGCCCGCTTGGCACCTTCCAGGTTGCTGCTCTTTTTTCCCACTTAGCAAGCCCTGCCCACCTGGTGCCTTCCTGGTGGCTGCTCTTTTTCCCTCCTTAAGGAGCCCTGCAGCCTCTTTTCCTTTGCCTTGCCTCTTCCTTCCTGCTCTTAACTCTTAGATCAAGGGCGTCTCTCGCCCAGGAGTCGGAAGCGAAGGGCTGATGGAGAGAAGATCCATTCCTGTTTGGACCTGTTCAGACCAGGATGAACCAGGGCCTGACCCCCTGTTCTGACAGCAGGTAAGCATGCACCGACATGTGCTTACTCCCTCTGTCCCCGTAGGCCATCCCCACCCCCTCTGGTCCCCTTGTGCTGTTCCCTTGTGCCCCTTCCCTTCTTGCACACAATTGTTGCCTGTTTTTCCTTGATTCTTCTACCCTGCTCCCTTCCCACCTGCACCCCTCCAGCCTACTTCTGCAGGAGTCTGTCCTGGTACATTCTGGTTTCACCATCACCGTCTTGTGGCCATTTCTGGATTTTAACTTTTATGGACTTCATTGATTCACTGTGCGTCACCCTTTCTCAACTCTCATGCTGGACTAGTACGATATTTGCTTGTCTTTTTCCATTTCCTTCCCAATCTCCCACTCCCTTCCGTATTTATGTCTTAACTCTTGCACTATCTGAAATGTTGTCAGGCCGAGTATGATAGTTAATTTCACATCCTTACTGTTCATGGCCTGAAATAATGTCATTGTATTTTCCCTTGTTCCCTCCCTTGCCTTGAAATGCTTTGAAAGACATTTGCAGACATCACGACCCAGGCGGTAAGTTACCGCCTGGGCCGTGACTTTACCATCATGGCGTAACATTTACGCCATGGTGGTTGGCGGATTTACCGCCCCATTCCGACCTTGGCGGGGCGGTAAGTCCCCAATCCCCATTTACCCTTCCCCATTCCCATTTTTGCCCCATAGGGCATAATGGGAGTGGGGAAGGCGTTAATTACGCCACCGTAAATTACGGTGGCGTAATTAACTCCATGGTCCCTTAGCGCCATGGATTTTAACACCTGCTAAAAGCAGGTGTTAAATCCGCCATGGCGCTAAGGGACCTCGTACTCAGGCGGTAAGGGTCGGCGCTGTTTACGGCGCCATAAACCCCTTACCGCCTGAGTTGTAATGAGGGCCATTGTGTATAGGCGCTATATAAATAGACTATTATATCATAACATACCAGGCAATGGTCACTCTCAATATGCTTAAGTACTTCAAGACTAACAATACTGCCCCATCACACACACTTATTTAGATATAATCTATCCTTGAGCTAGCATTTTGCCCAACAAAAGTACACTGATCAGGATTGATTCCAATGTTGCATGTTTGTAGATTAACATCATAGAATATGCGAGATGCTTCAACTGCATATTGGTGGGACCATTATGGTTTGTCACACACCAACATAGGTATGATGTCCCCCATTGCAAGAATTAATGGGTTTACAATTTCATTGAATCTGTTCAAACTCACTCATAATATCAGACATGTTCTTAATACTCTCAAGTGCAGCTCCACCATATGACCTATTATATATATATACTAAACATAACTAGTTTTCTCCCCTCTTTTGTGTTGGCTACCAAACATTGTATATCTTTAGAGCCAGTTGGCTGATTACTGATCTGACTCTGAATAGTTTTGGAAAGTTTAGTGTGGTTTCATCAAGAGGAGGTAAAATTGTAAAGGGGGTCCCAAAAGGTTTGAAATCTGTATAGACCTGAATGGAAACACATTTTGCTCAGTGCTCCAGCCCAAACTGCTGGACGGATTTGCACCAAAAAGCATGCTCATGCAAATTTGGTTTTAATCTGTCCAGTAGATTTATTTTTTAAATCCCCAAAATGTAGGTATAAGAAATAGTGATATCTCATTCCAGTCTGTGGACTAACTTCCTTGTTGCATGTCCATGAATGCCCTTCAGCCAATCAGGGAGTTGTGAAATGTTTGCGGGCATTGTATGAAACTGCTGAATCTCCATTTAAAAATGTGAGATGCATGAAATTGTATAAATGGATGCCATTTTAGATTTGTGAACTTCACTTGTAGTGCACAAACATTGCAGTAAAAGCATATTCAAAAACACAATATTGCACTTCGCAAACAAACAACACTATCTCTGGGGAGGTGGTGGGTTATGAAAATGGAATTGAATTTGTTCAGAAAAAGCTAAATATCAGTTGTTTTTTCTTCCCCAATGTCCACTAACAGATGTTTGACACCATTGCTTTGATGTTTGCGACCTTGACAAATGTTTGCGGACATCCATGCATATGTGCTCATTACAAGGATGGTGAAGAGCAGCTATTAGATGGCTTATAACTTTGCTGATGTTCAAATAAAGACCCTCATTTAAATAGTGCAACAAAGTTTGGTGCCCTTCATCAAGAGGGGTCAAAATTAGTGGAGGGGTTCCAACATTGTTGGGTGGCTTATAACTTTCTGCCATTTGACACATTTGTAAAAATCTTTACAAAAAGATTATAGACCCAACTTTGAAATTGTGTGCAAAGTTTGAAGGGATTTTTTGAAGAGAGGACAATATTTTAAAGTGGTCAAAGGTCACATTATTTTCAAAATTGGCTAGGCTTGAAAATGAATCAAATTCTGTTTCCGGCTACAGCCCGAAGTGCAGGACGGATTTGCAAGAAACATTTGCGAGGAGCATTGATAAGGACCAAAAAAATGTAGATTAAAAAAAATAGCAGAATAGCTCCAGTGCCTTAGGCATAGCGTGTGGCCATGACCAGAGGCCACATTGACATCGCCATACTGCAGACATTCTGCCACTGCCCATGGCCACCAGGGCCTGGCTATGGGGTTGAAGTGGCCAGTGGGCCTGACTCCCGGCACGGACAGGTGCAGAAAATAGTGATATAACTTCAGTGCCTGAGGCCATGCCCTGGACAATCTAGCCACTGTCCCTGCCTACCTCAGAACGGAAATGGGGTTAAAGTGAGCCTGGCCACCAGGGACCAGCTATGTGGTAAAACATTTGAAATTGGGATAAGCTTGAATATGAAAACAAACGTGCAGCTATAGCCCCAAGTTCTGGATGCACAAGGAGCGTCAGCAAGAACCTAAAAGCATGATTTGGCAAATTTGCTGCGTGATTTCTTTTTCTCCCAAAGTGTCAAAATGTAGGTACAAAAAATAATTACATAATTTTGTTGCCTGCACTGTTTGTTCCTGGCCTCGGCAAGGACAAATGTCTACTCTGAATTCCTTATTGGGGCCTGGTGCATGGCCCAAAACCCATGCCCAATGAATTGTGTACAGGCTAGGTGCAGCGGACAACAAAGGTGGTTTGGTGGGGCCGGGGTCATGGTTGAGCCTCATGCCCTAGGCAATTCAACCATGACTTGAATCACCATCATGGGCAGCTGAACATGACACGCATCAGTATGTGCTGCAAGAAATATGTTTGTTAAAAGAGGATTATAGTCCTTTCATCTTTATATATAAAGCTGAATGTATGTATGCGTGTGTATGTTTGTCCGTCTATACAAATCCACACTGTTGAACCCACATCTACCAGATTTTGCATGGATTCCTCTTTTGTCTGGGGCAAGATCGTGGTCTATGTTTGGATGTAAAAATCATATATGCAAAGAAAAATGACTGGCCTTGGTGCTGGACTGCCTTTGGGCCGGACAAAGACTGATATGCAGATGGAAATGTATCCTCTGTGAAATGCACAGTGAGCTAAAGACTTGGTTGAGACTCTACTGAGGACCATCCACCCAAGAACAGGTCAATGGGCAGTGTTTCTGCCAGCCCCTCCTTTGTTTTGCATATAAAGTAACTTTGGGTCTCACCTTAAGTTACTAGGGTAATCCAGACGTGGACCCCTTGCTCACTGTGTCAGAGAGGCACAGTTCCACCTCACTGATGAGGCCCGACTAGGTCAAAACACGTGTCTGGGGTGGCTGTTTGTACTCTTGTTCAGAGGAGAATTGCTTAGCATTTTTTTGCTAGACTTCCCTTGGGCAGGACAAATACTGAAATGCAGATGAAAATGTCTCCTCTGTGAAAAGCGCAGTGAGCTAAAGTGTGATTGAGACTCTACTGGGGGCCAATCCTCCCAAGAACAGGTCAATGGGCCATGTTCGTGCCAGTCGAGGGACTCCCAGACCCCTCTTTGTATTGCATATTATGTAACTTTGCCTCTAACCCTAAATTACCAGGGTAATCCAAACGTGGACCCCTTGCTCACTGTGCTCAGAGAGGCACAACTCCACCTCACCGATGCAGCCCGACTAAGCTGATACATGTGTCTGGGGTTATTGTTGGTTGTCTAGTTCAGAGGAGATTTGCCTAGCATTTCAGTGCTGTATTTCCTTTGGGTGGGACAAAGACTGATATGCATATGGACATTTCTCCTCTGTGAAAAGCACAGTGAGCTAAAGCATGATTGAGACTCTCCATGGGGCCATCCACCTAAGAACAGTTCAATGGGCTGTGTTTGTGCCAGTAGAGGGACTCCCAGACCTTCTTTTGCATATTTCGATGTACTTGGGGTCTCACCCTAAGTTACCAGGGTAATCCAGATGTGGACCTCTTGCTCACTGTTCTCAGAGAGACACAGTTCCACCTCACTGATGAGGCCCGACTAGGCCGAAACACATGTCTGAGGTTGCTGTTGGTACTCTTGTTCAGAGAAGATTTGCCTAGCATTTCGGTGCTGGACTGCCTTTGGGTGCGACAAAAACTGATTATGCATATGGACATTTCTCCTCTATGAAAACCGTAGGGAGCTAAAGCATGTTTGAGACTCTGCCGGGGGCCATCCACCCAAGAACAGGACAATGGGCTCTGTTTTTTCCAGCACAGGGACTCTCAGACCTTCTATTGCACAATATTGTTAGTAGAAGTTGTGAAAGGGTAAAGTTAGGACTTGAGAGTTGACACGGTGGGAGCAAAATGGATATTAAAATGTCAGCAGTGCACTGATATCGACTGTGAACACATCATCATCCCACATGGAAACGGCAATATTCTGGCATTCACGATTGTAAAAACACTTGTGTGTTGTCACCCAGATGTGCTGTGACAACTGCAACCATGCGCTGATGTTTGAAAACTAACCATAAGTGTGTCATGTTCTTGTGGACACTATCGTTATTCACGAATGTCATTGCAGCCGGGTGATGTCATTCTGGTGTACAGTGATGACTGTGACAATGCTCTGACATTCGCAAACTAATTAAAAGTGTGTAATTGTTGCTGCGGACAAGGTAGACTGTTTGCCGAACATTAGCACACCACATGACGGCACTGTAATATGATGTTGCAGACAAGAACATGTATATATTCTGCAGACTTCAAATTGAGGTTTTAAAAAGTACAACATTGACACATATTTACATTGCATTTAGATAATAATACATTATGATAGGGGGGAGAATCACTGTGGGAAACAAAAATAGGGGAAATTTGCAGTGGTATGTGTTCATGATTGGGAGAATTAGTCAAAACCTTGATCTACAATGCCCTCTTGAAATGAGTGTCACATGCACAGGTTGGAGAAATGAAAATCAGTATTTAGAATTACTTGATTTTGATATATTTGCAAATTTCTGCAATTTGATTTGTAATTTGATTCATATTTGCACATCATGTGTTCATCCAATTTTCAATATGATCTAATCAGATTTCAAAGTGTTTTTCTTTTTTTTCTTCATGATTGCTTTGCTCGTCTTGTTGCTGTTCTAGATTGTAAAGTGTGAGAGATATGCAATATTTTGAGTTGAATAGTTTATATATACATAACAGAATTGTATTATTTTGAAAAACATATCCAATAATTTACAATTAGTAGGGTCTTTTTTCAGGTATATCTTCTTTTGGGAAGTATAACCCCAGGCATTCCAGAGTGCTTTCCATTTCTATTACAATATACAATGTGTATATTTAGTTATATAAAATGTTCTCATGCTTACTACAATTACATAATGCATGTTTATAATTGAAATGAATAGGCACTGTTTTCTTACTTATGTGTTGACATTAGTTTCCTCCTGCAACACATGTTTGGCTTCAGTGCCTGTCAGGTGTTGAAGTGAATTGTTTATACAGGGTGTGCAGTTTTCTCCATATCATGCCCAATCAATCCATAATATTGTGTAATCATTTTAAAAACAGTATTTTCATTTTTAAAGTTACAAGGGATGTAAAACATGTTTGTATTTATTGTACGCCTTATTGTTCTACATATACTATATCTACAAATACAAAAATGAACATTGTGTCCCGTGTGATTTTGGGTAATATTGATATCACCTGTCCCCATGTACATCCACCAACTAGCAATACTGTCTGCGGACATAATAGCTAATCTGTGGCAGGGAAGAATGATTTTTAAATGCAAAATTTGAGACGAGAATTTATGAAGTTGCTGTAAATTATGTTGTACTGGTAAAAACCTATAGTATTCAGTGAAAGACCTTTGCTAGAGGGATGTTATGGTTAGGTTGCACTAATAAAAACCTAAAACATTCAAAGAATTCAGAATGTTCTTCATTTGTATTCAAAGTGACCATTATACTGCCATTTTCTGCAATAATAAACTGTGCGATAAAAAATGTTATGCCCCACATGCTTCTATTTATGAAAACGGCCTAGTCCAGCAACTTTAACAACCAAGGAATGCTTGGTTGTGATGGCTAAGAGCGCCTTTGGTGCAGACCTATAGCAGTGAAAGTCACAATGGGAATCCAGAGGTATGAAAGGTATTTAAAGTGTCAATACTAACACATACTGTGGACACCAGAAAAATAAATGTAATTAAGGGGTCGATTCATGGAATTAATGTGCGCCGAAAATTCCCGCGCAGAGGTGCCAAAACGTGCGAATCGCAGGAAAAGTGCGAAAATCGCAGTGCAAGTGCGAAAATCGCAGGAAAACGAGCGCACAGCGATTCATGGAAGTCCGTGCGCGAGAAAAACATTGGATGTGCGCTAAAAATTTGCGCCGCGCACGCCGGCGCACAGGTCATCCAACAGCGTGCGCCACGGCCACTGCGAAATCGCACATAGCGCGGCGCACATCACAAAAGTTGGCGTAACACGGGGCGTAACACTCGGAATGGGGAACAACGCGTGAAAATATGGGCGTCACGGGGGAAGTACAGGAGGCAAGTGCACGGAACACCCACACGCTCGCCTACAACCCATATTCATGGAATCGAATAGGGCAAACCAGCGCACGGTCAAAGACGCGCACAGGGCCAAAAAAGTACGCCACAAGAAAGCAGGCGGTAGCGCCCCTGCGACTGAAAAAAATGTGCGCCAAAATGTGCGCTAACAAAAAGCACCCATATACAGCCATGATGAATGGGCCATACAGTGGCCATCTAGGACAAATGAGGTGGAAAGGGGCACCGACAAACACGGACACCCGCTGTGTGAAAAATAGCGTGGGCGCGTGTTCCTGGGTGCGTGGGAAGTTCCACACGCAATTAGCCTGGGTACGTGTACTTCGGGGTGTGCAGGAAGTTCCACACGCGATTAGCCTGGGTATGTGTACTACGGGGTGCGCGGGAAGTTCCACACGCGATTGGCCTGGGTACGTGTACTACGGGGTGCGCGGGAAGTTCCACACGCGATTGGCCTGGGTAGGTGGGGGTGCGCGGGAAGTTCCACACGCGATTGGCCTGGGTACCTGTACTTCGGGGTGTGCGGGAAGTTCCACACGCGATTGGCCTGGGTACGTGTATTCCGAGGTGCGCAGAAGATTCACACGCAATTTCTGCAGGGTACGTGTATTTCGATGGTGCCGGGGAATGCTACACGTGATTTGGCCATGTGGGTCCTCCCAGGTGTTCCCTCTATACCCTCCGCGGCCCCTGCAGGCAGCCCACACCACAGGTTACTACCCTGCACCCCTGCTCATGTCCCACAGGCAACCCATCCACCATGGCCATGCCCACCAGCCAACCCACATGTCACCTTGCACTACTGATCACCAACACATGTCTCCCACCACCCCCATCCCCCAGCCACCAGGGGCAGCCTCCACCAGGCCCCCACTCATGTCTCCCTGCACCCCCACCCCACAGCAGTGCAGGGGCAGCCTCCACCAGGCCCCCACCCATGTCTACCACCACCCCCACCCCCCAGCAGTGCAGGGGCAGCCTCCACCAGGCCCCCACTCATGTCTCCCACCACCCCCACCCCCCAGCCACCAGGGGCAGCCTCCACCAGGCCCCCACTCATGTCTCCCACCACCCCCAACCCCCAGCCACCAGGGGCAGCCCCCACCAGGCCCCCACTCATGTCCCCCATTGACCCCCACCCCCCAGCAGTGCAGGGGCAGCCTCCACCAGGCCCTCACTCATGTCCAATTCATGTCTCCCACCACCCCCACCCCCCAGCCACCAGGGGCAGCCTCCACCAGGCCCCCACTCATGTCTCCCTGCACCCCCACCCCCCAGCAGTGCAGGGGCAGCCTGCACCAGGCCCCCACCCATGTCTACCACCACCCACACCCCCCAGCAGTGAAGGGGCAGCATCCACCAGGCCCCCACTCATGTCTCCCACCACCCCCACCCCCCAGCAGTACAGGGGCAGCCTCCACCAGGCCCCCACTCATGTCTCCCACCACCCCCACCCCCAGCCACCAGGGGCAGCCTCCACCAGGCCCCCACTCATGTCTCCCACTACCCCCACCCCCCAGCCAGCAAGGGCAGCCTCCACCAGGCCCCCACTCATGTCTCCCACCACCCCCACCCCCCAGCCACCAGGGGCAGCCTCCACCAGGCCCCCACTCATGTCTCCCACCACCCCCACCCCCCAGCCACCAGGGGCAGCCTCCACCAGGCCCCCACTCATGTCTCCCACCACCCCCACCCCCCAGCCACCAGGGGCAGCCTCCACCAGGCCCCCACTCATGTCTCCCACCACCCCCACCCCCCAGCAGTGCAGGGGCAGCCTCCACCAGGCCCCCACTCATGTCTACCACCACCCCCACCCCCCAGCCACCAGGGCAGCCTCCACCAGGCCCCCACTCATGTCTCCCACCACCCCCACCCCTCGGCCACCAGGGGCAGCCTCCACCAGGCCCCCACCCATGTCTCCCACCACCCCCACCCCCCAGCCACCAGGGGCAGCCTTCACCAGGCCCCCACTCATGTCTCCTATCACCCCCACCCCCCAGCCACCAGGGGCAGCCTCCACCAGGCCCGCACTCATGTCTACCACCACCCCCACCCCCCAGCCACCAGGGCAGCCTCCACCAGGCCCCCACTCATGTCTCCCACCACCCCCACCCCTCGGCCACCAGGGGCAGCCTCCACCAGGCCCCCACCCATGTCTCCCACCACCCCCACCCCCCAGCCACCAGGGGCAGCCTCCACCAGGCCCCCACTCATGTCTCCCACCACCCCCACCCCCCAGCAGTGCAGGGGCAGCCTCCACCAGGCCCCCACTCATGTCCCCTATTACCCCCACCCACCAGCAGTGCAGGGGCAGTCTCCACCAGGCCCCCACTCATGTCCCCATGCACCCCCACCCCCCAGCAGTGCAGGGTCAGCCTCCACCAGGCCCCCACTCATGTCTCCTATCACCCCCACCCCCCAGCCACCAGGGGCAGCCTCCACCTGGCCCCCACTCATGTCTACCACCACTCCCACCCCCAGCAGTGCAGGGGCAGCCTCCACCAGGCCCCCACTCATGTCTACCGCCACCCCCACCCCCCAGCCACCAGGGGCAGCCTCCACCAGGCCCCCGCTCATGTCTCCCACCACCCCCACCCCCCAGCAGTGCAGGGGCAGCCTCCACCAGGCCCCCACCCATGTCTACCACCACCCCCACCCCCCAGCAGTGCAGGGGCAGCCTCTACCAGGCCCCCACTCATGTCTCCCATCACCCCCACCCCAGCCACCAGGGGCAGCCCCCGCCCCTGGTGGCTGGGGGTGGGGCTGATGGGAGACATGAGTGGGGGCCTGGTGGAGGCTGCCCCTGCACCAGGCCCCCACTCATGTCCCCTATTACCCCCGCCCCCCAGCAGTGCAGGGGCAGCCTCCACCAGGCCCCGACTCATGTCCAACTCATGTCTCCCACCACCCCCACCCCCCAGCCACCAGGGGCAGCCTCCACCAGGCCCCCACTCATGTCTCCCTGCACCCCACCCCCCAGCAGTGCAGGGGCAGCCTCCACCATGTCCCCACCCATGTCTCCCGCCACCCCCACCCCCCAGCCACCAGGGGCAGCCTCCACCAGGCCCCCACCCATGTCTCCCACCACCCCCACCCCCCCGCCACCAGGGGCAGCCTCCACCAGGCCCCCACTCATGTCTCCCATCACCCCCACCCCCCAGCCACCAGGGGCAGCCTCCACCAGGCCCCCACTCATGTCCCCTATTGCCCCCACCCCCCAGCAGTGCAGGGGCAGCCTCCACCAGGCCCCCACTCATGTCCCCATGCACCCCCACCGCACAGAAGTGCAGGGGCAGCCTCCACCAGGCCCCCACTCATGTCTACCACCACCCCCACCCCCCAGCCACCAGGGGCAGCCTCCACCAGGCCCCCACTCATGTCTCCCTGCACCCCCACCCCCCAGCAGTGCAGGGGCCGCCTCCACCAGGCCCCCACTCATGTCTCCCATCACCCCCACCCCCCAGCCACCAGGGGCAGCCTCCACAGGCCCCCACTCATGTCCCCTATTACCCCCACTCCCCAGCAGTGCAGGGGCAGCCTCCACCAGACCCCCACTCATGTCTCCCATCACCCCCACCCCCCAGCCACCAGGGGCAGCCTCCACTAGGCCCCCACTCATGTCCCCTATTACCCCCACCCCCCAGCAGTGCAGGGGCAGCCTCCACCAGGCCCCCACTCATGTCCCCTATTACCCCCGCCCCCCAGCAGTGCAGGGGCAGCCTCCACCAGGCCCCCACTCATGTCTCCCATCGCCCCCACCCCCCAGCCACCAGGGGCAACCTCCACCAGGCCCCCACTCATGTCTCCCATCACCCCCCCCCCCAGCCACCAGGGGCAACCTCCACCAGGCCCCCACTCATGTCCCCTATTACCCCCACCCCCCAGCAGTGCAGGGGCAGCCTCCACCAGGCCCCCACTCATGTCCCCTATTACCCTCACCCCCAGCAGTGCCGGGGCAGCCTCCACCAGGCCCCCTCTCATGTCCCCTATTACCCCCACCCCCCAGCGGTGCAGGGGCAGCCTCCACCAGGCCCCCACTCATGTCCCCCTGCACCCCCACCCCCCAGCCGTGCGATTTGCCTGGGTACGTGTACTTCGGGGTGCGCGGGAAGTTCCACACGCGATTGGCCTGGGTACGTGTACTTCGGGGTGCGCGGGAAGTTCCACACGCGATTGGCCTGGGTACGTGTATTTCGGGGTGCGCGGGAAGTTCCACACACGATTAGCCTGGGTACATGTACTTCGGGGTGCGTGGGAAGTCCCACACGCGATTGGCCTGGGTACGTGTACTTCGGGGTGCGCGTGAACTTCCACACGCGATTGGCCTAGGTATGTGTACTACGGGGTGCGCGTGAACTTCCACACGCTACTGGGCCTGTGAGAGTGGGGTACATGTATTCCAGGGGTGGGCAGGAATATTTACCCGCGACTGGGCCTGGGAGAGCGTGCTACGTGTATTCCTGTGGTGGGCGGGAAGATTCACACGTTCGCCTACGATGTGCCGAAAAATAAATGGTCCAATCCTGAGACACGTACGCCAGCATGAAGCAACAAACAAGCTCATAGCCAGGATGAATATACCATTCCTAGCAGCAGTGGCTGTGGGTTACCAAAGGAGGAGGAGGAGGATAGTGAGGGCCCGAATTTTCACTCCCAGAACCAGCCTTTTTGGGATGCCTGATG
This sequence comes from Ambystoma mexicanum, assembly GCF_040938575.1. NCBI lineage: Eukaryota > Metazoa > Chordata > Amphibia > Caudata > Ambystomatidae > Ambystoma > Ambystoma mexicanum. The sequence goes on from NC_090921.1 coordinate 918,466,981, forward strand.
ACCAGGTGTATGGGAGGTACAGGTTTCCCCCACACATAATACTGGACCTGGTCAGTGAGTGGGAGGATGACCTCACATCACCCACCCTGTGCTCCCAAGCACTCAGCCCCCTGGAGAAGGTCCTCAATGTACTGCACTTCTTGGCCACAGGATCATTTCAGTGGACAAGTGCCATAGTGGGTGGGGTGTCACAGGCCACGCAGTCACGCTGCCTACACCAGGTCTTGAACATCATCACTGCACGCCCATCAGTCCGTAGGCACATATACCTGCCCAGGACACCTGCAGAAAAACAGGCTGCCACCCTCGATTTCTACGGTGTGGCACAATTCCCAAAAGTGCTAGGTGCCATTGACTGCACCCATGTGGTACTACGTCCCCCCAGGGTATCTGAGCACATCTATAGGAACCGCAAGCACTGGCATTCCATCAACGTGCAGGTAGTATGTAATGCTAAGGGAATCATCACCTCAGTATATGCCAACTATCCAGGGCCCACCCACGACAGCTTCATTTACCGAATGTCTACCCTAAGCCAGGACCTAGAAGCTGGGCGGCATGGCGATACATGGCTGCTTGGTGAGTATGAATGCCACTGCACATGCATGCATGTCAGATGCAGAGTTATGTCACTACCCCACTAATGATACCCATCACCTCCTCACCAGGGGACAGTGCCTACCCTCTGAGCACCCACATGATGACGCCAATTCGGAACCCCATCACGCCTCCAGAGGTAAGATACAACACAGCCCATATTGCAACCAGGGGCATAGTGGAGCGCACATTCGGAGTGCTCAAGTCTCGCTTTCGCTCCCTTGACCGTTCTGGCGGGCAGCTGTTCTATGCGCCCCCAGTAGTGTGCAGGATCATAGTGGCAGCATGTGTCCTGCACAATGTTGCAACACGCCGGGGCCTGGCTGTGGACATGGTGGTGCCCCCACATCCCCAACCACATGCGCGGCCGCTGCGCATGGGAGGGGAGAGGGCACGGGGTGAGGCAGCCCGTACACAGCTGGTGGCTAATTACTTCACATAGAAATCACACCCCAGTGGAGTGCACACAGGCCTGGCACATACCATCTGATAAGCAATGATGACTCGACCTGACAATTAAGACGAACAAAGGGACTGTCAACTGTCAGAACCATAGCAGCCTGAGATTGTTCATGTGGAAGTGTCACAATGTGTACATCCCTACCTACACAAACACCACCAATGCAGTGTCATGAAAAGACACTTCCATGCTGCAGAAATGAATACCCACTTGCAAAATACTACATGAAAACAGTGCCATGTCACCCACCCCCTCCCCGGCACGGCCACACAACACACCATGGCATGTCATGCAATGTGAGAGGAAAGAAATTAATCCCCACAACATGCCCCAAGTGTCAGCAGCTACAGTGTCCCTAATGGAAACATGTCCACACATGAAATGCTCACAGTAATGCAGGACCTACAACCCACAATACCAAATACTTACCAAGAATACCAATCACCTACACAACCTCCAACCTACCTTAAACATGACATTACAGACTTAAAAATTAGCTAGCCTCACCACCTGATGATGACAGCCCTCCGAACACATCCAAGTATACAGTGTTAGCGCCACGCAAGAGTGTAGATGCACTGCTTACAACATGGACTCCAGTTCCAAGGTGGACCGCATTGTGAAGACATGAGGAATGTAACTGCAAATATGGAGGATGAGATGGATGCAGAGGCACATATCAATACACCACGCAGTGTACAATACAACAAAAATATGCACTATGAATGTATACACAGTATTGACTACAGACTGTCCACACAGCTCATGGGAGTCCAATGTCACCATGTACGTCAATGTCACTTGGGCACACCCTTTGCAAGCCCATGGAAACGGGAAACAGGAGGGGTGTGTGTGACAAAAACCCAAGCATCTGAACCAAATCCATGACAAGCCTGCATGTGCCCAGCCACAATGCAGCGTATGCCCACGGGAGCCACACAAGGCAACACACTGTCCCAAAAAAAAAAAAAATAAAATCAAAAATGACCATTAATGGGCCCGGGGGGTGGGGGAGGCCACCCGGGAGGTCCGAGGACAGGGTGCACACCAAAACCCACCTGTGTGGATCTTGCGAAAAAAAAACACCTCCATGGGCTCATGGCCTACACGGCTACCCTATTGTTGGAGTATCACTGCTGTCGCTATCCTCACCCTCTGCAGCTGCATCAGGAGGTGGTGGCACTATGGGAGGCAGCCCACGCAAAGCCCTAGTCTGTTCCTCCATGGCTGCAAGCATGCAGGTGTGGTAGGTCTCGTTCTGGAGGATAAGTGTGCGGAGGTCCCCATGCAACAACTCACGGGATGCCCGGACCTCCGCCCTAGTCGCCTGCATCTCAGCTGAGAGCGTACGGGTGAGACGCTACAGCTGCTGTTCTGTCCTTCGGTTTGTTGAAGTCTCAAGCTCAACAAGAGTTGTCCTGAGGTGAAGGAGTTCCAGACTCAGGGCTTCCCTGTGCCCCTGGGACTCTAAGGAGATGGCTTCCTGCAGAGTCGCCAGTGCCGCCCGCCTGTCCCTGTCGGAAGCCAACATGTCCTCCCTGTGTGACTGGCAGATGGAGTCGGTTGCCTGCTGTAGTCGCTCCATCAGCCTTTCGGGGGGGACAATTTAAGTGGCCACCCTATCCATGGCCTGAGCCATCATCTCTGATGATGCTGCCTGTTGGGTTGCCATACCGTAAATGGATTGCTCCCATGCGGTATTGCCAGGTGGCGTACGGCCACCACGTCGGCAGGCACCACACCTGTCTGGGGCAAGGCGAACTGGGCCTTGCTGTGCCGGCACTGCCTGAGGCTGCAGGACTGCATTCCAACACTGATCAGCTGGCCCAGGAACAGGATCAGATGTCGCAGAGTGTGACCCTGCATCCGTAACCACCAAAGGCATACCTGCCAACACTCACATCCCCATTGAGGGTTCTAACCCTGGTGCAGGTGGGTCGGACAGAACAGAATCCCTCCCAGGAACACTCACCTGCGATGGCACGTAGGTCTTATCATCCGAATCGACACCTGAATACAGCTCGGGGGAGGTGCAGCCAGAGACACCCCTTGAGAGCACGACCTGCAGCAGTTGTGGGTTCTCACCCACCACCACACCACGTCCCTCACTGGTGGTCGGTCGGCCCTCAGACCCCTCCTGGGTCTGCACCATCTCCACAACCCCAGCAGTATCAAGTGCGTCTTCCCCTGCAAAGACATAAAAGAAAACAAATGGAAACAGGCATTAGCACTATGGCACACAATTAGGGCTGAGATGCTACAGAAACAGTACTTGATTGACACATGTCCCACATGACTAAAACACTCCCATGCATGCACCGTCACTGCGTGTGATGGGGAGGCAGATGGCACACATTGATAACACCAAGATGGAAGATGAACACATTTGCTGCATGCTGCCTAGCAGTGGCATCACACATTGGCCAGTGATTGGCAGGTCAAATACACATGCCATCACACAGATGGCATGTACGCTAGCCATGAAGTGAAGAGGGAGAGGAGGTCACAATTGTTCATTCAGTCCAGTTTGCTCATATAATGATTTTTTTCATTGTAATGGTTCAAATGTTTACCTGCAGCTGCCAGTCAAAAATGGTCCTATAGCACAGGGACATGTCTAAACTAATCATGTCCAGGAAACTGAGCCAGTCCACTGTACCATAGCCACGTCAGACATGTGACAATAGGACTGAGAAATCCCGAGTAAAAGTGGTGGTATGCAAACAATCTGCCTGAATAAACAGAGGTAAATAAGCAACAGTGTTGTGGCAAGATGACACTCCAAGGGCAACTGGCGTGGTGTTGGGCTGGATGTCTAATGTTGGCCGAAGGGATGCTGCTATACCCAAATGCTGGTGGCAAGAATATATAGGAAGAGGCACATGGGTGACCCAAACCACTCAGGCACACACACCCTCCCCTGGAACCCAAACAGAAGCCCTCCCACACACACCATGCACATGTATGACACACGCACATGCATGTGCACTCACCGGACAATGCCTCGTAATCTGCCAGTTCTCCCACGCCTTGGATCTGTTCCTCTGTGACGTAGGTCCCAGCAACCTGCTCATGTGGAGTGAGTTCTATGTCGTCTGCTGGAGACCCACCTCCAGTCACTAGAGTTGTGGCATGACTTGAGGCCAGCTTATTCTTTGCCCTGCGCTTCAGGTCATTCCAGCGCTTGTAGCATTCATTAGCTGTGCGCCTCACTATTCCAAGGGCACTTATGATGTCCGCAATGGTCTGCCAGTGTGCCTGACGTTGTGCAGGTGTGGTCTTGGATCCTGCAACAATCACCATTTTGCGGTCATGTGCGGACACATACTCTACAAGTGCATTCAGTTCGGCCTCATTGAAGCTGGGCTTCCTTGACGGGTCGGACTGTGTAGCCGTGTCTGGGGCATCAGCCTCTACTGGACGAGCACTCTTCCTCTTACGCTTGGAAGGTGGTGGGGATCCTGAGTGTCCTACGCCGCTCTGGACACTAGGGACAGGAGCGTGGGATTGCACACTCAGCATGGGAGTTGGTGCAGGCATTAGCTCAAGTGTGATGGTGTCAGGGGGAATGTCAGCATGATGGACTTGGACCGACACTGTCCTGGATAGGTGTGTGAGAGGTGGGGTGGATGGAGCCGCAGCAGCTCCTGCAGCCTCCCCAGCCTGCCTACGCGGGGCAGCAGATGACCTAGCTGCCCCTGATCCACGTGGCCTGATGACACCAACGTTCACCGGCGCATGTGGCCTAGACCTGCTGACCTGGAAGTCAGCCATGGAGTCACCCTGTGCCAGGTCTGGTTCCACAGTGGGCTGGTCCAACAAGGGCTGAGCATGGATGGTGTCAGCCACGGTAACCTCAACCAGGGGGGGGGCATGGGTGTCCCTGACTGCTGCTCCACACATGGGGGGCTAGGGGCACCCTGCAAGTCACGGCCATGCCCCCTACTGGATCCACCACGGCCACCACTTGGGGCTCGGCCACCTTTGCCACCCTTACGGCTTGGTCGCCTCCCAGCCATGGCACTGATGTTATTGTGTGTATGGGAGTCGATGTGAACTATTATCCTGGGCAATTGGGGGTCAAAGGGGTTGGGTACCAGATGGTAATCGTACCCTAGTGCTCTAGCAAGGCTGTATGTCACCCCTGGGGAAAGATGACGGGTCATGCAACGCACAGGCACCCCAAAAAAGCAAAGTAAGGTGCACGTAACCCCTCCTAGACCACGTGCGTGGAAAAATAAACCTGCACTACACTGTGGCACCCAGGAACACAAGAATGAATGTACGCGTGTCACACGCAGCCTAGAATGACCTCTGAAGGGGTACGCGACACACGGGGCAAGCACAGATGTTAAATAAGTGCGCGACTCATCGTCTGCCAGGAACAAAAGCGTGATAAATATGCGCGTGTGCGCGTTGGCAACACCCCCGCCAAAAGAAGAATTGTACGCTGTCTGAGGAGACAGGACAACAGTAGAAGGAAATGCTGTTTGAGGAAACAGGCCCAGGAAAAAGAGGAAAAGAGAAAAAGCTGTCAGAGGTAACAGGGAGTACGAACTGGAAACGCCGTGAAGTAAATCGTGTGTGAACCGACAAGAAGTACAGATTTCACCCACTCGCTCTCCACAAAAAGCACGTACAAGGAAATGGCGTTCTACACGTACCTTTTATACACACGTCGCAGACGCGCATACGCAATGAGGCCATTTACACCAATTACGCGCTTTGACACTCGGACGTGTATCTCTTCATTTTTACACGCGCCATTCTCTACGGCCATGCGCGTGACGTCACAGCTGCGCATGGTGGCCTTTGGGCCAATGAAATCGCATATGCGAGCACACATGGTAAAACTGCATGTCCGAGTATCATCGCGTGTAATCGGAGGGAAGTGAGCGTACACGCGATTGGCCTGGGTACGTGTATTTCTGGGGTGCGCAGGAAGTTCCACACGTGATTGGTGGAAATCCACGTGTGCTCTGTCATCACGTGTAATGAGGGAAACACCTGCGCGCCTCACGTCACAGACGCGCTCATGCGCTAGGGGCCTTTGGTCCAATGAAATCTCATATGCGTGCTGACGTGCATACGCGCTAAGGGCCTTGCCTCGATTTACACGCAGACGTGCAGGATTTTCACGTGCCAAATCACTCTGTATCAAGCTGGCCACGCATAAGCACACGGAAGACCACGCTCCTGCCCACAAGGCCGAATTACTGCCCCCCAGAGCCCCGAGCACGCTCCCACCTGCCATCTGCTGCTGCCTGACTGCCTGCTGCCCACGTGCCCTGCCATTTGCTTCCTGCACATCAGCCAGGGGTGCTGTTGCTGTGACCACCCCTGCTGGAACCGAAGACTCCCGTCTGGGATTCCATCTCTCCACAGCCCAGCCCCAGGAACCAGTTGCCCACCCACTCCTGCCTCTGGGGTTGTCATGTCGGGCACTGCAACATCTGGCACCACTGAAAACCCCCGGCCAGAGAGGCAGAGGGGCACCAGCTTCAGTGCCAGTGAAGTTGGTGTCCTGGTGGAGCAAGTCCTGGGGCAGTATGATGCCCTCTACGGAAGTGTGCGCGCCGACAAGGAAGGACGGACTCAGATCTGGACCGACATCGTGACTGCCATCAACGTGGAGGGGGTGGCAGTCCGCGACTTCCAACATGTCAAGAAGCGCTGGGAGGACTTCAGGTCCAGGACCCTGAATAAGGCCTGGCGCCTCTTGAAGGCAGCGGATGCTAAGGGGCGCCGGGGACACTTGTCGGAAGATCAGATGAGGGTCCTGGAATGCATATCCCCAGCGCTTCACATCCAGGTCCTTGAGAGGCAGACCCGTCTGGAGTCGAGCGGTAAGTGTACATGCATCATGTTTGTTAGCTGTCCATGTGGTGATGTGCCAGTAGTGTGCCGGTTGCACATCTGTTTGTATGGGGACGAGCATGGGTGGGGGTGTACAGGACCGTGAGGCTAACACATGCGAGGGCTGTCATGTGTGAGACATGGATGGTGCTTGTGTGAGTAGGCTTGCATGCCAAATGCAGTTGCGTGGGCACACATGTTTGGATGAATGTGTATGTAAGTGGGCATGTTCGTGATGTCACGCATGTATGTTGTTTTCAGCTGCATGTATCAGCACTGTGAACATGTGCATGTGAGTGTATTTGACAAGGGTGCAACACTGTGGCAACATGGATGCATGTGACAGCGGAATGTGGAAGCCTGATTGGCAGATGTGACATGGATGCCCATCGGAACACTGCAACAGTTGGCTGAGGTGTACACATGCATGCAAGTGTGGTGGTGGCGTGCATGTGTAGTGCACTCCCTGTGTTGCATGTGATGTCTGGCTCACCTTTGCCTGCTCATGCTGTTGTATGTGTATGGATGGTGCTGGCAGTTGCGATGTGGCTGTGGTATGGCTCATGTGTGCAAGTTGAAATGACATGTGTGTTGCCGATTGTGATGCCATGTCTGAGGTTTGCCAATGCCACTGATGTGCAACTGTCATGTGTGTATGTGTCCATTGTACAGTGCCCTGATAACTGTGTTTTATTTCTCCCTGTCTGCAGCGTCAACTGATGAAGAGGGCGGAGAAGGTGCTGTGGAGCACAGTGGCGGGGATCGCACCGCCAGCCGGAGACGCAAGGCCCGGCTCCCCTCCCAAGTTGTGATCTCGTCGGGGAGTGAGGAGTCCGGTGCCGCGTCCCAGGCTGCAGCTGCCGGGGGGAGGTCCAAGAGGCGGAGGTTGGAGTTGGACTCCTCGGCAGCAGAAGGGGCAGCTGGGACCCCACAGGGCCCAACGGGGGAAGATGGCACGGAGTCATACAGGTTGGTGGGGGGTTTGGTGGAGGAGGAGGCCGTGCAAGCAACAGAGACGGGGTCTGGAGATGGGGATTCCACTGGTGCTAGTGGTGCAGTGCAGGACCAGGGACAGGAGGCAGCACAGGTCTCCGCGGAGGTGCCTGTGTGCAATCCTGTCTCTGATCCTGTCACTGCATCATCTTGCACCAGCAGGGATGCCTACGTCCAGACCCGTTTTCAGGCAGGGGATGAGCTCACGACAACTGGCCTTCCTCTGCCTGCGGACGTGGCTATCCGGGTCCGGGTTGAGCCTGTCCTGACTGTTGTGGCGTTGCGTCAACAGGCCATGCGAGGTGACCTGCAGTCTTTTCATGAGGAGACTGCACGTCATCTCGAATGGCTCGTTGACCGCGTCGGCCTACTGGGACAGGTCACCGAGGCTGGATTCCTCCGTTTGATGGGGCTTGCTACGACCCCCTCCTCAACTGAACCCCCTATGCGCCAGTCATCCTACGTGCCATCTTCCCACCCATCAGTCACCTGGGTTCCCTGTGGAGCTGCCTCTGACGGTGTAGCCAGGCTGGTAGAGGAGGCATCCCTGCCACAGTCGGGAGTCGGACGTCCAGCCGGGGTGGCCACATCAACGACTGCACCCCAGCCAGCGGAGGATGTGCAGGCAGCAGGAGGCAGTGCACGGGCAGAGCCGCAGCAGCAGCAACGTGGTGGGAGCCATGATGGCTCGGGCCCTTCCACATTGGAGGGGCAGGCATCGGCCGGAGGGCAGGAGGATCCAGGACGGGAAGTGTCTTCCGTGTGGCAGCGGTTGGGCCACGCCATAGATGCAGAGCGGCAGTGGGCGGAAGAGGCACGGCTCACGATGGTCAGGGCGGAGAACTCCATGCGGAGGGCCCTGAGGCGTGCCGAGTGCCTCGAGGCAATCCGCAGGGAGTTTGGGGGGAACATCTGGACGGCCCTGCGGACCCTCGGGGCCATGGAGGAGGAGCGCCTCCGGGACATTGAGCAGGAGTTCGATGATGCCCTGGCCCGGAACATCCCAAAGTGAGCCGTCGGACTAGCCCGCTGCCCTTGTAAATAGTTAGATAGTTAGTGTTAGGTTTCCTTTGGTTTTGCATTTTTTTTGGACCTTTTGGACAATGGGCCACATTTTTGTATTTAGTTATTTTTTTTAGGTAGTGTTATTAGATAGGTTTCATTTCTTCGATTGGGATCATGGACCCTGGATTATTTATCTGTACATAGCTGATTTTTGGATTTTCAATTTTTATTATGATTTCCCCATGGAGCAATGGTTTTCAATTTTATTTTTCCATTGGATTTACTTTTGTGGACTGTGACTTTGGACACCTTTCGTTTGCATTATGATTTGTGGTTTAGCATTTTTTCGCGTACCTGCTGTTTTTATTTTTTTTTTAAATTTCTATTATTATTTGTTTATTTTTGATTCAATTTATGTTGCTTTTAATCCATATTTTTTCTTCAACGTTCAATGTGTAGTATCATCTCATTGGTTTCATGCATATCATGATATGGGTTTTGACATTCACTGACACCCATTGGGTGTATGAGAGGGACATGTGTTCATTTGCAAGCTTGCAATTGTGGTTTGATCACGTTTTTGCCATTTCTAAGTGGGTGGATGCAATACTCGGGTGGATGTTTGGCATTTGGAGGCTGATCATAAGGGCCAGGGATCTAAATTGTGGGGGCCAAGTGGAGGCTGCCCCTGCACTGCTGGGGGGTGGGGGTAATAGGGGACATGAATGGGGGCCTGGTGGAGGCTGCCCCTGCACTGCTGGGGGGTGGGGGTAATAGGGAATATGAGTGGGGGCCTGGTGGAGGCTGCAGGGGCGTGGGGGTAATAGGGGATATGAGTGGGGGCCTGGTGGAGGCTGCCCCTGCACTGCTGGGGGGTGGGTGTAATAGGGGACATGAGTGGGGGCCTGGTGGAGGCTGCCCCTGCACTGTTGGGGGGTGGGGGTGGGGGTGGTAGTAGACATGGGTGGGGACCTGGGGAAGGCTGCCCCTGGTGGCTGGGGGGTGAGGGTGATAGGGGACATGAGTGGGGGCCTGGTGGAGGCTGCCCCTGCACTGCTGGGGGGTGGGGGTAATAGGGGACATGAGTGGGGGCCTGGTGGAGGCTGCCCCTGCACTGCTGGGGCGAGGGGGTAATAGGGGACATGAGTGGGGGCCTGGTGGAGGCTGCCCCTGCACTGCTGGGGGGTGGAGGTAATAGGGGACATGAGTGGGGGCCTGGTGGAGGCTACCCCTGCACTGCTGGGGGGTGGGGGTGCAGGGAGACATGAGTGGGGGCCTGGTGGAGGCTGCCCCTGGTGGCTGGGGGGTGGGGGTGGTGGGAGACATGGGTTGGGGCCAGGTGGATGCTTCCCCTGGTGTCTGGGGGTGGGGTTGGTGGGAGACATGAGTGGGGGCCTGGTGGAGGCTGACCTGGTGGCTGGGGTGTGGGAGACATGAGTGGGGGCCTGGTGGAGGCTGCCCCTGGTGGCTGGGGGGTGGGGGTGGTGGGAGACATGAGTGGGGGCCTGGTGGAGGCTGCCCCTGCACTGCTGGGGGGTGAGGGTAATAGGGGACATGAGTGGGGCCTGGTGGAGGCTGCCCCTGCACTGCTGGGGGGTGGGGGTAATAGGGGACATGATTGGGGGCCTGGTGGAGGCTGCCCCTGCACTGCTGGGGAGTGGGGGTAATAGGGGACATGAGTGGGGGCCTGGTGGAGGCTGCCCCTGGTGGCTGGGGGGTGGGAGTGGTGGGAGACATGAGTGGGCGCCTGGTGGAGGCTGCCCCTGCACTGCTGGGGGGTGGGGGTAATAGGGGAAATGAGTGGGGGCCTGGTGGAGGCTGCCCCTGCACTGCTGGGGGGTGGGGGTGGTGGTAGACATGGGTGGGGGCCTGGTGGAGGCTGCCCCTGGTGGCTGGGGGGTGGGCGTGATAGGGGACATGAGTGGGGGCCTGGTGGAGGCTGCCCCTGCACTGCTGGGGGGTGGGGGTGCAGGGAGACATGAGTGGGGGCCTGATGGAGGCTGCCCCTGGTGGCTGGGGGGTGGGGGTGGTGGGAGACATGGGTGGGGGCCTGGTGGAGGCTGCCCCTGGTTACTGGGGGTGGGGTTGGTGGGAGACATGGGTGGGGGCCTGGTGGAGGCTGCCCCTGCACTGCTGGGGGGTGGGGTTGGAGGGAGACATGAGTGGGGGTCTGGTGGAGGCTGGCCCTGGTGGCTGGGGGTGGGGGTGGTGGGAGACTCCACCACCCCCACCCCCCAGCCTGGTGGAGGCTGCCCCTGGTGGCTGCCCCTGTTGGCTGGGGGGTGGGGGTGGGGGAGACATGGGTGGGGGCCTGGTGGAGGCTGCCCCTGGTGGCTGGGGGGTGGGGGTGATAGGGGACATGAGTGGGGGCCTGGTGGAGGCTGCCCCTGCACTGCTGGGGGGTGGGGGTGCAGGGAGACATGAGTGGGGGCCTGGTGGAGGCTGCCCCTGGTGGCTGGGGGGTGGGGGTGGTGGGAGTCATGGGTGGGAGCCTGGTGGAGGCTGCCCCTGCACTGCTGGGGGTGGGGGTGCAGGGAGACATGAGTGGGGGCCTGGTGGAGGCTGCCCCTGGTGACTGGGTGGTGGGGGTGGTGGGAGACATGAGTGGGGGCCTAGTGGAGGCTGCCCCTGCACTGCTGGGGGGTAAGGGTAATAGGGGACATGAGTGGGGGCCTGGTGGAGGCTGCCCCTGCACTGCTGAGGGGTGGGGGTGGTGGCAGACATGGGTGGGGGCCTGGTGGGGGCTGCCCCTGGTGGCTGGGGGGTGGGGGTGGTGGGAGACATGAGAGGGGGCCTGGTGGAGGCTGCCCCTGGTGGCTGGGGGGTGGAGGTGATAGGGGACATGAGTGGGGGCCTGGTGGAGGCTACCCCTGCACTGCTGGGGGGTGGGGGTGCAGGGAGACATGAGTGGGGGCCTGGTGGAGGCTGCCTCCGGTGGCTGGGTGGTGGGGGTGGTGGGAGACATGAGTGGGGGCCTGGTGGAGGCTGCCCCTGCACTGCTGGGGGGTAAGGGTAATAGGGGACATTAGTGGGGGCCTGGTGGAGGCTGCCCCTGCACTGCTGGGGGGTGGGGGTATTAGGGGACATGAGTGGGGGCCTGCTGGAGGGTGCCCCTGGTGCCTGGGGGGTGGGGGTGGTGGGAGACATGAGTGGGGGCCTGGTGGAGGCTGCCCCTGCACTGCTGGGGGGTGGGGGTAATAGGGGACATGAGTGGGGGCCTGGTGGAGGCTGCCCCTGCACTGCTGGGGGGTGGGGGTGCAGGGAGACATGAGTGGGGGCCTGGTGGAGGCTGTCCCTGCACTGCTCGGGGGTGGGGGTGGTGGTAGACATGGGTGGGGGCCTGGTGGAGGCTGCCCCTAGTGGCTGGGGGTTGGGGGTGATAGGGGACATGAGTGGGGGCCTGGTGGAGGCTGCCCCTGCACTGCTGGGGGGTGGGGGTGCAGGGAGACATGAGTGGGGGCCTGGTGGAGGCTGTCCCTGGTGGCTGGGGGCTGGGGGTGGTGGGAGACATGAGTGGGGGCCTGGTGGAGGCTGCCCCTGGTGGCTGGGGGTGGGGGTGGTGGGAGACATGGGTGCGGGTCTGGTGGAGGCTGCCCCTGGTGGATGGGGGGTCGGGGTGGTGGGAGACATGGTTTGGGGCCTGGTGGAGGCTGCCCCTGGTGGCTGGGGGGTGGGGGTGATAGGGGACATGAGTGGGGGCCTGGTGGAGGCTGCCCCTGCACTGCTGGGGGGTGGGGGTGCAGGGAGACATGAGTGGGGGCCTGGTGGAGGCTGCCCCTGGTGGCTGGGGGGTGGTGGGATACATGGGTGGGGGCCTGGTGGAGGATGCCCCTGGTGGCTGGGGGATGGGGGTGGTGGTAGACATGAGTGGAGGCCTGGTGGAGGCTGTCCCTGCACTGCTGGGGGGTGGGGCTGGTGGTAGACATGGGTGGGGGCCTGGTGGAGGCTGCCCCTGGTGGCTGGGGGGTGGGGGTGATAGGGGACATGAGTGGGGGCCTGGTGGAGGCTGCCCCTGCACTGCTGGGGGGTAGGGGTGCAGGGAGACATGAGTGGGGGCCTGGTGAAGGCTGTCCCTGGTGGCTGGGAGATGGGGTGGTGGGAGACATGGGTGGGGGCCTGGTCGAGGCTGCCCCTGGTGGCTGGGGGGTGGGGGTGGTGGGAGACATGGGTGGGGGCCTGGTGGAGGCTGCCCCTGCACTGCTGGGGGGTGGGGGTGGTGGTAGACATGGGTGGGGGGCTGGTGGGGGCTGCCCCGGGTGGCTGGGGGGTGGGGGTGGTGGGAGACATGAGTGGGGGCCTGGTGGAGGCTGCCCCTTGTGGCTGGGGGTGGGGGTGATAGCGGACATGAGTGGGGGCCTGGTGGAGGCTGCCCCTGGTGGCTGGGGGGTGGGGGTGGTGGGAGACATGAGTGGGGGCCTGGGGGAGGCTGCCCCTGCACTGCTGGGGGTGGGGTGGTGTTAGACATGGGTGGGGGCCTGGTGGAGGCTGTCCCTGGTGGCTGGGGGCTGGGGGTGGTGGGAGACATGAGTGGGGGCCTGGTGGAGGCTGCCCCTGGTGGCTGGGGGGTGGGGGTCATAGGGGACATGAGTGGGTGTTAGGCAGAAACCTGTGCAGTTCCCTCTGGGACCACTGCAAAAGATTTAGGACTACAGGCGTTGCCGGTGAACCCACTTGGTAGCAGTCTGGACCACACAGATTCACGTGGTAGCTGTGGCTGAGCAGTCAGACTTCTCTCAAGAAAAGTTGAGCAGTATGTGGGGTATACAAAATAGGGCAATTCTTCACAGCAAGACAAGCAAACACGCAACGAGGCTTAGTGTAAAGATATTAAGGTATTTATTTATAACAAAATGTCTATGAAAAACACTAAGGCAAATCACGGCAAACAAATCAAACACAATTACTCTACGGAGTAGACGATCAATCCCCCTAGCAATATCGACAACTCTAGGTTCTACTGGTACCACTTATTTTCAGACAGAGGTGTATACCTCAACCCAGATGACACTCGAATATTAGTTAGGACGGGAGAGAAAAAGATAGGCAGGTTACGAAATCAACACAGTTCGATCCTATCGGATAAAATGCAAGGCAGGAAGGCAAGAATCACAATAGATCGTAAAGTTCAGAGGCCAGGCCCACTCGGAGAGTCTCACTCTTGGCGGGATGGAAAAAAACAAACTCCAGAAATCCAGCAAAGCTGCTGGGGGACTCACTAGGTTAGGAAATTCAGCCTAAACAGAGAATTCTCCCTAACAGTGGGGGTCTGCTGGAGGCTGCCTCTGGTGGCTGGGGGGTGGGGGTGGTGGGAGACATGAGTGGGGGCCTGGTGGAGGCTGCCCCTGCCCTGCTGGGGGGCGGGGTGGTGGTAGATGTTGTGCAGTTCCCTCAGGGACCACTGCAAAAGATTTAGGACTACAGGCGTTTGGCGGTGAACCCACTTGGTAGCAGTCCGCACCACACAGATTCAGTTGGTAGCTGTGGCTGAACAGTCAGACCTCTCTCAAGAAAAGTTGAGCAGTATGTGGAGTATACAAAATAGGGCAATTCTTCACAGCAAGACAAGTAAACACGCAACGAGGCTTAGTGTAAAGATATTAAGGTATTTATTTATAACAAAATGTCTATGAAAAACACTAAGGCAAATCACGGCAAACAAATCAAACACAATTACTCTACGGAGTAGACGATCAATCCGCCTAGCAATATCGACAACTCTAGGTTCTACTGGTACCACTTATTTTCAGACAGAGGTGTATACCTCAACCCAGATGACACTCGAATATTAGTTAGGACGGGAGAGAAAAAGATAGGCAGGTTACGAAATCAACACAGTTCGATCCTATCGGATAAAATGCAAGGCAGGAAGGCAAGAATCACAATAGATCGTAAAGTTCAGAGGCCAGGCCCACTCGGAGAGTCTCACACTTGGCGGGATGGAAAAAAACAAACTCCAGAAATCCAGCAAAGCTGCTGGGGGACTCACTAGGTTAGGAAATTCAGCCTAAACAGAGAATTCTCCCTAACAGTGGGGGCCTGGTGGAGGCTGCCTCTGGTGGCTGGGGGATGGGGGTGGTGGGAGACATGAGTGGGGGCCTGGTGGAGGCTGCCCCTGCACTGCTGGGGGGCGGGGGTGGTGGTTGATGTTGTGCAGTTCCCTCTGGGACCACTGCAAAAGATTTAGGACTACAGGCGTTTGGCGGTGAACCCACTTGGTAGCAGTCCGCACCACACAGATTCACTTGGTAGCTGTGGCTGAACAGTCAGACCTCTCTCAAGAAAAGTTGAGCAGTATGTGGAGTATACAAAATAGGGCAATTATTCACAGCAAGACAAGTAAACACGCAACGAGGCTTAGTGTAAAGATATTAAGGTATTTATTTATAACAAAACATCTATGAAAAACACTATGGCACTATCACGGCAAACAAATCAAACACAATTACTCTACGAAGAAGAAAACGATCAATCCCCCTAGCAATATTTCGACAACTCTAGGATCTACTGGTACCACTTATTTTCAGACAGAGGTGTATACCTCAACCTAGATGACACTCGAACATTAGTTAGGACGGGAGAGAAAAAGATAGGCAGGTTACAAAATCAACACAGTTCACTCCTTCGCGGATAAAATGCAAGGCAGGAAGGCAAGAATCACAATAGATCATAAAGTTCAGAGGCCAGGCCCACTCGGAGAGAGGCAAGGCGTGATGTCCCAAAAAGTCTCTAGTGGAGATGCATTCAAGTCTTTGTAGCAAATTGTTATCGGCAGATTGAACCAGTTCAGAACAATAAATGAGAAAAGCTTGAAGGCGACCCAACGGAAAGGAGAGGATTAAGACACCTCACTCGAACCGATCGAAAGGGAAGCCAGGCGGACACGGTACCTTGTTGTGGAGGGCAGCTCCGGCGGGGGGTAGTTGTTCCTGGTGGATGCACGTCGGGTCTTTGCCAAGAGTAGAGATGATCTCGTCGTCGAAGAAAAGTGAAGTCTGGTGCACCACCAGGGAAGAGACCAGCCGCGGAGTGCTCCGTCACAAGGCACCACCTTTTGGTCCCGGTTTCAGGGGTAGTGGCTATCCGGTTGCCGAGGTGCTCTGCACGGGCAATTCGACCACTGCGTCCTGAGGCGAATAAAAAACAAAGGGGAATGGTTGTTCCCACCAGCCAGGGGAAGAGACTCTCCGGCAGGGAGATCTCCTCTGTCGTCGGGAAGTGGTGAGTCGGTTCCGCAGGGCTCCACCGTAGGTGTCGTCGTGCAGGTCGGCTCAGCGTTGCCCTCGTCGGATTCTTAGGTCCTGTGGCGACTTCTGAAGATCCAGTCCCAAAAGCCCTGCTTTTATGCAGAAAACCCCCATTCATTCAGCCTAGCTGTCAATCAACACATGCTAAGTGGTGAGCGGGAAGGCTCAACCCTTGGGCCAATCACTCCAGAGTGCGACCGGAGTTGGCAAGGCAACTCGGTCCAGGGTGCCTAAACCCCCTCCCACACCCCTGTGGTAATCCAGACAGAATGGCACCACTTTGGAGGGTCTCTGTCCAGAGGCCCGCCAAAAGTGGAACAAAGGGCTCAACCTTTGGTTTAGGAGTCACAGAGACGAACACAGAAGCCATTTTTAAAAACCGAGTTCTGGCAGAAAATACCATCCGATAAACTTATTTAAGATAAGGAGACCGGTGGTATGTTAGAGATTAACGAGAAAAAGGGTCAATCTCCAACAATGGGACGAATCCCATAGGGATATGTTCGGGGTCGAACATAACAAGTAGTTTCCACTGCCACCAGCCAAAACTCGACGAGGGGGGACGGGACAGTGCCCCCTCGAGTAACAGACCTAGGAGTAATCGACTTACCCCTACTAGTACGTCCACAATGAGATGGTTTGTACTAGTTCTGTTAGTAAATTTAGGTCTAGTAAAGCCAATGGTGACTTTACATGCCTGGGGAGACAGTAGT
Source organism: Ambystoma mexicanum (assembly GCF_040938575.1). Classification (NCBI taxonomy): domain Eukaryota; kingdom Metazoa; phylum Chordata; class Amphibia; order Caudata; family Ambystomatidae; genus Ambystoma; species Ambystoma mexicanum. The sequence continues at coordinate 918,483,849 of NC_090921.1, forward strand.
CAGTCCTCGGGTATGGAGTCTATGGTGGGGGTCCGCTAGGACGCCCCAGTGTTACGGCACGTAGGGTGTGGTGTAACACACATAGAAAAACATATGAGACCCTATGGAGTAAAAGACCCCATAGCCCATCGAACACATTGACCTTTCATAGGAATTACACACATACATGTCCAAGAGTGGGAGAAAAGAGTCCCACTCTTGGCAGGATGGAAAAAAACAACTCCAGAAATCCAGCAAAGCTGCTGGGGGACTCACTAGGTTAGGAAATTCAGCCTAAACAGAGAATTCTCCCTAACAGTAGACATGGGTGGGGGCCTGGTGGAGGCTGCCCCTGCACTGCTGGGGGACGGGGGTGGTGGCAGACATGGGTGGGGGCCTTGTGGAGGCTGCCCCTGGTGGCTGGGGGTGCAAGGGGACATGCGTTGGTGGGCAGTAGTGCAAGGTGGCATGTGGGTTGGCTGGGGGGCATGGCCATGGTGGATGGGGTGCCTGCAGGACATGTGCAGGGTAGGCCCCTGTGGTGTGGGCCACCTGCAGGGGCCGTGGAGGGTGTAGATGGAACACCTGGGAGGACCCACACATGCAATTCACATGTGGTGCTCCCCGCGCACCCCTGTAATACACGTACCCTGCTGGAATCATGTGTGATACTTCCCGCGCATCCCTGAAATACACGTACCCTGCTGATTTTGCGTGTGATACTTCCCGCTCACCCCTGAAATACACGTACCCTGCTGCTTTTGCGTGTGATTCTTCCCGTGCACCCCTGTAATACACGTACCCTGATGGAATCGCGTGTGATACTTCCCGCGCACCCCTGAAATACACATACCCTGCTGATTTTGTGTGTGATACATCCCGCGCACCCCTGAAATACACGTACCCGGCTGCTTTTGTGTGTGATACTTCCCGCCCACCCCTGTAATACACGTACCCTGATGGAATCGCGTGTGATACTTCCCGCGCACCCCTGAAATACACGTACCCTGCTGCTTTTGCATGTGATACTTCCTGTGCACCCCTGAAATACACGTACTCTGCTGATTTTGCGTGTGATACTTCCTGCGCACCCCTGATGCACCCGTACACAGGACAATCGCATGTGGAACTTCCCGCGAACCACTGAAATACATGTTCCCTGCTTGGCGTTTGCTGTTTGCCAGCCCTGTGAAGTGGTCCATGGTTAGCGCAGCCCTTTGCGATTATTTGGGGATTTTGAAGGCTTTTCTTTGCGCGAGGGCGTTCTTGGGGGCGTAACTGGCGCTGCTGCAGGGTCGCTGCTCCACGCTGCGCCACGGCTGGTTTTGGATGCGAAAATCCATGAATACGCTGTGCGTGGAAATCGATTTTAGCGCACGCGGCTGGCGCAGACATTCGCACGGGCACGCTGTGCGCCAGTCACGTGCGCCACTTTTGTGCAAATTTCTATGAATTACCCTGTTAATGTGGAAATGCTAACATATATTGAGGACACCAGCATCATGAAAGTAATTTAAAGTAACAAAGATAACATGTAATCGGTATGACAGTATCATGAACATGCATTGCAGTGGTAATGATTACATATAGTTATGTAATTTTATATTTTAACAATGGTATTGCCTCGAAGCACTGTGGGGTTGAACGCCCTTCGTAAGATCATAGTCAAAGAAGTAAGAGGTGGAGAGCGGATTTTGTGTTTTTAGACAAAGGTGGGTGGGGAGTGCCAGGGTCCCTAGCAGCAACCTTTAGTTATCAGGTGAGAGAATGAGTGCTGGAAACATTGTCAGGCAAGTGCTGGAGTCAGAAGGGTCACATTATGCAAATGGCTGGTTTGGATTTTGCGTGGGTCATCACTGTTTTCTATTCGAGGATGTGATGTGTGTTCTGGGTGTGTGTAATTGAGTACCGTTTATTAAGAGGTATGCAGTGAGTGGGCCGTGCCCTGGAGGAATAGAGTTGTGTTTCGCTGTGATGGCATGTTTGACGTTCCATTGAAGAGAGACTGACACCTGGTTGGAAAAGATTTTTTAGAGCTTATCATAAAAGCTTGACTGGGATGCATTCCTATGATATGAAGTGAGGTCTTTCATTGTCGACTTCTGTCAGGTGGTGAGTAATAATTCATCCAACAATTGGCTGAGTTTGTTAGGCTGTCAAGGCGAAGCTAAACATAGTAGCACAATGCAGTTGGGAAACCCACACAATGGACCCTGAGGGAGAAAAAGGGTGTATGGCATAGTGCAGTATGTAATAGAGAGAATGGAATTGGAGAACAGTCGCAAACAACAGTTGCAAAAACCACACCCTGGACCTTATGGGAAGAACATTCAGTATGGCTTTCAAAACAAAGTAGCAAAATAACAGTTGGGAAACCCACAACCATGTGCCACAAGGGAGGAAAGGTAAGTAGGGCAGTGGAAGACAGTGGTGGAATACAGTTGGGAAACCCACACCCTGGACCCTAAGGTAAGAAACCAACAATGACAGTAGAAAAACACCAGCAAAATACAGTTGGGCAACCCACACCATAGACCCTGAGGGAAGAAAAGCAAGCATGGCTGTGGAAAACAGTAGCAACACACAGTTAGGAATTATAGTGGGAAGATAATGCAATGTGGTGGAACACAACAACGAGATAAAAAAATGCAGCCCCAACCCAGAAGCACTGTGGGAAGATAATGCAATGAGGTGGAACAAAACAACAGCAAGATAAAAAAAAGCAGCAGTAGACCAATAGTGTAGTCTCCTACCTGCGTGTAGCTGCAGACTTTGAGAGTGAGACCTGGCAGGGTTGGGACACAGAGGGCAAACAAGCAAATAGGGATGGGAAGTGCCCCAGGAAGGTGTTCTTTTCCTGAGTCCTTAGCTAGCTACCCAGGCTAAGCTGTCCTATTTGATTCAATGAAGACAGCTGTAGACCCATGAAGTACAATCTGTGTTTAGGGGGTGGGCTGGGGGATGGAGAAAGGAGGGCCTTGGTGAGAAGAGGCTGGGGAATAGCCCATCTAGTGTAGAAAACCAGCCTACAGCCTCGTAATGAGGATATTTTAAAGAGAGTTAGAAAAGGGTGTTGGACCTAACATTCAGCTGCAGGCAGCCAGGGCTGGGGATGCTGAGACCTCACTAGGATGAAGAAGGAAGTTGATTCCTGCCATGCAGGAAAGGTGTTCCTGAAACACCAGGAGGACCTATCCGTACGCAGGGAGAGACTAGGGGAGGGAGAGATAAGGGCCTTAGGGCAATGAGGCTGGGAAAGACTCAGTCTAGCTTGGGAAATCCGGCTAGGGCCTTGTGCTAGGGGACATTTTAAGCAAATTCCAACTCAACAATTTATCACTACCAACGCTGCTGCTGCTGCTCATATTAACCTTCATAATATATATTTTTTTAATTCCTGATATTAAGGAAATGCATAAAAAGACCTTTTAATAGCTTCCTTTTAAAGAGGCCTAACTTTCCTTCTAGCATTCAAGCAAGTTGTAGCAATGTCCTTACATGTTTGCAGCGGACAATTGGGTCTGCAGAGAATGCAACACTGGCATGAGCAGTCAAAAAGAAGATGCCAGCACCCAGGGTCCTAAAACTAATCTCCAGCCTGTTCCAGGGCCGTTTTGGATCATTCAGAGGAGAGCCTCTCTGAGGAAATATTGCACACCAAAATGAAATGGTGTACCTGGTGGCTTGTTATATGAACATACTCTTGTTTATTGAAGAACGCAACACAATTTTCTAGGGTGTTTAGAGCAGAATCAGGTAATTAAACGTCACACTACTCAGAGAGCATTCCAAAAGAAGGAAAATACATCTTTTCAAAAAAAGAAAAAAATAAGTGACTAAAGACACACCCATCCCGCTTATCTCAAAAACTTCACTGGCAAAAAAAGTGCATTTTAAGAACACAATGTTCTTTGGCTCAAGAACTGCTCTACCGACAAACTACGTTAACATTAATCTGACTAATTTGGAAACAGGTTGGTATTTGCATGGTAACAACTTTTTTCCTATTAGTGAACATTTCAGACACGTTCTTGAAGTCTTCGGTCTGGAAATGGTACGCATTCTTTGGGTACAGCACTTTTGGCGTCAGCTGTTTTGGCATGGACAAATGCAGTGCTTTGAATGATAGCATTTTTTAAGGAAAACAAGACACGCTCTGTACATGGAACTGAACTTTAACCTATACATACATGACATGTGGGACACAGCAACCAACTGCTGCAAGGCACCATAAGGCTTACTACATATCCCTCCTCACCCTCTAGTGAGGGGAATTAGTAGCCGCAGTAGAGAAAAGAGGAAGCATTAACCATATCGAGTGTAGGTGTGGCCTGAAACCTACTTGCAAGCAGAGTGTGGAGTGCCCCAAATGCTGCTAGATAGGGCCACAGCAGGTGAACTCATGAATGTAGTGGTGGGGGGCACATCACGTTTTATGACCAGCAGCATTCTAAGATGAATCCATCGGTCTGGCAAGGGAATATGCCCAGGGGGGCATGAAGCAATGAATGCATGAGAACCTGATGACAAGTGGGAGGCATGTGCACATGGCTCTGGGCCAGAAGAGGTTAGACAAGTCCTAGCTTTGTTTCCAGTGAGGGGTGGGTGAGGGTAGGGAAAGTGAAACACTCCAAGATACATCAACAGCAGAAATATGTGCATTGACTGCATACATTCTCAAGACCCAAAGGACCTTTGGATGCAAATAGCTGAGGGTTGGCAAGGAAGAGGGAGGGATGATACTTCTATAATAAAGACAAGTCGAATGCAACATGCTTCGACCCGCCCAATACACATGCAAAGTGGGGAAGGGCAATGCAATTTGAATACCAGGAAAATACATCTGGGTGTTTACTAACCCAATGACATGCAACCAAGAAACGAGATGGAAATTCACCATCTCCCAAGAACCCAGTCATAGGAAGCGGAGTCACACTCGCAAATGCACAGATCTAGTGCAGTGTTCCTGTGATGCTGGAAATGCATCGGAGGGACAGGGCCTCCGTATCCTTGTCCTTTACTGCTTTTTATCATGTGTTCTGTCGTGTTTTCCGTGCAGGAGTTCATGTGGGACTCCTGGCGGTGCAGCTCGCTCTCTTTTGGTTTGGTGAACGGACCTGTGGGATACCCTTATGGCACCCATGGGTGGGGGTACAACCCTGTGCCCCTAGTGTATGTTTTTGGGCACCTGTCGGTGGCCCGCAGAGCAGGGTATGGGCTGGTGGCAGCTCCATGCTGAATTTGACAGGTGCGCGGAGTATCCTCCATTTTGGGATACCCCGGCTCTGCAATTGGGATCAGTTGATTCCGGATGGAAAACAAAATGGCCCCTGTGGCCTCTTGCTTTCTATTACCCATTACCTTGTTTTCCCAAAGTCCTGGGAAGCCCTGACTCTGTCCCTTCCCCCTGACTGGCTGTTGGATGGAAGTGCCATATATGGTGTTGTTGTGAAGGCCCGGCCAGACTAGCTGCAGTCTACCCAGTGATGTATGTTGTGGGTACCTCCTGTGGTTGGGACCCGGGTGAATAGAGTGTGTGACGAATATGCATTCTGTGTTGTGGATGTCTAGTATCTGGTGGTTGACACAATGACTGAGACAGCCCTGCCCGAAACCGGTATGAATGCAGCTTGGAGTGTTGAATGGCTCGGTACTTGTCCAAATACACATAACTTGTTGTGAGTGTCTGGAGAGAAGTGAATGGCCTGAATACCTCGTGTGCCTGATTGGCTGCCCGACTGCATGAATGCCCTTAGTCATGATTGGATGCTTGAGTGTGACCCAGCGGAATGAATGGGAGATCAACAGTATATCTGGGGACCTCTCACTGCTAGGAATCGTGTTCAGAAGCTGAAGTCCACTACGATGAGTAACTGGAGTAACTGAAGCTTGATCTTGAAGCCCCGCTGGACGAGAAGAAGTGCTGTTGCTCTCCTTCACAATCTGAAAGCTGCTGTGTCTCCAAGGACTGACCCAGAGAGGGCCTGGTAACGCGCCCTCTTCCCGAGCTACGAGGGACCATCGTACACAGCTGATCTTTGCCAAAGCTCCCTGGTAGACAGACCTTCGACAGGCTTCCGACCCGAGACGGGGACTGCTGCGGAATCTCAAGGAGAAGCTGTCTGACTATTGTCCGCCACTGCCGACAGGAGCCGCCAGGCTCCCGTTTGCCTAAGAACTTCATTTGATCATCGGACGCTCTCGTCTGCATCGTCGCCCGCTTTATCCCGCTGGAGAAGGCCCGACCTTCGACGCGCCGAGAAACATCCGCCGGTGGGTTTCCCGCCACCTAAGGACCACAGAGACACCGACGACTTGACACCCTTGCTGGGCCACAGTTCTTCATCATCTCTTTGCGATCCAGAACTATCGTCACCAAGGTGCCCCGCACGCCTCTTCCTTGCAGGACGCCAACACTCTGTTGTCGACGAGCACCGCTAGGAACGAAGCTGCCACTTCCCTGCCGTAGTTCAACCTGTTCGCCGTTGGACATTAGACGACCCGTGACTCCTGCCTTAAAGGGAGGACACTCAGGAAGGGCTGTCGATTTCCCTCACCGAACGCCAAGTTCCTCGAAGCCTCTCGACGATCCGTGGCTCCTGCTTTAAAGGGAGTCACTCAAGAAGGTTCGGTCGACGCATCTTCGAAGAACTCTACTCCACCAGGTACATTGGGGGGGTAAAACCTTAAAAGGAGGAAATAAGACTATTGAACATCATATGGACTGGGCTTGGGCTGTATATCTTTATTTACAGGTTTCCCAGGTGGGGGATCTCCACACAGAACTGTGCTTAGTGGTAGGGGTCTGCATTCTGCCTATTGGTTCAACCATCTAGTTTTCCTTCCTATCTCTATTGCTGGTTTCCTCGTCATTGATCTGTGTGACATTTTAACTGTACAGTTGATGCACTTTAATGAGATTTGATAACATTGGTGGTACCACTTTAGAATTGTATACATATATTACTTCCAAGTACAAAGTGTGTTATTGTGATTGTGTACATACCCTTGAATATTAATTATATAAGGACTGTGTTTTCAGTAATACAGTGTGTGGACATTCCTTTGAGGGGGTTCGGGGACTACAGTGTACTTAAGAACCAGCCTGCATCACCTCCTGAGAAGCTAGGCCTTGATTGCTTGTCCATTGCTACCTTATAGAGAATCTTGGATGGGGTTGTCTGTGCCTCTCCTCTACCATATAGAGAGCAGAAGTACAGACACCCCCTACCAGTCTTTACACTGGTGGCAGCGGTGGGATGCTTATGGTTTTAAGAATCAGTGTATAACCGTGCCACTTACACAATATCTGCACTTTATTAAATTAAGGTTTGGTTGTGTACAAAATAACTGCATTACAAGCAATGGATTCTATTGCAAATGGTAAATTGACTCAGATGAGCTTAGAGGCTCTCCAGAGTGCTTGTGAAGCCAGGGAGTTCGACTTTGTGGATAGGTCTAGGGCGGAGCTGATAGCTGCCCTGGTGGACTACCAGACCGATGGTGAAACTCTTGATGAATGGGTGGAATGCAACCAATGAGGACTCTGCCCCTGGGGTTTCTACTGAATCTGTTTTTGGGAATGCCACCATTCCTGCTGCATTCTGCTGCCTCTGTTCCGAACCCCAGCAATTCCTTGGAGCTTGAATTATTAAGGATGAAATTGGCCTTTGAATATCGCAAGTTGGAAATAGATGCTGAGCTTAAGAAGGAGGAGTTAGCTCAACAAGTTGAACTCAAGAATAGGGATCTTGAACTCAAAGACAAGGACACTGAATGTCAGAGAATCCAGCTAGAGAAAGCTAGAGTGGAGACTTCAGCGAAACCCAGTGAGAGTGTCAGGTCCCCAGCAACGAAATTTATGAAATATATGGTTGGTGTGTTTATGGAGGGTTCTGATATCCTCCAATGGATTGAAGCGTTTGAAATGGCTTGTGCAATTCATGATGTTGACAAAAGAGATTGGGCTAAGTGTTTGCTAAGCAGAGTGCCTCAAACTGGATATGACTGTATTCTGAAGCTGAGTGTGAAAGAAAGGGTCAGTATGAGTGTATGAAATCTGCTTTGATTGCCAAGTTTGGCAAGACACCTACCCAATACCTTAAAAGGTTCAGGGATTTTAAGAAAAGAGAGAATGTGTCTTGGGTTGACTGGGTGAGTGCTGCGCACATAAATATGATGGGGTGGATTGATGGTTACAAGGTGAAAACTCTTGTTGAATTTTCCCACCTCTTGTGTTTTGAGCATTTTTCTGAAGCCTGTTCACCGGAGCTGCGTCAGTATGTTGCTGACCAGAACATTTTGGATCCCTTTAAGCTGGCTAGGCTGGCTGACAAGTGGTTCTGGTACCGGGTGTCCCCTAAGGACTCCAGCGGGAAGGACAAGGACAAAGAAAAGGGGGCCTTTCAGAAAGCTGAGGAGTCCCAAAAGCAGTCACAGTCGGGTAAACCTAAACCCTCCTCTCCGAAGACCCAAAAATCTAGTGGGGATAAGTCATCTGTGGGTGGGAATAAGAGTAGTGGGCCACCTGCTGCGAAGCAGGCTCCCGGTGGTTCCAGTACCGTACCCCGCACTCCCGGCACTTGTTGGGACTGTGGGGCTCTGGATCACAAAAGGGGTGACTCCAAGTGTAAAGGTAAGGCACTTGGGGTACAGGCTGTCAGCCTGACCTACCCTTACCCTGTGTCCGAGGTGGAGGCCACTGTCCTCCCCTCCTCTACAGGGATCACATTTGGTGCTCCCGTAGAGATTTCCTTAGTGTCCCTTGGGGCCTGGGACCAGTACGTGGAAGTACTGGCGACTATCCCACAGAACACCCGTAGATTTTTGAGAAGTGTCCTCCTGAATGGCCAGCCTTCTACTGGTTTGAGAGACACTGGGGCAAGCATGACAGTGGTGGACAGGACCCTGCTCAAGCCAGAGGACTATGTAGGTGCGGTTACCAGTCATTTGGTCGAAAAAAATTGGTCGACTGGACAAATGGTCGAACCAATTTGGTCGAAAACCAAATGGTCGAATTTTTGTAATTTTTTATTTTCACACTTTTTTTTGGGGGGGGGGGTTCCCCCCCAAACCCCTTTTTTTCCCCAAAAAACCTTTTTTTTAAAAAGGAAATCCGAAAAATAAATATATAATTTTTTTTAAAAAATTGACCATTTGGTTTTCGACCAAATTGCGTCGACCAAATGTCATTCGACCAGTTTTCAGTCGACCAAATGACTGGACACCTGTAGGTGCTCCTCTGAGAACCACCAGGTTAGCTGGTGGGCCTCCCAAATTATCACCTGTAGCCTTAGTCACACTCGTAATTGGAGACAAGACAGCAAAGCTTCCTGTCCTGGTTCAGGACAATGTCCCTGCTAACATTCTGTTAGGTAATGATCTAGTGGAGTTGGGATTGATCACGGATGGTCTTCCCATGACTGCTGCTGCGGTCACTAGTTGACACGTGACACCGGGTCTGGCTGTGAGTCAGGTACCCAAGCCAAAGGCGCGGCCTAAGGCAAGACGAAGGAAGAGCAAGAAGGCCACCTCTGTGGAGGGCGCTCCTTCTCTTCCTGCTGTTCCTACAGCACCCATTGGGATCCATGCTCCGGACGGGCTGGGTCCAGTGGTAAACCCCGTCTCAACTCCTTTGGGAGAAGAGCCAGAAGACTCTCCTGTGGGAGAGGTTCTCAACCCTTAGGATCATCACGATCTTCAATGCTTGTTAGCTGAAGGGGAACCCTCCCGGGCAGACTTCTGTAAAGCACAGAGAGAGTGCCACTCTCTCGAGGGTCTGAGGAAACAGGCCCTGTCCCAGGCACACAGAGAAGTGCCTAGGACATTCCGGATTTATTGGGCGGGTGAGCTCCTTGTTAGTGAGCCCACTAAGCCTGAACCTGGTGCCTCAAGAGGTTGGTGGTACCCCAGGTTTACAGGCCCTTCCTACTGCAGTTGGCGCATGAGGTGCCCTTGGCTGGTCATCTTGGTATCAAGAAGACTAAGCAGAGGCTCTGTGCCCATTTCTACTGGCCTCGTATGGGAGTAGAAGTGGAGTCCCACTGCAGGACCTGCCCAACTTGTCAGTTGTCTGGCAAGACTGGAGGCAGTGTCATTGCCCCACTGCAGCCATTGCCAGTGGTTGGCACACCATTTGAGAGGGTGGGCATCGATACTGTCGGTCCCCTTGACCCTCCCACGTCAGGTGGACATCAGTTCATCCTGGTTTTGGAAGATCATGCCACCAGGTACCCTGAGGCTATACCTCTTCGGACTGTAACTGCCAAAGTGGTTGCCAGGGCTCTCCTGGGCATTTCCACCCGTGTTGGATTCCCCAAGGAGGTTGTCTCTGACAGAGGATCCGACTTCATGTCTAGTTACATGAAAACCATGTGGAAAGAGTGCGGGGAAACCTACAAGTTCTCCACCTCTTACCACCCCCAGAGCAATGGTCTTGTTGAGAGATTTAATACAACTCTCAAGGGCATGCTAGGTGCTTTGGAAGAGCCCCTAAGGAGGAAATGAGATCTCCTCCTGCCATGCCTGCTGTTTGCTTACAGAGAGGTACCTCAAGAGGGTGTTGTTTTCAGCCCCTTTGAGTTACTCTTTGGACATCCCGTGAGGGGGCCCCTTGCCTTGATCAGAGAAGGTTTGGAAGCCACCCCTCCCGGTCCTGCCAAGCAAGTGGGGGACTATGTGTTAGGCCTCAGACGGAGGATGACACAGATGATGGGTCAAGCAACAGTGAATCTCAAGACCAGCCAGGAATTGAACAAATACTGGCATGACCTTAAAGCATTGCAAGTGGATTGGACTCCGGGACAGGAGGTCCTCGTGATGGAGCCTACCAAGCCTGGGCATTGGCAGATAAGTGGACTGGACCCTTCAGGATAATCTCCAAGATGGGCAAGGTCAATTATCTGGATGACGTGGGAATCCCAGCGGTAGCCCCTCAGGTATTCCTTGTTAATAGGCTCAAGCCTTTCCACAGGCAAGCCAAAGTCTCATGTCTCTTGCTGGCTTCAGAGCAAGAAGAGGATGAGAGTGAGCCCCTTCCTGATTTGCTGCATAGCAACCCTCAGGATGGCTCAGTGGAGGGAGTGCATCTCTCTCCCGATTTGACAAACGAGCAGCAGTGGACCTGCAGGACTTTGCTCCAGCAGTATGCCTCTCTGTTTTCGCTGACGCCAGGCCTTACACCATGGTGTAAGCATGAGATTGACACTGGTGACCGCGTGCCTGTCAAGAGCAGGAGCTACCGAATGTCAGATACGGTTAAGAACCACATCCATGCTGAGGTCGCCAAGATGTTGGATCTGGGTGTTATTGAACCCTCAACAAGTCCCTGGTCCAGTCGCGTGGAGCTTGTCCCCAAGGAAAGTTCCCAGGCAGGTACCAAAGTTTGGAGGTTCTGTGTGGACTACCGAGGAGTCAATGCCATCACCAAAACTGACGCGCACCCATTACCCAGGGCTGATGAGCTCGTGGTCACCATAGGTGCTGCCAAATTTGTGAGCACCTTTGTTAGGCGGAAACCTGTGCAGTTCCCTCTGGGACCACTGCAAAAGATTTAGGACTACAGGCGTTTGGCGGTGAACCCACTTGGTAGCAGTCTGTACCACACAGATTCACTTGGTAGCTGTGGCTGAGCAGTCAGACTTCCCTCAAGAAGAGTTGAGTAGTATGTGGAGTATACAAAATAGGGCAATTCTTCACAGCAAGACAAGCAAACACGCAACAAGGCTTAGTGTAAAGATATTAAGGTATTTCTTTATAACAGAACATCTATGAAAAACACTATCGCACTATCACAGCAAACAAATCAAACACAATTACTCTACGAAGTAGGAAACGATCAATCCCCCTAGCAATATGACGACAAATCTAGGTTCTACCGGCACCACTTATTTTCAGACAGAGGTGTATACCTCAACCTAGATGACACTCTAATATTAGTTAGGACGGGAGAGAAAAAGATAGGCAGGTTACGAAATCAACACAGTTCGATCCTACGCGGATAAAATGCAAGGCAAGAAGGCAAGAATCACAATAGGTCATAAAGTTCAGAAGCCAGGCCCACTCGGTGAGAGGCAAGGCGTGATGTCCCAAAAGTCTCTAGCGAAGATGCATTCAAGTCTTATGGCAAATTGTTATCGGCAGGTTGAACCAGTTCAGAACAAAGAATGAGAAAAGCTTGGAGGCAACCCAACGGAAAGGAGAGGATTAAGACACCTCACTCAACCCGATCGAAAGGGAAGCCAGGTGGACACAGTACCTTGTTGTGGAGGGCAGCTCCGGCGGGGGCAGTTGTTCCTGGTGGTGGATGCACGTCCGGTCTTTGCCAAGAGTAGAGATGATCTCGTCGTCGAAGAAAAGTGAAGTCCGGTGCACCACCAGGGAAGAGACCAGCCGTGGAGTGCTCCGTCACAAGGCACCACCTTTTGGTCGCGGTTTCAGGGGTAGTGGCTATCCGGTTGCCGGGGTGCGCTGCACGGGCAATTCGACCACTGCGTCCTGAGGCGAATAAAAAGCAAAGGGGACTGGTTGTTCCCACCAGTCAGGGGAAGAGACTCTCCGGCAGGGAGATCTCCTCTGTCGTCGGGAAGTGGTGAGTCGGGTCCGTGGGGCTCCACCGGAGGTGTCGTCGTGCAGGTCGGCTCAGCGTTACCCTCGTCGGATTCTTAGGTCCTGTGGCGACTTCTGAAGATCCAGTCCCAAAAGCCCTGCTTTTATGCAGAAAACACCCATTCATTCAGCCTAGCTGTCAATCAACACATGCTAAGTGGTGAGCGGGAAGGCTCACCACTTGGGCCAATCACTCCAGAGTGCGACCGGAGTTGGCAAGGCAACTCGGTCCAGGGTGCCTAAACCCCCTCCCACACCCCTGTGGTAACCCAGACAGAATGGCACCGCTTTGGAGGGTCTCTGTACAGAGCCCGTCAAAAGTGGAACAAAGGGCTCAACCTTTCGTTTAGGAGTCACAGAGACGAACACAGACGCCATTTTACAAACCAAGTTCTGGCAGAAAATACCATCCGACAAACTTATTTAAGATAAGTAGACCGGGGGTACGTTAGAGATTAACGAGAAAAAATATTAATCTCCAACAACGGGACGAATCCCATAGGGTTATGTCCGGGGTCGAACATAACAAGTAGTTTCCACTGCCACCAGCCAAAACTCGATGAGGGGGGACGGGACAGTGCCTCCTTGAGTAACAGGTCCAGGAGTAATCGAATTACCCCTACTAGTACGTCCACAATAAGATCGTTTGTACTGGTCCTGTTAGTAAATTTAGGTCTAGTAAAGCCAATGGTGACTTTACATGCCCGGGGAGACAGTAGTCAGTCCCCGGGTATGGAGTCTATGACGGGGGTCCGCTAGGACGCCCCAGTGTTACGGCACGTAGGGTGCGGTGCAACACACATAGAAAAACATATGAGACCCTATGGAGTAAAAGACCCCATGGCCCATCGAACACATTGATATTCGAAGGAATCACACACATACATGTCCAAGAGTGGGAGAAAAGAGTCTCACTCTTGGCAGGATGGAAAAAACAAACTCCAGAAATCGAGCAAAGCTGTTGGGGGACTCACTAGATTAGGCAATTCAGCCTAAACAGAGAATTCTCCCTAACAACCTTTGACCTCACCTCAAGCTATTGGTAAATAGCTCTGATGGACCATGCCAAGGAAAAGATGGCATTCTCAACACCAGAGGGACTCTACCAGTTTAGGGTCATGCCTTTTGGGTTGAAGAATGCACCTGCCACCTTCCAGAGATTGGTCAATCATGCTCTCAGTGGGCTGGAAGCCTTTTGTGTGGCTTATTTAGACGACATTGCCGTCTTGGGACAAGCACTTGACACATCTGGGTAGAGTGTTTCAGGCCTTGAAAAGGGCTAACCTCACTATCAAGGCCACCAAGTGCCAGATAGCTCAGGGGAAAGTCACGTATCTTGGTCATGAGGTAGGAGGGGGTCAAATAGAACCTCTCCCCAGTAAAGTACAGGATGTACAGGACTGGGAGACTCCCACTACTCAAACCCAGGTGAGAGCCTTTTTGGGCCTCACTGGTTTTTATTGCAATTTCATGGCAGACTATGGAACACAGCTGCACCACTGACAGCTCGGACTTCACCCAAACAGCCTACGAAGGTTAATTGGACTGAAGACTGTCAGAGGGCCTTGGATGGCTTGAAAGAAAGTCTGTGTAGGGCACCTGTGTTGTGTGCGCCTGACTACAGCCGACCCTTTATTGTCCAGATGGATGCCTGCGACACCGGAATTGGAGCTGTCTTGTCCCTGTTAGATGACAAGGGAGAGAACATCCTATCATATTCATCAGTAGACAACTCAAGGGTAGAGAACTTAGGTGGGCTACTGTTGAAAAGGAGTGTTTTAGTATAGTTTGGGGCCCGAGGCGTTTTAGGCCCTACCTTACGGGTCTACCTTCAAGGTCCAAACAGATCATAAGCCCCTGAAGTGGCTTATGCAGATGAAGGGTGAGAACCCGAAACTGCTCAGGTGGTCCATTAGCCTGCAAGGGCTAGACTTCACCATAGAGCACAGACCAGGGAAGAGTCATGATAATGCAGATGGCCTTTCCAGAAGGTATGTTGATCGTCTGGATGAGGGTGTCTATCCCGTGGGAGATTAGGCACCCTCCACCTCAGTCTGGGGGGTGACTGTGATGCTGGAAATGCATCGGAAGGACAGGGTCTCCATATCCTTGTCCTTTACTGCTTTTTATTGTGTGTTATGTCATGTTTTCCGTGCAGGAGTTCATGTGGGACTCCTGGTGGTGCAGCTCTCTCTCTTTTGGTTTGGTGAACGGACCCGTGGGATACCCTTATGGCACCCATGTTTGGGGGTACAACCCTGAGCCCCTAGTGTATGTTTTCGGGCACCTGTGGGTGGCCCGCAGAGCAGGGTATGGGCTGGTGGCAGCTCCATGCTGAATTTGACAGGTGCGCGGAGCCCCCTCCATTTTGGGATACCCCGGCCCTGCCATTGGCATCAGTTGATTCCGGATGGAAAACAAAATGGCCCCTGTGGCCTCTTGCTTTCTATTACCCATTACCTTGTTTTCCCAAAGTCCTGGGAAGCCCTGACTCTGTCCCTTCCCCCTGACTGGCTGTTGGATGGGAGTGCCATATATGGTGTTGTTGTGAAGGCCGGGCCAGACTAGCTGGAGCCTTCCCAGTGATGTATGTTGTGGGTACCTCCTGTGGGTGGGACCCGGGTGAATAGAGTGTGTGACGAATATGCATTCTGTGTTGTGGATGTCTAGTATCTGGTGGTTGACACAATGACTGAGACAGCCCTGCCCGAAACCGGCATGAATGCAGCTTAGAGTGTTCAATGGCTCGGTACTTGTCCCAATACACATAACTTGTTGTGAGTGTCTGGAGAGAAGTGAATGGCCTGAATACCTCGTGTGCCTGATTGGCTGCCTGACTGCATGAATGCCCTTAGTCGTGATTGGATGCTAGAGTGTGACCCAGCGGAATGAATGGGAGATCAACAGTATATCTGGTTACCTCTCACTGCTAGGAATCGTGTTCAGAAGCTGAAGTCCACTACGACGAGTAACTGAAGCTTGACCTTGAAGCCCCGCTGGACGAGAAGAAGTGCTGTTGCTCTTCTTCACAATCTGAAAGCTGCTGTGTCTCCAAGGACTGACCCAGAGAGGACCTGGTAAGGCGCCCTCTTCCCGAGCTACGAGGGACCATCGTGCACAGCTGATCATTGCCAAAGCTCCCTGGTAGACAGACCTTTGACAGGCTGCCGACCCAAGACGGGGACTGCCGCGGAATCTCAAGGAGAAGCACTCGGACTGTTGTCCGCCACTGTCGATGACCGCCGTCGCCGACCGGAGCCGCTGTGCTCCC
This sequence comes from Ambystoma mexicanum, assembly GCF_040938575.1. Taxonomy (NCBI): domain Eukaryota; kingdom Metazoa; phylum Chordata; class Amphibia; order Caudata; family Ambystomatidae; genus Ambystoma; species Ambystoma mexicanum. The sequence goes on from NC_090921.1 coordinate 918,499,705, forward strand.
GTTTGCCTAAGAACTTCATTTGATCATCGGACGCTCTCGTCTGCATCGTCGCCCGCTTTATCCCGCTCGAGAAGGCCCGACCGTCGACGCGCCGAGGAGCATCCGCCGGTGAGTTTCCCGCCACCTAAGGACCACAGACACGCCGACGACTCGACGCCCTTGCTGGGCCACAGTTCTTCATCATCTCTTTGCGGTCCAGAACTATCATCACCGAGGTGCCCCGCACGCCTCTTCCTTGCAGGACGCCAACACTCTGTCGTCGACGAGCACCGCTAGGAATGAAGCTGCCACTTCCCTGCCGTAGTTCAACATGTTCGCCGTCAGACGTTCGACGACCCGTGACTCCTGCCTTAAAGGGAGGGCACTCAAGAAGGGCCGTCGATTTCCCGACACTGAACGCCAAGTTCCTCGACACCTCTCGACGATCCGTGGCTCCTGCTTTAAAGGGAGTCACTCAAGAAGGGTCGGTCGATGCATCTTTGAAGAACTCTACTCCACCAGGTACATTGGGGGGGTAAAACCTTAATAGGAGGAAATAAGACTATTGAACATCATATGGACTGGGCTTGGGCTATATATCTTTATTTACAGGTTGCCCAGATGGGGGGATCTCCACACAGAACTGTGCCTAGTGGTAGGGGTCAGCATTCTGCCTATTGGTTCAACCATCTAGTGTTCCTTCCTATCTCTATTGCTGGTTTCCTCGTTATTGATCTGTGTGACATTTTAACCGTACAGTTGATGCACTTTAATGAGATTTGATAACATTGGTGGTACCACTTTAGAATTGTATATATTCATCATTATTGACTTCCGAGTACAAAATGCGTTATTGTGATTGTGTACATATCCTTGAATATTAATTATATAAAGCCTGTGTTTTCAGTAATACTGCGTGTGGACATTCCTTTGTGGGGGTTCGGGGACTACACATGTACTTAAGAACCAGCCTGCATCACCTCCTGAGAAGCTAGGCCTTCATTGCTCGTCCATTGCTACCATATAGAGAATCTTGGCTGGGGTCCTCTGTGCCTCTCCTCTAACATATAGAGAGCAGAAGTCCAGACAACCCCTACCAGTCTTTACAGTTCCTCAAATGTCTAGTGTCTTATCTTCCTCAGTGCTAAACCCATAGAAGAAGATCAGTGCAGCAAAATATTGACTTCTAAAAGAAGAAATGGCAGAATATCTGCTTAAAACAAATGACAACATTAAATCCCTATTCACACCATGCGTTCAACGCAGACCAAACACACCAGAGACACTGAGACAAAGATTTATAAAACTGGAAAAACTATGCACCAAGGAGAATAATAAGTTATGGGAGCGATTTACACTCCAAACCTACCTGGAACAGGAGAAAGTACAGAGAGTACTGAGGATCATCTTTCCTGACTTCAACAATCCAGAAGACGCCAACTTCACAGAAAAATGGGAGGATAACCTAGTCACCAGATCTAAAACAATTCTAGAGCTACTAATTTAGCACGCAGACCGTGAACAAAAAAGAACAAACATAGGCATTGATGCAATTAAGGATGAAATAGAAACATACAATGTCCTAGTAAACAAAAAGAGAAATTACAAAACAATGTATGAGATCCCATGCAAACATCAGGATGAGGTCAAACTCAGGAAATTCAGGAATTTTCTAGAGACAAAAGATACTACAAAGATGACAGGGTGTTCAGCTTCCAGCCAAAATTTGATGACTACTATAAGACCCTGTCAGGAGAATGCACAACTAACACATCACCAGGCAGCTATGATGTAGATAGCAAATCTGACACTGGTAATATAACACAAACCAACTCCATACTAAGCTATCGGACGCCGAAAAGGCATTGGCCACTGCCCCAAGTACCACCACTTCTTCAGCCTCCTCAAAGACTTCTTTTTTAGATCAAATCAAACAATGCAAAAAGGGGAATTAGAATTACAATGCAAACCAAGAACATTTCCATGACCCATTAGAGGGATATTCCTCAACAAACTGAGGAAGGCCAGAGTCAAGAAAGGAGGAGTCGCTAAACACAAGCACAGATTGTGAAGGCATGTTAAGACTCACAAGGTGACAGACACAACTACAACAGAGGGAGCAACACCACTGAGCTTAGTACTCAACCTATCCAAATACCCAATATCAACACTTGAGGAATCAATGCTGAACAAAGGACTTTTGTTTGCCCCAACTAACAAAGTAAACCATACAAATGCACACATAGACCTCTTCAAATACACAAGAATACGTTAACTTAAAAAAGTATTTGAAAAATAATTGCAATGGAGATCGCCGAGCCCAGCCAAACCACCAATCAGTGATATCACCATAGAAAATTTGGACCTCACGCACCTCTGAGTCAACATGGAGGAAGGTGGTGATGTGGACACACACACCAAACAAGCGATCCTAAAAGAATTGGGAATTGAAGAACAACATGTGGACATTCCAGAATTTAAGAAGAAATCAAGATTCAATTCCAATTTACAAGGGGACAACGCCATTGACATTATTCAAAAAGCTGTAACCCAGGATTTCCACAGGATAGAAGACCTAATCAGCTCGACCAACAAGAAAGGCAAAAACAATCTCAATATGGTGGAACTACAAGCCCTCAATATTTTGAAAAGTTATGCAAGCATTGTCATCGAAGAAGCAGATAAAGGAAGAAGCATAGTCATCCTAGACAGAGAGAACTATATCAAGATGGCCATGGAGCATCTGGAAACTCCTGCATACAATTAAATAACCACTAACCCAACCGCAACAACAGTATTGCAAGCCAAAGATTTGATAACAAAATGGCACAAACAAAGATTACTGACAGATGATGAACATAAGTTTTAAGTTTACGTACTCCTCCCCCCTACCCTTACTTGTTTCCTCCTCCCCCCTCCAGCACTATCTGAAATTTTATCAGGCCTAGTATGATAGTCGCTTGTTTTGTTCCTTCCCCCCCTTTCTGCACCCCTCTCCCTCACCTCTTGTTTTTCTCCGGCTCCAACAGAATTGTGGTCACGCCTAGTATGGTAGTTGCCTGTCTGTTTCCACATCCTTCCAACTCCCCCCTTACCTTATCTTTGTCTTAGCTCTTGCACTATCTGAAATGTCATGCGGCCGAGTACTATAGTTAATTTCACATCCTTACTGTTCATGGCCTGTAGGAATGTCATTGTATTTTCTCTTGTTCCTTCCTTTGGCTGAAGTGCTTTGAAACACATTGTGTATTGGCACTATATAAATAGACTATCATATCATATCATACCATGCATGGCCACCATTTACTTTGTGCCAAAAGTACACAAAGAATATGTGCTTACACTAGAAGGAAAACCAATAATAAGCGGAATTGGCTGGGTCACAGAAACCGTAGTCAAATATATCAATGGTGTGATTGAAAAGGAAGTGCCCAAAATTCTGACATATCTTAGGGACATCATGAACACTCTACAAATATTGGAAAATATGGACTGGCAACTGAGATACCTACTTGTTACATTAGATGTCAAAGCGCTTTACTCAGCTATCAAGAATGAACTAGCCATCAAGGCACTTAACTACATCTATGCCAAAACTTTGGCCACCTTCTACATACATCTAGAAATGACAAAAGAATTCTTGGAGTTTGCTCTGACGAATGGAGGATAGCACAGGTGCAAGGCGCTGGTCTTGGAAGCAAGACCACGCAGAGCAACAGAGGTTTGAATACCAAATCTGTGCTTAGAAACTAAATGCATGTACAGTATTAGGTGTGTTATAAAAAAAAAAAAAAATTACATAAATGAATAAACAAATTTTTCCTCAATGACAAATTCTATCACCAAAAGAAAGGCATGGCCATGGTGGACACATACACCCACACTGTAAATAATCTATTCATGATTTTCTTTAAACATATTTATGTTTTCAACAATGTAGACACCACCTGCCATATACACAAGTGGCACAGATGTATAGATGATATTCTCATGATCTGATCGAGTACAGCAGACAAAACTTCAAGATGTATTTGAACAGTAATACGTTTGGGATGCAAATAACAGAGTGTCACAGTTATGACACAATAGACTTCTTGGATATCAAAATAGTAGCAGACCCTGACAGACCAAAAAGACTTCCAGAAAACAGCGGAGGTCAATTCAGTCCTCTTTGCCACCAGTTGTCATAGAAATTCTGTTATACAGAATATCCCTAAGGGCGAGTTCATAAGAGCTTTAAGAAACTGCAGTAAAGATATCACTTACCGATCAGGGTGCACGGTACTGAGATCAAAGTTTTAAAACAGAGGATACCCTAATCAGACCATAGACAAAGCAACAAGATCAGTCAGATGCCCGAGTAGAGACTCGCTTCTCACATCGAAAGTGAAAGCCAAACAAAATGAAGCAACAATAATATAACAATAATATAACAATAATATAACTCCTTTGCATATTCTGGACCCCAGCCATGACAATCTGGCCACCAGGTCCTTTAGAACTGTTTGGAGTTTATGTTACTTTCACTTCACATAATTCCCTCCCATTATGCACTCATCCCAGCTAAGCACCACCTCAGGTGCCAACAACAAATGTCACACTGCTCTGTACACTCTGGACTTCAATCTGGCCACCAGGTCCATCGGAGCGGTTGTGCTAATTTATTAATTTCATATAATCTAACTCCCTACATGGCTCTATGCCGCCATTTGTCTTATGTGGGATCTTCATCCCTGATATGCAGTTGCACGCAAATTGTGCATCCTAGTTCTTAACTCATTTACCTAAGCAGGTGATCCACCTGGCGTAGCATTCCACTGAACCACAAACTCAAGTGATCAGATAATGAACACTATCAATGTGGAAACACATTATCTTCTTGTTTCAATTACTGTCCATTTGCATACCTGTATAATTAGGAGTATTGTTTTTTTCCATTACCCCAGCAGCCCTCAATGGGCTCCTTGTATTGTTACTTCCTCATAACATGAGTTACAGAACAACTAATCACAATCACCACTGTCATTATGGTCAGTGTTTTTGAGCCAATGAGATTCTCTTTTACATCAGCCAATGCAGTGTCTCCTATGTGACTATATATTCCATCAACCACTATGGTGGCCGGCACAATCACTTGGCAAGGACCGGTCTAATGTTTGCAGAGATCCCCCAGGCCTTAAAGTTAAGCCTCTAGGCACTAGAACATAATACTAATGCAGCCTATTTAAACTTACGAGTCCACCCGCGGCCATTCATTTCAGCCTCACACTTCTTTTTCTTTTAAATACCTTTTTCAAATAAGTTGTATTTTTGCCCCTACTCCTTTTTGGTAACTACTCAGCCTATCACACACTAAATGACTGACTATACACAAGCAGGCCAGCAGCATCAGCACTACCTCTCTTGCACGTTCACCCACCCTCGAAATCAAAGGTTTCTGCTATGGAAGGATTTGCCTTCAGTAATAAAAAATGTGCACCCTCTTACAGACGCCAAGGCCCTAAATATGCACATGGTAAGGATATATATAGCATTTTTATTGCCAGTATACAGTAGGTAGCATTTTATTGCCAGCAGGTAATAGCATTTTGCCAGTGTGTAATATAACATTTTTTTTTTTGCCAGTATAATATATAGCATTATTGTTAGTATGCAAAGTACAGGATTTATAACACAGCCAGGCCCAATTTGAAACTGCAGATATTCAGAGTACACATAGAAAAACTTAGTGTGCTGTCAGGTTCAAATAATGAAGTGCACCATGTGCGTTGGATGCTTCAGGTATGAAGACTACATTAGAATGCATAACCTTCTAACATTATTATCATAACTACTAAGTGCTAAATTTTAACATGAGAATGTAGTCTTCTATGCAAAATGAGGTAAAATCCATGTTTTGGTGGCACTGCTGAGATTCATTATAAATGCAAACTGGCATTTTCTTCAGCTTGTGGAGAACAGAAAATATGCAAACTGCAGGAAGAAAAGTGAAACAGTAACTCAGGGCCTGAAGCTTTCATTGTTCTGAAAATGAAGGCTGGCACAGAGCTCATTCTTTTTACCCTAATTGGGAGAAAATGTAAGCAGACAAGCCACGTCAATAAAGGGACGGGTAAATGTTTTATTGAAAATAGAAATGAAGAGAGCAGTTAGTTCATGCTGGGATGAGGGGACAGACTGAATTTCCAGGGGGTAGAGCGGCGACTTTGGGATCTAATCAATTGGTGCTCCCCCACACAAGCTTACGGAAGAGTTTTGCGCTAACACTGGGACTGCATATGCGAATACAGTGAGGTTGTGCGGGGACTTCAAAGAATTACCGACCTTGGTAAGGTAAGTGCTAAGTGAGGACCTGATAAAATGCCGTATGTGTGACTAAGATTTATTGCAATGTAGGGAAGTTAGGAAATCATTGCATGTTTATTTTTCTCTATTTTCCGAATGTGGGAGCATTAATCCATATTACAAAATACCTGCTTGTTCTATTTGTTCTTTTATATTGCAGATGATGCTGTAAATAACATGGTAAAATGTTGTGCCTTGTAAATGAGATGCACTACAAAAAGCATATATAAAAACAAATTGGATTTTTGTGTCATTCATCCATCTGTGAATTATTTACATAAGTGAAGCTCAAAGGGGAGGTTTATATCAGTGCAGTAGTGCATTTACTAATGTACCACTGTAATTGAAATAGAAAATAAGAGAATGTCAGTACTAAATATCTACAAGCTAAGTGAGTGCTATGTCATGAGTGAGCCCTTCCTTGCAGGCTGATGGGAAGGTGTCTAATCTGATACATAGATTACTGGATGTACATAAGCCAGTAATGCCTAATGGCACATAGATTACTGGATGTACATAAGCCAATAATGCCAGCCACATACTATAGTTGGCACATTGAATAAACTCATTGGGTTCAATGAAGTGTATAAGTCTGGGGTTCTCTACAGACACCAAGAAGGTATTATAATAGAAAGAAGAGGTTTATTTTATGATGGGATTATAGTATAAAAAAGAAACCATTCTCACCACTATGCCACAGGAATAAAATACCGCAAAACAAGATACTACTAAAATTACCACCAATACAAGCTAACAAGGTATCGTTAAAATAGTGTGATACTAAACCCGCTCTAAATGTAAGACTAAATTACTGCCAAATTACCGCCAATATTTTTATGGTAAGAAAATACCGCCAAACCCCGAATTTACCCCAATAAAACAAAACTTCCTACAATATGCATGATCGCACTGTCACTGAGTGTCACATGTGTCCCACTGGGTCAAACTCATTCCACATTCACTGAATTATTATCTTCCGGTGATTAGAACATGCACACTCACATAGCTGCTAAGGCCCAATAAGCGTTTATGTATGACTGCACGATTTCACAGAGTCACAAACAACCCACTTTCTTTGAATCTAACACTGTTCTGGCTCTTGCCTCAACCCTATTGCAGAATCTAACAAGTGCCAAAAGCATTTATCAACCCCTCGGAACATGATACAATTCATGCCCAATTTATGTCTACCCCACAGGCTATCCCATTCAGAGGCTTGAATTAAGAGCATTATTCTTTAAAGCCTACCTTACCTGCACCGACACCTATGAAAAGGAAATACTCTACCATGTTCATATATTTATATCAACATTCTCCTAGCCAGTTTCTAACCAGTCTTTCCTTTCCTTCGCTGACCTTCTTTTTCCCTTGGTGTTTTCTGTTTCTTGATCATAAATATAACGGCACCCTTGATTCTTTGGTCTTTTTCACCTACAATCATTTGAATGCACATGATGATTAATTTGAATACTCTTGTGCAAAACAAACCACCACTTAATGAAAGTAATCCCCATCATGCAAACTGCTGATTGATATTATTCACCACTAACTACTATTGTATTTAAACCCACAATTGATCAAACATGGCATTTAACTAGCAATACCTCAACAACATGATAAATCCCAAATGCTCAATGTCAATCTTCCAACAAACGTGGACACGTGATATATACAATGCCTCTACACTGCTCACCTGGTCCATGAACCATATAACACCATGATGCTTGGACTGTAAACATTTATACATGTTTTTTTTAAACGTATGACTAATTTCGAACAATTGACACCATGTTACATCACAATGCTTTATGTCACTTATCTTACGTGACACTACACAATGCACAATGTCATGTATTTACTCACCTGTTCACACTATCTGGTCTTAAACCCTATTAAACCACACAGGGTGAACACTATGATTCACAATGCAGTCACTGTATGTCTGCCACATCCTTGAAAAGACCCTTGTGAGGTCAAAACACATGTTGGCCAAACCGTGCAATTAAAAAAAAAAAAAAAAAAAAAAAATATATATATATATATATATATATATATATATATATATATATATATATATATATATATATATATATACACATATATATATATATATACTACAACACTGAGCGTTTTTACTTATGACGGTTTCCTACAACATCACAAATGTCAAGCTTTTGAGACTTTTTCTACATCATAGAACCCTGTAATCAAAGGGAAACTACCAACCAACCTAGCATCATTGTGACACAGGTTGAATACGCACACTGTCCACATCTAAATACATTACTGCATAACAATGGATTGCTTTTGTGTGTGTTTAATATGTTGTATGATTCTGGCATATGGCTCATAGGTTTTTGTTACTCTTCTGAGACACATGTGAGTGAGGTACTTTTCTATCTATTTCAAGTGTTTTCAGAGTCAAGCCTGATCCACAATAGAATGTCAGTCGGAGGAGCTCCTCTTGTTTTGTATTATTTTAACTAAAGGAAGCCACCAATCTCTCCAAGTAATGCGCAATCTATGTTGCAGAGGAAATTAACCATAACGTAACAAGCATATTTGTAAAGTGTATGTTCAGCCCCAGAGGGTTATCTTGGCACTATTGACATTTAACAGATGTTTATTTTTACCCAACTCAGTAGTACTCATTTTATCTATGTCTGAAGGATGAAGGGCTGAGGGGACCTGTCAGGGTTATCAACTCTGACCAAATATTGGTTGAATTTGACTCATCTTTGTTTTTGATTTATTGGATTAGTTCACCGGCTGAGATGCTGGCAAACCGGGTCCCAGTTTTCACTGTAGGGCCAACAGCATAGGTTTCGGATTCAGTCTCAAACAACACACAGAAAATGAACTCAATAATTTTTCAGAACCTTGGATCATCTCAGTATTTTCTTAGAGAGTGGTACTGTGATGCACTTATCTGCAAATTTCTCACATTGTATCTTTTCTCCATTCCATGGGGGGAAAAGTTGTGGCAAACAATAAACATCTAACATTTTTTTGTCCAATAAACTCATCAAACACGCTTTGGACAGAAACATTGGCTATACTTCCAAGAATCTATCAAATGTACTCTATTGCATCAGTATGGGCACATTGAAAAGGAATGCTGTATCTAATAATATTTCTTTCTAAATATGTGTTTATCAATGTGATGGAATTGTTTTTACCAGCTTTATAGAAAACTGATTTGATTGTTAATTGTATCTCATAGTACTCATTTTTAGATGAGTTATTCCACTACTGATATTAACTACTGCTTGCTTTGTTTCATAAACGTGCACATCCAAAATACACAAAATTAATTCATGTATTTTTCACTATATCCACTTTGTGGAATATCTTCATATATTTCTGGAGATTCACATATATATGTGTGTTTGCCTAAATGTAGAGTAGGTATCTCCCTTCATGACCTTACCATCAAAGGCTTACAGGAAGCAGCATGGCACCACAATGGCTGTCCTATCTATGCTGCATGCACCTCTCCTTAGCCTGTGACAATGGGTCTATTGTGGCAGACATATGTATGGTGGGGCTTACCAGAAGGACTCCTGAACGTATTGATCTATCTTTATTCAGACACCTTACATTGGAACCAATCGGAATGGCTCTTTCAGAGCTAACTATCACATAGTTAGAGGATTGAAGCATGGTTGAAATTTGGCCCTCTTTTTATATAATGTATATAAGTCTGATTTGAGTGACACTTTAGAGAAGGCAGCTTGTATATCTCCTGGTTTGGGTACTTTAAGTTGGTTGGCATAAGCAAACAATGTAATCCTTATGGATAATACCAAAATCAAATTGCAATGCCTCTTAGATGCCTTCCAACAATGCACAGTAAGTAAAAATGTGCTGATGAATACAATAAAGATAAATATTATTTGTTTTTCAAATGCCAAGGAATCACTTGGATTTGTATGGAATATTAACTAGACACTATTAATGATTTGACATTTTTGAGTTTCCGATTTCTGGTAGGCCTAACTAAAATCTAATTATTCAAAGCTTGCTTGGGAAATCATCCTTCCTATGTGCTCAGGTTAAAAGAATAGAAAATAAATGTGCACAGTTTTTAGATTTTGCATTGATCGAAATCTATAGAGTGAAAGTCATCCCTACAATATTTTTTGGGTTAGATACCTCACATCAGATAGTTGATTAGTATTACATCCCCCGAGTTGTCTTCCCCCAGAACTGATACATGTTCAGTTAGGCTTGTTTTCCCAAAATACTGAAGCCAAATAAAAGCATTTATTATAGCAGGTATTTAGGGAACCCCTCCTAATTCTCCCTTTACTGTTTTATTTTCAATATTAGTCAACTTTTATCAAAGTAAACCATTAAAGACTATACAGACAGATGTCATAAAACACCTAGTGATCTTGTACTTGGTTTGGATACCATTGTTGAGAATCCAACTCTCCTAAGATTGTGGCTCTGAAACTACTCTAATAGTTGTGCCTATATTAAGAACTATACATTGTCCGTAAACCTGGCAGAGGAATGTGAAAAGGTGGGTGAGGTAGCTTCATACTTGAGACCATTTACGAATGCGAGGTGGTGATCCTGCTCCATGAGGTGTTGATTAAATGAATAATTAACTCACAAAGTACTGGCTATCCTGGAACAAAACAGCGTGTCTTTATGTAGAAAGTGTACTAGTGAAAAATAAATGCTAAAACGTGCTCCTAAATTGCTCTGTTTTGCACATCTTCCATATTTTGCACTTTAATCAATTTGAACATGATTTAGTATTCATTTTGGCTGTTCGTTTCTTGGCTAGTGTACGATGTGAATGACCGATTTCTCTTGTATTTTCAGCCATCAGATTCTTGACTAGATTGAATTGAATAACTTGTAATACAATCTAGATAGTATTGTTAAGGATTTTATTGATGCAATACCTTTTTAACGTATTAATATTATTTGTATTACAAACATTATTATGGTATTTCTTGAGCGCTATCCTGGACTCAGAAAGCAATGGAGCGCATTATAGATTGTTTGCACTATAGAGTTTATGTACAAGAGTGCAAACTGTAGAGTGTTTATTTAGCGAGCATCTTTATATGGTTAAAGCTGGTTTTGCATTCTGCTTCTACAAAAATATGCCAAAGAATGTCCACATAAGCCAGTTTGGGTACAAACAGACAGGAGTTAATGGTCTATATACATTTGATATTAGCACCTTTTGTTCTTTTTTCTTTTGCAAATTTTTTGTAAAAATCAAGATATTTGAAAAACGTTGTATGCAAATTCCACAGCGAGCTGCAAGCTCAGCTGAACCCTGGGTCTGGTAGATGTTGAGGATGGATTGGGTTCTGTGTTTGTTAGGCAAACCTGATGAATTAGAGTTTATTATTGCTCCATCAGCAATATGCTAGAATCGAAAACGCGGAATCCCTGGACTCTCTTTGGATAGTGCTTCTTTATGCAGCCATGTCACAGAGAACTAAAGACTTTTGACATATAGTAAGGTATGGCAAAAGTCCAGATATTGGCCTCACATCTAAAAGCATTCCAGCCGAGGTCTGGCAAGATTATATCCAGTCACTATATTACAAGGAGTTTAAAACTACAACTCTATATTTGGAACCTTCGGTGAATCATACTGATGAGGTGGCCACTACTACCTACAGCACATTCAATCAACTAGGATTTTCCCCAAAAGAAGCGGAGAGGGCTATTGTCTCCCAAAACACAGGCAAGGCCCCTGGTCCCGATTATTGGCAGGAGATCTCTTTAAGAGCAATATTGATATCTGGTTCCCCTTCTCAGTAAAGTTATTTAATGAGATAAATAGATCATATTCCCCCTTCCAAAGTTGGAAGGGTGTGACGATGCTTCTGACCTATTAGAAGGCTAACAGAGTGATACCATCGAATTATAGACCAATGTCTCTAATAGTTTCCCTACACAAAATGTATTCCAAAATCATATTGTTCTGACTTGGACAGTGGGCTGATAAATTGGACATTATTTCAGTAGCACAGGATGGCTTTCGTAGAGTGGTGTCTACAATAGACCAGTCATTTAGACTACATCTTATCATTCAGAAATGTGTGAAACTGAAGGACAAGTCAAGTCTCCGGTCTTTGTAGACTGCAGACCACTTTTCATACTGTTCCTAGAACGTTGTTATGGCAGACTCTAGAAGAGCTTTGGGTACCCACTAATCTGTGCTGCGCCATCAAATCTGTATATATCAACAACTATGATAGGATAAGATGGGGATCTAATGGTGAATGCTGCAACCCAGTAAGCATCAATGTTGGTGTGAGACATGGTTGTGTGTTGGCTCCTTTGTTATTTCTATGATATATAAATTACATTGCCTCCATGATTAACTCTATTGCAGTGGATGTTCCGTCATTGGGCCAAACCAAATGGAGTCTTTTACTCTTTGCAGATGATGTGGTACTCTAAGCCCAGCCTTCCTACATCATAGACTCTCTGCTTTTGCAACCATATGCAGAAACAAAGGCATAACAATGACCACCTGGAAAACTAAGGTTATGCCATGTTATCCAGTGGGTCATGGTGCAATGCAACAGGGACATTTTTCTTAAACAACCATTCATTAGACTCAGTCAACAGCTTTGAATACTTAGGAAATATTTCTATAACAACTTGAAATGGGCTAACCAGACCGGGAAGAGAAATATATTTGCTGCAAGAACATGTGGTGCTGTTGTAAATGCATGTTCCCTATTTGGGGGAAAACACCCTCGCTTGCTATGAAAGTATATAAAGTACAAGCCATCCCAGCGATTAGTTTCAGGTCAGAGCTTTGGGGACATGTACCATGTATCAAAATTCAGTTCACAGAGAACAAGTGCATGAAACGTCTTATGGGCTTACTGTGCAGTGTTCCCTAACTGAGGTCAAATTTGAGATCATGCTAAAACCGATGGCATACTGGCTACACATTTGTAACATAATTGTTCTAGTTTCATACAGAGAGGGCCTTCTTGATGTCCTACAATCTAACACAGTTAAATCGCTTCCTTGGTTCAAACACATGAAACACCTTCTTTCGAACATAGGGTTCAAAGCTCGCTGGAATGAACCAACAAAATGTTTTGGCCAGTACAACACTTTTATAAGGAATTATTCTAATGACTGCATATTGATGCTAGACGTATGTTATTCCCATCCTCTATCACTAAACTATATGACAGTCAAAATGATTCTAGGCATGAAACCTTATCTTGACTTTCCAGCTCAGCATCACGTGGAAGTTGTATATATGAAATGTTGTCTTGGTATGTTTACTGCCCAATGGACAGCAGGCAATCGGACCAAATGCACATCTTGTATATTTTATGATGAAGATGACATGCATTTTTTACTTATGTGCCATCTATATGAAGATGTGAGTCACAAGTGTTTCAAGCCGATTTGTAATCATTACCCCATTAAAACCAGAAGGGAAGAGGTTATATTTATGAAATCTAGCACACCCGTCTTTGAAGTAACATCATTTTTAAGTAGTGCTTTTTATAGGAGGAAGAAAATTGTGAGCAACAGACTTTTGCCTAATCATGTTTTTAATTGTGCACTCAAGGAACATGTACGATGTCGTTTTTTACTTGGGAACCCGTATCTTATAATGCCCTATATTAACGGATGAATAACCTATGATGTTTAAGTATTGTTTTGTTGAGGTTTTTCCTTCTATAGAACATACAAAACAATGGTTGCAAGTGCTAGGGAAACCCTGATACTAAATGCTGCTGCTTAACTTCTTTGCATTATTTTTTTAGTTGAGATGTATTTTTAATTACTTATTCTTATGATTGTAAATGTGCTCACTCTTTATGTGATACTGTGCTTTTATGGTGGGAACCAAAATAAAGCTGTTATGATGATGATGATGAATAAAGATCCATGAGAATGGAATGTGTTTCTTGTTGATAGTAGGCTTTCTCACGGGAAACATGATTTGGTGGTGGCAGCATGAAAGAACATTTGGGGACTTACACCACCACTTGTAATCCAGCAGTAATACTGCCGGACCAAGTTGCGGTAATGGTAACACAGTTTGGTAGTATCTGGCTAGATCTTTTGCCCAGATACCATCAAACTCGTAATGAGCCCCATTGTAAGGTATAGCCTCTGAGATCTGTATGCATATACAATGTATAATGATAAAAAAACAGATCATAAAAAATAAATAGAAAGCATGTAGCATCTGCAAATGAGCACTCGGTTGGTGAAGGAGTAGTACGTTTCCATTCCCAAGATGACGTGAATGCAAGTCTGTACTGGTGAAAAATTCTGTGGTTTTATACCAGCCTTTTTAGTGGTGTGATAAAAGGGGTTTAATGAAGAATTCAGATTTTCAATATTAACATAGAAAGTCATAATTGTATTAAAGACATGGAGGTGAAGGATTATGATTTTTCCCATTCTGTACTTATCAAGCAGCATGACATAACTATAACATTTTAAAACAAGAACAATTATGAAAACTACAAATCCCATGAACATGTGAGTCTTTTATAGTTTCTTTTGGATTGGTATGCCTTGTCAAATGAGTCCCTCAACCAATCCGCTTCTCTTCCATGCCTTTATCCTCTCTTTCTATTGGCACTTCCTCCTCTTCCTCCTCTTTCTCGGGCAGCAGATAAGTACACTGGTTTCTTTATTCTCATAGTTGTATAAAGTGGGCGCTTCAGCCTCTGAAAGGAGGAAGCGTGACACAGCGGAACATTTACAGTTTCAGAGGCAGTGGAGCGCGATGGGGGCGTGGTCTCAGGCGCCTGCAGTGTCCAAAACCTCTCAGCAGAGTGCAATATCAAACGGTAGTAGCTCAGAGCTCGACAGAAGCGAGTGGGTCTGGCACTTACTGAGACTACCTCTGTGGTGTGAGAGCGGCGAGGAGTGCACATGGAAGTGCAGAATTATAAACTATGGATTTCAATTTTAACAAATGATTGCCGACATCTTCTGAACATTTCAGAAATTAGCTGGTGTAAAGCAGAGCACATTAAACAAAATCTGTGTTGATTGTCTCAAGGGGGTGAATTAAATAATTTACTATCACAACTCCTTTGTTCTTAGGGGTCTATGAATAATTAGTCTGGCACAGCTCACCCACTTCTTGTAAAAAAGAAAAAGGATTTTTTAAAATTTTGTATCCATTCAATGGTGCAATAGGAAAAATAAACAATTCAATGGAGAAAACAATCCAAATATGACTGAAACGTGTTCAAAACTGTGGCAACATTCACAAACAATAGTAATGAAATCATCAAAAAATATAGATCATGAATGCTGGTGCTACATATACACAAAACATGCAATATTGTTAGCATTAAATAAAACAAATAGACATTAAACATTTAGTCCAAAGGACTCCACATTCCGGTACTATTAGTGCTGTACATTCTTGTACTATTAGTGCTGTACATGGAATGGCCGAAAACCAACTACTTCTTCAGTTCCTGGGCCAAACGAAGGGAGCCTTGTGTACACCTTTGGACTATGAGACTTGGTAAATCAACCTCCTAGTATTCCGACCTAGTGGATCATCCTTCAAGGTCTTAAAATGCAAGATATATCTGCCTTGCTAGAGCACAGACATCAACAGCTCAGCATTAGCTGAGGACATGACAGACACAATCTCAGGAAAACTGACAGCTTCTAGACAGCAGATATCTCTGACCCGCTGTGGTAACACTTCATGATTGAACTACTGTGACGGGTCAGGCCCAGGCATCCTGTGATATTCCAACCTTACAGGCTCAGTGACTATTTGGAGCTGTATAATTATTAAACCTAACAGCAGCTGTAATGATGAATATGAAAGGCCCAATTCCAGCCACAGCAAGCACCATCCCAGTATGGGTCACATGATACAAAAAGTCTTATGCACAGGCCTAGGACCCAGCTCTAAACAGTTGAGCATGGTGGAGGATTGGCTAGTGTTCTCCCACGGGATGGAGGAGCTGAGAAGCGTCTCAAGGGATGCTAGGAAAATCGAAGTGGAAAGAAAGAAGACCTACAGGTGTCCCGGTGCCCAGACACCCCCGGGCTCGCCACGTAAAGAACAAGGTGGCAAAAAGAAAGCAGCGCAGTCAAGGGGAAGAGGCAGCAGGCGGCAGCAAGTCACTGCAAGCAGCTCAGATGAGCAAGATGACCAGAGCTGACAAGGGTTATCAGACGAGGAGGCAGTGGGAACTCACTAGGATGAGTTTTTTCCTGACACACTCATGCACCTCAGGTGCTCAGAGTGGGAGCCTCCAGAAAAGATTTGGGCTTACTTAGAGAAGAGGCTGTGAGCACCACTATCTAAAGAAGCCTGGAATAAATGGAGAGCGGAATGCTTAAGCCTCAGTTATCAGGTGCTCATTTTGCAAACACATTCTTTTATGAGATTACAAAACTACGGACTATCAAGAAAAAGCTCTGCATAGCATACCACCCACAAGCCAACAGGATTGTTCAGAGACTACATTGTTTATTGAAGAACACATGAGTGCAACACTAAAGAAGAGCTGGCTTTACTGCCTGCTTTTAGCAAAGTTCAGTTTGCACAACCAGCCAGTCAAGGACCACCACATGTCACTGCATGCTAGGAAGATGCCTCAATGTGAACTCTGACAGACACTCACAGGAGCACAGATATCCTTGGGCCAGAATGTAATGTGTATTTTAGGAATCTGTCAACATGCACAAGTGTTTTGTCTGATCAGGTAACAACCAAGATAAATCAAATGGCCCCAGTGAACCCAAGCAACACAGAAACAAAACAGCCCACACAGCTACATCCAGAGTCCACACCCAACAGCACAATCAAAAATGGAACAAGCCCAAGTTCAATGGTCCCCATGAGGTCATCTATGCAACACCCCTGTGAAACCGATGAATCTGAAAGCATGGGTACATCTGTCAGATGTCAGAAAAGATACCAGCACAGCAACAGAATCCTAATTAAAAGCAGTTGCTGGAATGAGCAACCAAAATTGAGTAAAGACTATGAAGTTTTATTTCACCAGAGTACGACTGTTTGGCTGAACACATGCTGAGAGGTGAACAGAGACTTGAGGGATACAAGTAAAACAAAGTAAAAGAATGAAACAGCTGTGTATAGGGATTGTTTTTTTTTTGTTTTTCTTTCTTCTTCTTTCTTATTCTATTATGAAAACAATGACTGTAGGTATTAGAAATAGGAATAGTAATGATAGTGAAATCATGAGTGGAACAGCATTTAGAGGTGATCTTGTGACCTGACATAAAAGAAGTATTCAAAAAGAAGGAAACATAAATGCCAACCTCATAGATGAACATCATTCTGAAGGAAATAATATCTGTTACAGCACTATGAAAACAATAGTTCCACCCTGTGCCCCTTCCCACTTCTGCTCCTTCCAACTTCTCACTCCTTTCCATTGGAACCGCCTAACCCTCCCCGTCCCCTCTATTACCTCATACCCTTCATTCCGCACTTCTTGTTAGGCGGAAACCTGTGCAGTTCCCTCTGGGACCACTGCAAAAGATTTAGGACTACAGGTGTTTGGCAGTAAACCCACTTGGTAGCAGTCTGCTTTCTTGCCTCTTACAGAATGATTCTCTTGTCTACAGAGAGTTCTCAAACTCTCAGTATTTTCACCTGACAAGGACTCTTGACTGTAAACTTCCATAGTAGACATGTTTTTGAAAGTTGCTTTTGGTGCTAAGCTTTGTGGTTAGTTATCCTAAAGTGTTGAAAAGCACTCTAAACTGTATACTCGATACAAATCCCACCGCTGCCACCAGTGTTAGGCGGAAACCTGTGCAGTTCCCTCTGGGACCACTGCAAAAGATTTAGGACTACAGGTGTTTGGCAGTAAACCGACTTGGTAGCAGTCTGTACCACACAGATTCACTTGGTAGCTGTGGCTGAGCAGTCAGACTTCCCTCAAGAAGAGTTAGGCAGTATGTGGAGTATACAAAATAGGGCAATTTACACAGTAGGACAAGCAAACACAGAACAAGGCTTCGGTGTAAAGATATATAGTTATTTATTTATAAAAACACATCTATGAAAAACACTCGGGCACTAATACGGCAAACAACTTCAGTCACAATTACTATCAGAAAAAAAATCAATCCCCCTAACAATAGTTCAACAAGTCTAGGTTCAACGGCACCACTTATTTGCAGACAGAGGTGAATGCTTTAACCTAGATGGCACTCTAGTATTCGTTAGGACGGGAGAGAAAAGGCAGGGTATGAAATCAACTCGGTACCAACACTTTTACGAACAAATGCAAGGCAAGTAAGGCAGTGTCTACTGTAGAACCCAAAGTTCAGAGGCAAGGCCCACTCGGAGAGAGGCAAGGCGATATGTCCGAAAAGGTATCTCAGTGGAAATGCACTTGGAGTCTTTGTCGCAAATTGTTATAGAAAGATTGGACCAGTTCAGAACAGAAAGTTAAGAAAGCTTGGAGGCGACCCAATGGAGAGGTGAGGATTCAGACACCTCACGCTAACCGACACAAGGGAAGCCAGGCGGACACGGTGCCTTGTTTGTGGAGAGACAGCTCCGGCGGGGGCAGTTGTTCCTGGTGGTGGATGCACGTCAGGTCTTTGCCAAGAGAAGAGATGATCTCGTCGTCGAAGGAAAGTTGAAGATCGTTGCACCACCAGGGAAGAGACCAGCCGCGGAGTGCTTCATCACAAGGCACCACCTTTTGGTCGCGGTACAGGGGTAGTGGCTATCCGGTTGCCAAGGTGCTCGAAGAACGAAGAAAAAGCAAAAGGGGACTGGTTGTTCCCACCTGTCAGGGGAAGAAGACTCTCCGGCCGGGAGATCTCCTCTGTCGTCGGGAAGTGGTGAGTCGGTTCAGCAGGGCTCCAGCGGAGGTGTCGTCGTTGCAGGTCGGCTCAGCTTTACCCTCGTCGGATTCTTAGGTCCTGTGGCGACTTCTGAAGATCCAGTCCCAAAAGCCCTGCTTTTATGCAGAAAACCCCCATTCATTCAGCCTAGCTGTCAATCAAAACACGCTAAGTGGTGAGCGGGGTGGCTCACCACTTGGGCCAATCACACCAGAGTGCGACTGGAGTTGGCAAGGCAACTCAGTCCAGGGTGCCTAAACCCCCTCCCACACCTCCTGTGGTACCCAGACAGAATGGCACCACTTTGGAAGGCCTCTGTACAGAAGCCTGCCAAAAGTGCAATAAAGTGCTCAACCTTTGGTTTAGGAGTCACAGAGATGAACACAGACGCCATTTTACAAACCGAGTTCTGGCAGAAAATACCAACCGATAGATTTATTTAAGATAAATAAACCGGTGGTATGTTAGAGATTAACGAGAAAAAGTATTAACCTCCAACAATGGGAAGAATCCCATAGGGTTATATTCGGGGTCGAATATAACAAGTAGTTTCCACTGCCACCAGCCAAAACTCGACGAGGGGGGACGGGACAGTGCCCCCTCGAATAACAGACCCAGGAGTAATCAAATTACTCCTACTAGTACGTCCACAATAGGATGGTTTGTACTAGTTCTGTTAGTAAATTTAGGTCTAGTAAAGCCAATGGTGACTTTACATGCCCGGGGAGACAGTAGTCAGTCCCCGGGTATGGAGTCTATGGTGGAGGTCCGCTAGGATGCCCCAGTGTTACGGCACGGAGGGTGCGTTGTAACACACATAGCAAAACATATGAGACCCTATGGAGTAAAAGACCCCATAGCCCATAGAACACATTGACATTCAAAGGAATTAACCACATTCATGTCCAAGAGTGGGAGAAAAGAGTCTCAGGATGGAAAAAAAAACAAACTCCAGAAATCCAGCAAAGCTGCTGGGGGACTCACTAGGTTAGGAAATTCAGCCTAAACAGAGAATTCTCCCTAACACTTCTCTAAAATCCTATCTCTTCCGCTCACCCACTTCTAGCATCTTTTTTGCTTCCTCTCTCATTACTGAATCCACCTCTACCTACACCTCTTACCCCCTCTCTCACTTTGGTCCCTCTCTATTAGCGCTTAACCTCATCAAGAATGTAAATTGTTTCAAAGAAATGTATACAAGCAAATTTCAAGGGAAAAAAGGATCAGACTATAACAAGTGTTCAGTAAGGTCCAGATGCACATAGAAGGTGCAGCATACTGGAACAAACAATGGGTGAAGGGTTAAGCAGTATTTAAAGCAGAGGGACTGGTGGGGTATGCAGAATGTAATCAAGAATATAGAAGGGAAATGTTGAGACGTTTGGGCATCATATGCTAAAATATTAACGAGTTTGCAACAACATGAACAACCAATAAAAGCACAGGCACTGATTCGATCTACATTTTTTTTCAGAGGCAAAGGAAGCATGTCTGTGGGTGAAAACAAAGGGTGCAACCCAAAAAAACGTTGTCAACTGAAGTGATTTGTTAATGCATTGGTCGATTATAATTTGACTGCTTGAATGTAGCCAGTGATAGGTAAGTGAAAATGTATGAACATAAAGAGTAAGGAAAACTGCTCAGGCATTGTGTCTGGTGCACACATTTCGGCATCATTTGAAATCTTGAAGAGACATTGGCCCTGAATATGTGGAAAATCATTATAATGGTTACTGGTGCAAACCAGATCAAAGATGCCCCAATTAATGATACCATTTTAACACTTTGTGAGCAAGTTTGGTCAAATGTTGAACTGCTGTCATTAATCTGTGTTTGTATTTAAAACAAATATAAAAAACAAACACAAATACAAATACAATTTCATGATACCAGTTTAACCTTTTGCCAACAATTTTATGGAGGAAGAATTCAATTTTTAAAATAATAAAACAAATAGTGCATTTGATTCTATGGTTTGCCAAAGGGATGGAGCTATTCAAAAGCGCATTGTGGGCAATGGGTGACTCATCGGTGCATTGATTGGTTGTACAGATACACTAAGGGAATTAGTCTTTGGAGGTGTCTTGATACGGATGTTGTGGCATTAAGAGAGTGTGTGCTCCCTACATAGGTTTTCACTTTTGAAATATATGCACATAACATTGAAGTGTACTGGATGCCATTTTGACATTTTTCACCTCAATAACAAGGCCAACGCTCTGTAGTAAGCTTTCAATTAAAGAAGGTGATTAGCACATAATTGGACAAACGTTTCAATAGGTATTTGTTCACATAATTTCCAGAGGAGATACATTATCAATGGCGTTAAAGAAAATAGCAGTGTTAGAGAACAAAAATAAAGAAAAGCATCATAAGCAATTTCAAATTTGTTAGTAGAAACATAATGAATTCATAACATGTATAACACCATATTGCAATGTAGCAGACGTTTTAACAAATGATAACGTGTGCAAAATAATACATTTTATAACTCTTACTAATGTTATGATACGTAAGCTAAGACAGAGCCCATCTCCAGCATAGTGGTCTCACGACAACTGGCCTCGTCCGGAGGTGGCATTTTGTCACCCTGCTAGGGTGTAGCTAGCTTGTAGACTAGCCCAGGTTAGTGGAAAGCAAAGGGAGGTTTAGGGAAGAGGTAATAGGAAAGAGCTATTAGACAATAGGATTATCACAATCAGAATGGAACATGATTGCATGATTGTGATGAGTGGAAGGGGATATGGTTGTCAAAGTAGGGTTGCATGTTTCTCAAATATGATGAGTTATTGATAAGCATGAGTGTAGGACTCTGGAGAGTACAGTTCTATTTAGAGCAACATTTAATTGTAATGGCAAAATCTATAACCAACAAAGCATGGTACCTACTAGATGTAATTAGATGGTGAGTAGTTGTTTGATGGACTTTAACGGTGCACAAGCTGGACCTTGTAGTGTGGATACTTTCAAAAGATTCCCTATATCAAGGGAGGGTACTGTGTTTGCCAAGCCCAATTACTGGAGTGTCTGTGCCAAGAGTTGAATATGTATAGAAGTATGCCTGTGGAGAAAATGTAGTAAATGGTAGGGTAAGGGAAGAGAAGGCATATTGGACTCTTACATTGGGTCTTGTAATATTAGGTTACGTGAGACAGGAGCTTGGTATAATTCATTTAACTTAATAAAATAACATTCATAATACAAAAAGAAAATGCTCAAGCAACCAGCTATTCAAGTTGGTAAGACAATTACGTTCCTGGACGGAACCTTTATAGCCTCTTGTAGGATGAACTCCAACACACACTAGATACCCACGAACACCATCCCCCATATCAGACAGAAAGCAACTGCAGGGTAAATTGCCTTCTCAATAGTGCTCATACTCCTTTAGGGCAGCACACATTTACGCCTTGCTGTGCCTGATTGGTGTTTTTAACTTAACCAGCAAAAGACAGTAAGAATCACCCTCATAAACAAGATTACCTAGTCAATGGTATTACCATCCAACAGCATCCTGATTATGAATTACACATACATTTAGATGAAGCTATTCATTAGGAGTAATCGTTTCAAAGAGAAAGGGGAAAGGAAATACAGAAGACATGGTTTCTGCATGTTTGCATTAAAAAGGGGGCATCAGAATCAGAGAACACTATCTAATGTAGTACTGTAACATTTCAAAAAAGAAAAACCTAAAAATATCAAAGTAACATTCATGACAACATCTATTTGAAATGTGGACTCTTTCCATTATTACTGTAAAATACTCAAGAAATGATAGAAGAAAGTTTGTTGTTTGATCATTAGACTATGGGCCTTAATAAGGGCATGGTTGCCTCCATACCGGGCTCCGATACCGGGTTCTGTGAATGAGGAATTACTGGGTCATTCCGACCTTGGAGGACCCGGTAATTCCTCATGCACAAAACCATTCCCCATTCCCATTTGAGCCCCCATAGGACCTCATAATCAGGCATCCCGTAATGAATGGTGCCGGTCCCATACTGGCACCGTTCATTACGTGACCGCCAGGGTCGTAATGAGGCCCTATGAATGCTAGTTTTGCAATGAGAGAAACACATTGATGTAATTAATATGGCCTCATATGTACACATATTTTATCATAGATACAGCAGCTTGTGTAAAATGGTTGGAAGACAACTTCTACCAAGAATACTATGGATTTAGCAAGTAATTGATTTTTATTTTTGAAATTTGTGAAGAGGTGTATTGGGTAAGGCATGCGTTACCATGTAAATGAACAGTAGCAGCTTGTGGTGCTACTGTGAGTAACTTCCACACAATGTCAAATTAAAAATTATGTGTTAATTGAAGTGTAATGAATGGATTTGCACAATCGAGTATGGAAATTACAATTTTGATTTTGTTTGGTCAAAGTCTCAGTCTTTAAGCAGAAAACTACCTCCCAGACATTGTAACACTCCTCCATTGAACATATACTAGGTCTCAAGAAATAGTTGCATGTATTTAATATTGTAAATAGTTGGGTGTTTGTTTAGTGGTACCTGTTATTTTCATCTTACTTTGTGTTGTTTCTTCTTTTTCAATTTGTTTGCCTTCAACTTTTTTTTAATTTTTTTTATTTATAGTGTAATTTGGTTAATAAAAACCTTAAACACTTTAAGAAAACACATATACATATTACAACATAATACATTGTTCAGATTATACTTAGAATCATATAAAACTTTAAAAATGTGTATCTATAATAATCGTATAGAGTAAAATACACTCTTTCCAATATTAACTACTATCTTCAAATTCATGATTTTTCACATCCGTAATATACATTTTCCATCCATGGGAAGCAAGAGGGAATAATTAATTTCTCCTTAATTTAAACCCTGCTTGCCGCACTCCTTAATGATTCTCTTCCATACATAAAAAGCAGCACCTATATATACCAGTGGGTCTGCCATGTATATACAGGACCAAAACTGATCGAATTCTATCATTCTTTTATCCTGTACTAAATCTGTATACCCTGCTTCATACCAACTACTCAATTCCTTACATGTAGTCAGCAGGTGACTGATGGTTTCCACCTCCATTTTACATAATCTACAAAGTCTATTTTCTTTGAGTATTCTTTTCCAAGAGCCTACATACTCAAGACAAGGTAGCATGTTAAATCGTAGTGACATAATATCTACTAAACTCACTGTTATTAACCTTTATCAGATATTTGCAAGGTTTGTTTGCAATCATCCCTTGGTAAACCTACTCTTCATTCACAGACTTTCCAGGTTCTTAATAGAGGCCCATTGCAAAGCTTTCTTACTTAATTTACTATACCAGAATTTCTGATTATTATTTAACATAGGCAATTTCAGATGTATATCTTTCAGAAAGCTAAACACATTCTTAGTTAAATCTAATAGAACATCATTCTTCTAATCCTCCTTTATCATTTCCTGCCCTAGTTTATTCAATTAACTCTAGGGATAATTAGTGTCTAATGTCATTTTTACGTACAATTTGCAGCACCTTATCTTCCAGAGTGTAGACCATGATTTCAAACTCAATTCTCGCCTTATGACTTCAATTGGTATGGAATTCGCCAATCCCAGTGCTGGTCTCCACAGTTTAGCCTCCAATGTATCTATGTTCCTCATAAATTTTGTTCATACTGTCTCTAGATCATACATGGCACTAGGTATGATACATGATTTGTATATTTCTAAAAGTCCTTCTATGGAGTAGAAACCATTATCAGATATGAAGGCTCTCATAATATTAAATTTTCTTATTATCTTTTTCCCCCAATGTATATATAATAGCCCATTGTAGGGAGATTTGTCATTATCATACCTAGATAAGTGTGTATTTCAACTACTTCAATTTCCTTATTATCAATTGTCCATTTATATTTTTCCATATTTCTACTTATACCTTTAGTTCCAAATATGAAAGTCTTAGTTTTATTTATATTAATACTTAGACAATTTTCTTTTGCATTTGAATGGAGTTCATTTAATAGCCTCTGAAGACCAATAGGGGTTTTGTCTATTAGAATAGAATTGTCTGCATACGATAACCAACATATGGTCCTGTCTCCAATCTTCAGCGGGAAGTTTACAATTTCCTCTAATCCTTCCCCCATATCAGATACATTCAAATTATATAAAGTAGGGGATGTAACACAAACTTGTTTCAAACCCAAATTTGTATTAATTGGGGAAGTTCTTTCCTTTCCTTTATTTCGATACATAACCACAATGTATCTCTGTAAATCTCCTTAAGAAAGTGAAGAACAATAGGGCAAATCCTCCATCGTGTTAACTTGCCCCAAAGTCTTCCCCTATCTACACAATCAAATGCCCTACTAAAATCTATAAAACTGGCGTATAATTTTATTTTTTTCTTTATGGCCTCTGCCACAAGGACATTCAATGAGATTATGTTATCAATAGTGCTCTAAACCCTGTTTTTCTGATTGGCATTAATTTATTTTACTCACTCCATTTATTCACAATTTTAAGAAGAAGAGTGCAGAACATTTTGCAACTAGAATCAGACATTGCCAAAAGCCTGTAATGTGCTGCCCTAAATCTACCCCCTTTTTTATATACAGGGATAAAATTAGCTTTTCTCCAGCTGCCAGGAATTTTTCCTAATTTCCAAACCAAGGTAAAGAGTTAGTATAGTACAGTAGCCCATTTCTCTGGATTTCGCTTAAAAACAATATTTGCTAATTGGTCAGGTCCCGGTGCTCTTGAGGATTTCATATGTTTTATAATCACAAGAACATCTGTCCTCTCAAAAGGAAAGACCAAGTCATTACCTGACCATTTTATCTCCATAAAAGGGTCCATCTTAGTACTTTGAAAATACCTGGATGCTATAAACACTTTCCAGGTCTCTACTGGTATAACATTTACATCAATATTATCTTCTTCCATTATGTGCTGGTGATATAAATACCAACATTTTTTGGAATCATGTGTTCTACATAACTTAAAAACGATTTGCCCATTAACATTATTGAGATTAAATGTATAAGCTCTCAACAATTTTTAAATTTCATTTGTATTCTTTTGATATTTTGCAAACAATCGTCCAATTTCAAAGATGGATCATTTTTGATTATCCTTATTTTCCCCTTTATCTCCTTTTTTTCCTTGCTATTTGGCCCTCATAAACGTTGTTTATGTTTTCCCCCTGTTTTTTATTAATAGAAATCCTACTTTCTGTCATTTGTATCATACTTGTTAGATTATCAATCACTTGAGATTCGTTCAGCAATAGATCATGACCATTCAGTAGTAAAATATTAAAAATATTATCAAATTTCTTTATATTTTTTTCAGTCCAACAAAAATCCTATTGCTATTTTTATTAAATTGAATGTTCAGTTCAGGATAGCTTATTTTTTCCTTCATATATGAGCTTACCAATGTACTTTTTAACACGTACAAAAACTCTCCAACTTTCTCTCCCAATCACCTATTAACAAATGCATAATCCAATCTATAGGAGACCTTTCCATTAGTCCAAGTAGGATAAGTATGTGGTTGGGGGAGAGGTTGCAAGAATTTCATATTCCAACTTTGCATCAAGTCCATCCACTTCATACCAATAATTACTTGCATTGAAAAACCTTTGTCCATTTTTTTCAGATTTTCTGAAAAGTGCTGGGGATCCTGGGGATCCTCTGTGTCTCCACCCATTGTCTTCTATTCTTCGGGCTTAGATAGAGCAATGTCACAGTGGGAGCTAACATCTCCCACTATCATTACCTCTGCATTCAGAGCTTCTAGATGCCAACCCTCCAATGTAGTTTCCACCACCCCAAAGACTTCTGTCAAATTTGTCCCTGCAGGTTTAGAATACACATTTATCAATAGAAGATCCTCCTTGGTATCACTGTCACTGATAATTGCACACACTACATATTCAGATTTGCCATATTTGTCATACAATATTCTGCTAACAGTATTTTCACCCCCACACAAAGGCCCCCAGAAGATCTACCTCTTAGACCCCTATTTGCAGGATTCATAAAAATATTATATCCATCCAACACAATGATTACTTGGATCCAAGATGTCACAGCTTTTTAACATAATCATACTTGCTTCCTGTA
This sequence comes from Ambystoma mexicanum, assembly GCF_040938575.1. NCBI lineage: Eukaryota > Metazoa > Chordata > Amphibia > Caudata > Ambystomatidae > Ambystoma > Ambystoma mexicanum. The sequence goes on from NC_090921.1 coordinate 918,526,976, forward strand.
ATATTGACTGGAAACCTCTTCTGTTCCAGGATAATACAGTTCTATTCTTAACGTCTATCTCATTTCAGTTGTCTAACGCATAATTTTCACCAGGAGTCCATTTATTAAATATTTTGTTATTTATTAAGAATCCCTCCTTACTTCTCTCTTGGTCTTATTTTGCCACCTTATTTGAATATTCTATTTCCACACTATTACAGATTATGTTCATACTCTTTACCCAACAATTCCATTGCATGGTCTCTGATTAATTCCACTATGACCGCTGTCTTGAATTGTATAATAGTCCAATTCTCCCAGCTACCCACCTTGGAAAGAATAACTCTATCTCTATCTGAACTTCTAATGCACTGTAATTTTGTAATTTGATTAAAACGTTTTAATAACCATTCTCTATTCTAGAAGGGGCTGGTTTTCTTTAGGAAATTTTTCAATTAACTTAATACTATTTCCACTTCTTTACAACTTTATTTTCTGATATATCCTGCTGTACTTCACCCTCTTTAACTAAACCATTAACAATACCACTCATTGCAAGTCCTTCCATCTCTTTTCAATAAATATTCTTCTCTCTAGCATTTAGATTTTTCTGATCCCAGTTGTAATTAATATCCAGATATCTGATTTCATTTTCTTTCCCAATAGGTTGTTCTATATGGATAACACTATCTTCTTATGAAAGTTCCTCCCTATCAATCCTCACAGGAGTGCCTGGGTTATATCCTTTAATATTAATCCCCCCCTATTCCCTTTCCACTTCCACTTAACCAACCTTTCAGTACCCCTCAGGTTTCTTATTAGATAATTCACCTAAATGTAGTTCATACCTATTGGCCACATCAATACATTCAATATCCTCTACTACTATTTTAGCTAGTACTGCACTATTCCTTGTTGCAACTTTTCCTTATTGGTTTTTCCAGTTCTTCTCTTACCAATGTTTTTTATTATTCCTTTTCCGATGGACTCTCCTTTTCTGTCCCTGTGAAAAAGTAATAATTTCCTCAATTTCAGGAACTATTTATTCTTCATTTACCAGATCAAATATTTTTTCAAGTGATTTTTGAGGATCTATCTCTAACTCTTTGTCAGAAGCTTGTTCTTTATCAACTAACTTACATAATTCATTTAGATCACCTTCCATAGCTTGTTACTTCATTAATTTCTTACATACACCCAATAATATATCAACTGTGCATCATGTTTTTTCCTTTATGCAAAGTGTGCTATCAATTTCCGAAGGTGCATCGAACCAAAACTCATTTTCATCATCACCATACCTACTATCAACTTGTGAAAATCTCTCTAAATCTGATGTACCAGATAAGTTTATGCCTATAATATTATTCATTTCCTGGTTAATATCTAAACTATTTGGGGGTACAGATTCAATGGAGTTTTCTGCTGTTCCCCTTTCGGGGTGTTGGAGTTCTTGTTGCAAGTGGGAAGTTTGCCCAGCCTCCATGGATGGTGAATTTTCTCCCAATGGTATTCACAGTGATTGCCGTCTAAAATCCTAACACAAATTAAGCAGGGAATTGTTATCCACATTGAAGCTAGATTCAGGATTTGGGGCAATGAACTCAGTTAGTGGAATGCCCACCAATTTCTTAACCACAAGGACATTGGAAATCTTAGGTTGTTTTTGTCCCATTAGTTTTACATTCATGTTATTTGTTCAATCTTCTCAGTTGATAATTTTGAGATTACTTTCTTTATTTGGTGTGGAACCTTTTTTTTTTCCTTTAAGAATTTTATTTTTATTATTTTTCTCCAATCTTAATTTGGGAGCCATATTAAGATTACTTTTAAATAGGGCTATATATCCATATACCAGATTTAATATGCCTATACCAATAAATATTGAAAACCATCTAAACTATATTAGTTATCATCCAAAAACTTTACCAAACAGTAACCGCCATATTTTTTGAAATTATGTCTATCCACGTATATAGCTAATCTATTTGTACTCCTACGTACTTCAATCTTATTCAAAGCTATATAATTTAAAAATATGAACACCAATCAATATAATATAACATACAATACTGAAATATAAAACCACACGTTATAAAAATAATTATATTGGGGGAGAGACGAACTCGCAGTCTCCTCTAAAAGCAATGTTATAGTCAGCCACCAAGCATACTTTCTATTCCAGACAGTAACAATCACATATGCTGTTACCAGTATTGCTATTACTAAGTTCTCATGTACCACTCAACATGTATTAAAGTAATGTGAATACTCAGGCAGGGCTAGGTACGCCTGACAGCTCGAAGAGCTGTCAGAGTCCGACTCTGCCCCCTGCCCTGCCGGTAAAGACTGGTAACGTAGATGAGCTGAACTTACTTATGGACAGTTACATATATATTTTCATATGTCAAATAGCTTTTCACTCGGCCTTTGCCTCTTCCTCAATATGTAATCTCAGTATCTGCCCACACACCCAACAGCCTAACAGGCAGACTCTGCGCCCTTGTCACCCCTGCGGGCTAAATGCCACAAGGGTTATGGTGTCCTCCTTTTCTACACGCCACTTCCTGGTTGGGCGTGGTCAGCAGTTTTAAAGTGACTGGTGTAAAGACCAGAGGGGGTGTCTGTACTTCTGCTCTCTATATTGTAGAGGAGAGGCACAGAGGACCCCAGCCAAGATTCTCTATTGTGGTAGCAATGGAGGAGCAATCAAGGCCTAGCTTCTCAGGAGGTGATGCAGGTTGGTTCTTAAGTACAGTATAGTCCCCAAGCACCCACAAAGTAATGTCCGCACACTGTATTAGTTAAAACACAGTCTTTATATAATTAATATTCAAGGTTATGTAAAACTTCACGATAACTCACTTTGTACGCAATTGTCTATAATTGTAAATATACAGTTCTATATGGTACCACAACTACTATTAAGGGGGTAATTCATAGAATTTAGCGCACAAGTGGCGAACGCGGCTGGCGCACAGTGTGCGCGTGCGATTGTCTGCCCCAGCCGCGTGCGCTAAAATCCATTTCCCCGCACAGCGTATTCATGGATTTTAGCTACCAAAACCAGCTGTGGCACACAGTGGTGCAGCGACCCTGCAGCAGTGCCAGTTATGCCCCCAAGAACACCCCTTGCGCAGGGAAAAGCCATCAAAATCCCCAATGCAGCGCAAAGGGCTACGCTAACCATGTACCAGTATACATGGCCACCACACAGCACACGTCAAGCGGGGAATGTGTATTACTGGGGTGCGCATGAAGTGTCACACGCGATTGGCCCTGTGCAAGTGGGGTACGTGTATTACTGGGGTTCGCGGGAAGTTTCACACGCGAAAGGGCCTGTGCGACGGGGGTACGTGTATTGCTGGGGTTTGCGGGAAGTTTCACAAGCGATTGGCCCTGTGCGAGCGGGGTACGTGTATTACTGGGGTTTGCGGGAAGTTTCACACGTGAAAGGGCCTGTGCGAGTGGGGTACATGTATTACTGGGGTTCGCGGGAAGTTTCACACGCGATAGGCCCTGTGCGAGTGGGGTATGTGTACTATTGGGGATCGCGGAAACTTTCACACGCGATAGGCCCTGTGCGAGTGGGGTACGTGTATTACTGGGGTTTGCGGGAAGTTTCACACGCGAAAGGGCCTGCGCGAGTGGGGTACGTGTATTACTGGGGTTCGCGGGAAGTTTCACATGCGAAAGGGCCTGTGCGAGTGGGGTACGTGTATTACTGGGGTTCGCGGGAAGTTTCACACGCAATTTTGCTGTCAGAGCGGGGTACTGTATCCAGTGTGGTGCGGGGGGAGTCCTACACGTGAATTGGCAGTGTGGGTCCTCCCAGGTGTCCCCTCTACCCCCTCCACGGCCCCTGCAGGCAGCCCACACCACAGGGGACTACCCTGCACCCCTGGTCATGTCCCGCAGACAGCCCCTCCACCATGGGCTTGCCCCCCAGCCAAGCCACATGTCACGTTCGAATATGATCACCAACTCATGTTCCCCTGCACCCTCACCCCCCAGCAGTGAGGGGCACCTGCCAGCAGGCCCCCACGTATGTCCCCCTGCACCCTCACCCCCCAGCAGTGAGGGGCACCTGCAAGCAGGCCCCCACTCATGTCCCACACATGTCCCCCTGCACCCCACCCCCCAGCAGTGAGGGGCACCTGCCAGCAGGCCCCCACTCATGTCCCCCTGCACCCCCACCCCCCAGCAGTGAGGGGCACCTGCCAGCAGGCCCCCACCCATGTCGCCCTGCACCCTCACCCCCCAGCAGTGAGGGGCACCTGCCAGCAGGCCCCACTCATGTCCCACACATGTTCCCCTGCACCCCCACCCCCCAGCAGTTAGGGGCACCTGCCAGCAGGCCCCCACTCATGTCCCACACATGTCCCCCTGCATCCCCACCCCCAAGCAGTGAGGGGCACCTGCCAGCAGGCCCCCACTCATGTCCCCCTCATGTCCCCCCACCCACTCACCCATCCAGCAGTGACATGCCCATCTCATGACAAAAACCAAAAGTCAACTATGTACATCAACACATGTCCGTCACACACACACACACACACACACACACACACACACACACACACACACACACACACACACACACACACACACACACACACACACACACACACACACACACACACACACACACACACACACGTTGCCATTGATTGAGTAAACCCAAATGTCAACATGCATGAACCCAATGAGTGAATCATACACATTGAAGTAAAAGATCAAAATGTATTAACATGAAAACCAATTGAAAGTACTTAAAGCATAAAATAATGGCAAACATGAAATGAAATGCATGTCCAAATAAAAAAAATAAAAAATCCTCAAAATAATCCAAGTAATCCAAAAGAAAAATGGCCAAAACTCTCCAATGTCCACCAAACCAAATCCAAATGAAATGCAAAAAGGTAAATCCATTGATCCATGGTGAAATGAAATTAAAATGTCCAAATAAATCCAACGTCCAACTATGTACAATACAATTTTCAAGGGTCCATGAGCCCAACGAAACAAATGAAACCTATCTAATAACCTACCTAACAAAAAAAACTATTTACAAAAGTGTGGGGCATAGTCCAAAAGCCCCAAAATAAAAAAAAGGAAACCTAACACTATAAACTATTTACAATGGCGACGGGCAAGTCCTGCGGCTCACTCATTGATGTTTTCGGCCAGGGCATTATCAAACTCCATGTCTATTTGCTGGAGGCGGGCCTCTGTCCTGGCCCCGAGGTCTCGCAGGGAGGCACTCATGGCCTGTTCCATCTCCCTGTGAGTTGCCTCGAGGCACTCTGCGCCCCTCAATGCATGATGCATGGAGAACTTCGCCCTGACCATGGTGAGCCGCGCCTCTTCCGCCCGCCGCCACTCCGCTGCTCTGCACCTATACGCTGGCCCAACTGCAGCCACACAGAAGACACATCCATTCCAGGGTCCTCCTGCCTTCTGGCCGATGCCTGCCCCCCTGATATTGATGGCCCCAAGCCATCATTGCTCCCACCTAGAGCCTGCTCCTGCTGCTGCTGCTTCTGCTGTCCAAGTGCCCTGTCCGATGATGCCTGCACATCCTCCATCAGCTGGTCTCCAGTTGTGGTGTCCACCCCTGCTGACTGGGGGTCGCCAGTGGTCTCAGATGGTGTTTGCCCCGACATGGCGACCCCCCGAGGGAGGCGTGGGTGGGCAACTGGGTCCTGGGGCTAGGCTGTGGAGCGATGGTATCCCAGTCGGGAGTCTTCTGTTCCAGCAGGGGTGGACACAGCAACTGGAACCCTGGATGACGTGTAGGCACTAAATAGCAGGGCACGTGGGCAGCAGGCAGTCAGGCAGCAGCAGATTGCAGGTGGGAGCGTGCTCGGGGCTCTGGGGGGCAGTAATTCGGCCTTCTGGGCAGGAGCGTGGTCTTCCATGTGTTTTCACATGGCCAGCTTGATACGGAGTGATTTGGCACGTGAAAAAATTGCACGTCAGCATGTAATTGGAGGAAAGGCCCTTAGCGCGTAAGCGCGTCAGCACACGTATGCGTTTTCATTGGACCAAAGGCCCTGCTGACGAAAAAACTGCACATCCGCGTGTGAATGCGTGTAATCTGGGGAAAGGGCCTACGTGCGTAAGTGATGTGATGCGCGTGGGCATTTCCCTCAGCACGGGTTAAAGGTGAGCAGGGCCAGCAGTTCGCTGTACGTGCCTTTCGTGGAGACCGACGTGTGTAGCTGCTTCGTGTTGTTTCGCGCGCCATCACATCTTCACAGCGATCGAGGATGTATCTCTTCTTTTGGCAGGGGTATTGGCTACGCGTGTTTTTCATTATCATGCTAGTCAGACGGTGAGTCGCGCACGCTATTTTTCCCACTGCCGGTGCCCCTGTGTATCGCACCCGTTTTCGAGGTCATAGTAGCCTGCGTGTCCCACGCATACGTGTTTTTTGTGTTACTGGGTGCCACCGCGTACTGTGGGAGGTTGTTTCCACGCACGTAGGCTGCAGGGTTGCGTGCACGGTTTTACTGCAGTTTTGGGGTGCCTGAGCGTAGCTTGACCCGTCACTACATCACCAGGGTCACATACAGCCTTGCAGGTTCAGGGAGGCTGTTAACATCTTGCATCCCACCCCCTTCACCCCAATTGCCCAGGTCAATTGTGGTGTACATCTCCCATTGGCACTACTCCATCTGTGCCGTCACTACTCCATCTGTGCCATGGTTGGGAGGCCACCAAAGGTGAGGGGCGCCTCAGCTGGGTGTACTCCTCATGGCGGGCATGGTCAGGGACGTGGCCGGCGTGACCAGGGAGTCGGGGGACTCCAGGGTGTCCAGGGTGGCCGCAGAGGGGGAAGAGGCAGGGATGCGCCACTTGAGCACAATGTTGTGCCATGTGTCGGTGCAGTCATGCCACCACCCCCTGTGGTTCTGGGAGATGTAGCTTCTGCATCTGGCACTGGCACCTGTGTGACCCGGCAGTCCGTTTCATCGACTGCCACGGTCCCAAGGGTAGTGGTAGGTGCAGGTGCAGCTGTGGACACCACCACCCAGGCTCAGGGTCTGCCAGCGCAGGCTGCTTTGGCAATTGAAGAGCCCTTGGAAGGTTTCCAACAGGCCCAGAGGGAAACCATAGGGGCACACAGAGCTGCCCTGACCAAGACACGTGTCCCTGGGGCAGTAATGTCATCTGCTGCCCCGAACAGCCGGGTGCTGGCAAGTGCATGGGCAGATGCAGCCAACAACACCCGGTTGTGAGTCTGCCAACCAGGACAGTTGCGGTCAATGACCCTGCCACAGCGGATGTTGATGCACAGGGTCCATTAGAGGGCACCCAGCTGCCACTGACACAAGTCAGCCCTTTGGTCATCCCTCCACCTGCCACTCCCTTGGCTCAATCCACCGGTCCCACTGGCCATACTGATCAGGGCGGCATCAGGAAGCCAGGGTCTGCGCCACAATCCAAGAGGAGGAAGGTTGCACCTGCAGCACAGGCTGGGACCCCACACACAGCCACGACCTCCTGCACGTCAAGGAAGAAGCCTTTCTGCAACCAGGAACTGAACATCCTCATGGGCTACATGCGGGACCACAGCCGTGACATGCTAGTGGGTGCTAATTGTCAGACTACAGCTGCCCACTGTGATACCCACTGGAAGAAAGTTGCGGAACATGTGAGTGCATTTGGCCATGAGGTGCGCATGGCGCATAAGTGCAAAAAGCGTTGGAATGACCTCAAATGCAGCGCTAAGGCTAAGCATGCCTCAAATTACAACTTGACTCTGGTGACTGGCGGTGGGCCTGCACCAGAGGAGGAAGACCTCACTCCGCATGAGTCACTCGTTGCGGAGTTCATACCATCTGAATCGGTCGAAGGAGTGGGAGAGATGCCGGACTTTGATGCCCAGTCCAGTGAGTGTTGATGCGTGTTTGTCGAGGACGTGTGTGTTTTACTTGTGTGATGTGTTGTGCATGACTGCCACTACATGTCACGTGTACATGGTTATGATGTGCGAGTAATGCAATGCTTCCCTGATGCATGTCTACTCTGCTGGATGGTGGACATGTGGGGCAGATGGGGACTGTCCACATCACCACTTTTGCACCCTAGTCACATGCTGGTTACCAGTATGCCCCTCCGGTCCATGTTCCAGCTCACTGGCACTTCTGCATGTAGCGTGCGGTGACCTTCCTCTCAGCCCAGGGACTATGCATAGCATGAATGACGTGCATGCGTCCTCTGCCTGCAAGGGGGTAGCCAATGTAGGCATGCTCCCTTGCTCCTCAACCCCCTGCTCTGCGCCCCAATTCCATTTTAGCAATGGTCTGCTACAATATTGCCCTTGGTTACTTCCCTGGTCATGCCTCTTGTGTACATTCTAACATCCAGCGGCCAATCTGCCAGACATATCCATTGAGGTACATCCTTAGTACTTGATGCAGGGTGTCTCACTTGGACTGTGCAGAGGTCAGATGCCCCGCAGGGACATGAGTGCCCATTCATGCTCCATGTGCATTTCACGCATGCCCATATGTGTCCATGACTGGATGATCACTGTTACACAAGTCCATGATGACCCAAATTGCATGGCATTTCATCTGCCTTCCCATGTCAACTGTGGCTCAGTACTGCGTTGCACACATGCTTAGGGTCTGACAATCTGTGTGGGTCACAGGCCTCAGCCTGTTTAATGGACAATGACTCTGTCCAACTGGTGTAGTGTCTTCTTCACATGTGGGTGGATTCCAGAGGTTTCATCATGTGTCCTGCTTACTGTCCCATCATCATTTGCAGTGTTGTCACTTGACTCACATGAAGCTGTTGATGCTAGTCAACACTGTCTGTCAATACACAGGTCTATGGTCAGCCTTTTGATACCATGCTAGGCATCCCTGCTTTTGCACTTGGGTGGAGGGGTGCTTTGCTTGTAGATATGCCACCCATTGAATGCACAATGCACGTGATGCCCGAAGTTGACCTTGCACTGCCTTCACATTTTCTGACACACACCATGAAGTCCTTGTACATGTAGGTAGTGAGTGATAGACATATTTGCTGCACTGCATAGACCCACTTCAGTGCAAACTGCCACCTTTCAACAGCTCTGATCACAGAAGCAATTTCAAGTTGACCCAGCATGCATGTCAGGTTCTATTTTGTGTGTCACATGTCTGCCTGATGTGTTTGGTGTCGGTGTGTGTAGTGACCTTTTTCTCTCTATTTTTCAGATGATGACGCAATGGAGCTGGAGGATGATGTTGTCATGCCAGGCACAGGGTTGTTATCACTACATCAACCCAGCACATGTGGGGGTAGTGGGGTTGTAGGCCACGAAAACCCCCAAGTGCTACAGTCCATCTTGTCTCTGGCTGCCTTTGAGTCCAGCCCTGAAGAGCACTCTGACGACCATGTCGAGGTGGATGAGGATCAGGTCCATATGTCAGGGGTAAGTGATTCTGATGTGGACACTCTTCTGTCCGCGCACCTGCACTGAGGGGTCAGACAGTCTTGGAACCTCTGCCCGTGGTGGATTGGGATGCAGGGTCACCCTCCACACCAGTCACTGATGTGCCTGGGACATCACGTCGACGGGGGCATGTAGTCGTGCAGCCGCGGGTGGTGCCAACACAACAAGGACACCCGGTCCTTGGGTCCCGCAGGGGTCAAGCCCAGCAACGTGGTTGCCGCGTGCAACCACAGTATACCGAGTGGGACCAAGACATGACTGCCAATTCTGAACGGCAGGGGGCAGCAATGGAGAACATCGCTGAGAGCATGGAGCGTGTGGCCCAATCTGTGCTCCCCCCCTGCTAGGCAGGTACTTCTCCAGCAGCAGGCGGCACGGTCCACGGCCCGCTCGCTCAGGCTGGGCATGGCGGCCTCAGACAGGGCAAGCCAGACTGAAATGTCATCTCTGCGTCAAGCAATTGCTGCTAACGCAGAGGCACACATGAAGGCCCTGAGGGAGTAGCATGCTTCCCTCAGATCCACTCTGGGAGTCCTTCTGATGTCCCAGAGGGAGCGGGCAGAGGAGAGGTTTGCACAGCTTGAGCATACCATCTCGGCTGAGCTACATGCTTGCTGGGACGTGCAGCGGTTGTCAAGCCAGGTCTTGCAGGAGGAACTCCGTGTTACACGTGCTACCTTGCAAGAGGAAGCATGTGTATCACGTGAGGTTCTGCATGCAGACCTACATGTCATCACCACACAGAACAAGGCTCACCCATCCGGCAGACCTGCTGCAGACGAGGGGAAAGCTGCGGCTAGGCGTGGTCATGCTCCTGTGCCACGTCCTCCTTTCCAAGAAGAGCCAGACTCGGACGACAATCTATCTCCCACATAGGTCGGGCTGTGCAGGCGTTGAGCCCATGGAGGTTTTTTTTTCCTCAGCATCATCGCATGGGTGTTGAGCAACACCCTCTACCTCCCCCCTCTTGGGTGCCTCCCCCCCCGGGACGTATGTGGCCATTTTTGATTTTTCTTTTAGTTTAGTTAGTTACGTTTCTGTTTGATAGTTGGTTTAAATAGCTAAAGTAGGTTTTTCATAGTTAGTGTAATTAGTTAATATAGTTTAAAATTGCTAGTCTATTGTGCTTTCATGTGACGGTGTGGTGCTTTGTGGCTTTTGAAAGCATCCACTGTCTGTTCCAGCTGGGCCCTTCAAGCTTGTCTTGTGTATGTGTTTGCTGCTTGGAGTCCTTGACTCACATATGCCACTCCTGCTTCCCTTATCAATGGGCTCGCAAGGATGGTTCTGTGTAACAACCTATTACACAAGGGCAATGGACTGTCATATCTGTGGCATGTCTGCTGCTGTGGAACTTGTGTTAACACCCCTAGTGGGGATGATTGGGGTGTAATTGTCCACTGTTCTTCTTTTGCTAGATGGGGTGTTTAATGATTCATGTGTACATTCATTGCTATGCATTGTGTAGTATGTTTCTTATCTTTAATGAACATGTGATTGTTGCAAATCATGCCGTAGATAGTGTGTTCCACACTGTTGCTGTGAAAGACGGACTGATGGTGTGATTTCTGATATACGTCTCTGACATGATCCAGTCATGTAATGCCTGAAGAGACACACACAGATGAATATTAAGCATTAATCATGTGCTTCATGCACTTTCTGCAGGGGGATGAGCCTCAAGACCACCTTTGCTAGCAGACATGGGCCATTGGACGTCTGGAATCAGGACACGTTTGGTGCTGCCGACATGCGCATTTGTGCGCAAGCAGAGGCACAGGGATTGCGATCATATATCCGAAAATCGATGACATGTTTCGAGGGACTCCAGGCAAGGTGAGCAGCACAGGGGGTGTCCCAACACAGCAAACCTTCCACCTGGCCAGTTGAACATGCATGCTTAGTAGCAGCACTGACGGTGAACTTGGACAAATATTGGTGTAGAAGTGCACAAGACAGCTCAGACGTGTTAGTGGACTGATGGCTAGTTGATGTGAAAGTTGTCTGGGGCACCTGCAGGGGCAGTGGCACATACCCTCCATTCCACCATGGTCCATTGAGCCACTTGACTTAGCCATGTAGCGTTCCGAGACATGGAATGAAGCAGCTCACAGGGACAGACAGCAAGGGACAGACTCGGGTGCAGTGCATTTCATTTCCAAGTAGAAATTGATACATGCACTGACTACTTTATTTTGGTCATTGTGGTACAGGACTTGTTCTGAAGTCAGACCCTGCTATATGCATCTGTCTGCTTACACAGGGAACATTGCATGTTGTGTGAATCGTGACACATTGGTGTTCACGCACCCGCCGGTGCCTGACTTACTGCATTGAATGTGTATGAACCATCAGAGGGGTAATGTTACGTGTGGGTATGAAGCATCCACACAAGTTTGTCTGTTGTGTATTTTGTTACTTTGGGGCATATTTGGTGGTGTGTTTGTGTGTTTTGGGCACGCACAGATTATTAACTGTGGCTCTCTTTGCAGCATTGCAATGCTCCTGTTACCGGACCTGAGAATGCGCAGGCAGGAGGCCAGCACTCACCCCAGAGATAAGTTTCTCTTTGACTTACATTTGAGTAATTTGGTGCTATGTGCATGTGAACAAGTTTGATCTAATTGTGTATGTGTTAATGTGTGTACTACATTTTGGTGCATTCCCTACTTTCCCGTGTCAGTCCTACTCCCCTCTCCTGCTCCTCATTCCGGTTATCCAGTATGGCAATGCCTGTCCCGGCTGCATATCCCTGACCCTCCTTCCCCACCAGGGTCTCAGAGGCCTGTGTGAGTTAGACCTTTCAGGCACCCCCTGCCCCTGTACACTAGAGCTGTGACAGTAAACATCTGTTTGTGGTGCATCATTCTATGTTATGTGCCACACATGGTTCAGATCCTGTTGTGGCATTGTTTTACTGTGCTACCTTGGTTGTTAACATCATTGTGGTAGTACTTGGCCTTTGTCGCGTAATGCTACTTCAAGTCATCTACTGGAGGCTGTTCTGGTTTGTTTTACTGCCTGCAGGCTATTTGCTTGTCTTCTGTGTTGTCCTGCTTTGAGTTCTGTTGGATTTTGTGCTTTTGCAAATCTAGGTGGACTCTGAGGGTGATGTCAACTTTTTACACACAAGGTGGGAGATGGTGACAAAGGGGAAGGGTGATCCTGTGGCCAGGTGGAATTCAAGGATGTCGGATGAATAACCCAGATGCAGTTGTTCAGTGGGTCGTGGTGATTTGTGAGGGAGGGGGGGTGTTTTGTTGTTGATAGTTGCCTTGCCCTGCAGTGTGATGGGCACCCTGAAATTGTAATTGTGCTTTCCTATTTACATGATGTATTCTGCTGATCAATGCCTGTTCATGTGTTGTGTTTACCTTTCAGGTGTGAGGGGATAGTTGTGATTTTACATGCTGGGGTATACACATGGTGAATGTTCACATGTGATGTGTAGAGGACACTGATGGTCACTTGATTTCACATGCATATGTTGAGTGCATGTCCCTACTGTCCCACACACTTGCACTATGATCCACTGCATGTACAACCACCCTTACAAGTCCACGTGTACACGCTGTTTGCATTCTGGTGCCCACTGTGTCTCTGCAGCACATGTTCTATGACCATTTGTGGATCCTGTACATGCCTATTTTGTTTTTTTTTATGTAGTCACATAAGGGTGTGCATCACACACAATGGCTGTTCACTGTGCTGTGTCCTGAGCATTGTGTTGCAGGAGGTGGACACGGCACACAGTAGCTGCAGTGTTGATTTTGCAATGCACGTTGTGCATGTGAACAGGCATTCATTGTTATGTTTAAAATACAACTTTTGGAATGCATTTGGGTATGACTTATTTTTGGTGGGAGGTTGTTTGTCAGTCATTTCTTCTGATTCCATGTCAGGCATCATTGTCTGATGCCCATTTACATTTTTCACATGGCAATGTGTACCTTTTTGGTACTGTGCTGGTGTATGGCTATTGCTTGCCATGTCATGTTGTGGTTTGGGAGGGTTTGAGTGACATGCCAGTGATATTCATGTCCTGTTTTGCAGGTCTGTGTGATTCACACCTTGCATGTGTGCCTTTTGGTCACACAGGATTGCTTGTGTTTAAGTAGCTAGGGATGCACACAATGTGACAATTCCATGGCAACAATCTCAGGGTGGTAAGGTTGTGACAGTTGACTGTCTCTTTGTCATCATCGATTGTCACCTGGTATGTGCCAGGCCTGTGTGCACTCCACACAGGGTTGGGAGTTTAGGTGAAAAATCTGGCCACAGCCTGGGTCTGGGCTTCCTCGCCACGTGCCCTATCCCCTCCCATGGGCAGCGCCTGTGCCTGTGGTTGGGGATGTGGGGCACCACCATGTCCACCGGTATGCCCTGCCGTGTTGCAACATTGTGGAGGACACATGCTGCCACAATGATCCTGCACACTACTGGGGTTGCATAGAGTAGCTGCCCGCCGGAGCGGTCAAGGGAGCGGAAGCGACTTGAGCACTCCGAATGTGCGCTCCACTATGACCCTGGTTGCAATATGGGCCGCATTGTATCTTACCTGGGGTGGTGTGGTGGGGTTCCGTATTGGCGTCATCATGTGGTTGCTCAGAGGGTAGGCACTGTCCCCTGGAGAGGTGATAATGGTTGTGATTATTGGGGTTTGTGTATTTGTGTGTGTGTATGTGTGACATGCATGAATGTGCACAGGCATTTGTACTCACATGGGAGCCATGTGTTACCATTCTGCCCAGCTTCCAGTGCCCGGCTCAGGGCGGACATTCTGTATATGAAACTGTCATGGGTGGAGCCAGGGTAGTTTGCATAGACAGAGGTGATGATTCCCTTTGCATCGCATACCACCTGTACATTGATGGAATGCCAGTGCTTGCGGTTTTGGTAGATGTGCTCAGTGGCCCTAGGTGGATGTAGGATGCATGGGTGCAATCTATGGCACCAAGCACTTTGGGGAATTGTGCCACCCTGTAAAAGTCCTGGACAATGGCCTGCCTTTCTGCGGGTGTTCTGGGCATGTATATGTGCCTGCGGACTGAGGGGCGCGCTGTATGGTTGCCAATTCCTGGTGTAGGCAGCGTGACTGTGTGGCCTGTGAGACCCCCCCACTATGGCAGTAGTCCGCTGAAAAGACCCAGTGGCCAAAAAATGCAGGACATTGAGCACCTTCTCCAAGGGGCTCAATGCTTGGGAGCAGAGGGTGGGGGTGTTAGGTCAACTTCCAACTGCTTGACCAGGTCCAGGATGATATGGGGTGGAAACCTATACCTGCCATAGACCTGGTCGTCAGGCATCCCAAAAAGGCTTGTCCATGGTGAAAAAATGCGTGCCCTGGCTATTCTCCTCCTCCTGCGGTGTCCCACGATCAGTGCTGCAACAAATGGGGCATTCTTCGTAGCTGTATATACGTGTTTGTTGTTTGCGCGCACTTTTATGCTGTGCGCGGGGACGCTTCCGCCTGCCTTCGTGTGGCTGAGGCGTTGACGCCTGTGCGCGTCTTTTGCCGTGCGCGGGTTTCCCGTATTCAAATCCATGAATACGGGTTGTTAGCGTGCGTGTGGGCGTTCCGTGTAGTTCCCTGCAGTACTTCCCCAGTTACGCCTTCTTTTTCACGCGTTATTCCCCATTCTGCGTGTTAAGCCCACTGTTACGCCCACTTCTGTTGTGTGCGCTGTTCTATGTGCGCTTTCACTGTGCGCTTAGCGCACGCTGTTTGGAGACTTGTGCGCCAGCATGCGCCATGCACTGATTTGGCGCACAACCAGTGGGAAAGTAGCGCAGCGCCTTCCTTGAATCGCACGCTTACTTACTTACTTACTTTCACCCGCTTGCGCCTCTTTGCACCTGCTTGTGCTGGGATTTTCGGCACCCGTTTGTTCTATGAATCGGCCCCTAAATCTCTTTAAAGTGCATCAACTTTACGGTTAAGTGTCACACAAATCAGTTTGTAAAGGAAATCAACAATCGTAAGAGGAAAGCAGTTGGTTAGAACAATTGGCAGAATACTGGCCCCGATACCTAGACACAGTTTGGTGTGGCGATCCCCCCATCTGGGCAACCTGTAGAATAAAGATATATCACAAGCCCAGTCCATATATTGTTCAAAAGAGACTTTCCAATAGTTCTGCAACCCCAAAGTACCTGGTGTTGTAGCGTCCCTCGTTGGGGAATCAACGGGCCTTCACGGGTCGTTGAACGTCCGACGGAGAACAGAGTGAGCTACGAAGGTGAAGTAGCAGTTTCTTTCCTAGCGGTTCTCATCGGTGACAGAGCGTAGACTTCCTGCAAGGAAGAGGCATGCGGGGCACCTCGGTGTCGGTAGTTCAAGACCGCAAAGAGTTTGAAGAACTGTGGCCCAGCAAGGGCGCTGAGTCATCGGTGTCTCTGGGGTCTTTGGGTGACGGGAAACCCACTGGCGGATGCTCCTCTGTGCATCAACGGCCTGGCCTTCTCCGGCGGGATAAGGCAGGTGGCGGTGCAGACGAGCGCGTCCGTGAATCAAAAGTTCTTAGGCAACGGGAGCACGGCAGTCCGGGCGCTTCTCTTTGGGATTCGGCGGCAGTCCCCATCTCCGGTCGTCAGTCTGTCGTACGTCTGTCTACCAGGGAGATTTGGCAAAGATCAGCTGGTGCACAATGGTCCCTCGTAGCTCGGAAAGAGGGGGCCTTACCAAGTCCTCTTTGGGTGAGTCCTTGGAGACACAACAGCTTTCAGATTGATGAAGAAGGGCAACAGCAACTCTTCTCTTCCAGCAGGGCTTCAAGGTTAAGCTTCAGTTTCAACTCCAGTTTCTCTTCAGCTTCTGAACACGAATTCTAGCACTGAGAGGCCCCCAGATATACTAGTTGATCTCCCATTCATTCTGCTGGGTCACACTCAGGCAATCAATCGGTCAGAAGGGCATTCATGCAGGCAGGCAGCCAATCAGGTGCATAGTGCATTCAGGCCATTCACTTCTCTCCAGACACTCACACCAAGTTATGTGTATTGGGACAAGTACCCAGCCATTCAACACTCCACACTGCATTCATACCAGTTTCAGGCAGGGCTGTCTCAGTCATTGTGTCAAACACCAGAAACCAGACATCCACAACAAGAAGTGCATATTGGTCACACACTCCATTCACCCAGGTCCCATCCACAGGGTGTACCCACAACATACAGTCACTGGGAAGGCTCCAGCCAGTCTGGCCTGGACTTCACAACAACACCATATATGGAACTTCCACCCACCAGCCAGTCAGGGGGAAGGGACAGAGTCAGGGCTTCCCAGGACTTTGGGAAAACAAGGTAACAGGCAATAGAAAGCAAGAGTCCACAGGGGCCATCTTGTTTCCTATCAGGAATCAACTGGTTTCAATGGCAGTGTCTGGGTATCCCAAAATGGAGGATAGTCAGAGCACCTGTCAAATTCAGCATGAAGTTGCCCCCAGCCCATACCCTGCTCTGTGGGCCACACGCAGGTGCCCAAAAACATACACTAGGGGCACAGGTTGTAGCCCCACCCATGGGTGCCATAAGGGTATCCCATGGGTCTGTACACCAAACCAAAAGAGAGACCGGCACCACCAGGAGTCCCACATGAACTCCTGCATGGAAATCACAACAGAACACTCCATAAAAGGCAATAAAGGACATGGATCCGGAGGCCCTGTCCCTCCGATGCATTTCCAGCATCACAACTTCTGCCTATGATAGCAGTCCTTTAATAAATACAAGCGGGAATACCGCGCTGAGACAAGAAACAGCAGTTTTTCACGGCAAGTCTACCCAGTTCAGATTGAAACACCACCAGGGTCAAGGCGTCCTCCTTTTCTACATGCCACTTCCTGGCTGGGCGTGATCAGCAGTTTTAAAGTGACTGGTGCCGGTGATAGCAGTCCATTAATAAATACAAACGGGACTGCCGCACTGAGACAAGAAACAGTAGTGTTTCACAGCAAGTTTACCCAGTTCAGAATGAAGCCTTCAACTGTTTTATTTGCCTTTAAAGGATGCACTTTGACGGCCATCTATATACTCCTGTTTCTCCTTTATCCCTCTGCTATTTTTCGGGTGCTCATGCCAACTTCTCTGTCCACCATTTTTTCCAATCACAAGAGTATGATTTGATTTTGCTTACCTCTGTCTTTAAACTTGAGCACGGCTGATGAGTAGGCCAGACAGTGTATGTTTCCCCAAACTACTATATTGTGCATCTTCCAAACATTTATAATTTTGATCATTTTTAAAAGATTGGGGTATTTGAGTTCAGGTAGCAAGTTTTATTATCGTTATCATAAGATGCTGGTTTCTTGGTTTCCTCTTCTGTCACTAGGAGTTTTCAGAGAGGGTGGAGGGTTTATGTTTATGTTTATTTTAGAACTACAACATTTTACTGAGGGAGGAGTTTTAGGCAGTGATTTTGGAGGGAGTTGTAGGCATTGCAGAACAGAATAAATGTTATGTGCTATTTTTCCATCATCTTTTAAAGGTTGTCTCTTTTTCATTGAAAAAAAGCAGGCTAGTCCAGGCTTGCTATCCCACCATGCATGTGCAGTTTGGGCTTGAATAGCTTGAAGGAACAGGCACTCTCAGACAATATGATTGAGCACAATAGCAGCCAGGAGCAATTGAATATCCTTCAAAATGTATTATCACTTTTGAAGGAAGGGAAACAGACATTAGGGTGTTACCAAAAAATGCAGTATTTGCAGGGCTTTTCTGCAATTAATCTATTGGCAGTGGCATTTGTGAGTTTGTAATGCAACATACCATATGCCTGTCTGAAGGAGGGATTTGGGATGAGGAAGCTAATTGAAAGCAAGGTCATATACAACTAGGTTGAATGCAATAGCTGGCACAGACATTCACTTCCATTTCTTGGCAATTTTACTAGCACAATATGATTGAAAGGAAAGGTCTTTGGGCATGCAGCTTGATTGAACGCATGCTCACCCATGACTTGGTTGAGCACAATAGTTGACATATATGAGCAAGTGTATTCCCTCAATATTAATGAGCACAGTGAGTGAATGGGAAAAGTCTTTGGACAACCTTTTTCACAGTCTTGCTTATAATGCAGGCATGTACATTAGTGGCTAGGCGATTGGGTGATTGGGTGTATGGCAAACACGAGGTCTGCATTGAAAGAAGATCAGTTGGCATTGTGGTGGCATTTTTGAGAGCACTCTCATAAGTAAATAATAGCACCCATTTAGGAAATGTGGCATTGATCCCAATACTATGGGAAGTAGTGTAAAGATGTGTACATGGTCTCAAAGAAGTGTGTGATGCAATGTCATTTTGCAAAATGCACCTTATAAAATAGCAAAAAAGTGCTGGTCCACTAGGGCATCATGCTGACCAGCCAATTGCTATTTCCATCTGGTCTTTGTTTTGTGCAGTGCACTTGTAATTTGCACCTTTTATAACCGGGACTGCAGAATAAATGGCAATGAGTAAGGAGTAGATTAAGAGAATCCCTTTTCTGACAATTTCCAGTTCCTCTGGATAGGATAGTTTTTTTATTTCATTGGCATGCATTGTCCTAGTCCCATCTCCCTCTAAATTCTCAAACTTCCTAGACAGCCCCAGTTGCTCACTCAATATTTGCGTTCTTTCAAGATACAGGTGCAAACCTGGTTTGTTTAAACTTCACAAATCTGGCTGGTTCAGTTCTACAATTTCTGTCTCTTTGAAACAAAAAAAAACGAGGTTTATTTTTGTTGTTGTAACACACCTTTGTAACTCTCACAAGTTATGACAAATTGCTACCTGCATGGACGAAAAAGTAAATACAGGCTGGCCACTTTATTATTGTTTTATGCTGCTATTGATCGCAAATGGCATGTTAATATTGGCTGGAGGTGGTCAGCAGGGGTGCACAATGGGCACCCCTGAAAACGGGTGGGATTTCAGTGATTTAGAGGGTGCAGAAATAAGGTGGAACGTGGTTGCAACGTTTAGCTGCTGTTGAAGAGAAACGGACACCTTTCACTTGAAGGAAAACCTTGAAGACTGCAATGTTTTGGGGAGTTCAAGATCTAATAGCATATCAGGAACAAATAACCCGGTATTTCCAGCAGGGGCCAGGTAAGCTGTAATGCTGGAAAGTTTTTCCAATGCTTAATTTAATCGTTGCCTGAGGAAGTGAAGGTATTCCACAAAAGCTCACAAATATGCTAAATAAGTGACTTTGTTAACCCACTTAAGGTATTAACTTGTTGGCTTCTTTTGGAAAATGCCTAAAATTCAGCTAAAGCATCCTTAACATTGCACCCCCTGTTAAGCAGCCTATGAACAACATGATGACATCACAGATGACATTCCTGGTGACATCACTGATGATAACACTGGTGAAATCATGCATAACTTAATTTATAAATTAGTTAATGAAAATTTGATGAACTAAATAACAATTTAGGCTGTGGCCTTGTACATGCCCTTTGTATGGCCAATGCAGTGTCCACCAGCTATGGCTGAAGGTCAAGGCTATTGGCTAGTTAGTGTTGCAAAATATACAGTAGGCCCGGACGAAGGCAGTGGTCACTAGCCGTGGCTAAAGTCCATTGCTGGGGGTTTGTTAGTGTTCAAAAATATACAGTTAGCATGGCCAAAGGCTGTGGCCACTGGCCATGGCTCAAGGTCACGGCTAGTTCCCCTTAATTTGTTAAAATATACAGTGGGGACAACCATAAGACATAGCTTCCGGCCATGGCCAAAAGCCATGGGTAGTGGCTGGTGGATCAGGGTTGAAAGACTGAGGAAAAAAAGTTTGAGGGAGAAAAGACCGACAAATATTTTTTTCCAAAATAACCTTTGGTGTTTTCTCCACTGAATGTTTCCAACTTGGCCCACACCCCGAACCCACACCCCCACCCCACCAAATCCCCATCCCACCCCTCTACTTTGCTGCAGACTCGCTGTGTCCCTGCAACGCCTGTTCCCTTTCACTTCCATGATTGGGAACCGGCGCCGCTGAGTCCTTTCCTTTCCTTTCTTTTTTTTTTTTTCTTTTCTTTTTTTTTCTTTTTTTCGGTATGGCTGAAGGGGACACCCCAAAATCGTCACTCACAATATAGTGAGCAAGGATCAGGGGACACCCCTGCAGCCCTCAGTACCAAATGCGTGATCTGGACAAACTTTTCAGCCATTCTGAATTTTCAAACGCCCAAAATTCTGCCAAATCATTTTCAACTCATTCATTTTGGCCGAATCCATGGCAGGTTAGTGTTGAGAAATATACAGTGGGCACAACTGAAGGCTGTAGCTACTGGCCATGGATGAAAATCATGGCTAGTGGTCCCCTAACGTGTGCAAATATGCATTGGGCATGGCCAAAGGCCAAGGCTACTGTCTGGTTAATGTTGTAAAATATACAGTAGGCAAAGAGACAGCACTGGCTGACCAGGCTTCCGGGTCTGAGATTGAAGGGCCATCCATAAACCAGAAGGAAACTGTGTCCATTTGCAGGAGTTCCACTCTGGCTGCTGGTGGAGAGCTGATGTCACCAGTGATGTAATCAGTGATGTCATCATTGTGGTCATAAACTGTGCAACAGGGAGCACAGAGCTAAGGTTGCTTAAGGGACGTTGAGGCTATTTTTGCATAAAGTTATCACCTTAATATCCCTGCAAGTAAAGTTTTTTTTTTATATGGAATGCAATTGTTTTGTTACAATGTATTGCTCACCTTACTGTCCCTGCTGCAACTAAAGGTGTTTCCTTGAATTTCAAGATCATTTTAATAGCATACTGTGATCATTTTGTTTAGATGTGTAATTCAAAATAACTCACCTAATTTCTCTAGAACGTACCTAATTTTGTCTGCTCTATCACCATAACATCTGTGAAAGACAATGTAGTATATTTCATAACAGAAAGAAGATTACTGAAGTTGTATTTTCTTCATAATCAAACTTTATGAATACTGAACATATTTTGAGTACTCAACCAAGTAATGCTGTGATTAAGAAGGATTTTGTAGAGAAAAATAAATGTTGCATTCAAGAGAAAGAAAACCGCTACTCTCTAAACTAAATTGTAACATAGTAATAACCTGAAACAATACTATTAAAAATAATAATGTAACTGTATACTATTTCCTAAAAACATCAGTATTATGTCCAGTAAGTATTGCTAAAATATAGATTGTCTATAGGTGATTGTAGCTTTTACTCCCCGCAGTGGGGATCTGATATGGCTGGTAATAGCCCACCATGGGTGAAAGCCATTTAGCCACATCTGTTTTTTAAGGATTGTTAGGGAGAATTCTCCAGAATGGCTAATTTCCCTTACCTACTGAGTCCCTCTGCAGCTTTACTGGATTTCTAGGATTTATTTTTTCACCTGGTAAGAGTGTGAGCCTTTTTTTCCCACTCTCACATGTGTTTTTTGCTGTGTGTGTTTACCATTTTTGTGTTCATAGACTGTGGAGCCTCACCTACTCCATCCACAGGCATCATCTTTTTACTGTGTGTTACAAAGCACCTTCAGTGCAGTGACACAGGGTTGTCTTTTAAACTTCCCAAATCAGACTCCATTTTCTGGGACTGACTACTGTCTCCCAGAACACATAAAGTTGCCATTAACTTCGTTAGCCTCTGTAAAGCCACAGACCCAGTACAAACCATTTTACATGGAGTACTGGAAAGGGTTAATACTTATCCCTTTTTGTCTGTTTCTATTGGAGCATTGTTTTGCTAACTTTTCATCAAGACTTGGCTGGTGGCAGTGGTAACTCCCCTAGTTTTCCTACTGTGGTTATCTTAAATAACCTTGGTATTGTTTTAGGCTATCTTGGTAGTCTCAAACTTAAACCCGCTAGACCATATATGTTTTATTACGGTTCCGGCTGGGTTTATTTGCCATTTCTTTTTGTAAACGTTTTTCTCGTGTTTTACTCTGAGCGCCAAACCAGGTTTGGTTCCTTTGTTCACCGTCTTTTTGAAGGCTTCTACACAGAAGCCATCCTTAGGCACCTGTATGTCTGGGGGGTACAGAATGAGGGAGGGGTTTAGGACTCCCTGCACAGGGTCTCCTTGGAGACCCATGTCGCACTCTGAAATGATTGGCTGTGGTGACTGTCCCGGCAGGACATCCACCCTGCTGTGCGATTGACAGAATGGGGGAAAACTGCTTGAAAAGCAGGTCTCTCGGTCTGGAAAGGCAGAGTCGCCTCTGGAATGAAAGAAACAATGAGGAGCTGATGGGAGAGGACCCCTACCATGACTGAACTGCCCAGTGAAGCCCTGCTGCAGGTCCGAATCCTCAAACTCCAACAACAGAGAAGATCCTCCAGGAATCTTCTTCCCCTGAGCTGGTGGGACCAACCAGTTCACCCAAACTGCAACCCAGGACTCCCTCTTCTGGTCGAATTTGCTCTACAGAGCTAGAGTGATCCGGATAGCCAGGAAGGTCGGACCCTGCTTGGGTTTTAAGGAGCGCACCTTTTATTTGTTGCTTTTCTCTGCTGCTGGTTTCTTCCTTGGGTAGTGCAGGACCCTCCGGTCTTCCTACTTCGTGTCAGTCTGACAGTCGCTTCAGGAACCGTGAGCCTCCAGGAACTACCAGGAACGTCCGCCTCAGCTACAGCTTCTTCTCCATTTAAAGGTACTGTGCAAATCCGGTTGTGCTTTTCGTTCAGCCGGGTGAAGGTGTGTGAAACCTTTCGCCAACTCGAGGGCTTCTCCTTCTCTACTCTTTAAACTAACTTTTCTGCTGACCAACTTCGTCTGGAACTCTTGGCAAAGACTTAACCGTAAACTACCCTGAACTGTGTGATCCTGAGCAAAAGACCTTTGTCCTTTTGAGTTTGGCCCTAAGCCTATTTGATTTGGTTCCATCACTGTAGTTCCTCTTTCTAGATTGCCCTGCTTACCTACCTGTTGGTGCTACTCAATTTCTGCCTAACTTTGTTTTTCCCTCCCTTTTTAATTGCTAGAGTGCCATTTTGCTGCAACTTCATTTTGTGAGCTTAACTTGTCTGGAAACTATTGGGAGGGTATGTGGTGTCTTATTAATGTGATTTTGCAACTGCTTTACTTTAGTGAAATGTTATACAACTGATGTGTAAATAAATGTATATTCTTTTACTCAGAAACCTTGAGTCAGTGTGTGTTTGAATCATAGTAATTGCTGTCCTTTGTGTAACTATTTGATACTGCTCACTTACACTTGAGATAAGTCTGGCTGCTCAGCCATCGCTACCACTTTTACTGTGTAGTACAGGCTTGTACCAAAGGTGAATTTGTACTGTCACTTGTAGTCTTAATTGTGCGTGGTGTTCCCAAATGGTACTGCATATAATTCTGCCTAACTGGGATGAAAATGCATTTTGTTCCCCCCAAGAGATTTGTACTGCTTGTGCAGCCAATTTCCCTAGAGGGGTGGGCAAGGGAAATGGCTGCAGCCATATGTAAAAATGACTACATTCCGTTTCCATGTCAATGGTGGTGGCCGGGAGACTGGAGGAGCCCTGGGACCAGAGAATAGATCTCTAGAACCGCAAGTAAGTATGAATGGATGGAGGGGGTGGCAGAGATTGGGGGATTTTGGGGGGAGGGAGGGAAGGGAGGCAACCAGGAGAGGCTCTCTGTTCCCTCCCAGGATTAAAAAGAAAATGGTGCCACCGGGGGAAGCACCTCAGGTGGCTGTCAATAGCAGACGGGGATAGTGTTTAAATTGTGTATTGCAGACGGGGATAGTGTTTAAATTGTGTATTGTTATTTAAACTTCTTTTGCAGAGAAAATTGTGTGCAGTGTGGAATCCTTTTTGTTCTATTAAACCAAAGTTCACTTTCAAATAATCAAATTATCTCTAAATTGCCAATGGAATAAGTCGCTGTGTGTGACCTTGTTTTGGCCACCTACACACATTATTATTTCTTTAAAAAAAAAAGATAATTATCACATTTTATTTCCATGTCCACAGTCTAATGACAGACCACATTCCGGGACCTTTGGAGAAACTACCACACTTGAAATATAAATACTTTAGAGAATCCACCAACTAGTACTTAAATTGAACTGTTTTCCTTTTTAAATGAATTACAATATTTCTTGTAAAGTCTGTTTGAGTCCTTACTTTTGCTGTTTACACACATTAGAAGTAAAAGACAATAAACCTAAGTACACCCGTAAATTTCCAATTAGTGGTCAAATTTAATTTATTTTTTAAACTCATGAATTACATTTTTTTTGTGCATCTACTGTTTACTCGTTTCAGATTTAAATAGTTATCAACATCTGCACCGCCTAGTACTCAAAATAATGTACATGGAACCTCTTATGTATCCCAATACTTAAAGGGAACACTTGAAAATAATATAATATACAGTATTTTATACAAGAAAACAGAAGTAGGAAATTGCAGAATGTGTATTTTTGTAATGTATATAATCTTGACAAAGTAATATATATGTTTATGTTGTAGTGATTGTATTTTGCAAATTTGTAAATATCTATCCTTCTGTTTACATAATACTCTATTCTCTTGTTTCAAACATCTATTTTGCATGTTTATATTCACTAAGAATATAGAACATATTCATGAACTTTGGTGCAAGCAATATTAAGTAAGCATTCTATAGAACCTTTGACAATCTAGTGTGTTGTGTGACTATAGAGTCATTGCAGACAAGCCAATCCACTTCTGTACGCACCCATGCTGTGAAATGTTATTAACGGGCCCATTGTTAGCATGGTCCCCATTCCCATCGAGCCTTATGGGGGCTCGAATGGGAATGGGGATGTACCGGATCCGGGTTCCTTGAATGAGGAATTACTGGGTTCTCCAAGGTTGGAATGGCCCGGTAATTCCCCATCCAGGGAACCCGGACTCGATATGCGGTAAGGGGGTAGCCATGGCACTAATAGCACCATGGCTACCTCCAACCTCGTAATGAGGGCCTTTATCTCGGAATCATTATGACATGGTACTTATTAAAAACTAAATTTTGCAGGGATGACTATATATGACAACCACAGACAATGTACTGCATATCATGAAAAGTTTTGTTAAGAGATCTGAAAACAAATCACACTTTTCTGATCAGTAACAGGAAGATATAAGACCTTTCTGCAACATCTGGACTAATTTGCTATTTGTAACATTGTGGATACTCATGCTTCCACCTGTAACAATAACTGTTTTCTGCACTAGCACCTCTAAAATTGATCTTAAATATTCTTGAATATCTTCATGTGTATTTTGAGAAAAATGTTCACTTCCTGTTGCAACTGCTAGTATACTTCTCATTGACTTTTTCAAATGTGTGTTGTGGGGTCTTTCATTTACGGATACTTTAAGCATTGAAAGTTCCACACATACCTGTTTGTCTACTGTTGAAGCTACTTCTTGGATCAGTGCTGTCATTTGAAACAAGTACAAAGTTGCATTTGAATAGCATTTAACTCTTGTTTCATTACTAAATCTACAGTGGGAGTCTGTCATATTTGTTTGACTTTCCAACACTGCTAGATTCTCTTGTTTTGCATGCTTGAGAGGAACCACGGTATTTAAATGTAGCTTCACTGGATTCTTTTTTTCTAGCTTAGTATTTAGAAGGAACACGTATAAGGTCAAGATGAAGAGCATACAGTACACATAATCTATTATATTATTTAATTCGGGTAATGTGTCAGTTTCGATTCATAAAAGTGCATTTAAAAAAAAAGTCAATATTTTGTATAAG
Source organism: Ambystoma mexicanum (assembly GCF_040938575.1). Classification (NCBI taxonomy): domain Eukaryota; kingdom Metazoa; phylum Chordata; class Amphibia; order Caudata; family Ambystomatidae; genus Ambystoma; species Ambystoma mexicanum. The sequence goes on from NC_090921.1 coordinate 918,553,096, forward strand.
TGACAGGGCTGTATATGACATCGTTCTTCGAACACTGTGTATCAGGAGTCCTTCAAATGCAGGTAACTACAGGAATTTCAAAAGTCATTAAAAAAGGAACATACACAGAGAAAGAAGTAATGAGATTTATTACAGCAAGGCAAGCACAACTAAAACAGCACATTGGAACAGAAATGGTTGATAGGAGCTAACCTCACAGCCCACTTTGGTAAAATATTTTATATTTTTACATGTTAATTGCATAGACAGAAACTGGTCTGAGTATTGTTGCAAATGGAAAATGATTGGAGCAAAAAACTCTGTACATTATCACCCATGTGACTTCACATATCTCCCCACTCCGCCCCAGAAATTAATCTTTTTTAGCACTACATAACCGTGCTGACCTCAGGGACTAATTTGCTGTTTGTCAGCACACATGAGAACACAATGCACCCTGAGCTTGTGGGAAAGGAAATATCCAGATGGCATCAGACCAAAAAGGTTCCTCATGGACATCTACGAGGATGCACAACACTGTTGCATCTCAACGACACTGAAACTCATCTTCTGATTGGCTCTCTCCTGCCTCATCCCTTCAATCCAAGAGCCTTCTTCCAAGGCGCATCTGCCGAGGGGCAATTTGAAACCTCTGACCCCACTGTCAATATGTTTCTTATAGCATGCATTTCTCCTTTCCCAGCAAGTGCCTAAGAACCTGGCTTGCGGACCATGTATGCGTCTGCCGGGGCCTTGTCCCATTGACTGCTGTCTCTTGGGAACAGTCAGCTTGCAACATTTATCCCGCTCACCAATTTTGCAAGGTGCTTGTGTTATTCATTTCTGCCGACTATGTAGGGCTTCTCAGTGTGACCCCAGAGTGGTTTACTTATCTGTGGTTTATCGTCTCACAGTGACAGTTATGTAGTTCAGTATTATACTCAGTGCTTGATTCTGATTAAGAATCGAAAAGGTTAGCAACCTCTTCGGTACATAGGATCTATTCTGAAGGTGGAACATTCTTCTGAAGTTGAAATGAATGTGTCGCTTTCAGAATATGTGTGCAGGTTGCTAGGAAGGGCTGAAAGCCGACCTAGCAACTGGCACTTTCTGTATTTGGAATTTTGTTTGCCAATTCTTATGGCACTCCTCCACTTTCAGAACTGCCTAAAATTAGTGGGCTGCAGAGTGGTAGTGCAGACTGTGCAGACCGGAGTCTTTCCACAGTGGACACTGTTTACCCAGCTCCCTCATCTCTTCAAAAGGTCTTTCCTGCCGCGGAGCGGCCGCGGAGTGGGCTGCAGAGTGGTAGTGCAGACTGTGCAGACCGGAGTCTTTCCACAGTGGACACTGTTTACCCAGCTCCCTCATCTCTTCAAAAGGTCTTTCCTGCCGCGGAGCGGCCGCGGAGTGGGCTGCAGAGTGGTAGTGCAGACTGTGCAGACCGGAGTCTTTCCACAGTGGACACTGTTTACCCAGCTCCCTCATCTCTTCAAAAGGTCTTTCCTGCCGCGGAGCGGCCGCGGAGTGGGCTGCAGAGTGGTAGTGCAGACTGTGCAGACCGGAGTCTTTCCACAGTGGACACTGTTTACCCAGCTCCCTCATCTCTTCAAAAGGTCTTTCCTGCCGCGGAGCGGCCGCGGAGTGGGCTGCAGAGTGGTAGTGCAGACTGTGCAGACCGGAGTCTTTCCACAGTGGACACTGTTTACCCAGCTCCCTCATCTCTTCAAAAGGTCTTTCCTGCCGCGGAGCGGCCGCGGAGTGGGCTGCAGAGTGGTAGTGCAGACTGTGCAGACCGTGTCATGACCGCGGCATCGGGTTCCACCACTGACTGCCCGGACAGTATGAGTAATTACATCGAGGAGGCAGACATTGTTCCCCCGAAGAAGACACCTCCAGGCATAGAAAATCTGCTACAGCGACCGGAGGCCTTAGCCTCAACCACAGCCTCAGACACAGACCACTCAAGTCCGTGGCCCGGATTGCCCCCATCGAACAGCCCCAGACCGGGCACAGGTACGGCACCTCTTCCCCTTCCTAATTTTGAAAATTGTCTCCCCATTCCCATCCCCACCTCTGTAAGTGTGTCTCCCAATACCCGACCTATGTTCGTGTTTGTGCCTTCAACCTCCCCTTTGTGTTCTTCCGTCCCGTTGCCGCCTCCCCTCCCCTCCCTTCCCTCCGCTCCTCCCGTTCCCTCCCCTTCATTACCATCGTCTCTATCCGTTCCCCTAACCCCCTCTCCTCTAACCTCCCGTACCTGTGCGCCGGCGGTTTCGGAGGCAGAAATTAGTTGCCGCGTTCTCCGTCCATTGAAGGAAACGCCAGCAACGAGATCGAGTTTGAAGAGGAGGGGTGAACGGCAGGCAGCGCCGAAACGGGTGCCGAAAAGAACAATAACCTCAACTCAGCTGGATTCGCTCGAGGAAAACAACGCTAAAAGCGCGAGGCTGTCGTTCAATCAGATCAATTGCAGCACACTTACTGATGTTGCTGCGATATCCGCTGTAACGGTAGCAGCTTCAAGAGTGGATTTAAACCATCAGCCGACAGATCCTCCTACTCAAGAAGAGGGCGTGCACCAAACAAACGAACGGACACGCTACGAGATTACATCCCCGCAGGTCGACTGTGCTTACCAAAAAGAAAGCACCTCTGAATCTGAAAAACCTAAGGGAAAAAGTAATAAGAGAACGGGACAACTGCCCGTAATTACAGAAACACATAATCCGAAATGTAATTCACCCGCAAAGGAGGTCAGCGAGGAAATAGTTTGTGCCGCCCAAATACACACGGCCAAAAACCTGGAAGTGCGGGTGAGTTCCGCAGAGGATAATCTTTTAAAATTATACGACGCAAACAGTAAAACTAAAGAGTCTAAAGGGAGAAGCCAGCTTCAAAACCCAGCTGTACTGGATCCTACATCTTGTAAACTGAAAGAAGTGATTGAAGTCTTAACTGACTCAACCACCCCAAATGGGAATATTGAAACACCAGAGGTAACACACCCACAAATGGTAATTTTACCGACAAAGAGAAAAGAAAAACATGGATTTCATAACGATGACTCACTTAAAATACCTTCATTGATCTCAACGAAAATTCAGCGACACACTCATAACAAGGTTAGAAGGAGACAGACCTCAAAACCCAAGGTCCCCTCAAATAAGAAAATGGGCCCAATGAATGGGCAAACTAAGCCTTGTACAGCGTCACTTCTAAATGATTTTTTTAAGAAAAAAATGGAAAGGCGATCTCATTTTCAACGAGATCTCTCGGATAACGAAATTTTAGAAAGCCTTACTTACTTAGAGACAGAATCATCAAAGGCAAGAGGCACCTCCGAGGACCCATTGGAAAACTTGGATCCACTGGGAAATACTGTAACCAGGACTGTATTAACGGGTGCCTCACCCCTCAGATGGCACTACTCGAACAAAACGGCATCCCTAAACACAAACGATGAACAGCAAGAAGGTTTAGGTGAAAAACCCAACCAAGAAAGACACCTTGATAATATCGAAGGGGAAAACTCAAGCCGCGAAGGCAGGGGACAGGATCAACAGTCAAGTACCAATTTGATAGAGACCTTACTTAATCAAAGCTGTCACGCTACGGAGCAAAAAAACACTGTGACAAACAGTGATGGAAATCCGGAACAGCACCCTGCCTCTACACAATCATCTAAGTCAAAATGCTTCGTCCAGACTACCGTGACGAACTCAAACATCTTCACTAGGGAAATGTCCCCTGAGCCAACAGAAATACCTCCAACGATCAACACGCCCACTGTAACGGACAGCTTAAGTAGAACCGCGCATTTCTCTCCCCAGCACCTGGTCCACCAGAAGTCGGACTTATCTTCCATAATGTCAACAGTAACAGTGGCACTGGCTCCGTTCTCTAAGCTATATGAGAGCATTAACGACACACTTCGAGACCAGGTGACCATGTTATCCATAATGCAGTCGAAACTGCAATATTTGGAAGGGTTCATCCTGGGACGCCAAGGTCTGGAAGTTGGTGAAAGTACTTATGGGAAAAGACACTCCGAACGCGAACTTCTTAACCACCTGACAGACGAACATCAGCCTGTCAAAGAAAGCGCAAATCGACAGCTGCAACATCCGAAGGGTAACGTAGATACTCTGCTCATCACTTCAAACGAACCCGACGGAGTGTTAACCACACAAGACCCTGAAACTGAGACTTCAATTAACAATCCGGCGAGAGAGCCTTTAGACGCCATCATAGCCATACTGGAGGAAGACGACGTCCGCTCTGCGCTTAATCAATTTATTGCTACAGAAGCAGAGGTGGAACAAGCGCCCAATCCCTTCTCTTACATAAAAAGAGTAGAAAGTATAAAAAAACCCAATAAAGGCTTGGAAAAGATTACTAAGAAATTCACGTACGGAATTTTTAACCAGCAAAAATCCATAGTGAGCCAAACTCCCTCAAGGAGCTCTAAGTCCCAAGTTCAGAACACCCCTTCCAATGAGAGGGAGAAGAAAAAAGACGCATCTAATAAAACAAAGGAGATAAAAAAAATACACCAGAAACATACGACGGAAAAGGGTTCAACTCATCCAAAAGAATCTGTGCCCGTCCTCATGGTTGAGGATGAATTGGATTGGAGTATTCAGACAGTCGATGAAAACGGATCCGAAAATCGCCAAAAAAACCAAGCGAAGAGGAAAGCAACTGAACCAATTTCTGAAATTTCTAACAACGAACCACCAAAGAAAATACAAATTGTTGACAATCCTGTCCCGTCGCCAAAGTCCTTGAGGAAAACTCAAAACTTTAAAAAATTGGAGGCAGAGAGGAACGCAAAGTCGAGGATAAATACTAAGGCTGAGATAAGAGTGGATCAGACATACAGTGAAGAACCAAACATTTGGAAAAGGAATAGACCCCAAATCGCATCTCCACTTATTCGGAAACGGGAGGTTAGACCTGATCAGAGAAAGAACTCCAAACCCTTAAGAGAAACGGAAAAAAAAATCTCAGACTCATACTCACGCTTCATTTCGGATGAGAACGAGAGGAGAAAAGAGGTGAGAAGACCCCCCTTGGAAAGCACGCAGAAAACCGCAGCAAAGCGTATTGTTAGCGATTTTACTCTCAGGTTGAAAAACATTAACCCAAGACAGGATGACCTGACCCTGAACAGAACGAACATTATTAGAATCCTAAGCAAACTCACCAGTTTGAAAAACATCCAAAACAAAGACCTGTGGATAGTCGAACCAAGCACTTCAGGCAGAACAGACTATTCATATATCCATCTTGACTCCGAAAGTATCAAACTGCGCCTACTGAAAGAAGCGAAAAACCTTCTGGAAGGGGGCTTCGAATTAGCGGACATTGGGAACTCAAACACCCAAATAGAGAAAAAAGCCAAACCTTACGGAGAAGTAAATAATGGAAATGAACTCTCTCAACAGAATAGGGAAAACCGTGTACGATACATTAGTCGGATGCCCCATGCCTTCCCGGAGCAGAATACTCAACCAACAAATAATCAGAGAACTCAGAGGTCTAATCGAGAGGAGAACGGAAAACTGGGGAGAAACTACGTAGCAGAAAACAATCAAGAATGGACCCAGGGGCGAGGCAAAGAACACCAAGATCGAACACGAAAAGACCTGACACTGAGGAGCTGTGGAACACCAAGGGAGAACAAAACCACGGCGTGGGCTCGGCAAAAATCCGAGACCAACCGTAGGCAAAACCATTAGCAACGATGGTTGGAAAAGAAGAGTGGCCTTGATACACCCAAAAAGAAGACCTCAAACAAGATTTCCGACTCACCGCAACCACTAAGATTGGGATGCTGGAATACAAGGGGCTTTTCGCATCTTACCAAAAGGACAGACGTTAACCTGGGCATCTTCGACGTCCTTTGTCTCCAAGAGACGTGGCTGACCGCGAAACCTCAATTGGATGGCTACGAACTAATCTTCAAGAGGGCTAAGAAAGGAGTAACAGGGCGCCCATCCGCGGGACTCATAACCGCAATCAAAATTGGAACAGGACTTGAAGCCTACGAAATTCCATCGACACTGCACTGGATCCAAGCTGTAATCTTGACAAGAAAGCCTTCAGTAAATGAACATCAAGGGATTACTTTGCTCCTAATAAATGTATACTGGAACCCGGTGACGACAACAAATGAAGACTTTACCAAAGAATTTCATAGCCTCTGGGAAGAAACCCAAATAAATTGGCCGGACCGTAGCATAATTATTAATGGAGATTTCAACGCAATTTGCGATGGTATCGGTACACCAACAAAGCAGACGTGCCAAAAGACCCCAGCTCGGGAAAGAGGGATTCTCCTTGACAAGATAATGGCTGACAGGGACATGCACAACCTCCACTGGATTCGTTCCAAACCAAACTTGGCGATCCCGTCATGGCAAAGGGGTGATCAAAAGGGGACAATAGATCACATCTTTGTATCAAGAGAAACTTTGCCAAAGATCCATACCTTTAAAGTAATTCGTACAGTGTTCAGCGACCATAACCTCTTAATCTTAGAAGGTTGGGTGTCACGACCTAAATTAATCAAGAGTTCTCTGCCACTCGAGTCCTCAGAGAGAGGTAAAAGGGTGAAGATCTCACAAAAGGGACTACAGCAACTTGAAGCGCAATATGTAAGATCTGGAACAAAAACCACGTCACAAGGCCTAAGGGACGTGAACGTTCTGGACTACATTCCCTTGTTAACCAGATTCCAGAGGAACCCAACCAAAACATCTAAACCACAGAAGGGACATCACCACTTCTACAACAAAGATCTGGTAACGAAAAGGTTGGAACATAGAAGGTGGAAGAAACATTATCAGAAGTTCCCCTCTACTGAGAACAAGGAACAATGGCTAAAGGCGGTGCAAGAATATAGAAGCTGGTTGGTCCACTACCGCTACAAACTTTATTCGAATGATTCAGAACAAATGTTGATTGCGGTTTGTGGAAACAAACCAAAAGAATTCTGGAACCTGATCAAAGGAACTCAAAGCAACGCTAATGACAACATCCAGAACAACGTGGGCGAAGCACAATGGATCGAGCATTTCTCGAAATTGTTTGCTCCAATCGTAGACGAGATTAACACCTACTCGCCTACTAGAAAAAGTTGCCACACGGACTCAACGTGGAATATCCCTGTTGACAAAGAGTCAATTCTGAACAAGCTTACAAAACTGAACAACTCCAGGGCGCCGGGGCCTGACGCCATTAGCAATATAGAACTTAAAAAACACCCAGAACTATGGGCAAGCTTTATGAGCAAGATCTTTACGAATTGCAATCAGTCAAAAGACATCCCTCCAACATGGAAAAAGGCGAACATTGTGCCAATCTTCAAAAGAGGCGCAACTGACGACCCGAACCACTATAGACCAATTGCTCTTTTGGACGTCATGGGAAAAGTGTTTGCGTCCTTTGCACTGGACGATTTTCAACAATGGGTTCATTCCTCCAAATCTATGGATCCCTTCCAGAATGGATTTGTGAGGAACTCAGGGACAACTACTAACATCTTGCTTATGAGCGCCCTGAAAGCTAAAGCGCTACAAGGTGGTCTTCCGATCTACGTCGCCTTTATTGACCTGGTACAAGCATTTGACCAGGTCAATAGACAGCGTCTTTGGTCAAAATTAGAAGCAAAAGGGTGCCCGGCCTCAATCTTAGACCCTATAAAGGCCTTGCATCAAGGAACCTCTATTCAAGTCCGGCTCAGTGCCGAAGGAATCTTATCCGAAAAGATAATGACAGCCAGAGGAGTGAAACAGGGTTGCCCCTTGGCCCCCTCTTTATACAACGCATACATCGCAGACTACGGGGAATCTAGTCTGGCAATCAGACATTTTCCACCAGCACTGGGCGGAGAGAAGATCAATCGTCTATTATACGCTGACGACATTATCCTGATGGATAGGACGCCTATTGGTCTTCAGCGTCAGTTGGATAACCTGGTAGCATATATGTCAAAAAATAATCTACGATTAAATAGAGAAAAAACTAAAGTACTCATTCTGGGGAAACCACCAAAAAAGTTCCAAAACTGCTCCTGGTATTGTGAGGGCAAGAAACTGGAAACAGTGCAGGCTTTCAAATACCTGGGAATTACACTTAGCAACGAGAAAAATGAAAAGACCACGCTAGATACACTTTGGACAAAGTTGAAAAATCTCACAGCCCAAGCTAAGGCAGTGGATAGAAGACACGGACGCTTCTCGCTAATTCCCACTCTGAGGTTCTATAAGGCTAAGGTGATACCCGCACTGATATATGGCATAGATGCTATGCCTTCGGTTCCGAACTCAATTTGGTTGAAATACGAAGGCTACTTCTGGCGAAGTGTCTTGGGCCTAGCGCCATCCACTCCTATGCCATTAATAAGGAGGGAACTCTGTATCTCATCACTCCTGGCAGTTAAGATGAGAGCATCGCTGATGCTATATCGCAAAGTTATTAACAAGCCGGAAGTAAGAGTGCTAGAACTTATCCGCAAAGAATTGACAGAAGGAGACACCCGGATGCTTGCGGAGTGGGAACAAGCAAACCTAGCACTCCTGAAAGAATTGGACTCATCGTTGGAAACTCTAATCCAAAACCCGAACAGAGTGGTGGCAAAACTGTTCGAAGCGGACTGGATCCACACACAAGAACTGGCAACTGACCACTTACTAACAGCCGGTTTGCCTAACGCTCCCATGAAGCTAAATGCAGTCCGAGGATACCTCCACAAATTCCCGGATAAGAGACTCAGTCGCCTATTCTTACGATTTAAACTGAACCTATTGAAAACCAATGAGATCTTGGTAATCCGTAAGCAAGCGCAAACGAACTTATGCCGTTTCTGTAAACCAACTGAGCATGTTGAAACCTTAAAGCATCTAATAATGGACTGCATAGGTTTGGTGTCAGAAAGATCCCGCTTCCTCACGGACCCATTGAAACATTATGCAACATTAGACCAGGAGAACCTCTGGTCATTATTGAACAATGGGAACAACAAGAGATGCGTGATAGGCGTAAGCTTGTTTCTTAAATCACTGAATTTGCAATGAGGGAAAATTGTAAGGATGGCCATGCCGCCCTCAAACGGTGAACTACGTTTGGATTCTGTGATTCTATGTATGGATAGAGCCCTGCGATCATTTCCATTACCAAAAAAGAAACCTGGTGAAGGGAAAAACATGATTGGATCCAATACACATAGCTAAATGGAGCCGAGGCCACTCCACTCTACAAACTTCATAAACTGTAAATAGGAGTTCACATGAGTTCCCCGTTTTGTAAAAATTGTAATACAATTAAATCAAAACAATAAAAAAAAAAAAAAAAAAAAAAAAAAAAAATTATTACTAATGTCTGGTGCCAAATTGATGGTGTTCTTGTGGAGGAATGACACCAGAGAGCCAGCCAAAAAGTGTGATTTATTTAATTACCTGGGAAAGCGTACAGGTAGGGAGAAATGGCTTACTGGAGGATGCCTGTGGTATGGCGTAATTAAGAATTAAGCACATTATTGTGGCAATTTGTGTGTCACATTCGGAAAGGAGAAAGGAAAGATTGCCCTTGATGAATACAGGTTGTTCAGGGTAAAGATGCTTGCTTCGTGTTGTTTGTGCAGTTACAGAAGCCATGGAAAGGCTGGCGCCTTCCGAACCTCTGTCTGTGGATACTGTAGAGCCTCAGGGAGAAACCTGGCTCTATGAGGCTGCCAGAGAGACATAAAAGGCAGGTCCCCGGCAGATGAAGCAATGTGAACCATTGAGCACGGTGCAAAATGATGAAAACTCCAAAGGAATCTGTTCTCTGGTGACAGCTTCCAGAGTACGGCAGAGGGTATTTGAAAGCAGATATTTTAAAGCCAGTGTCCTCGGCAGCACTTTTGTTAAATTTCGATCACCTTGCTATTCAACTAAAATGCTGGCGAGACTTGAAATCTGCCCGTTAGCTGTAAAAACAGTTGGATTACAGAAAGTGCACTATTGTGCACCTCGCTAACGCCCAGGCCCACTTCAGAATATGTGTGCTGCCTGGGCATCAGGAAAAAACACAGTGAAGCGTGCTGTTTACCACGCTGAATGCACCTGGTTCAGAATCAGGCCCTAAGTGTTCTACACCTGACTTCTGCCCTGGGCCCCCTCATCCCTATGTGTGCCCCCTTGAGTGCTCCTACCCCTGTCCTGCCCCCAGACCCCTTGAGTGGCACATGCAAACTTGGCACATATACTACACATTGCAGATGTCAACAATGTCCCATCCCCATCCAGGGACCCCGTCCCTTCTTCCATCATTCCCGTAGCTGGTAGGTGTGCCTCCCCTGACAGCAATGAATAAGCACTTTCACTGCATTTATCTTTTCGATTGATCTATCAAGCGACACTCTTTTTCCCACTCTGTTCATGTCTCCCCCTATTCTTCATACCATTCTAAGGTGGGTCCTATTACATGCAATCCCGCCCATCCGCTGCGCATGCTACCCAAAATGCTTCATAATCTTCTGCCTTAACCGGTGTTAGTGCAAAAACTGTCCGTTTATCACATTTGTTCATTTCAAAGTATGGACCCTTTATCTTTTTTTCTCTTCCTTTACCCCTCTTCCCAACATCCGTTATAAGCATCATATGCTTATCCTTCTCTTATTACAGTTACAGTTCTTTATTATTAGCTGACCTGCACAGAAGGCAACGAGCACCAAGACAAGCACGGGGACTGTCACTTTAAACATCGCCACCAACCATATGGGCACCCAATTGAACAGTGAATCCAGCCATCTCCCCTGTGTGATGGCATGCATCTCTCGTCATTTTTTCATGGAGAATTTCGTTTGCCCCCCACTCTCTGCTTGGAGAAGCATTTAACAGCCATAGAATTGGAGTTATAGAAGTGTAGGGCTCTAGCAAGGGAGTATCTAGGGAGGGAAAGTTGGCAATGGCATGGTCCCAGTCCTCAGAAGGCCTTGTGGATGATGCAGAAGGTCTTGAATTTGATCCTTGCTGCCACCTGGGAGCCACTGGAGGGATTATAGGGCTGGAGAGATATGGTTCCTGAGCTTGAGGCCAAGGATAAGTCTTGAAGCCCTATTCTGGATTAGATGGACGGGTTGAATGGAGGAAAGAGGGAGATTGGGAAAGAGGCTGTTGCAGAAGTCCAGCCTTGAGAGGACCAGAGCTCTGGAGACATTGGGCCTCATTCCGAGTTGGGCGGTAAGGGTTTACCAGCACCGCTAAAGATGCTGGTAAACCCTTACTGCCCTATTCCGAGGTCCATTAGCGGGACCCGCAAAGGATGTGTGGTTTGACCACACGTCCTTTGCGGGCCCCGCTAAGGGTCCAGGGCACTAATAACGGGCCCGTAATTAGTGCCTTCCCCATTCCCATTGAGCCCTATGGGGGCTCAAATGGGAATGGGGAATGGTTTACTGAATGGTTTACTCAATGGGGACTTACCGGGTCCTCCAAGGTCGGAATGACCCGGTAAGTCCCCATTCAGCCAGACCAGACCCGGACCCAGGTTTGGAGGCAGCCATGGTGCTAATAGCACCATGGCTGCCTCCAAACTCGGAATGACCCCCATTGAGCTTCTGAGGGAAGGCGATAAAAGGAAGAATGCCTCTGAGCTGGTGGAGCTGAAAGTGGAACTTCTTAGCAGGGTCCATGATGTGAGGGGTGAATGATAGTACAAAGTTGAAGATGACCCTAAGGTTTTTGGCCTTACAAAATGGTTGGCGTAGAGGGCCCAAAGAGGGTGGCCAGAAGGTAGGAGGAAAAGAAGGTGCAGGTGTCCCAATGAGGAGGATCTCTGCCCTACTGTCATTGAGACAGAGATCATTCACTGCACACTGTGCATGAATGGCGGACAGAGAGTCAGGGATGAGAGAGGAGGAAGAGGGGGAAGTAGATGGAAGTTTGAGAGAAACCTGTGTGTCATCAGCTTACACTGGAAATTAGGAGAGAAGGAGGAGATCAGGAGAGCAAGAGGGGCGAGGAAGAAATTGAAGAGCCATCGTGATAGGATAGGGTCCTGGGGGATGCCACAGGTAGAGATGGTGGTGGTGGAGGAGAAAGGACCCAGTTGCAGTTGGGAAGGGTGGTTAGTGAGGAAAGAGGACAGCCAATCCAGAGTCTGGTCAGTGATGCTAAGGGTGTCACAGGGTCTTTTTATGAGTATGAAATGGTTGACCGTGTTAAAGGCAGAGAAGAGATAGATGCAAATGAGAACAGCAGGAGAGTTGGAGTCGAGATTTGCGAGCATGGTTTCACGGGTGCTCAGGATAACAGTTGCCATGTCTCTGGATGGCCAGAATCCAGATTGATGGTCATGAATGCAACCAACAAGATCAGTGTGGAGGGTCAGTTGGGGGAGGACCAACCTCTCCAAATGTTTACCCAGGAAGGTGGAAGGGTGCACAAGGGAGTGCTGAGGGATAGAGGGAAAAAAACAGTGGCGAAGGAGCAGTTGCAGAAGTCAGCAAGAGCCGGGAAAAAGAGGAGATGCTATCCTTAATGGTTCTGAAGCATCAAGGGGTCACCTGTTTGGAGGAGGCCTTCATAGAGCAGACCACTTTAGAGACCTCATCCGGTGCTATGGGCAGGAGGGAGGAGAGTGAGGGGGGTGGCAGGAGGTGGGCCAAGAGAGGCAGTGGAGCAGGCAGGGAGAGGAGATGGGGGTGGAGGAGAGTGATGACAGGATGTCCTGAGTTTTGGATGTGAAGTGGGAGGCCAAGGCAGTGCAAAGGGAAAGGGGAGGAAGGAGAGAGGTGGAGACTGCAAGTAGATTGGCGAGTTCCTTGCAGATTTTGAAAAGTTTGGCCATGTTGTTAACGCCTCCAAAAATGCGTCTTGGATGTGGGCCTGCCTCTTGTAGTGGATAGAGAAGCGATATTGCCTTTGCAGCAGACAGCAAGTCCTTTTGTCAGATCATAAGCCCAAAGTCTGCCACTTCCGTTCAGCAACTCTGTATTTTCATTTGTGAGATGCTAGATCAGAGTTATACCAGCTCTTATTCTTGTTGGCATGTTTTAGGCGAATCCACATGACAGGAGTACGGTTCACAAGAGTGTTGGAGATGGCAAGGTGCAGGTTAGCAAGGACAGAGTCAGAGGGAAAGACAGAAAGGGGATTCACCATCTTCTATGCACTCTTCTGCTCGAACGCAAATGTGCCCGCCACACATCCACTCCCTATCGGGTTGATGGAACTGAAATCTTTGACTACTATGGCCAATCGTCCTCCCTCCTTGAGGAAGCATCCTAAACACTGTAAAAGAAAAATCCCTCAGCCCTCTGTGGGCATGCACCCAGAGTACTGCGTGTTTGTGCATGTGTACACTCATGTGTCCTAGAGATCCTCGAGTCATCTTGGTACTGTGCCTTCCTTTCTGGCTCGCTCCTCCACCTCAGTGCGGGCAGCGCTCAGGATCTTACCAGGGTCAGACTTGGCGGGCGGAACGGCACCCGCCCGCAGACTCATACAGTTTATCCAATTCAGGATGCAATGTATTTAATTTCTTATATTTCGGTGTTCAATATCCATGATTTAAGTTGGTTTCAAGATTTCTTATAAGTGGGTAATCAATAAACATGATTTAAGTAGCTTCCAAAGTTTCTCATAGTTTGGATTCAATATGCATAAATACAGCCCTCTAGGAGTGCCCCGGCTTCTGAGTAGCTCCCTGTCACTCACCTGTCCCGGCGTCCCTCTTCTGTGGCTCCAGCTTCTTCTTATTTGATTCCCAGATGGCAGAACAGCCTCTGCAAGTCTCGCTGTCACGCCGGGTGCTGTCAGGCACATGCCATCAACTCCACTGCCTATGAGTGGACGTGAGCAGACGTGAACAGCATCCTTTCTCCTTGTTCACAGCTCCAGCTGCTTGTTTCCCCGATATGAGGCTCCAACACCTGGGATGTCGGCTGGCATCCTGAATATGATCCTCTGGTCCCACCATGGCTGACTCTTAATTGTTTGGGTCCCCTGCTGGCCCTCTGTACACAGGCCTCCCTATTTCTCTTCATACTGATTTCTGTCTCTCCATTTATACACCTTCAACCGATTGACAGGTTGCAGGTATGCAGTCTCAATTGGGCTTGCCAGACCATAATTAGAGGGACATGCCTGACCCTCATAGTACTCTATAGGGATCTTCTTTGTCCCAGTACTAGAGGGGTGAAATGGGTGGTTGGTGTTCACTAATCTTTGGGCCCGATTCATGGAATTTATTGTGTGGAAAATCAGGACTTTGCATGCCATTCTGCGTGCAAAACCTTATTCGTCGATTCATGGAATCGACTGCACAGGACGTTTCCCACACGTGATCTTTTCGCACCGTGTCGGCACGTCTCTGCAAGTGATTGAGCTCCTTGTGCGAGACTCCAAGCAGAGTGTGGGCTGGGCCTATGCAGTGACGAAAATAAGGGCTAGAACATGAAGAATGAGGAAGAACACGTGAACATGTGGGCATGTTGACGATTGGTCCACGGCTAAGCAATCTCACTCCCTTTGCACCGCAAATACAACCATATTTATGGATTGCAATGCCCAACGTCACATCGCGAAAAATCTAATGCAAACCCTGTTATCCATCCACCAAATGATAGTTCAACACACATCGGAACCAATGCGAATAAAGCAGGCAATGCACACCAAAGCAACATCTACAGCCTTGATAAACCCAGAAATAGTAGGAGCTATCATGCATGGACACTGCAAGAGGAGGAGGATGCCCAGGGCTTGGATCCTCAAAGCAAACACCACACTGTTTGGGATGCCGGATGACCAGGTATATGCCAGGTACAGGCCACCCCCATATGACCCTAGACCTTGTCAGTGAGTGGGAAAATGGCTTAGCATCACCCACCACCTGCTCACAGATCCTCCCCCCCCTAGAAAAAGTTCTGACTGCACTCAATGTTATTGCAACTGGGTGCTTCCAGTGAACAACTGCAATAGTTGGTGGGATAACGCAGGCAATCGAATCCTGCTGTCTACGCCAGGTATTGTCATGCATAACAGCATGTGCATGTGTGCGCAGGCACATATATAGGCCCCTAAGAAAACCGTGATCCAGGAATGTTTTGCAGTAGCACACTTCCCCCATCTACTAGATGAAAATGAATGCACACATATTGAGCTATGGCCCCTCTGAATGGCGGAGCACATCTACCGGAATTGTAATCACTATCACTCCATTAATGTGAAGGCAGTTTGTGATGTCAATGGAATCATTATGGAAGTGTATGCCATTCCCAGACAGCACACATCATAGCTACCTCTTCCACAGTTACCACTGCACTGGGCCCTGTCATCTGGAAAACATGGCAGTGCATGGCTCATTGGTGAGTATGAACGGTCATGCAGATGCATGCATGTGACACACTGAACAATAGACCCTTATATTAAATGACAATGACAACCATGTATGGATTTACAGGGGACAGTGACTAACACCTGTCAACATTCATGATGACACCAATCTGGAATCCCACAACACCAGCTGAGGTGTGATACAATACAGCACATGTAGCCAGTAGGGCTACAGTTGAGCGCACATTCAGAGTGCTGAAGTCATGGTTCCGCTCCCTTGACCTCTCTGGTAGGGTATTGCTATATGCACCACCGGTATTATGTAAAATCAAAGTGGATGCATGTGTACTGCACAATGTTGTCACTCAGCATGGTATACACATGGAAATGCAGGTGGTACCCTTCCTGCACCCACGGGTACCTCCCATGCCAATGGTTGGCCAAAGGGAACGTGGAGAGGCTGCACACACCTAGCAGGTGCAATCATACTTCTCATAGAAACCAGCCACTCTGGAGCACACACGATAAAGCCACAGCCCAGGTGTTATTCAATGATGAATTGGGGCCTATCCTCCGTTCCTACAACAACACCCTGATAATATGCATCTGGGAGGGCAAACATTGTGTGTGTCCATTAGACATAAAACAACATGCACAAACTGAGCTCCAGACAAGATTTGTCAGTGAGTGTATACCATGCCCACTTTGCAAAGTTGAGAGTTACAGGATTCTGGAGGCAGAAAAAATGTACAATGCTGAAAAATACATAAACAAGTAAAAACAAGTAAAAACATGTTGGAACTGAAAAATTCATCAACTTGGCAACATTCAACTTAGCGTTTCATGGACATCAAAAGCGACATGTTCACTAATTCCAATAAGCAAGTAAAAATACTATTGTACACCTGTGGGACTCCATGCACGACACGCTCAAACCTATTCAGGTTGCTGTGACCGTGAAAGCAGGGGGCAAGATTCCACATGTTACATACATACAGTGAATAGGAAGACTTTGCACCCCATATAAAAATCACTACTGTGTATGAGCCCATTTGTAAGTGAGAAAAAGTGGTATATACACCCCAAGGACCTGATTTACAGAGCGTCAAATAATGGCGTAATCTCATAGGGAAATGCTCTGTGAATCATGTCCCTAATGATATATGATATGATAGGTTATTTATAACACATTTAATACCCAGAGGTTTCTAAGCGCGGACCTGGAGATTGAACCTGTGCTTCTCAGTGTTGTCTTGCTTCCAAGGCGAGCACGTTGCCCCTGAGCTATCCTCCCAAGTCTAATCTGTATGGCTGTGCACAAATCACCAACACAGTCATAGCAACTTGAACCTACAGTGTCCACATAGTACACCCAAAAGCACACAGCACAAGCAACCAAGTCCCTGACCACCATCAGATGGACAACTGTTATTCATGTAGACACCAAAACACACACAAACACATGAGACCACAAGTAGGAAGGCATAGTACAACATTGATGCAAAAAACAAAGACATGTGTGGATAATAAACAGGTTGAGTGGCCAAGCCCTTCCCTGACAAAAATATGCTCACAATACAGTCACATAAAAGCTGTCATGTAGATCTAGAAAAATGCAAGTGCGTTGCAAGACATATGCATATCTCAACTTATCCCTTGTATGCTTGCACCTGCTGGACTGTGCACTCCATGGATGTCCCCCTCTGTCAGCCTGTAAACCACCAAACCCTAATGATGCTTCCTGTACAAGCATACAGCAGCAACTTCAACTTCAAGAGCACTTTGAAACACTTGCTTTGTGTATAGGCGCGTTACGAATAAACATTTACCATACCATACCAATCGTAGCAACTATATTCCTATGCAGATTGCCTCTGTAGAGAAATACAAAACAATGTGAGGGCCGGAAACACATTCATGAACACAAACATACAGCAACATGTCCCCCCTGAGTGATATGCAGCAAATGCAAACAATAATTTAGCAACCATCCATCACCATGTTGCCCAACACCCATGCAACCAGACCACCAACCTCACGCCAATGGAACATAGACCCCCATACAGTGCCTTCCCCCCGAGTGCCATGCAGTGAAGTACCATGTAACAGTACTTACCCATTATCATGTTGATGGGACATTTTGAACACTCATATCTGGCCACAGTCAGTATGACACTCAGAGGACCACAAAAACGGCACCACAGAGAGGATAAATATCCAGGATCGCCTTGAAAGTAGTCCCAATGCCACAACATGGCATGCCCTCATTAACGTGGCACTGGAACAGTGCAGTAAGCACTGGAAGGGGAGCTGATGATGCAAAGTCCAAGAAGATGTGTTTGAAAAATATCACCAATTGCACAAAAGACAGGATCTGGCAGAAGGCAACAATTTACAGAGGCAGCAATCATACTGGAAAGCAGGGCACTGACGCAAATGGCATGACATACACAAGCATAAATGAGAACAGAAGGGAGCAAGCAACAGGAAAGTGGAAGGGAAGGCAGACTTCACCGGGACTGGATTAAATATGGTCAAATGTGTTTTGTCTTGAGACAGCACCCCCAGAAGGTGAAGAAGGACCAAGATTTGACTGCCTACATGGGTAGACATGACTATTGAAAAAACATGGCATGAGAGGACATGTGGCAGGCAAGACACATGTGAAAAGTGCAAGGAAACACACCATCACAACCATCACCATGTGTCACAGCACACAAACAGTTGTGCTGCCACCCTCATGACAACTCACCAACAAAGGCCCTACAGTGACAGCCTCCCTCACAACTATGACCCAGCAACCAGTTTCACCCTGATTGCCTTGAGAAAACAGCATACATAGACACATCAGCCTACCATCACCATGTCTCACATGCACCAGTGAAGCTAGACGTGTTCACTTGTGTATAGGTGCTTTATAAATGCCATATCATATCATATCATATCATAACATATCATATCATATCATAACTCAATACAAGTAAAAGAAAAGTAACCCCACCCAGCACTTGACGCCCTGCCACAAACCACGACACAAGTGACACCCTGAGTGCCCTTAACTTACCTGAACAGGGTACCCACCTGACTTGCATCCACTGCATTCCACCTGGAAATACATTTTCATATTGCAAAGACATGCATAGCAACAACATAAAAGTACTGGGCATCCATGACAACTCATGTATGGGACAAGAAAATAGGCATGGACCAGCCAGTGTCAAAGGATGACAGAGTGCAAGATGGAGACAGGACACAGAGTGACGATTGCCTAGCAGTGGAGAGGAGCAAGAGAGAGAGAGGGGGCAGGTGAAAAGCACTGCAAGGAGGAGACTGGATGTTGGGTAGATGAGGATGGATATGTCTGACATCACAGTGGGTGACACAGATAGAAGTTGTCCAAGAGAGGAAGACATGACCACATTTGCAAGAAACAACATGGTCAGAGCGCCTAGAAAGAACATAGATGGAAATGTACCACATGAAGTGGGCCATGAAGGACAAAAGTGCTGGACGGAGAAAGGCAGACTAGCAAAGAACAGGCAGAAGCTCTACATTAGACAAACCACTGGCAACTCCCACCATGGCATGCAAAGCAGAAAAAGGCCCATGTATGCTACATCCCCACAAACAAGTGCCTACAACCACATACCCATACCCTACAACAACCAACATTCACTCCTGTTGGACAACACTGTAAATTGACCTCAGGACAACATGCAGCTGCTCACTCACCCCCACCCTCCCAATACACCACACACCCTGAGTGAGATTGTCCCAGTAAGTGTGCATGGATTCCAGGGTGTACCAGCATATCACACAGGGAAGAAGCGATGAAACAAGCTGTGATGTGTGGACAATTTAACACATGCATGGGGCCACAATGTGCACTAACTGACAGTGCTGGATGAGATGAAAAAGGAATTAAAACCAAAAAACAGGTAACACCCCCCAATGTAGATGACCAATAGAAACAAAACATTTACACAAAGTGACCTGATTGGGTAACACAGAAGCAGTCTGTCAGGTGTACACATGCACATATCTGTACAGCCCTACAAGCAGCAAGAGTTACAAACCTGTCCTGTGGAGTCAATGTACACAAATGGACAGAATTATGTCACCAGAGGCTACATCATGATGCGGTGCAGTGGAGGATGAGCCGACCTGACAATCGACATGTGTGGTACATGTGGAACAGTAGCATGGCAGGGCAGGTCATGTAAGTAGACAAGGGAGTGGTTTAGGAAGTGGCACAGGTCATAGAGTAGTGTGCACAAGCAGTACACCTGCAGGGCCTGGTAGGATACATGGGGACAGGGGGAGTATAAGGGTGGCAGTAAACAGATATCATCATGGTCAGTGATGCAAGTGTTGGACAACCAAAATACACAGAGTGCAGATGCACAGAGAATGTATGCCTTCAATTAATACGAACATCCAAAATTCATGAATTAGAGTCAATGGCTAAAGTGTGACAAGTGCTGCCCAAACACTTCCATTAATTGCGTCAATTGTGAATGTGCATCCACAAAAACAATGCACCTGTATAGAAAGACAGGCACACATCGGGACAGACATTTACCGTGACTCAAGGATAACCTCCCTAGTAAGTAAAAATATGTCATGCATGTAAAGACCATGGCAACCAATAATACAGACACAATACGAGAGACAGTGCACATGCTTACCTGCTGACAGAACCGGCATGATGTGATGCCCTCATCACCTCCACCGGGAACTGTACCTCAAAATACGTGAAAGGAGGGCCAGTGTCTGGCAGCGGGCATGGGGACTAAGGCAGTGAAAGGGTACAGGGTGGACCTCCCATTGAGTGCAGTCACTGGATGAATCAGAATCGTTGCAACAACAAGGGACACTGCATTTCACCAGCCATAGTTTGCAATCATGTATACGGCACAAATGTGTCAAGATCCCCTCAACCCATTGTTACTTGCACATCCAATCCTGTCGACCTAAAGGCAGCTATGGCAGTTTACACCACTGTGCATGGCTGCATGTACACAACTGCATTCATCATGTCTTTGAGAGGGCAACTGCACATCTCAAGGAACAAAAAAGAGTCCACATTGGAAAGGGAAAAACAAAAACACTTTCCCCCAATCTGGCCAGGGGTTTTGAAAAACAAGAAAAAAGTATCCATGCTGAATCAAGGGGCAAAAAAAAAAAAATGCCACACCGATCATGTTCATAAAAGGGTTAAGGGGAGGGTAGATGTCAATATCCACAAGAGTGGAAATAAACCACATCACAAAATAAATCAACTCCATGGTCTCATGGTTCTCACAGCAACCATGGACCAGGAGGCTGGTCTGTGCTGGGACCCCCGTCCTGCAGTTGATCTGCAGGTGTTTGTGGTGTTGAAGCCCTACCACGCAATTCCAAGGCCTGGTCTTCACTAGCCATGGCCAGCCTTGATAAGGTAGAATGCACCTGAACAATAAGGGTGGTAAGGTCTCCATGCATGTCCTCATAGATGGCTGCAGAGTCTGTATACACACTCACCCATGATGCATTGAGTTGCTCTGAGCATGTCTGCCAGAAAGCATCCAGTTCCTCGTGGATCAATGTACTTGTGACTGAGATATTGCCATGGATTGCAGTCCTCGTGGCCTGCATCTCATGCCTCATGGCCTCCCTGAATGCCTGAGCATCTGCATGCAGGGACCTCTGCAGAAACCTCAGATCATCCTGTCGTCCCTTAATGTTGGCCTCCTTGCGCAGTCTGTGGGAGCGGCATGAGGACTGCATCACTTGCAGCTGTCACTCAACCCGGGCCGCTGGTGGGATCATGGTCTTAACCATTTTATCCATGCCCTCTGAAATTTTGTCCAACACATTGCCATGCCAGATGGCAGCATGCAACATCTGCTGCTCCCACTCTGTCTACCCAGCCTGCACACATCCACCACATATGCGGGCCCACAGCAGCCTGATGCAAGGGTCCAGGCCTGTTGCTATGGTGCCCCTGTCATTGGCTGCAGGTCTGCAACCCTCCCATGTCCATTAGCCCCAGCACTGGATTCCAATTCATGGGAGGGTGGCCGTGCAGCCATAACCACCACAGAGAGGGGGCCCACCACTGACTAGGTTTATGAATCCAGCTGCATGGCCACAGACTCATGGGCCCCATCTGATAAACCCATTGGGGCACTCACGTTTGCCTCATTGAGGCATACACTTTTGGTTCAGCGTCAAAACCAGTTGAGTCTGAATAGTCTGAAGAGTCCGCAGCATGACTGAGAATGGTCTGGAACACCAGTGGGTTCTCATGGCGTACAACACCATGTCCTCCACTGGTGGTCTGACACACCACAATCTCTTCTTCCTCCTCCTTATACCTGCTGCAACCACACCTGCATATGGACAGAGAAAGACATGTTGAGCCTTGTGTCACAAGACACAAAAGCACATGTGAAACAATGTGCACTCAAACAACAAATGGCAGGACACACAGGCATCAGACATTGGGGATTCACACACTATGGGTGGTAAGCAATGGATGCATGTCATTGGATGACTGGTGCCCCCCCATCCCCTGCCCAGCCCTGTCCATGCCATCAGTGGACACATTGACATACAAAAGAGGTGTAAATGCACAATGATGGGCAATGCAACTGTCATGTCACCACACATACCAGGGAAAAGCACTGCACATGTGACACTGTAATGCTGAAGGACATCACATGGCAACAATAAAGCCACACATATCCATAGACACCACCACAG
Organism: Ambystoma mexicanum; assembly: GCF_040938575.1. Classification (NCBI taxonomy): domain Eukaryota; kingdom Metazoa; phylum Chordata; class Amphibia; order Caudata; family Ambystomatidae; genus Ambystoma; species Ambystoma mexicanum. Next base: position 918,575,148 of record NC_090921.1, read on the forward strand.
TGAACACATGCCAAACAAATCAGGATTTAAACTGTGTAAGAACCTATCTTTGATTTTACAATAAACTTCCTTCTGCTTTATATTATTATTTGCATCTGCAACTTTAGTTTGTTGTACTGCACGTTCTACTTCTTCCAATGTGAGCTCAACATCACTTTGAATAATTGGCTTGCGTAAGATATGTTTTACTTCCTACTGCCGAATCCTGACTGTCCTCGGCAGTCCCTTTTGCCAATTCAGCTAACAAATGTTCTTCTTGACGTAGTTCATTTTTTGCAGTAACTCTAAGCAGTGTTCACATTGTTATCTAATTACCTTTTTTTTTTACAAAAACATGATTGTTAAAATGTTTCAAAGCTTCCAAGCAAATCACTCTCTGCATGCCATGGGAAGAACAACTGCAAAAGGCATAAATCATTTTCATGTGGTTGATGAGACTTGGCTTTTCATGTCTCACTAGACAACCAGTAAATCCATATACTTTAAACTGTCCTCTGTCATTGTTTGCTTCACGTTTTCGATGAGTGTCTTCCTGCTACTTAATACAAACAACAATCCTTCAACTCTGCAGAACTATTTGGATAATATGTATCAATCAATTTGGCTTTGAAAATCTTTGTACTATCAGATACTCTTTCAGCGCATTGCTGAATTTCACTCAAAGCCTTCAGCACCCAATTTTCTGTAGTACCTGGGCCAAGACTTAACCATAGTACATTAATGCTCTGTCCATACAGAGACAAACTAGATAGCTAATTTGCAGCTTTGCAGATTTCACATTATCTATGAGAGAGCATCTTAAGACTGCTGATAAGTCTGCCCACACTTAAGCTGCAAAGCTCTTTTCAGCTTTTGTCATGTATGCTGTAACATAATGAGCAACAGCTGTTGTATCATCTTCAATCTATTGTAGAAAAGTATTTGATTCCAAAGCTAAGCAATGACAGAATTGTAATCATTAATGAAAAGGCGTTCTTTTTCTCTTTTTGAATGATGCATATTCCTTGGTGACTTACCAGTAACATGGTGCAGAATAAATGACATTAGACCTTGTGCTCGACCAATTGGTGTCACAGGCTTTGAAAAGCCAAATCTGCACTACGGGTAGTACTCGTCTTTACTTTTTTATTTTCTCTGACAGTACTTCCCACACGAGTGCCTATGAAACCTTTAAACCCTGTTCTGTAGATCAGCATTCACATGCTGAGCAGGGATGGAACAAGTAACATATTTTTCTCTAAACTCCATCACACAGTCATCACTTTCATGACTATGTGGAGACCCATGTGCCTGGTACTCTTTCTTCCAAATGAAATGTTGGACCATTTTCTTTATTACATATAAAGTTTAACATGGCTACAAATCAGTGATGGAAGAATTGTGATACACTTACAGGGTCCATGGAACACAATTCTCTGGTGTCATGTGTTCTTTTTTCTTATTTCTGTGGATTACTTCCACAAATCCATGCTGCAAGACCATCCTAAACACAAACAATGCAACATAAAGTCACACACCAAGTTGGAGGACACAGATTTCTGATCATGCATCTAACCTCAGAGAGTCTTCTATACTAACATTCCTTAGTTCCTCTCATTGTGCCAAAGGATATTGGACATTTTTCCCTCTAAAATTTCAGTTTGTTCCTTTACCTTCGCAGCGTTTTGCATGCATAAACATTTTGAAATCTAGTTCCTGTCAGAAGTGTATGAGCAACAGCATAAGATAATGTTTATAATTAACTTTAATACAGTAAATCAAACATATATTCAACATTGCTGAGGAATCGTGAATCTTAAGAATACATTTGTTTGCATGGTTATTCTTAAGAAGAAACAGGAGCCTTCTGATCAGCCAATCAGCCTCCTTCTGCAAAAAAGCATAAGTAAGAAATTAGCTTCTAAAGTTTTCTCCCAGGCACTGATTGGTGCCTCTTTTGTTGCCTTCATCTGGTATAATTCTAAAGTGTCGCCCATGACTTCATGTGACTGTAGAAGATGAATAGTGTAATGTTCATGCCAACTATTCTCTTCTGCAACTGTTACATGTTCTTTCACTCTTCTTGCTTGTTGACTCAACAACAAGCATAGACAAGTCTGGTACAGTAAGATTGCCTTTATACAAATCATTGTACGTCATAAGAATCTCTAAAGCTTCTTTCACCTTTCTGATGTCTATAACCTGTTGCCAAACTTTCTAATTTTTGTGGCAACACCATTTACTAAATCAAACAAAGAATCTGCAATGTCCAGTTTCACTCCTAGTGTGTTGACATGTTCTTGCAAATTGAGAGGCAAATACAAAACTTTGCATCTGACACCTTGCAGTAATTATTTCTTATGCAGTTTTGTCATCTTTGTTTTGCACTCTAACAATAACTTGTAAAGGATGAACAGTTTACAATGCAATAGCTTAAAACATGTTCAATTCCTGAAGAACAGCCAGATACCAGGCACAACCATGTATTTCAAGACACTTTCCTTGAAGGAATGCATTTTCTTTTTATAAAACATATAGTGCCTCACTTGTGTCAAATCGCTGTTCTACAAACAAATACAGATAGAGGTCCTTCCAACCATCTTGTACATTTTCTATAGCATTCTCCTCAATGTACACTAGTAGTATTTGTGCTTTATAGAAAGTGCATCTACAAGACAAACAAACAATGTCAGGTCTTGCGCTTGAAGACAACTCAAACATTGCAATACCTCTTTTGAACGTTTAAATAATTAGATCCTTTTAAAGCATAGGATCATCATTTCCACTTCCTGTGTTTCATCCACATATACATAATCTTTTAAATGTATCATGTTAATCATTTAAAGTGTAGAAAGTAATCTTTCAACTGCTCCAGTCATTAGTGTGTTATTTAAAAGTGGAAAGGACATACATGGTGTTTTGCACTCATACAATTTATCAAGAAGATATCTCATTTTGCTATGATGTGTAGTGTGAAGGCATCATGAAGCAAGACACAGACAACAGATTCAATATTCAAAACAAAGTGATTTATTAAAGTAAATGTCAGGAGGGTAGAAGGCCTAAGTTGCCCAATGCTAAAGTGAGAAGTCAGTCGAGTCCTGTTGCCCAGAAGCGGGGACAGCTTGACGCTGTGCTGCTTGATGACTGGAGCCGCAACGCTCCACCTTTTGCCTAAGAACATTTGAACCATGGACTCCCTTGCAATCACGTCGACTGCTTTGGCCCACCGGAGAAAGTCGAGGTGGTCGACGAAAAGAAGAGAATCCGCCGGTGGGTTTCCCGCCACCCGAAGTCCACAAACACGCTGACAAGGAAGATCCGAAAGCCAGCCGTGGTCGAGTCCCGATCGCTGACGCCGACCTTTGACGCCCCACTGCCGGGCCTACATTCTTCATCGAGTCATCTTTTCAGCATTGAACTCTTTTCATGAAGGACTCTGAACACCAGGGTTCACCTTCTTCAAGGATTCTTAATGCCCTGTGGCTCCTGCTTTAAAGGGAGTTCACCCTCGAGGGATCAGTCGACGAACCGTCAAATAAACTCTGCTAAACTCAGGTACATTGGGGTAGTAGAATATTTTACCACTATTTTATACATATACAGACTCGGCTTGTTGATACACTTTATTTAAAGGTTGCCCAGTTGGGGGGATCCTCACACAGAACTGTGTGCACGGTAGTAGGACAAAATATTCTGCCATTGTTTAACCTAACTTGTCTTCCTCCCCTTGTGTGATGTTGATTCACATTACTATTTGATTTGTATGCCATTGAAACTGTCAGCAAGTGGTGCATTTTTAAGGAGTCAATGGGCCTCATTCCGAGTACGGCGCTAACCAATGGCGCTATTAACGCCTTGGTTGACGCCGTACCCGGACCGGCAGCGCCTTGGTGGATGGCGGAATTACCGCCCCATTCCAAGGTTGGCGGGGCGGTAATTCCCCATTCACCAAGGCTCTTCCCCATTCCCAAATGAGCCCCCATAGGGCTCAATGGGAATGGGGAAGATGCAAATAACGGTGACCGTTCATTACGGTCACCGTTATTGGCTTGGAGGCCCCTTTGCGCCCTCGACTTTAACACCTGCTCAAAGCAGGCGTTAAGGGCGAGGGCGCAGAGGGAACTCGGAGTATGGCGGTAAGGGAATACCGCCACCGGTCTCGTTACCGGTGGCCGCTATCCCTTACCGCCATACTCGGAATGAGGCCCAATAACTAAGTGTGGTACCACATAGACATTGTACATATTTGACATATTAGGTTTACCAAAGTACAAAGTGTGTTATTGATTGTGTATAAATATTGAACCTTATTTATAAAGAGAACTGTGTTATCACATAAGATCGTGTGTGGACATTCCTTTGTGGGGGGCTTGGGGACTACACTGTACTTAATAACCAGCCAACATCACCTCCTGAGAGCTTAAGCCTTTATTGCTCGTCCTTAGCTACCCTATAGAGAATCTTGGCTGGGGTGCTCTGTGCTTCTACTCTGCAATTTAGTGGACAGGAGTACAGATACCCCCTCCAGTCTTTACAATCACCATGCACACAGGTGACTCTAACTAGGGCCACATTTTATAGTTCCTTGGTCGTAACTAAATTGGCTCAGATAGCAGTTTGCTTACTACCAGATCGAGGCTCTCACTTGTCTTCCATTTACCTAAGCCTTCTCGTATATAAAATCTGTATATGATTAACACAACAGATACTAAAGGTGTCTAGCTCTTCCTCGGGTTCATACTACTCTTCACCCTTTATGTAACCTATTTCGATAGGTTCATCCCTTAGATTCTCCCACATGCCCTGTTTCTCTAAACCAAAAACAAATAGGAGGAAGTGGTCTGCTCCTTTTTATTTCTTCCTTTTTGTTTTCATATTTGAGTTTGGAGTCAATTCCTTTGATGTCTATTCTTTCTCATAGCCTCCCTTCCTTATTTCTATGTGATCCTCCTTGTTTCTCTACTCCCTGAGGCTGAGATCGGAGGATCGGCCTATGATCCTTCCGTTCCTCCCAGCGATGGGTCAAATGGAAATGTTTATCAGCGTCTAAGTGGTTTTGCGCAGTCTCATGGCCATTGCTTGACATGGTCGATTTACTGTCGAACGTCTTTCTGTAGAAAAGGGGGGAAGGAATTAGTAAACTGTTCCAGGGTGATCATTTCCGTAGAGCCACAGTATTTTTAACTCATTCACCCATTTCTAAGGGGGGTTTCTCCTGGATTTATTGTAATAGTTCTTAAATACTGACGATAAAAATTGCAGGTTTGCCCAGCTCTTTTCAATAGAACCTCTTTGATGGATAGAAAGGTGGCCTCTTTTCTAAGATTCAGTAGTTGATATGAGGTTTGAAGTTTGACTTTTAACACAGAGCCCAAATAACATCTTTTAAGATTCTCTTTCCATCCCAGTTGTGCCACTAGACATTCAAAGTTTAGGAAAAAATGTCCCAAATATTTACCCTCCAGATATGGCTGAAGTAACTCTTGTGGTAGTAGTGGTCTCGCTTGTAACTCAATTAGTTTGGAAACATTTTCTTGGAGTCTAACCTCAGCTTGCATCTGATGAGCCGCTAACTGGGCAATGACGTTAGGTCAGAGATTTCTTCTGGGGGTATTAGGATCCCTTATAGGTTCATCTCCTACACTGATGGACCCGTGAGGTTGGTAATTGGGTATCAAAAATAAAGTTTTGAAGTGGGGAAGGTTCAGGGCATTAGGTCTAACAAAGGAAATAACAGGTCAAACTTTCAGCATTATTCGATCCCACTGCTGCACATTAAATGTGAGGGAGGAAGGGTTTTTTGTAATACTTGAGTCTTAAAGAAAAGATCTTGCTGACTATTCGGGATACATTATTGTGAGAACAACACCTCTTTTAGTGTAGATACGTGGTCAGAGTCGAGGAGTTCAACAATTTGTTTCCCCTTCTGAAGGTATCACAATTATCAGCATGGGTTTACATTTTTATCAGTTGAATCATATCCCAAACCTGACACCATATGTAAGGAACTCATGGTGGCAGCAGTAAAGACAGTCACAAGTGATCACAGTCATGGGTGTTTATTAAACTGTATAAATGGGTTGGAAAACGCTTAATAAAAACCTAAATCTAAGATGGGAGCAAGCTATGACCATCAAATAAAAATAAGGCAGTCCTAGTTCTGTCTTGTCAAATAAAAGGGGCTATAATAAGAAAAACCTATTGCCAATCCTTAGAACTATATACAAAAATGAGTGCGGGATAAGGTTCTTGAAAAATAAAGAAGTGTTCACAATGGTCTCCCTGCCCACGTTTTTAGCATGGAACAACGTGCGATTCCGTAGCACAGCACACATTAGAGCTTTTGTCAGGACGAGCCTACAGTTCCATTCTCAGGTACCAGGACCTCTGGAAGGTTAGTCTCTTTTTTACAAAAAGTCTCTTGCCTCCAAGGACCCGCTGCATGCAAAATAATAAACAAAGAGTTCCTTTCCGTCGATTGCAGTGGTGACTTTTCATCCTCGGATCCCCACTTCGGGCTCAGATCCACAAAGAATCTTTTTTAGCAATATCAGGACCTTCAGTGTTTAAGTGGCCTGTTTCAGAGGTCCTGATGTGTTCAAAAATAACAAACAAAAAGTTCCTTCTTAATTATACCTGAGTCCCCCTCTTCCAGGCTTCCCTTTTTGGGTGATGCTGGCTTCTCCCCTGGGTCCCCCTCTTTTCCGGCTCAGACCCCTCTTGAATGTTAGCCTCCCTCCGCTGGGTTTTCTATGGCTTGTATTTCAAAGGAATCTTCTCCGTCACATTCACAATTCTAAATGTCTGTTTAAACAGTTCACTGTGAACCTCCTTTTCTCGGGTTCACTCTTGTCAGCACAAAGTGTTCATTGAGGGATCAGGCTTCACTCCTTCTTATCAGCATCCCTCCTTCGGGTTCATTCTTACCAATGTTTTCTCTCACCATGCTGGATTCATTACCGTTTGCTTTACATTACTTGTTGGGCAATTTCTTTTGACTGTAAGTGGATTTTACTAGACCTCTGTATGACCACTTTGACACTGTTTCTTGGCGATCTCATGGTCTTCTGGAATCTGTAATTTCAGCAAAGATGGACAACCAACTAGAGTCTCTCACCGGGCACCCACGTTGTGCCGGGCCCCTTTTAGCTGGTTTTCCCCATTGACCTTCACAGTTATTTAAACCTTGCTTAGCTTGCAACTTTCATTCAATACAGTTCGGTTTCTAATCGGTTCTCCCCTCGAATCACCAGCTGTGATGAACCACTTGCCTTTCCTTGTATTATGAAGTCAAGGATGGTACCCTGGCAGCAAGTGCCTTCTATTCTCCTCCTTATCAGCGTAGGCGCGCTCTATGTACCGTTGACACCTGCTGCAGCACACGTTAACTTTTGTTCGCAGTCTTACGATTTCTTCCACAGAGGTTTCATGAGCCTACATCAAAAAGGGCAAGGTCGCTTCTCTCCTTATCACCCTCTCGGTTCACACCGTCTTTCTCCTCCTCTTGATCTGCCGTGCTGGGTTAGCTTTCTTGTTGTGCGGTCCGCCTTGCACTTTGTGTGCTGTCGTGCTCCACCTTGTATCCCTATGGGGAAGGGAAAGGGCTGTCAGGTGTGAGTGATTCTGCTCAATTTCCTGACTTTGCCTGACCCTTGTGTTGGACATGTCAGGTAAAGGGCCCTAATGTTAGTCTGTTTCCTCTCGTGGTGTGCAAAAGTGTTTATTTTAGAAAAGGGGGTGATAAGGGGTTGTGTATCCTATATAGTCGGATAGGGAAGAGGATCTATCAGAGGATAATACCACATCTCACCTGTCGGTGTTCCCGCTCCACTCCCAGAGGGACTCCCATCCAGGTGATCCTCCCACACTGGTCCACCCCAGGTATTGGATCCAATAGTGATGGCTGTGTCCTGGCCACCTGGATGACGGATCCCCGGGGACTAGTTTGGGAGCCACCTTCAGTTTTCTCACATGACCTCGTGGGGCTGGGACAGATGTCAACACACCACATCCCTGACTTTCTTGGGCTGGGGCAGATGTCTCCACGCCATGTCACCAACTATCTGGGGCTAGGGCAGATGTGTCCTCACCAGGTCCAGACCCCAACCCCCTCTACTCCCTTTCCCTCTTGGGTCCTTTCCACCCATGTTACAGGTGTAAAGGATGAATGGAAGGCACACTGATTTATTGTCCTGGGCAATATGAGGAAGGAATAGTCTATGTGATGTGCGATATAGATGGGTGTTCCAGCAAGGTTCAAATGTACCGCAAAATCAAAAAAAATACAGTATGCGATAAGCAGTGGCACCCAGAGACTCAAAGATTGCGTACATGGTACTCTGAAAACTTCTGAAAAAGAAGAAAGTGGTACACGATATGCAGTGGCACCTCCAAACAAAAACATTGTATATGCAATACCCAGAAAGCTTCCAAAAAGAAAAAAAGCAGTAAGCAAAATGCAGTATCACCCCCAAACATAAATAATGTGTATGTGATACACAGAAAGCTTCAGAAAAATAAAAAAAAATGGTACTCCATACACAGTGGCACACCGAAACACAAAAATTGCATACGTGATACCCAGAAAGCTTCTGAAAAAGTGAAAAAGGTGCTATGTGATACACAGTGGCACTTTCAAAAACAAAAATTGCATATGCAATAAAATGGGAAAAATGCAGATATGTGTAGAGGCAAATCCCCCATAAAGAAATATGGTACGTGGTACCAAACACGTGTAAGCAACACTTGTCCATCTTCGTTCCTTTGCGTGCACAACCAGTGTCGCAAATCCACATCCTTATATATATCCAGCAATGGCGTGAGCCGCGTCGGTGTGCTGTGTGCAGCGCCTCTCACATAACTTACGCACTAAGGGCCTTTACTCTATTTTCAGCTGCCTTGCGAGCTACACATGGAAGACCCACTGTCCTGCCTCCATGCTACTTTACCTGCCTTCTCCTGCCCTCTGCTGCCTCCCACATAGCCATCTGCTGCTACCTGTCAAGTGTGAGTGCTTGCAGCCTCCTGTACTGCCTTGGGGTGCCTCCTGTCAAGCTATTTCCAGTGCTCCTGTCTCCACCCCTGTGACCACCTCAGCTGCCGTTTCAGATTCCAACATTTCATTACACCACCACTGCTCCGAAGCCCATCTCCAGGACCACTTTACCCACCCACATCCATCTCAGGGGTTGCCATATCTGCATCATCTTCCTCCGACCAGAGCAGTAACTCCACAGCAGCTTGGCAGAGGGTGACCAACTTCAGCTCAAACTCGGTTGGCATCCTGGTGGATAAGATCCTGGATAATTATGTTTCCCCCTTCAGCCCACAAAGCAAAGCAACAAGGAAGGACATAAGCAGATCTGGGGGGACATAACAGCTGCCATCAAAGTGGAGGGGCTGGCACTCTTCTCCATCAAGACTGTCCATAAGTGCTGGGAGGACCTCAAATCCAGGACCCACACCAAGGCCCTGTGCTCCCTGAAGGCTAGTGCAACTGTGAAGGTGCAGCGTGCAAGCAGGTGCATGTTCTCTAACAACATGCAGGTCCAGTCAAGGTTCTACCCGAAGCTGCAAACCCAGGTATGCGATTGAAGACAACGTCTGGAGTCCGCTGGTGAGTTGGCATATGGTGCAGCACTCTACAGTGCATGTGTGTTGTGCATGTACCTGCATGTTTGTAGTGACACCCTTATGTTTGCAGCATGTGCATTTTAGTGATCGACAGCAGGATGCAGTTTCTGGACAATGCTCCTCATGTGTAAGGTGTAACATCTGTTGATAGGACATGTACAAGTATTTGCAGTGTGTGTTGTACAGTTGGACAAATTGTGCATATGCAATGTTACTTTTGGCTTAGACTTGCTTGGATGGAAAGTGTGCCAGATGAGGATGAGGTGCCCATGTCAGGTGCATGCATGATTGACATGATGTTGTGCTGACAATTGCAATGTGTACATCTGGAGGAGACACATGTGTTTTGGATGTTTGGCATAGTCAAGTAGTGGCATCGCAATTTCGGGGAATTTGATATGATCTGTCTTGGCTCTGCTTGGGTACTCAGAGTTGATGCATGTGCATACCATGTGTATGTGCTTGGGACTATGGCATATTTTCCTGTGTCTCTGCAATTGATGCATGTATGTGTTGCATGTACACAGGTCGGGTTGTGACAGAGGCATATTGGTTGATGTGATTGTATGGAGAGATGCCCATGCAGGTGTTGGCATGGCCATGCTGTGAGTGGTACAATCATGTACTGTGTGTCTTGCCAACAATGTGTCCACAGCGGTGGCCTGGCACATCTGTGCTTACATAATTTACGTGTATGTCCATCCTACCAGTTTACTCCCTACCCACCCCTGCACCCTTGTGGTATGAGTCCCATGGATATGCATTAGGTTGCAGTTGGGCCAAGTTGCCTTTCCCTTTGTGCCATGTCATTTCTCTTGCTATGTGTCTGTGTGATGCCCACATTGAACAGCATTTATATGTGGATGTGTCATGACTGTGGTTGTCATTGAGCTTGGCTTGTTGTGTTTGTTTGAAAGTGAGTTACATGTCCATATGTGTGATTGTGGATGTTGCTGTCTGTACCTTGGACATTAATTCATGTTCCTGTAAATGTTGTTGATGACACAAAGGCATTGACAAAGTACGCTGATGTCTCTGTTCTGTGTCTCCTTTACTGCAGTTGCTGCAGCTGAAAAAGAGGGCAGAAGCAGTGCTGTGGAGCATGGATGCGGGGACCGTTCCACTAAACAAATGTGCAGGCCCCAGCCACTCCCCCAAGGCACCTCATCATATGGGAGCAATGTGATTGGGTGTGGCTGCTGGGGGCAAGTCCCAGTAGGTGAAGGTGGAAGGGGACACAGCAGTGGTGGGACACGGTCATACCACACAGGGGCCATCCACGGCAGAAGAGATCCTGGTGTCATCCAGGTTGATAGAGGGGGAGGCATACAAGGTGGCCTTTGCAGCCCAGTCCATGAGATCAGGTAGCGGGTGTCAAGGTGGGTGTGCATGCTGCAACCGTGTCCCAGGGGCATGAGCCTGCGTAGGCCACCATGGTGGTGCCTTCTCAAAACCCTGTCCCTGGGCCATCAGATGCAGTAGTGCACGCCTTCCGGGATGCCTCCACCCAGACCAGCATCCCCTTGTCAGCTGATATGTCCATCAGGGATCAGATGCTGCCCCTGCTGCCCGGCCTGTTGAGCCCGAATGCAGTCATATGTGATGGTGGGCAGGCTACTTGTGGTATGCTTGCCCATCATCACAATGAACTGTGTCCTTGTGGGCTCCATGGGCTATTCACTGCTGTGATCACCTCCTCGGCTTCCTCCTCTGTACTCCAGTCGTAGTCCGGGGAGCCTTCCAGGCCACATACCAGCACAGCTCCCTGTGCACCAGTCCCACCCTCAATGCCTCATCTGGTGGAGCTAACATCCCTGCCCAAGGTGGGAGTCTCAAGTACGTCATCTGAGGTGGTCACCGTGCCTACCGAGTGTTACGCTCACCTGGCTCCCACAGGGTGTCGAGCGGAACTGGACAGCCACGGTCTCCACCAGCGTGATGCGTAGTGCAGAGATGACTGACTGGACTGGCCCACCTAGCTTCATCTGCTTGACCCGTAGAAGTAGTATCCTAAAGACGGGCACAGGGAATTAGCCACCCGTGTATTTAAGTATTAACACCTCACTGCGTCCCCACTTATCACTTCTGACATTCCCTTTCACAAATCTCACCTTATAGTTTTGTATGATGAGCTCTCCAACCTGCGAAGAATGCAGGGGCGCGTTGATGGCCAGTTACTTCACTGGCTTGAGGATATTGGAAGAGTTCTGGACAAATCTTGGCTCCAAACCTCCAGGCGAAAGGCCGTAAGTATATAGTTCTAATGAGTTCAAAATGTCTGATTAATCACTCTTAATCACTCTTGTCCAATTCCTTGTTTCTTTTGCAGCTTAGACCCAAAAGATGATCGTCTTGTGGCAGCTGAAAGCGTTCAGGTAAGAGTCTGTGTTTTGTAACACTGTCCGGTAAATGGTGCCAAGGTTTAACTCGCTGCTTTCTCTTTTCTTGCAGGTGCAGCGTAGGAAGATTTGGCGTGCTGGTGGATAATACCTCCTGCGGTAAAATCAGGTAAGCATATGGCAAGAGATTGTCCTTGTTTGTTCCCTTGGCTCACCTTGTTGTTTTCTTGTCCCCCTTACGTGCTGGAATGAGGCAACCAGGTGATGGAGACAGCACCGGATCGTAGAGATGCTGCGAGGAACGGTGAGTATGTTGCGGTGCTGCTGCTGGCGATGCAACGCCTTTAAAATGAAGTCTGTTTCTGGTTCGAAGATGTGCTGAATCCGAAATCAGATAAGAAATCCAGTAAAGTTCTGGTTCTAACCTTTCTTCTTCTTTCTCTTCTTTCTAGGCGCTCTGGACTCGAGGCGGGCATGGCAGGATGCTGGATGCTGACTGCAGACACGGTGAGGATTACGCTGCTGGATGCCGAATAACGCGAAGCATGTGCTGCTCTTCGGGTGTGGTTTAAATAGCCTTCAAAGTAGTCTCAGGTAAGTATTCCTCCACAGCCACAGCCAAGTAACAAATAGTCCCTAAAATAAAATAGTGCCTTCAAGCCTCACATGGGCTTGGATGCTTGGATCCCTTGCAGCATGGTCTGCATCAGGTAAGTTTTAACATATGAGCCTGGCGCCATAGGCGCCAGGACTGATATCCCATATGAGCCTGGCGCCATAGGCGCCAGCACTGTACCTAGATAGCCCCTAACAGGGGTTGCTGGGTTTGTTCCAGGTAACATGATGCCTGCTTCTGGGGTTGATGGACTTGGTCTGGATTCCCGGGGGTAGGCATCATGACACCCAGGCAGCGACAAGGGCATAGGCAATGGAGGGACAGCAGGCACCTCAGAGCAATGTAGGTGCTGTAGTCCCCCCACAATTGTCATCACTTTGGAGGATGTACAGACAGAGCGTGCACTGGGCACAGCACAGCACTTGTAAACTACAAGGAGGAGGAATGTTTCAGGACAGACCACACCAACGAGGCAGGTGGCAACGTTGGGGCAGGAGGGCTATGTGGGGGTTTTAAATGCCATCTTTTCTGTGTTCTGGCACTATGAGAGGCAGCTGCTGGCAAAGAGGCAGAGGGCATGGGAGACACTGGTGATGGTGGCCAGTGCTTTGGTGGCACTGTGTTGGGCAAGGAGGTGGGCTGCAATCTTGGAGGCCACTTGCAGGTCAGCCTGCAAGTCCTCCAGGTAAAAACGGAGGCCCACCTGAGGGAGGAGGATGAGGCAGCTGAAACAGCCCTGGTTGAAAGGTTGGGAGAGATTGGAGATGAGGATTAGCCTGCTGCCCTTGTATATAATACTTTCGGTATAGGTTTCATTTATGGTTTTATTCTTTTGCCCCGGACTACAATGACTTTCCTTCCCTGTTTTTCATGTATATAGTTATTAAGGTATATGGTTCATTTAATTTTTCCCTCATTTACCCCAGACTTCTTGGACCTTCCTTCCCTGTTTCTATTGTATATACTTTTATTGAATACCTGTTTTATATGATTAAATTCCACGCTTCATTTGTGTGTCTGCACCTTTGATCTCTCCATTGCAGGGCATGTGCATTGTAGTGTGCCTGTGTGTGTGATGTTGTTGCTGTGATGTTTGTGGGTGGAGAGATGCACATGTGCCTGACACATAGGGTTGAGACCATCAGACGACTGGAGGCTGTACTGTATGTTTCATTATCCTTTACATATGTGGTTGCAGTGATGTGTGAATATGTTTTGCATTTATTGTTTGACTATGATGAGGGATGGAATGCCACCTGTTCATGTGTTTGTACACTTTCATATTGTTTTCATGTCATGTCCATTGTTGTTCATGTGCCCACACTCTATTGACTGAAGTGTGTATTTGGCATTGCAGGTGCTGTGGTGGGAGGCGGAAACACTGAGTATGGGTGGCCTAGTAATGTAACTTGCACATTTGTTTTTCATTGCTGGGTCACTCCAATGTCATTCTTTCATGCCCACCAGCAGGTGCAGTCACACACTGCCTGCTCTCATTTCTTGCTCCACCTCTGTCACTGGAATGCCACTGGAATGCAGTTGTGTTCCAACTTTGCCCTTTCTGTGTGGCAGCACACATTTCCTGTCCATTTCCTGTCTCAGTGAGTCATGTGCTCTCTGACTGCCCACCCATCACCCATGCACAGGCCTGTAATGTTGTGGTTCCTGACAGAGACTTTGCCACCCCTTCTACCCAGGTCACTTATGCTCAGGCTGTGATGAGGTTGGTCATTATTTGTGGATCTGGCCGATGCTTGATTTGGTATACTTCAGTACTCAGCACACATTCAGTTGCTGTGCTTTGATGCCTTTGCAATGACCCATGGCCAATGTGTACATGCCACTTTGCATTGCATTCACTTGTCAAATGTGGATGGGTTGGCCATGGTGTTGTTGGTGCAATATAGTGCTGTCTGGCTGTGGTGCTGCAGATTCAGATCTGCCAGGGAGTGACAGCAGATGTTCCGGTACTGGAATGATCTTCAGTGCTTCCTGTTGATTGTGTTGGTGGTGGAGGTCTGCTTCTTGGTGGAGGCAGACCATAGAGGTTTAGGTGAGCTGCATCCATGCAGTGGTTGGTTGTGTGAGAGACTGTTAGGGTGCTGTATGGTGTAGTGTGGAGGTGAGGGCAGTGTGGAAGAGGGGTGTACTGTCAGGGTGCTGACTAGGGGTAGTGTCAGAGGTGAGGGTGGTGTGGCGAGGGTGTATACTGTCAGGGTGCTACCTGGGGGTGGTGTTGGAGGTGAGGGGGGCTGGTGGGTGGTGTCTGGACTTCAGGGTGCTGCCTGGCGGTAGTGACAAAGGTAAGGGCAGTGTGGGGGGGGGTGTACTATCAGGTTGATGCCTGGTCCTAGTGTTGGATGTGAGGGTGGTGTTCAGAGGGGGTGTACTGTCAGGATGAGGACCGGGGGTTGTGTGTCAGAGGTGAGGGCGGTGTAGGGAGTAGGGTGTACTGTCAGGGTGCTGCCTGGGGGTAGTGTTGGAGGGAAGAACGGTGTGGGGAGGGGCATATACAGCCAGGGTGCTGCCTGGGGTATAGTGTCAGAGGTGAGGTTGGTGTGGGGTGGTGGGCGTACTATCAGAGTGTTCCCTGGGGGTAGTTTCAGAGATGAAGGGGGCAGTTGGGTTTGGTCAGGACTTCAGAGTGCTATCTGGGGGTAGTGTCTGAAGTGAGGGGGTCTGGTGGCTGGTGTCTGGACATCAAGGTGCTGCAGGGGAGTAGTGTCTGAGGTGAGGGGGGCTGGTAGGTTGTGTCTGGACTTCAGGGTGTTGCCGGGGGTAGTGTCAGAGGTGAGCGGGGCTGGTGGGTGGTGTCTGGATTTCAGGGTGCTGCCCGGGGGGAAGTGTCAGAGGTGAGGTAGGTGTGGGGAGGGGGGTGTACTGTCAGGGTGATACATTGTGGCAGTGTCGGAGGTGAAAGTGGTATGGGGAGGGCATTTTCACAAGGGTGCAGCATTGACTTACAAGAATGCTCTTGCTATTTTGCAGAGGTGCAGCTTTTACTTTAAGTGGAAGTTACCACATTTTCACAGGGGTTCAGCCTTCACTTATGAGTGAGCTTGCATGTTTTTGCAGGGGCGCTGGATGGTGTGACAGGGTTGGACACAGAGGTTTGCACTTAGGTTGGGATATAACTTGGTTTTTGGTTTGTGTGGGGGCGTGTTCTGGGCATTCCTTCGGCAGCTTGTTATTCTTTGCGGGTCGGGCTGTAATGTGCTTTGTAATGCATGAATATAAGGACCGCAAAGGGGATCTTATGCGTGAAGGTCACAGTACTCGTTCTCCGCGTGCAGGTTTTGTGGGATCTATGCACACTTTTCCTTGAATCCGGACCTTAGTCGACTCTTCCTTGTCCCAGTAATGTCAGAGATGAAAGGTGGGAAACTGAGGGGAGCTGACTTACAGTAGCTTGCATAGGCATGGAGAAGAGTAGAATGATCTTTAATAGGAAAAGGGGGATACCATGTCTCTCCCGTGGGTACCCCCCTCCAAAACCAAAAGGACCCTGCACCCAGGTGATCCTCCTTCACTTCTCCACCTCCTGGGACGGGATCCAAGAGCGATGGCCTTTCCCTGGCCACTTGAGCAGAGGATCCAGTGGGTGTAGGAGTGAGGGTTCCCTCAGGTGTCTCACAGTAGTCAGCATCCATATATGATGAAATTTACTCTTACATCTGCTTTTATCAAGACAAGCAAGAGTGTGACCCATACGTCCTGCTTTCTCACGAACTTCACAGTCATCTATTTTCTGCAACATCTTGATTTATCTTTGAGTATTATCATTTTTGTGCAACATTTGCAAAAATCTCTTTAAGAGTTTACAAGAAAACTAGGCAATATTACACATCCATACGAGAGTTTCTTTTCTTGCTTTTATTGCAGACTGTCCTAAACGTTCTGCTTCACTATCGACAGTCTTTCATATTATTATTTTTTTTTAAGAATCATACCATTTTGTACTGCATAGCTCTATCCACTCTCATCAATAGCAAGGGTTACATTCCATTGTTGAATGTAACTCTTTTCATTAAAAATTGTTTCTGTATGAGAAGTGATTTCACTCGCTGCAAAACACTTTGCAAAATGTGTAACATGTACGTTTATGAACTGTTTGTATCTTTGTCTACAATGGCATGGTGACCATCATTATTTTCTTAAATTTGTTTAACACAAAAATGAACAATTGTATTTTCATATGAAAAGCTTTTCTAACTATTCCTTCTACTTTTTTTCTTTTCCAAAAAATGTATCGCCACATACCTAGATTTTAATTTCACACTTCTCCAAAGATTTGTCAAGACAGGAGAGTGGAACCTGTTTCTGTTTATATATCTATTTCACTGTCAAGAACCTGAAGGAGTTGTTGCTTGTTTTCTCTTAAACACCTTTTGTTTCTTGCTAACTGCTAACAGGATTGATCCATTTTTCATTTGATCATTTTGACTTGCATTATGCTTGGTTCCATTCAATTGATTAGTTGGCATATCTCCTATCTGAATTTGGACATTTTCAAAAATAGTATCACTAACAGGTATGGGTATATTGTCATTAATATGAGTTTGTACAAAAATTGAAACATGACCATTAACAGGTAGGCATGAATCAGCAATGCTGTAAAGAAACAAATATAATTACTACACACATGCCTAGTCTTCTAAAATAGAAACATTCTATAAAAAGGAAGATCAACTCAAAATGAATAGGTAACAGTAGACAGAGTGAATATAGCATAGGTGCAATGAAAAAAAGACAACAGAAGTACAGTGTGTCCATGGCTGAAAAGAATGTGGGACTTCAGTGTGTAGGCATAACACAAATGGGGAAGTGTTGAAAGCTGAGGGAAAAAAGAGGGTGGTGATATAATGTATGTTTAGAAGTTGAACAAATCGTTATAGGGTGGGTGGGATTACAACGTGTGAGAGTAGGGTGCTCGAAGTAAGGAAAATGCAGATAGGACATGTGGGTGAGAATAACAGCAGTGGAGGGAGAGTGTATATAAAGCACATTTAAATAGGGTAAATGATTAGAGCTACAGAGTGTGGGGTTAGGGTGGGTAGACAGAGTCACAGAGGTTGCAGGCAGGGCAACTGGGCATCAGAAGAGAAAATAGAGGATGAAGGGGTAGATTGGGAAAGAGCGGAATGTGAAGGGTGAATAAGTGGATGGAAGCAGAAACAATGTGGCTATAGTGGGTGGAAATATAAAGCACAGGGATACAAAAAGTTGAGGTAGGAGGAATGAAAGAAAATATGGTGGAGGTAGAGTGGTTGGCACTATAGAGGGTGGAGATAGGGTGGGTTTATGAGGGTACAGAGACTGGAAGTAACATAGGTGGCAATACATAACGTGCACATAAAGACAATGGGCCTCATTACGAGGTGGGCGGTAAGGAATTACCGGCACCGGTAAGGGCACCGGTGCCGGTAATCCCTTACCGCCCTACTACGAGTTCCCTTTGCGGGTCCTCCCTTAATGCCTGCTTTTAGCAGGCGTTAAGGACGGGACCCGCAAAGGGACTTTAGAGCTAATAACGGTACCGCGATTTGCGGTACCGTTATTAGCGCCTTCCCCGTTCCCATTGAGCAGTATGGGGGCTCGAATGGGAATGGGAAAGTGCCCTGGTGAATGGGGAATTACCGCCCCCGCCAATCTTGGAATGGGGCGGTAATAGCTCCATTCACCAGGGCGAAGTTGGTGAGGTTTTGGAGGCAGCCATGGCGCTAATAGCGCCATGGTTACCTCCGACCTCGTAATGCGGCCCAATGAATGTAAGGCAAGTGGATAGTGGAAGAACGATTGTATATAGAATGAGTGGGTGGCGATAGACAGGGTGGAGAAATGCAGAGTAGGTCAGGGTAGTGAAGGAAGGGATACACTCTGAGTACAGAAGATGATAGACAGAGGATGGAAGTTATGTTATGTTTTGTTATGTTAATAAAACGTCTACAGCACACAATCCCCCTAGGGTATCTTGGCGCTAGAGAACAGGGTACGACCATAAACCAAAGCAAAGACGCCAGAACAAATTGGTTTTAATGGCCTTCTTGAAGGCAAAGCGATTGGATAATCTTTTTATAGGTAAGGGAAGCTCATTCCAGAGCATAGTTGCTGCTATTGAGAAAGCTCGGCCACCAATCCGCACACGTCGGAAGAAGGGAACAAGGAGCCGATCAGCAGAGGCAGAGCGCAGACAGCACACTGGACAGTAACGAGTGAACTTTTCTCTAAGGAATTACGCACCCTGGCCATGCAGCGCCCAATGCAGGATATAAAGTGCTTTGAACCTGATGCGTTGGGCTACCGGGTGCCAATGAAGGGAACAAAGTACTGGGGAGATATGAGCCATGTAGAGCGTGCTTGTGGCAACGCGGACAAGGCCTTCTTGTGCACATTAACAAAAAAAGGATCTGCAATTCATTTATGAGTTTATGATATGAGACTGATCTGGCAGCATCTGATTTTCATTCTCAATTTTAAGCGTGTGAGGTGGTCATCATGGACCTTCCTGTGTGCTCATCATAAGCAATGATTCCAAAAGAATGTGTAATGAGACCATCAGTCGCCCCATGCATATTTTCACAAAGATATGCCACATTTATATTTATAATTACATGTCAAGAGCAATATTTGTTTTTTGTACCGCGCTCTATTCATTGAAATGTTTACACAAATGAATTTGTCCTGGCTTACATATGGTCATTATTGTGAGCATTGTGCATTAAGAAAATCAGAGCAGCCACTGCTGGCAGCACTATGTATGTTCTAGGTGAGTGAAGAATGCACCTGCAAAGGCCCCTGCTATGTCTAAACTATCTGTTTGTATCATGCAGAGTCAAAGCCCATACAGTGACTGTTAGATGTAGGGTGCAATTGCATGGAGGATGCCCATACTGTACCTATTCTACATGACGGGAGCAGGTACAACCAATCCCATACGGCAATTGTAATTTTTGAGCTGAGATTCCACTGCAGAGGCCCATAGCATGCCTGTTTCTCATGGGGCAATTTGCACTTGGAAAACCATTTTGTGTTTCTTTTACACAAGGGGAGCGTGCACTACTGAGGCCATTCCTATGTTCTCTATGTTCTTTGTGGATGCAGGTGTAACTGCTAGGGCCAGTGTTATATACTTTCTATGTGAGAGAAGTGTGCACTGCTGAGGTGCATGCTTCAACCATTCTATTTCATGGGAGCTTACATTGCTGAATCAGTCTATTCTATAGGATTAATGCTGCCATGTAAGTGGCTCATGTTTACAGAGTCTGTGTTGAGGGAAGGTTATCTAACAACACTGCAGCTCACAAAGCTCTTTCTACTTGAGGAATGTCTTAATGTTGAGAACAACGGGAACTTCTTCTGTGGAAGGGAACGCTACAATACTGCAGTCCACAGTGACAACTTTGTGTGTGAAACATGCACTTGTACTGCCCACGTGGATGTGCACTATCTGTACAAGCTTGCACTATTGTGTATAAATTTGTACCTAATCTGTTTGGGACAATATAGTTCTGCTTAGGCATATTGTGACCTATGCTATTAAGGAAGCTCATCTTAACCTCTTATGTGTTTTTGTGTACGAAAAGCTGAGAAGCATAGTACTGCATATGCAAAGTTTTATTACTGTGCTACATACTTTGTCTGGTTGTTTTGATCATGAAATTTGTGGTACTGCGACCCACAATGTCCCTGTTCTGTGTATGTTAAAGTATATTGCTCTGCTACCCCACCAAACTCACAAGATTATAACCTAAATGTATCCAAGCCCTTCTTCACCTATTACTGTAAGGGCACTTTTAAGACTAAGGGCCATGCTGCAACCATTTTATTTCACTGAAGCTTACGCTGGTAATTACACCTATTCTATATGGTAAATGCTCGCATTTCCATGGCTCATGCTCACAAACTCTGTGTTGAGGGAAGATTACCTTACACCAGTGTACCCAACAAGGCTCTTTTCTATTTGAGGGAACGTCTTAAAGCACTGTTCCTAGTCTACATGAGGAAAGCAGAAACAACCAAGCCCATGCTGCAACTGTTATTAGTGGGCTGAGATTGCACTGCTGAGGCCCCTAGTGTGCCTGTTTTTCTTTGGGCAATTTGCTGTTGGAAAACCATTCTGTGTCTCATTTACATAATGGGAGCTTGTACTACACTACTGAGACCATTTTTATGTTCTTTATGAATGCAGGTTTAACTTCTAGGGCCAAAACTATATACATTGTGCATGAGGGCTGCTGAGGCCTATGCATCAGCCATTCTATTTGATGAACTCTTACACTGCAATACAATTAATTTTATATGGTGAATGTTTGCCCTTCCATGGCTCATGCTTACAGAGTCTGTGTTGAAAGAAGGTTACCTTAGACCACCATAGGCCACAGGTCTTTTTTCCAGTTGAGGGAATGTCTTAATGCTGAGGCCATCAGTGTGTTGTTCTTTATGAGGGAACCTTACAATACTGTAGTCAATAGTGACAAATTGGTGTGGGAAACATTCACTTCTACTGCCCATTTTGATGTGAACTAAAAATCTTGCTCTGCTACCCCACCAAACTCACAAGATTCCAACGTAAAAGTATTCAACTCCTCCTTCACCTCTTACCAGAGGGACACTTTTAACACTGCTTAGAGCCATGCTGCAACCATTCTATTTGAGGTAATCTTACACTGTTGATTCAATCTATTCTATGGGCCTCATTATAATCTTCGCGGAACGGGTTAACCGGCTCCGCTAATGGAGGCGGACCCGTTAAACCCGTTCTGTGAAATTATGAGGTCCCCTCGCGGGACCCGGTAAGGACGCCTGGTAAAACCAGGCATCCTTACCGGGTCCCGCGAGGGGACCAGGGAGCTAACAACGGGCCGGTCATAATCGGCCCGTTGTTAGCTCCCTCTCCCATTCCCATTGAGCCCTATGGGGATGGGAAGGTCAGGGCCCGGGTTCCCTGAGGGAGGAATTACTGGGCCTTCCGAACTCGGAATGGCCCGGTAATTCCCCATTCAAGGAACCCGGTAAAGAAGCCTGGTTTGGTGGCCGCCAAACTCATAATGAGGCCCTATATGATGAATGCGTCCACCTCCATGGCTCATACTTACTGAGTCTGTGTTGAGGGAAGGTTATCTTACACCAGTGCAGGCCACAGGGTTGTTTTCTACTCAAGGGAATGTCTTAAAGCACTGCTGGCTGCCAAAAAAAATGTTGACCCTGCCAAACATTTCTTTTACAAATTGAGCACTGGGTTTAACAAAACAAAACCAAGGAACAAATTAATCCAATCTATTTTCACTCATAGATAACCATATAGTAACATAGCTCACACTGGCACGATCTGAATGAAACAAGAGGAATAAGATAATTTGTCTTGTCCCCCCTCTATCTTCCCTCCCTGTTCTTGTCACACCTAGAAACACTTGTGTACAAGGACGTTATAAAGGACTTATCATCTATCATATCATAGCATACACTACAGCATAAAAACAATGTTTAAAACACACACATTCTCTAACAAGTGAGGTGACAGACTGTGTTTTTTACTCTCACCCTACAATGGACAACTACATGGGCTGGCTAGAAGAAAATTGTCCCACAGAGGAGGACATATTGAAGGTAGATGCTGAAGAGAAGCAGCCTCAAGAAAGTACAGAACATTCTGGATTGTGTGAGTTTATTCTTCATGTTTATGTAAAATGTGACCAAGAATAATACATAATATTTCATTCAGCATATAGGTATACATTAGCTTACTGTTTTAAAATGTCTGTGCTACCAGCAAAAATAGTTTAAGGTCAATTATGTCTTTAATTGTTTAAAAATATTTTAAATATTTTCAGACAGAAGTGATTCAATTATCTAGATGGAATAACCAACGACCACCTCAGGAATTCCCTACAAATACAGTAATGGATACTTTAAAAGAACTGGAAAAAAAAATGTTAACAAATCTTCAAAATTATATGGATTCAGTGAAAAAGGTCAAAAATGTCCTTAAACGAATAATAGGAAGTAAAAATGCAGACGATTGGGCTGATCAGGAAGATCTATCATGTGTAAATACTAAACGAAAAAGAAAACCCACAACAATATTCCACCATATACATTTTTTTAATTAAAAACTTAGTTTGCATGCTTATTTAACTTTTTAAAATGTTTACAGTTATATATACAGTTGACGAAGAGAACGTCATTAAAGTGTAACAGTAACTTTGCACAAATACTGCACTCAATAAATCTCAAAATAGAACTTTTCAGGACTACCTAGCAAACATATATCTACATACGTTCATTTGTTTTTTTTAAAAAGAAAATTATTCATCAGCACAGCTACAAAAGACACTTTGGAATAGTCTCCCAGGGCCCATAGACATTCATAGTAGCTCTGGCTACTGTCATTACTTTAATTGTACATGCGGCTACCATGAAGGATGTGATTGTTTAAACTGCAGGTGTTGTTAATTGCAGCAATGACTGGAGGTTGTATATGCAACTCTGAACCACCAATCACTGCATGGCACACCCAGTCGCAGCTACATTCCCACTGGCCTTACTGTCGTACCCACGGCTATCATGAGGGATAGCCCAGCCATAATAAAAAAAATAGACAAATGTCTTTTTTTTAAACACACACTGTATTATAAAAACCAATTAAGAATTATTCATCCAATTATACAATATGTGTTTTTGGGAGAGAGGGAAGAATGAGGTTGGAACTGGGAAAGGCAAATCATTACATGCGTGTGCGGTTCACTCAATCGCATCACTTGTAACATAACCGCGGCTATTACATTTTTTTAAATAACTATATGTATATATGTGTGTATTCTGTAGTCCTTGTGAGTTGTATTTTGATATACATGTAGTATTAGAAATAATGTGACAACAGTTCAGATGTATGAATAGATTCTGTAGCAGTAGAGTGGGTGGGTAGGAGTCAAGAGGGTTGGGCAGGCTGGGTAAGGGTTGAGAGGGTGAGGGATGGAGTGTATTTATGTGGAAAGACATGGTGGGAATATGATTGTGGTACAAAAGATACAAGTAGGGTGAGTAGTTGTGAGCAGGCAGGGTTAGATAAGATGGGAAACAATAAAGAGGGAGGGAGTATGGTGGGTGATTGGGGTAGAGAGGGTAGGGGAGGTTGGGTGGATGTAGAGAAGGTGGGATATAGTAGGTGCACTGAGGTAGAAACACTATCCATGGCCCAAGTAATATGAGCACAGTGATTAAGTCATAATTTGCACTTTTCAGCCTCTAAAAAAAATATATATATATAATTGGTTCGAGAACAAAATCCAAATATGAGACAAGTTCTTGTGGTCCTGTTGGTAGGCAAGCGTCTGCACTGGGAGCATTGCAACCTGACTAAAATCTTGGTAGCCAAATACTTGTGCAAGCTTGCCAACCTGAAAAAAAAACAAAGGGTTGTGTTCGCACTCTGAAAAAATGTACACTTTCCACCCACGTGTCCTTTAATTATGCCATGAAAATCAGCCACACTTGGGGGAAGATAACTGCATGAATGTTCTGGATTGAAAACGCTCTTGACACACCCTGGACAAAGATGCATGACTTATTTGCCCTCTCATCATTTCTCCCCCTCTCCCCATGTCTGGCTTTCAACAATACTCTGCTTTATAACGATAACTTGAAAAGTACACATACCATAGTGTCACTCAAACAGATACATTCTTAGAGAACTATATTAGGCAAACATGTGTATAATTGTGGCATTATTGCCCCTATTTCACTAGGAGACTACACATAGCATATTGCAATTGAGCAAAAGGCATAATTCTCTCAGAGTGCATAGGGAACATAAAAGATGTGGACTGTCTCCCATCCGTGCAGTAACATGGATGGACCATGCTAAGCTTCAAAACAAGGAATCTAAGCGTTTGAATCTAAGCAGAATTAGTTGCAGTTAGTGCATGGAACAGAGTTCCAGATGCCTATCATGTTACTCTCCATGGCCCAACTTCACTGCAGCTGTACAATATAAGTTGTTTTACAAAATTTGCATAGCAGCAGGCACAGAACTACAGATACCCTTGGCTATCTGTAGTGATATTATAACCACCAATATCAGAAAAACTGCAAAAAAATGATTTCTGCCCCCAGGCCTTCACAAAGTGCCCCCCCCCCGCGCTGTGCCTGCTCCCCACACACCCACAATGGCCTCCTCACCTCCCCTGCCCTCTTCCTCCATAACACATATTATTTGCAGCTATCTGTCATTAGCCGAGGTTACAGGAAAGCTTTGTGTTGCTAATTCAATCGCTAGACCCCCTCCAACTCTCGAATTTCACTTGGTGTCTTCTTACCCCACTCCCACACCTCTAGACTGATGGCATTTACATGTTTTCTTTTCCTGCAAAAGCCGTTTTACTGCCTTTCATTGTCTGATACCATCGGCTATAGACACAGCTATTTCTCGCATAGAGAAAAACAAGATGGCAGCTTTTTCGTTTTTGAAAACCATGATCCTGCAATGAACCATGGGAAATATATAAAACATTTTGGGATGTAAAAGTGGAAAAAGCAGCCATTTTTCCCCATATTCTATTGCTAAAACATTTTGACTTGCTGGATGGATTTGGATGACATTCTCAAAATAAAAGGCTTGTCAAGGCCACCCAGAACTGCTAATTTAGTGTACAAAACATCATAAAATGAAAAAAAGATGTTCAGAAAACAAAGCATGTTTCACAGTTTTCAGACCATTCATTTTCCCATAGAGAAAAAGTGTAGTTTTTTAACAGCTGTAGCCAAAAACCATATGCAGATTTGGACCAAATAAGAAACAACTTGGGCATGAAGCGTTGACTTAATTTCCTTGACTGGTTTCGGGTAAATCCATCTGGTATGTTTTAAAATGTTTGACAGAGAAGCGTGTGCCCCCTGCTCCTTATAATCTTTACATCAGCATTTGTGCTTTATACAGCAGATAGGCTAAGCAAGGCTAATAACTTTTGACTTGCAGGATAGATTTGGATGACATTTTTCAAACCAACAGTTTGCCAGAAATCTGCACTAAACTGGAAATTTTGGGAACAAGTTGTTATAAAATGAAAAAGTTATTAAGAACATCCAAAAATGCTGTTTTCAGCCTACTCGCATTCATGTTCCCATAGAGAAAAAGTGCTGTTTTCTAACAGCCATAGTGTGAACACGCTTGCCAGATTTGGACCAAATAAGAACCACATTGGGCACAAGGTGTTGACCAGGGGTGCTGCTACGTCTGGAAAAGATCTGGGTCTACACCAATGTTGCGACTTTTGGGAGCTGGGGCTAGCAGGCCTTTTGGTTGTACCCCTTGAGCTTTTATCCGGGGCTACAACCAAGAGACCTGGGGCTATAGCCCCCTTAACCCTCCTCCCCCAGCCTTAATTTGCTTGACTGCTTTGGTGTTAATCCATCCAGTAGGTTTAAAAAAATATTCGACAGCGAATGGTTTGCACCCTGCGCCTTTAAACTTTTCTACCGACCGTGGTGCTTAAAACACAGAAACATGGTCAATGAGAAACTGGCGATTGGAAGATACAATTAGTAGGAAGAAGCAACTTTATAAGCTTAGTTGTTTGGACCAAACATATCATTGTAACGTATTCTTGGGGTCTCACGATGTTGTCTTGCGTTCTGTCAAGGCTCATAGATGGCTCAAAAATGCACTGTGCTTCTGCGGATCATTACATATACATTTTCAGTTTCTTCATCGTAAAATATAATCTTTTCTTCTTGACAGCGCTCTTATGCTTTTTTTCAATCTGTGAAGTACCTCAATGTCTTGATTTATGCAGGTGAATATTCAGGACACTAAAGCACATTATGCATTCGCTGCAAATTATAGGATTTTCTTTTATCCTGGTTTTAAATGCACACGCCGTCATGATGCTTTTGTTCTGGCCTGATTACAGCACAGCTTGATGGTTATAGATCTAGAAATAGTCACGAACCGTTGACATGGTCTATGTATAGACAGGTAATTGGTGGTTCGAACGATTTGACGCTGGTAGAGAGGAATGTTATTGAAATGAGCATTACATCTATAAATCCAAGATAGATGATGAACTGGAGTTTTCCGACAGAATGGAAGAGATGCGTGCTTATTCTATAATATATACATTAATATCACAAACAAATAATGAAAATGCAGATTGTCCAAAGTCAGCATTTGGGTTACTATTGTGCCTTCCGGGACAAAATAGAAAAGTTCTAACTTAGCGACAACATGCTTCTTTATTTCAAGCAAAAGCTCCCTCCCTCCCTCCCTCCCTCCCTCCCTCCCTCCCTCCCTCCCTTCCTCCCTTCCTCCCTTCCTTCCTTCCTTCCTTCCTTCCTTCCTTCCTTCCTTCCTTCCTTCCTTCCTTCCTTCCTTCCTTCCTTCCTTCCTTCCTTCCTTCCTTCCTTCCTTCCTTCCTTCCTTCCTTCCTTCCTTCCTTCCTTCCTTCCTTCCTTCCTTCCTTCCTTCCTTCCTTCCTTCCTTCCTTCCTTCCTTCCTTCCTTCCTTCCTTCCTTCCTTCCTTCCTTCCTTCCTTCCTTCCTTCCTTCCTTCCTTCCTTCCTTCCTTCCAGAGCACTTGAGTTTACAGAGTGGTTAAATCATGCCACTTCATCAGCTCTATTTGGAATTGGAAAAGTTCCAATACTGATCAATATGAGCTCCAGAACATATTACATATAAAGGTGAAAGGCTTTCGAAATAGTTCACAATTTGTCATCCGACCATTCTGTCCCATTCTGTCCCTCGGTTATCCACAAACATTCAACCTCATACAAGTCTATACTTTAATAGGCCAAACTCAGCCATCAGGCTTGCCAGTCCTAAAAATAATATTATGGAATTTCCTCTGAGATATAAATTAACGGCAGGCATGGGCAAATAAACCACCTCATCTTTTAGGCCTACCTGAGCATAGCTCGGGCCCCTCATTCATACAAATATTGCATATTATACTAACAATTATCGAATCATTACCGCTTTCTTGAAGGCAACTGGTTCAGTTATCAATATTTAGAAAAGGCTGCAGTTCTGTAAGGTCCAGTATTTCAAATCTTTCAAATATAACGACAGGACTGTATCGGTCCAGCAAAATATGTGATTCTAAAAATCGCAGTTCTGATTATATTTACATGATTTTTTCAATGAAATGGTCAGTAGTGTAATCCAAACATCTTGAGCATGTGTTACAGATCTTGAGCCCTGTTACAGAGCCATGGGTTTTTGCAGCTCTACTTAGATAATTTCGTTTAAGGTTCAGATGAAATCGAATTAAAAAATGTGTTCATGGAAATGTAACATTTAGCGTTGTTTATCTATTTCTTAAGTATTCTATTAGTATATGTGACTAAGCTAAGTTTATCTTCTGCTAAAACTGGCACATTTTCATTTGTCTCCTGGCAGACACAATCTCCCGGGTAGGCCATTTTGCAAGTCTGCCATGGCTTTACATATTTTAATTAATTTATGGTACTATCTTCATCCAAATGTGTGTTAATCTAATTAGTGCGTTTTCAAATGTGTTATTCACATGTAGAGTTTGGTCTAGATCAATCTCTTGTTGGCTGAGCCATTCAGCAAGTTTATCAGGCATACATTCTGACCAAATGTATGTTTGTTTGGAGAGACTAGTCTAGGATTGTACTAGTTTGTTAAGAATTACTTTCTAAAAATTGTCAAGTGATCCGGACAGGCTAGTGGGAGGATTATATATATTAAACAGTTGGTCTGTGGTGATAATCACATTAAGTGTATGTGCCATTTGTCTAACAAAATGAATCATGGGAAGATCGTCCAGATTTCTGAGCACTGCATGTCCTACATTATGTGTATTTGACTCTGTACAAAGAGACACTTCTCCAAGAATTGACAGATTCTTGCATTCCAGAAGCAGTGTTAATGGGTGGTCTGTCTGACTTGACAGCAAAAAGCGTCAGATTGTGTTGGAAGATAAAGTAGAAGGGAGTAGATTTAAGTCAATTATGCAACTGTAGGTCTATCATGTCAATGTACATTTATGAGTTGAGCCATACACACACAAACACACATACGCACACACACACACACATATGCATATACTAATGTGTAACTCTGCCAACAATCATGTGTGTGTGTGTGTTTGTGTGTGTATGTGTGTGATGTCAATAATTCATGAGCAGAACATAACACAAGTTTACAACAGTATGAACGGGAACTTGAACAGAACACAATCAGAAAATGTATGAGAGACACTTACGATTATATTAATGAAGAGGTTTGATTTTATTTTATTTTATTTTATTTATAAAGCACAAAAGACCAGGCCCAGGGGCAACCGGGCGCATACTCTTAAACATGTCACAAAAAGCAGTAGTTACAGTGAGTTACAAAAAAATACAGCATACATACATGTACCGAAGGGTACCATTAACAGCGTATAATACAGGGACAGGGCAGAGAGAAAATGTATATTCAGTCCTGTACCCCACATGGAGTCTGGACTGTGTCAACGTCTCATGAGTCTTGGGAGAGCAGCCATGTTTTAGCATTGTTCTTGAAGGAGTGGAATGATGGTTCAATTCTGATAGGTGTGGGCAAGGTGTTCCAGAGTTTGGAGGCCAGGATGGGGAAGCTCACCCCACCAGCTTTTTGGAGTCTGCATCTAGGCACGATGAGGCTGTGAGTTTGGGCTGCTCTGGTAGGTCGAGTGGAGGTGTGGCGTGAGAAGCGAGTGGACAGGTAAGGTGGGGCGTTGTTGCTCAGACAATTGTGAGTCAAAGCTAGGGGTTTCAGGGCAATTCTCTGTTTTACCGGGAGCCAGCGTAAGTCCGATCTGACGGAGGAGATATGAGAGTGTCTCGGGATGTTTAAGGCTGCCATTAAGGCATTATTTTGTACAGTTTGCAATTTATTAAGGATAGACTGACTGGTCCCTAGGTAGAGAGCACTACAGTAGACGATTTTGGCCATAACAAGAGTTCTGGCGAGTGTGATACAGTTGGTGGAGTTTAGGAAGGGTCTACAGGCAGTGATAAGTTTGCAGGTATAGGCCGAAGCTGACCTAACTGCATTTATTTGTCTGTTCAGAGAAAGCGAGGAGTCAATATAGACAACTTATTGCCGTCAATAATGAAGGACTTGTAGGTTTGGTCTAGTTTGTTGAGCCAATGATTTGATCCTAAAAGTAAGAGCTCATTCTTATCATCGTTAAGGCAAAGTTTGTGCTGTGCCATTCAGGCCTGGATGACCGAGTAAACATTGTTAAGGGCTTTGGTGTCAGCTGTGTAGTCTCCTGTGATAGGGATGAGTATCTGGGTGTCGTCCGCGTAGTTAGTGTAGGAGACACCCAGATATTCAAGCACATCGAAGAGGGGGTTGGTGAATACGTTATACAACGTAGGGGATACACACAAGCCTTGAGGAACGCCACAGTGAATAGGGGAGGGATCCGCTGATGCCAGCGGTGAGAAGACCATCATGGATCTATTGCTCAGGAATGAGTGGATCCAGGCATTGGCAGAGTCAGAGAAGTGGGCTGCGGATTTGAGATGCTGGCAGAGTATTTGGTGGTTGACCAGATCAAAAGGCGCGGAGAGATCGAGGAGAAGTAGAAGAGCTAGCTTCCCATTGTCCTTCAGTGACTCCATCTGAGTTTTCAAGTCGATCAGAGCTGACTCCATGCCATGTTTAGGGCAGAACCCTGATTGTCTTAAGCCCAGGAGATTGTTTAGTTTGAGGTAATCCTGAATCTGCAGGTAGGCTGCGCGGTCCAGGATCTTGAGCAGGAATGGGACTGTAGTGATAGGTCTGAAGTTACTTGGGATTTTAGGGTCAAGGGAGGGTTTTTTGAGGAGTGGGATAACCCATGCATCCTTTAGGTTGTTGGGGACAATACCCGTCTTGAAAGAAGCATTTATGAATGCTGTAATGAACGGGGCTAGCTCATGAGATGCTTCTTTGATAATAGGTGCTCGGCAGGGGTCGCCTTGGCAATTGGAAAGTTTTAAATTGTTTATGATGTTTTCTACTTCGAGAGTAGTGAGTGGGGAAAAGGAGAAAGGTTTATGCGGATAGGTTAAATGTGTATTAAGTGTAGGTGTAGCCGGTGGTTGGTCAAGCTGTAGGGATTTCTGTTTGTCCCTGATTTTAGATTGGAGGGTAGCAATTTTGCCCAGGAATGCTGACTGAATATTGGTGCACCAAGTGTTGTCTTTGGAGCAAGAGTCAGGGGGGGCTGCAGGTGTCTCGAGTTCCTTAAGGATATTAAAGAATTCCTTTGTATTGGACTGGGCTGACATAATGCGGTTATTACAAGAATCTTTTTTTTCCTGGAGTACAGCTTCTTTATAGTTAAGGGTGGCTATCAGAAGACTGTCCCTGTGGGCATCGGAGTGGTGACTTCTCCAGCGTGACTCTGCTGTGCGTTTCTCTTTGCGTAACACTCTAAGCTGGGGAGTAAACCACGAGTTAAGGTGTGCTCATTGTTTGGGTTTCCTCAGTTTGAGCGGGGCGATAAAGTTGATGGCTGCAAGCAGTGACTGGTTATACATGTCGGCTAGGTTGGTGGGGTCTGAGCAAGTGTCAGGAGCGTTATTTAGTGTGGGAAGGATAAGGGGGGTAGTTTTTCTGTCGTAATGTTCTTCTTATTTCTAGTGAGAGTGGCTGGGGTGACCAAAGGCCTGAGTGGTGGGGCTGCTTCGATGCTGAAAGTCATGACATGGTGGTCAGACCACAAGCAAGGGGCGTTGGAGATTACACTAATATTGCAATTGGTGTCACTAAGCCAGTCAAGGGACCGCCCTTTAATGTGGGTGGGTTCCTGTATGTGGTGAGTGAAACCTAAATCTTTTAATGTATTAGCTAGATCGAGGGCCGCGGGATCATTAGGGTCTTGGTGACCTAGATTGAGGTCGCCAAGAATGATGGTTTGGGAGTTGGATTTAGCATTGTTGAGTACTAACGTAGAGATATCATCCACAAAGGATGTGGGTGGACCAGGGGTTCTGTATATTAGAGCGTCTGGCTGAACTATCTGGCTGTTGTGCTGTGGCTGCGTTTCTTCATTGCAGTCTGCAATCTGTCAGCTGTGGGGTCAGCTGTTTGGAAATCCCGGCGAGACTGCCCGTGAGGCAAGTGAACGCGGCGAGAGCAAGGTGAGTGGAAGGCAGGCAAGGACAACTACATTGCGCCGTAGCTCTGCCTGGCCCCACCCCCTGCCACTCCCCCAGGAGGGAGGAGTGCTACAAAGCCTGCACCCAGACACCCTTGCGGCGCTAAGCCCGAGCGCCCAAAGGGCGTCTGGCTGAACTATCTAGCTGTTGTGCTGTTTGGCTGCTTGCTGCGGCTGTACCCCCACTCTAGGGATGGTTGATACGCGATCCCTTTCTAGCAGACAAACAAGCTTGCACATACGTAGAAGCACGAGGCGGAATATACACAGGCACTACTGGCGGTGTGGTGGGGCGGATTTCTCAACCTGGGGATAGAGTTTCCCTCTCCCCTGGTTCAACTAGAGAGGAGCTGCACTACGATGGGATGCCTGAAAAGTGACAACACAGATCCAGAAAGAAAGAGTGAAAACTAGACAGCAGGTAAGGCAGCGCATCGCTTCCTATCCGGCTCCATCTGGCGGCCTGTCACCATCAATGGGAGGCGCCAATAAAGGCGTGCTGCCCTGGAGACAAAGTCGCCTGGCATTCCTGTTTCAAAATGGCTATGAGAAGGACCAGCAGGGGGTGTCTACACTGCCCAGGGAAGATTCCATTCTCATAGACCCTGCACCTGAGAAAGGAGATCCTGTTTTAATAACAAAAGAGCCCAGAACCGCACAAGATCGAGGCTCTCTAGTAGCGGACAGGGGCCTGATAGAGGACAATCTGCATACTCAGCAGAATGATCAGGGGGAAAAGCCACACCTGCAGAGGCACCCAGAGATGGAGGTGACCCCGCATGAGCACACTCTCTTGAAAATGCATGGTGGGGAAAAACCCGTGGGTATGGCGACTGACTTAGAGAAGGAGAACTCGAGTATCGAACAATCAGCCCTGGCGGCTCAAAGAGAAAAGGACGGGGGAGAAAGGTCACAAGGGGTTGCAGCATCTGACCCACCTACACCTGAGGCCTGGGAAGAGCACAATGACGCAATATGGTCGGTGGCCTCCAGGACTCTAACTGGAGAAGAGGGGGCCTCTCTGGACAAAACATCAACCCAGAGGGAGGTTACCACGAAACCACTAATTAGTGAGCACGAGATGTCCCAGTTAAAACCGGCCACCCAGACTCTATCATCCTGTTCGGAGGGCTCCCCTCATCCCCGCGAGGAGCAGATGAAGCCCGACGCAAACATTCTGAATGACATAGACCTAAGTATTGGTGACAGCAGGGAACAGATGTCTGGTCATCTGCTGCCCACTATCCCCCAAAGGGGCAGTCTCAGCATGGCCCACGAAACTTCCAGCAACTCAAGTCTGGCTTCCAAATTAATTCTGGATATCTCAAACCTTACTGGAAAAATAGTAAGGGAAAAAAGGAGAAGTTTGTCATTCATCAAGGACAAACTGGCAGCACTTGATGGCGACGTGGAGCTAACGGATCAATTTGTATCAAATTCCTCACATATAGGGGGAAACTGGCATCAAAATCAAGGCTTTAGACAAACTGATCACAGAAGTCAAGCCCCTCAGGAGGAGAAGTATAAGGTGCAGTCTATGAGTATTGATGACATCTCCCTGGAGAAAATAAGTGACCTGTACTGCAAAGGAAAAATGGATGACATGGCCCATATTCAGAGTGTGGTGATGGCATCATTAAATATCACGCTCGCCCCCTATCTGAAGCTCTATGAGTGCATGAACAAAACTTTGCAGTCACTACATTCCTCAGTACTAAAATCCGAGGAAGGAATGGGCGAAATAGTAAGCTTCATGAAGCAATTGGATGTGAGACTGCAAAAAGAATCTGACCTGTCACATCAATGGCAAAACCGCCTATGTGACCTGGCACAGCAGGAATCCAACGATAAGCAACTCTTGATGGAAGCCATACTGGAGGACCACAAGTGGATAAGGAAGCTAAACCAGCAATCCTCCCTGAAGATAGATCCTAAACGAAATTCCCTAAGGGAACAGGAACCGGAAGAACCGAGGAGAAAAAACCCTGAAGTGATCACGTTAAAGAAATAAACAGGCGGTGCCCTAGTACTAGGGAAGGGCTCCAAGGCACCGAGACCTACTAACCCAGATTGCTTGTTCATAACAGAGGATGAGGAGGGAACACCAATTTATGCGATCTTTAAAGAACCCACAAAACAATCAGAAAAAAGGAGCACCTGCCTAGATCAGCAGCCTCAAGACAGGAAAGGAACTAGTCAAAAGAAAGCCAAAAATCAAGCCCATAAGCGAAAAGCAAATGGATCTAGAGCATTCTTAAGGAACATCAACTTACCTACTGGGGAGATAGACGAACCACAACCTAAGAAGCCCAGAAGAGAAATAAGCCAGTCAAGTGTACCGAATGGGAAAGCTGCTCTGAAATACAAGGAAAAGAATAGAGACACAAGTACCAGTCTGAGTGACCTCATAGAAACAATTGAGGAAATTAAAGAGGATGAGCTGTGGGATAATATCAGTCTATCTGAATGGCAAGCTATAGACAAACAGCTAGACCATGCCCCGATAGTAAAAAAACTGAGAGGAAAGCTGGACCAACGGAAAAGGATACTCAATGAAAATTTAACGACTAACGAAGTGGGCAAACAAAGACACGATGGTGCCCATCATTTGAAAGAGGAACATTCGAATTTGAAAAGTAGTTCTCGGGACACGTCTCAAGACAACAGCCCACAGAGAATGTGAGAGTCCCGAGTTAATCTCCAAAAACAAAATGAAGAAAACGTCAAAAGGAAGTCACGGGACAGGCACCAAGGAAACCGACATCAGGGGAGATGGAAATCCCCCCATGAATCTCGGGATGTAAGATCAAATGACCCTAAAGAAAGGAAGAGAGAAGATCTAGCTCAAGAGACTCGAACAACCACAATGGACAGGAAAAAGAGCCCTAATAAGGCAACAAAGAACCTGGAGTTATTAAAACTACTTGAAGCCAGGCGAACTGTAAGACTTCAGGCGAGTACAGGAAAATCGTCGGCATCGCAAGAGCAAAAAACCCCGAGAGGTAGGAATTCTGAAAAGTCAACGGAAAAAAAATCAACAAATGGATAGACGGGAGCCTGCTGGCCAGTATGGTAAGTTTCATACACTCAAATTGGAATGGATTTGGACAGACAGAAAAAGCATGGTGCTGAACAGGGCCAGGTTGATGGCACTACTTAAAGATCTACTATCAAGATCGAGAATCCACATTGATGATGTGGTAATAGTGGAGTTTATTGATGAAAAGAAACCGGATGTGGTCCTACTACATTTAAGGACAGGTAAATTGAAAGAGACTCTGTTGGGTGCAAGGAATATTCTGGAGTCCTGGGGATACAGACTGGACGACCCAGGAAAAAAAAGCGACGGGCGAGAGGTAAAGACCGCCAGACCCCCTTTAGAGAGAGTGGAAAAAATAATGAAAACCTTAGAAAGGAAAGCTGCTAACACAGGGGAGGAAGTGAGGTCAAAACAAAACTTAAGTAGCAGGCAACACCAGGAGGACATAAGGGACCGTAGCTCAGATCCAACGAGCCAAATAAAGAATTACCGAAAGGCTACTGAGAATCAATTAACAAAATTGAGATTTACGATCGACAACTCAAAGCTGTCATGATGCCCGCTCCCAGGGAGCCGGTTCAAGCCCTGCGTCCCCGAAAGTGGACATCCAGTCCCCAAGGAAGGACCCAGCAACCCCATATAGGGGCCCTTTGGACAGTGTCCTGGCGCCTATGGCGTCAGGCTCATAAAAGACATCAGTCCAGGCTCATTATGGATGTGCTTGGGTGCACTTACCTGATGCAGACCATGCTGCAGGATCCCGGCCTCCTTGAGGCCTGAAAGGAACTACTTTACCTGTGGGACTAATTTACCATCTGGGCGTGGTCGGGGAAGGATGCATACCTCATTGGAGGAAGGATACATACCTGGAACTTCTTCCAAGGCTATTTAAACCCCACCCGAACAGCCACACGTGCTTCGCGTTGTTCTGCATCTAGCAGCTGGACGCTCACCGTGTCTGCTCCTGCATCCTGACTTCTGCCACACCTGTCAGCATCCTGGATCACCTGCAAAGGAAGAGAAGAAGAGAACAGAAGAAGGAAAAGTCCTTACCTGCTAAATCCGCATCCCGGAGACATCTCGCCAACAATCCTGAAAAGGAAGACTTTTATTTAAAAGCTCATCGCGTCGATCGCTGTAGCGCCTCATTCCACTCACCTTTACTGGGTGCCTCCATGTTCAGCAGCGATCATCCGGATTCGCAGTCACGCCCCAGTGCCTAGGGAGAAAAAGACCAGAACAAAAGGTGAGAGAGAGAAGGGAATAAGGAAAGCTAAATCTCCATGTTAAGACTTACCTGTTGATTCATTCCCTCTTCATTTCGGGTCCGCGCCGCATCCTGGCATTTCCGGACCCCGGCCCCTAAGGGGAAAAAGAGACATCAGCGTTAATGAGCGAATGAAAAGACATTACCAAAAAACGCTCATTAAAGACTTACCTGATTTCTACAAGGATTTCACCTCTCATCTCGGGTCGGTGCCTGTTCCCCGGCATTCCGTACCCCGGCCCCTATGGGGAAACAGACACTAGCATTAGTACATTAATGCATGGACACAAGGGGAACCTCTTATCAAAAAACTTACCTGGAAGCCAAGCAAGTTTGGTTCTCACCAATCCGAAAATCCAGTGAAGTAACTGGATACCAACGCGCCCCTGCATCAGAAGCAGGATGGAGAGCTCGTCCTTCCAGACCCTAAGGTGAGACGCTCCGAGGAATCACAGAAGGGTTTCGAGGAGGGTGAGAGGGGAAAGTGGGAGGCTGATTGCATTACCCCGCAGACAGTTAATCCCCTATTTTCGCCTACAGAAGAATACTTCTGCGAGCCAGACAAGCCAGATTTGGGGGCCCGGTCCAGTCCGTCTTCCGAACCCTGCACATCACCTTAGAAGAGGTCACAGCAGCGCGGACCAGGCCAGCGTCTCCGTGGGAGTCAGGTGAGCATTACAGAACGCGAAGCCTTCCTACAAATTCCCACCCAGGCGCTATGGAAAGTTCTGAGACTGATCAGTTGGCCCAATTACTGGGGGAATTACGGGCCAAAGTACATGCCGCTCGTCAAGAGACTAATGCCCTCAGGAGGGAATTAATAATATCAAAGGAAAGAACTGATGACCTGGCCAGACAGCTTTTGCAAGGTCAAGCTGGGCAAACTCCTCTACCCGGTTCCGGTGGGAACCCCGCTCCTGTGGTTTCCAGTAACCCTGTGCAGATAAATCTACCTGGAAACATGCCGCTGGCCCCACCCGAACGCTTTGCTGGGGACCCCAAACGATTCGCCGTATTCATGAATCAGTGTCGTTTGCACTTCCTATGCAGACCTGGGGCCTTCCCTAATGATCAGACCAAGGTAGCGTTTGTATTGTCATATCTCAGCGGCTGTGCTGCCGATTGGTCAGTTCCACTGGTTACTCAAGATGACCCGATTCTCGGTGTTTTACAAGGATTTCGAGCAAGCGTGGAAAGGTTATTTGCTCGACACTCTCAGGGGCAGGCTCTGGATGACGAACTCCTATCCCTGCGACAGGGCAATCAGGGCCTCCTATCCTACATTGCAACCTTTAACAGACTAATTGTAGAAACGGGATGGCCAGAGGATAAAAGAGTCACGTTGTTTTATCGAGGCCTACGCAGAGAACTTAAAGATGTCTTGGCCCAAGTTGTAAATCCGCCCCAAGAATGCACAGAGTATATAGACTTAGTGGTCCAATTGGATCACAGACTTCAAAACAGAAAAGCAGATCGGTCCAGGTTTTAGACCCGGGTGTTGGTCAAGACCCATGCTAATCCCAAGGGAGTTGATGTCTCTGAGCCTATGCAAATTGGAGGGGTTAAAGGACCCTTAACTCAAAAGGAGCGTGAAAGGAGGCGGCAGTTAAAATTATGTCTTTATTGTGGGAATTCTGGACACTTTCTACGAGATTGCCCGGAAAAACCGCCCTGAAAGGCGGTAGGAGCCGCTGATAAAAACAATCAAGACTCTGTTTCGGGAAACGACTCCGCCCGACAAGTGTAGGGGTCCGCTTGCCGAGCTTGAAAACTAACTCTCAGACCTCGCATTTCATTGTGCCAATGGTTCTCGTAGATCCAGAACAGCCTAAGCGGTTGCCTGCAATAAAGGCATACATCGATAGTGGGGCTATTGGAAACTATGTGGATTGTGAATTGGTCTCTAGGATTAACCTCCCTCTCCGTCCTAAAACCAGCAAAGATGTCATCACCACAGTCGATGGAACTGAAATTGCCTCTGGACCGGTAACACATTCCACTACTGAGGTGACTCTTATTGGTCCCGATGGCCATCAGGAGGGTGTTGTGTTTGATGTAATCAAGGCTCCACAGTTTCAGGTTATTCTTGGAATCCCTTGGTTAGAGACACATAATCCTCGAATTGATTGGCGAGCTAAGAGAATAACCTTCCCGGATTGTACACAAACCTGCTACCCAGAAAACCTGAAGATTAATCTAGCATCTGTAACCTCTGCCTCCATGCAACTACCTCCGGAATACCAAGACTTTCAGGACGTCTTCCAAAAGAACCAGGCCAACACGTTACCTCCTCACAGATCGCACGATTGCCAAATCGATCTGGTGCCCGGTGCACAACCCCCTTGTAGCAGGATTTATGCCCTTACTGAACCTGAGAATCTGCATTTGAGACAATATTTGGATCAATACCAAGCTAATGGTTTTATTCGCCCGTCAAAGTCCCCGGCATCCTCGGCTTTGTTCTTCGTGCCCAAAAAAGAAGGCGACCTTAGAACTTGTATCGATTACCACGCATTGAACCAGATAACGGTTAAAAACCGTTATCCTCGGCCTCTGATCCCTGAACTCCTTGACCAGGTGAAGGACGCTTGCATATACACCAAGTTAGATCTCCGGGGGGCTTATCATCTGGTACGAGTTAAAGAAGGCGACGAATGGAAAACTGCCTTCCGTACTAAATACGGATTATTTGAGTACCAGGTGATGCCTTTCGGATTGTGTAACGCGCCGGCTGCCTTCCAATACTTCATGAATGATGTCCTTCGGGAACTCATCGATGTTTGTGTTGTCGTATATATTGATGACATTCTGGCGTACTCCTCTTCAGAATATGATCACAGAAAACACGTCAGGGCAGTACTTGAAAAACTGCGCCAACACAAACTATTTGCTAAATCGGAGAAATGTGTTTTCCATACCACAGAAGTCGAGTTTCTAGGTTTCATCCTGACACCCATAGGAGTCCGAATGGACTTAAGAAAAGTGGATGCCATCCTCAAATGGTCATCACCTAGCTCTGTAAAAGGGGTTCAAAGCATGCTCGGCTTTGCCAATTTCTATCGCAGGTTTATCCCGGAATTTTCACGCGTGGTACAACCCATTACTGCACTCTTGAGGAAAAATAAACGTTTTGAATGGTCTGAAGAAGCCGAGCAGGCCTTTCAGGATTTAAAAGCTAAGTTTACCTCCGCACCTATATTGAAACACCCGCGTCCAGATCTCCCTTATGTCGTCGAGACTGACGCATCCAGCCTAGCCATGGGAGCTGTCCTGTCCCAAAGAGATCCCAAAACCAACCAACTGCATCCCGTAGCATTTTGGTTCAGAAAATTCTCGGCACCCGAGGTTAATTATGCAATCACGGACAAAGAACTGTTAGCCATTAAGTCCGCTTTCAAAGCCTGGCGGCATTATCTGCTTGGCGCTCGACATATCATCACAGTGATCACTGATCACCGGAATTTACAGTATTTGAAAACCGCCAAGGCTCAATCATCACAGCAGCTCCGATGGGCTTTGTTTTTCGCTGAACTTGATTTCGTGATTACCTATCGACCTGGCTGCAAGAATGGCAAAGCAGACGCCTTATCCCGAATTGGAATGGGAGAATCTGATACAAACTCAGAACCAGTACCAATAATTCCCGAACAGAGGATTCTAGGCATGACTTCGTTACAGACCCTTGAAGACATTCAAGCCAGAGTGAAACAACTCCTGGACCCTACAACCTTACAGGATTGGATACAAAAGGGATCAGACTTTACCATAGATAATGGTTTACCTTATTTTCAAGGACGCTTATTCCTGCCACATAAGGAATTACACGAACTAGTTATTTCCGGTTATCATGATGCATTAATAGAGGGACACCCCGGTATTGCCAAGACAGAGGAAAAGGTGAAGCGACAATTTTGGTGGCCCTCTTGGCGAAAAGATGTTAAATCTTTTGTGATGTCCTGTGGTGTTTGCGCCCAAAATAAAAGTCAAAAGAAAAGACCAGCCGGTCTCCTTCAACCTCTAGACATACCGCCAGCACCCTGGCACACCCTATCAATGGATTTTATTACGGACCTGCCTCCTTGAGCGGGGTACAATACTATTCTGGTAATTGTGGATTTGTTTTCCAAAATGGCCCACTTTATTCCTTTGAAAGGTTTACCTTCAGCTTCTGTCCTAGCCAAAGAATTCCTCGAAAATATTGTTCGGCTACATGGATTCCCATCTATACTAATCTCTGACCGGGGAAGCCAATTAATTTCCCACTTCTGGCGCAAATGTTGTCAAATGGCGCAGATCGACGTAAGATTATCGACCAGTCACCACCCTCAGACTGATGGTCAGACCGAGAGGACAAATCAGACCCTTGAGCAATACTTATGGTGTATGTTACAACAATCTGAAAGCAACTGGAAAGACATTCTTTGGATAGCCGAATACGCATATAATAATTCGGTACACTCTGGAACTGGCCACAGTCCTTTTTATACTTTGTTTGGGCATCACCCTCGAACCTCAAACCTTGACTCACCTCAGAACCTCGGAATGCCTGCAGTAGAACATCTGCATTCTACAATTACCCAAGCCTTCAAAGAGGCAACTACGCATTTACAACAAGCCAAGAGAAAATACAAGGAGAATGCTGATCTACATCGGAGTGAAGCACCTCTGTGTCAGATTGGGGATCAAGTGTGGTTAGCTACCAGACATTTACCACTCAAAGGGCCTCGAACTTTTAACCCAAAATATCTGGGACCTTATTCTATTACAGCAATAATTAACCGATTGGCTGTTAAACTTGATTTACCAGCTAGCATGCAAATTCACCCTGTTTTTCATGTGTCACTTCTGAAACCAGTGGTACCCGGAACCTGACTACTCAAACCTCCAGAACCTATTCTAATAGATGGGGAGCCCGAATTCGAAGTGAAGAACATTTTAGACTCAAAAATGTTTAGGTCAAAACTGTTCTACCTAATTGATTGGAAGGGGTACGGACCTCAGGAGAGGTCGTGGGAACCCAGCGACCATGTGCATGCACCTCAATTAGTCAGGAAATTCCACCGACTCTTCCCAGACAAACCAAAACCCCCGGAGGGAACAACCTTGGGAGGGGCCTTGGGGGGGAGTGCTGTCATGATGCCCGCTCCCGGGGAGCCGGTTCAAGCCCTGCGTCCCCGAAAGCAGACATCCAGTCCCCAAGGAAGGACCCAGCAACCCCATATAGGGGCCCTTTGGACAGTGTCCTGGCGCCTATGGCGCCAGGCTCATAAAAGACATCAGTCCTGGCGCCATAGGCGCCAGGCTCATTATGGATGTGCTTGGGTGCACTTACCTGATGCAGACCATGCTGCAGGATCCCGGCCTCCTTGAGGCCTGAAAGGAACTACTTTACCTGTGGGACTAATTTACCATCCGGGCGTGGTCGGGGAAGGATACATACCTGATTGGAGGAAGGATACATACCTGGAACTTCTTCCAAGGCTATTTAAACCCCACCCTAACAGCCACACATGCTTCGCTTTGTTCTGCATCTAGCAGCTGGACGCTCACCGTGTCTGCTCCTGCATCCTGACTTCTGCCACGCCTGTCAGCATCCTGGATCACCTGCAAAGGAAGAGAAGAAGAGAACAGAAGAAGGAAAAGTCCTTACCTGCTAAATCCGCATCCCGGAGACATCTCGCCAACAATCCTGAAAAGGAAGACTTTTATTTAAAAGCTAATCGCGTCGATCGCTGCAGCGCCGCATTCCACTCACCTTTACTGGGCGCCTCCATGTTCAGCAGTGATCATCCGGATTCGCAGTCACGCCCCAGCGCCTAGGGAGAAAAAGACCAGAACAAAAGGTGAGAGAGAGAAGGGAATAAGGAAAGCTAAATCTCCATGTTAAGACTTACCTGTTGATTCATTCCCTCTTCATTTCAGGTCCGCGCCGCATCCTGGCATTTCCGGACCCCGGCCCCTAAGGGGAAAAAGAGACATCAGCGTTAATGAGCGAATGAAAAGACATTACCAAAAAACGCTCATTAAAGACTTATCTGATTTCTACAAGGATTTCACTTCTCATCTCGGGTCGGTGCCTGTTCCCCGGCATTCCGTACCCCGGGCCCTATGGGGAAAAAGACACTAGCATTAGTACATTAATGCATGGACACAAGGGGAACCTCTTATCAAAAAACTTACCTGGAAGCCAAGCAAGTTTGGTTCTCACCAATCCGAAAATCCAGTGAAGTAACTGGATACCAACGCGCCCCTGCATCAGAAGCAGGATTGAGAGCTTGTCATTCCAGACCCTAAGGTGAGACGCTACGAGGAATCACAGAAGGGTTTCGAGGAGGGTGAGAGAGGAAAGTGGGAGGCTGATTGCATTACCCCGCAGACAGTTAATCCCCTATTTTCGCCTACAGAAGGATACTTCTGCGAGCCAGACAAGCCAGATTTGGGGGCCCGGTCCAGTCTGTCTTCCGAACCCTGCGCATCACCTTAGAAGAGGTCACAGCAGCGTAAACCAGGCCAGCGCCTCCGTGGGAGTCAGGTGAGCGTTACAAAACCAGAGGACAAAAGGGGAAGGAGCTGGTACCCAGACAGGGAAAAAAGTTGGATCGCAAGGAGGGGCCCCTACCATCATATCGTAAAAAAAGAGACAATAGACTATTTGCAGGGAAGATGGAAACAAAGCCCTCTTAGCATCATGGAACACACGGGGATTCGGGCATCTTTATTCGGGAGAAAGTAATTTCCTAGTGAAATATGACTTAATTTGCATACAAGAGAGCTGGATCAGAAGAACCCCCGTGTGTGAAGGATACCATGTTTACATAAACCCGGGCGGGGCTCTTAACCTTAGTG
The DNA here is from genome assembly GCF_040938575.1 of Ambystoma mexicanum. Classification (NCBI taxonomy): domain Eukaryota; kingdom Metazoa; phylum Chordata; class Amphibia; order Caudata; family Ambystomatidae; genus Ambystoma; species Ambystoma mexicanum. The sequence continues at coordinate 918,618,009 of NC_090921.1, forward strand.
AAGGATGACTGTAAACTCCAATTATCAGAACATCAAACTCCGAACCCGTTCCTACAGATGCTAAAAATTGTGAAAAATAAAGGTGGAAATGAAAAGAGACTCCTCCTAATAAATACATATTGGAACCCGGCAGAGGCTATCGATGCATCAATGCTGGAGGACGAGGGCCAACTGATCATCATATGCGGGGACCTGAACATTAAATTATTGGACAAAAATGGCTTGCTGAAAAGAAAACACACTCTGCTGCCTAATGAAAAACTCTGGATGACAGAAATGGACATCAGGGAGATGTCTATGTTAAACGGTCAAACAGCTGGGGATATTCCAGGAGTCGACACCTGGATAGCGAACTCGAGGTCTGCTTGCCTGGACTACTGTTTCGTTGCTAGAAACACCTTGCCTTGGATCAATTCCTTCAATGTAGCTCCACAGAAGGTTAGTGATCACGTCCTACTAGAAATAGAACTACTTTGGAAGACGGAAGAGCCTAAGTATCGAAACGTCCCCAAAATGGAACTATCGGGGGGACGTACCTGGCTAAAAATCAAAGCAAGCTCAATCCCCCAACTAGCAGAACAGCTTGCGCGTAACTTTGAAGAGCAACACGAAACAGTGGAATATGGCTGCCTATTGAAGGAGTTCGAGATTAAACACAGTCCAAACAGAAAAAAAAAAGACGTGATTAGGAAACATGCATATAACAAAATCATGGTGGTGAAATGAAGGGAACATTGTAAAGAAATAAGACGTCTGCAGAAAAGCTCCCTCAGAAATAGAGAGGAACTTATAAGACTTTGCAAGCAGTCCTACAAAAATTGGTTAAAATCCACCAGGATTTGATTTGGAGAGCACAGACAGATGCCGAAAAAATGTTGCCAGCAATAACCACGGCTAACTCAAGGACCCTATGGGAGATAATCAACAAAGGGGGCAAAGTGCAGACAGCACTGACATCCAGTAACGTGTCAAAAGAGGACTGGGTAAAGTTTTACACTGATCTCTTTCAGGAGAGAGATTCTACCAGGACCGAGAAAAGATCGGGAAGTAAATGGCTCATTGACATCGACAGGGAAGATATCCTAATAAGGATACAAAAATTGAGCTCATCTCGAGCGATGGCCCGGACGGTATCTCTAATTGTATGCTGAAGGAAAACAAGGAAGAGTGGGCAGATTTCATCTTAATATTATTTCAGCAGATCCTAACGAAAAGATCAATACCTGAATCCTGGAAGGAGGCCTTAATAGTACCAATATATAAGAAAGGTGACCGCAACAACCCGAGGAACTATAGGCCCATTGCCCTTCTCGATTGCATAGGAAAATTGTTATGTTCCATCTTGTTGAGAGATTTAAAAAAATGGGCATTAAGAATGGGGATCCTCGATAAGAGACAAACAGCATTTATGAGTGGCGTTGGAACATCATTGAATCTCTTCATCTTGAACATGCTGAAGTCACGGGCATTAAAACAAAAAAGGAATATATACTTGGGTTTTGTCGACCTCGAACAGGCCTTCGACGGGATCTGCAGAGAACTCCTATGGGCTAAACTAAGGAAGTGGAATTGCCCACAGGATCTGCTTGAGGCAATTCAGGAACTATACACAAACACCTCAGTTCAGATAGTGGTCTCAAAAGGAGGAGACCTGCCACAGAAAATCCTGACATCGAAGGGCATAAAACAAGGCTGTGCATTGGCACCTTTCCTGTTCATTCTGTATTTGGCAGATATGAAAGAATCCCAAGATCAAATATGCACATTCCCTCCAGTATTTCAGGATGAAGATCTTTCATGGATCGTATATGCAGATGACGTTGTATTTGTGGACCAAACTCCCATAGGCCTGCAAAGACGAATGGTGGAATTTAAGTCCTACTTAAATCAAAACCATCTGAAGGTCAATGTAAAAAAATCCATGATCCTAATAATGCAATCGCCGTATGGGTCTAGAGCCTTAAAACAGAAAAAGGGATTCACCTGGTCATTGGACAATCAACCGTTGGAAATAGTGGACTCAACTGTCTACCTGGGGGTATTAATCAATAAAAACATCAATGAGCAAGGTCAATTAAATTTCATCAAAGAAAAGCTGATGAAACTGACTAATCAAGCTCGAGCCCTACACCAATGCTATGGATCTTTCTCAATGATGCCAGTAATCCTATTCTACAAACAAAAGGTTGTGGCAGGTATAACATATGGAGCAGAATCTTCGCTCAATCTCCACTGGAAAATGTGGGGAGTGCTAGAGGCCTTTTTCTGGAGAGGGGTACTCAGGCTTGCTAACTGCCTCCCTGTACTGACCATAAGGCATTAATTAAGGTTACAATCGATGGAGTCAATAGTCCTGTGGAGGACACTCTCGTTATTTCGGAAGTGTATGCTAGATAAGCCTCCCATTGCGTTTGAATTACTAGCCAAGAAAGGGGTAAGAAATGAAGACCAGCACTTCGAAGCGTGGAAACAGAATTGTGTCAAAATACTGGAACATTACCATATTGAAATTGATACGTTGAAAGAAAATCCCGAGAAAGCGAAGAAAAACATACGGGAAAAAGATTGGATAGTTACGGACAATCAAAAAATGCAGAATACAAATTGTCACAACATTACCTGGGAACGAAAGGCACTGAATGACCCTCCACCATATCTCTGAAGATTCACCTCCTCAAAATATAGGGATCTCTTGATGAGATGCAGATTAAACATCTTGCCAACAAGAGAGGTTCAGTATATAAGGAAACACATTTCAGCTGAAGACTCTAGATGTAGATTTTGTAAGGAGCAAGAAAAGTTGGAAACAATAAAACATTGGATGCTCTCCTGCCCGGCGTTGAAAACCCAAAGGAGCCTATACTTAGGTGATTGGGTGGTTAACATAAATACATCGACGGCCGAGGATTATTGGGAAAGAATCCTGACGGTACAAAATGTTGGCCCCACCCTGGAAGCATTAAGATTCATAGAATCGATCCTAAAGGAACTAAAGGATAGCAATGTCGAAGCCTGAGCGAAGGCCGGCTCAGCGCAAGGATGGTGGGGCCGGTAATAGGCAATTGTGGATTTTGTTAAAGGTTGAAAAGAAATTTTATTTAACCAATAAAACAAAAACAAAAAAAACAAAAAATTAGGTGGATGGCGGCCGTTTGGTTTACTCACATTTACTCACATTTCCAAACAGATTAGCTTCACATATTTTTCACATATTTTTCAAGTTCTGATTCAGACAACACACAGTCTGAGAAAGAGGGTTCAGTGAAATAAAAAGTGGGGACACATCACATGAAGAGGAAATGAGACACTACCTTTAACAAGAGAATACAACAAGAAAACTAATCTTAGTGTCTAGTTTATTGAACTTAATTTTGACTTAAGGTGAACGAATAAACCTTCATAAGAATTTAAGATTTGTTCTGACCTATAGAGGTACACTTTTTTTTTTTAAATGAAGTGGTGGTTTATATTAGACAATAATGATGAGTATATCACACTTGAAGAACACTCATTTGTAGAATGAAGACTAAGAGTACATGTGTACCACCATTTCAGACCCCACTATAGATTATTTTCCTGAATTGCCACAAATGGATATATGATGGTTTGCATACAAGAAACCTACATTTTCCAATTGAATCGTCAAGAACTAGCACACATACAATCTCTATACACAGATGTGAGCATAGTTGTAATGCCTGCATAGATAGGAGGAGCTCTGCTAATGATGAGCACACTGGATTATAATGAAGAATGTAAGCAGTAGTTAAGTGACAGAAACAAATATGTCCCATTGAGCTGTAATACTCTAAATAACATTTCATCATAATTGCAAGTCTTGTAAATGAGGCAATACAGAGAGAGTGGGTCACAACAGAAACTAAAACATTCTTGCAAAGAAAATCCTGTTACACCTATCCTTTATGTGTATCCTTAGATCCACAAACACTGAACTAAATCCCCAGGGAAACCAATCATATTGACCACTGCCAACCACTGGGAACATACAACAATATTTTCTTTTGTAGCCACTAATTCAGACAATTCAAACTTATGCTAAAGACACCTCCTACTTTGTATGCATTTTGGAAGACATAAAAGTATTATCAACTGATATTTTCTTCACTGTGTACATCAACAGCCTGTATATGTCCATCCATCATGATAAAGGGGAAGAAGCAGCAGATTGGTTGATTTTACAGGAGGAACAACTGGGAGCATCAAAATATTCTTCACAAACCACTTGGAATTACTTGTGCAGAATTCCTACTTTCCGATACAAAGACCACTATTATCTACAATTGCCAGGCACCTCTTTGGGGGCCACAATAATTCAGCTCATGCCAATAAATGTATGTATGTACACTTTGAGGCAGATCATGTCTTATGCCATGCATTTTTTCATAAGCATCTGAGGCTCAGGGTAAGTACATAGACAATATTTTTGTCATTTTCAAGGAACATTAGAGGAACTGACCCTATTTGTCGATTAGATCAATGTGATTGATGATCACATTCAATTCACAGCAGAGGTTGAATGTTCAACAGCTATAATTTTAGCAAAGGCTGGCTCAGAAGTTGATTACCAATTTAGTTCTCAAGCACACTGATTGCAATCATTTGTTACACAGATCAAATGTTCATCTGCTAAACATATTGAAGAGTTAACCTTATGGTCAACATTTGTGGGTGAAAAGGATAGTAATACATGAGAAAGATCAAGAAAATTAATTAGATGACGTGTCAAAACATTTAAGATATGGGTACTCTGAAGACGTCATACTACAGATAGATTGAGAGAGAAACCAACTATAATATATGTGACTTCCTGTTTTTGCTAAACCCCATAGGTCTCAACTGTGGGAATGGTTGAGGACTAGAGTGACTGCTTTCTCGGCAAAGATGCAGCAGGTAGATGCAAGATATGGGAAAATCTCGATCCTCCTAACTCAGAGGGTTTATGGAGGGAAGATAGTTGAGAGATTGCTGTATAGCTATGAGGTCCTTCCCCTGTGGGCGATATACATGTTACCTGTGCTAGACAGTCTACTGTGGCGCAAGACTCTGGACATCAAATCCTCCTTTACACTCACAGCAGTTCAATATGAGCTGGGGCTTACCTCCCTCATCGTCAGAGCTAAGTGGAGAGTCCTGTCGCTATTTCGAAATATTATCTCTCTTCCAGACGATTCACTGTAAAAAGACTTGTTGTATTTACTTCAGTCATAAAAGGTGAAATTCTGTAGAAGACAATCTAAGGGTGTGGAAAGTAGATCACATCCGAAGCCCTCTATGGGTTAAGAAAATCCTATATGATGATGACTGGATTCAGATCATGGAGACATTTCATGGGTATGAGTCCTTGGCGCACCTAAAGCAGGACTATAAAAAACAGGGTATGGAGTCCCCTTTCTCTCCATATACGCAAACAGAAAGGTGAGAAGGCTGTTTCTCAAGTTTAGGTGGAATCTGCTCCCAATAAATGAAATCAAATACAGGTATGGATTAATTTGTAAGGATACCACAGGTTGCAGATTCTGTAAAAGAGAAGATTCAGTTGAAACATTACATCACCTGGCAATCGCATGCCCAGCACTGGGTGGCTATTGTCAATGTTATTTTTTCATAAGTACACATACTTTGATCATCCGGACAGGGAAGATTGATTTTGGAAGGAATGTCTGTCGAGGAGAACCACATTTAGTGTCACTGCAATTGTGGGGTTTGTATTGCAGTTGCTATTGGACGATAATCTCATTGAGTAAGGAATGTTTTAGATTAGCCTCTTGAATTTTTAGTTGGATGCAGTTTGTGGATTTTGGGTTTTACATATTTTCTGATGTTTTTAAGTAAGGACTGTAAAATTTAGAATGAAATATAGTTTATCTATGTAATGCTGTTTTTTTGTAATATGCATCTTTTTGTAATGTGTTTTTATGCTAATTTTTGTTTATGTTGTATTGTATGTTTTATGATTTTTTTACTGTAAGTTTGAATTGAATGTTGTTAAAGGATATTTGATAAACCATACCAAAATATAACAAGCACTGTATGTAGCACGAAACGCGTCCATACAGGACTGCTCTGTGGGTGTCCTGCCTCTGTTTTGGGGTCTATGGCGGTTTGTTTTTAAACATGATGCAACTTTTGTATGTTTAATAAACTTGAAAGTAATTTGTTTCAAGTTTCTTGCTCTCTTTATCTACGGACGGGACCTTGCTGCTTCTTTACATGACTTGGAGTGCAGGTTGAACTGTCCATCTCTATTTGCGTTTTTTTCACTCTTTTCTCTCTCTCTCTCTCTCTCTCTCTATATATATATATATATATATATATATAGAGAGAGAGAGAGAGAGAGAGAGAAAAGAGTGAAAAAAACGCATATATATATATATATATATATATATATATATATATATATATATATCAAAGTCACCTACATAGAATAACACATTGAAGAATTTAATCCAGAAATATTGGTCAATTTTCAAGCATGATAACAAGCTACAAGCTTTGTTTGAAATTTACCCAGTTTTTGCATACACTAGGGTATACATCTAAATCTTGTGTTTGTTTTTTTGTTATCTTGTTCTGTGGCCACATCCTGCTTTGCCAGTGGGCCCTGTGCACCATCTAAGGGTCCTGACCACAAATCGATGCTCCCTGGGCTTACAACACCCAGATATCTGTCTGCAAGTTTGGAGGCCATTTGGAACACTGCGACTGGCTCCCAGGGGGTCATGCAACACAATGTCTCCCCTATTCAGTCTCCCCAGTTATAAAGGACCAGTGCTGCAGCTAAGGGCCGAAGTAGATAACATAGCCGCTGTTTGGGCCTGTTGGGGCCAGATAGGACCTAGGGCTAGAACACCTTGGCTTCACCAAGATCACTGTTTACCGGGCCTCTGCTTCAATGCATAGGGATCCATCCAACCGTTGGCTATTCATTCACTGCAGAGCTTCTGCTATGCTACCTCACATGACCAAGGAATATTACTGCTTTGGGTCTGTAGACAGTCATTTGGTTGCCTATACCCATTCTAGACCAACTCAGAACCTACAGCTGTTTTTTTCTCAGTCAGCCATCCATCCCTTCCCTTTGCACTCACCCACCTACCCTCCTTCTCACTTAGGCTGCACCCTTTCTTCATTGTCTTCACATCCATATTTCTTCTACCCTCCATCATGCATCTTGGTTTCACCCCCTGCCTCATTTTTCTCACTCTTCTGCCTCCCTTCACTCATAGCCTCCAGCTTCAACTTGGTGTTACCTCTGCATCAGTCTTGACCTCCCCATCTCCTTCCTTCCCCTCTGCACCTGCTCATAGCCCCACCTCCTTTCACTCTTTCATTTGGCCTCTGAATGCACAATCCCTCTGCAACAAGTATTCCTACATCACTGACCACTTTGACTCTAATCCTCAATTATCACTTCTTGCTATCACAGAAAACCTGACCTCCCTTCATGACTCTGAAACACTAGCTGCTCTAAGCACAGACTACTACCTTCTACCACTATCCCAGAGCGGAGGTGTGAGTTTCCTTATCAATAAGTCCTTCTAAATTGCCCCTCTACCCCTTTGATATTAACTGTACCTCTTTAGAATATGCCACTATTCAACTCTTTCCTCCTACTCCCCTCACTGTTCTGGCTCTCTATCAAACCCATGGTTCTCTGAACACCTTTCTTCCCTTATCTGACCCTTCCCCTTAAGTTATTTCCTATCAATATGCCCATTGTCATGCTGGGGGACTTAAGCTTGCAAAAGTCATCTGCAGCTACTTACCTTGTACTTAAATCCCTCTTGGCCTTTCTCTCTTATTCACTCTCCTCCTCCAATCTATGCATTAACCCCAGCCCCTCTGATCACTCCATTGTTCACTTTAACGTCTCAGTCCACCTAGCGTCTTCTCCTCATCTACCGTCTTCATTGACTAAGAAGAAATTCAGGCAGGAATCCCTTGCACCTTTTCTTGATGATTTGATCTTGATGATTTGAGGACTTCTATCCTGTCTTGTTCTGCTATTCATGCCCTTACATTGACCATGCTTTATCTGACTTTCACTATGCACTTTTGACTCCATTTCACCAACCCTATCCTGCTTGCATATTCACACCTTCCCATCACCAACCTTGGATCACCACTGAAATTCAGGCCCTCAAAACACACATACAACATGACCTATGGCACTGGCCCACATTATGGACACATTCCCTACTCCTAGCCTACAAAAATTCCCTTGCTGCCCTAACCTCTGCTCTTGACTCTGCAAATCCTCCTACTTCTCAAAACTAATCTCCTCCCTTTGCAATCACTCCCCAACCTTCCTTCTTCTCACCACCTCTCCCCCACCTCGTCTATGATTGACTACTTTTTCTATACCTCTTCCATTAAATTAGCACCCATCCCACAGAATGCCAACCCATCTTGCGCTCCTATTCACCCTTTTGTCTACCCAAATGGTCAAAGACTTAATCTCAATCACTTGCCCTTTTCTCCCTGAGCTGTTTACCCCCTCGCTCTCTGCTGGACTCTTCCCTTCCCCCTTCAAATCTGCAACTGTCTATGCTCCCAGCAAACTATCACCTCATTTTCCTCCTTACCCATTATTTAAAAGTCTTTGAGAGGGTTATAGATTCAACCATATCACTAAGTACCTTGAGGATAATGGCCTCGAAGAGGAACTTCACCCTAGTACCTGTAGAACACATACCACTGCAACTGCACTCATGTATTTCTCCAACTCCAAACACTAATCTATACACATCCTTTTGGACCTTTCTGCTGCTTTAGAAACTGTTGACAACTCCTCTCTCTTCCTCATTCTTCACGACTTTGGGTTATGCAAATCTGATTTTCCCTGTATCACCTCGTACCTTGACGGTTAATCCTTTAAAATCTCTTCAAACTTGAAAACCTCTATCCTCACCCGCTAGATGTTCCCTAAGAATCAGTCATTGAACCTGTGCTTTTCAACCTCTATACCTCTGTTTGAGGAAGCAACATCTCATCCTTTGGCTTTCACAATCACCATTTTGCTGATGACACTTTCCTATTTTTCTCAGTTACCTCAGGCATCTTGGAGCAGATTACATATTATCTCACCGCAGTTGCATGGTGAACTCTTCAAACATGGAAGTAATATTTTTTTCAGCTTCCAATGCTATCCCTTCCCTCCCCTCTCTACTTCCTGCCTAACCTTCTTGCTCCCTCACCCAAGAATCATAATCGTGGGGTCTTCTTTAATAATGAGCTTCTAATGCAACAATGGATCACTACTACTGCCACCGCTGCTAGTATTAACCTACCCAACATTAGTAATCACTCTACAAATACTCTAATCTTCACCCTTGTGCTCGGCAAACTGGACTATTGCTCAAGCCTGCTCCTTGACCTTCTTCTCTATTCCTCCCTTCCTCTAGTCATATTCTTCAACTTTTCTACCCGCACTCTCTGCAACGTACCCAGACCCCCCTCACCTCTACCCACCAACAACATTCTGGTTGGCTCTCTATGCAAAATGGCTCTATTTCCATGTTCCTTCTCCTAGACTACAAAGCTATCGATGGTCTTGCTCCTCAGAACCTGTATCTCAGTTCACTCACCATCTCGTTTCCTCTGATCCTCCTCTGGACACAAAGTTACCACCCCATCCCAAAACTCCCTGTGCTCCACGGCCATCCGCTGTCCCTACTTTCCCTGCTCCACTGTAACCCAATGCCCATAACAATCAAAGCCAGCACAACTGCAGATTTTCTCAAAGCCTGGCTTAAACTTCCCTTACTTGCTTAAGAGGGAGCTGCCTCTGCTCTCTCCCCTATACTCACTACCTGACCCCACTTCTGCCTCAAGTGACACTTAATAATGTATTTTTGTATATTTAATTAGTACTCTTCTTTTGATTAAACCACTTGCCCGCTTAGGTTAATGGGATTTGGGTTGTTTTACTGTAACAGAAAAAAACGTGGCTGAAAAACCATAGCGGTTTTGGCCAAAAATACGGTTTAGTCATTACGGTAGAACAACGCAATCAGATACTTTACCTATTCCTACCCACTGCTGTGTGCCGCCGACCTGATGTGTGTCTGCGATGCCTGTTCCCATTCACTTCCAAGATCGGAAACTGGCTCCGGAAGGTCCCTTTTTTATTTACTGTATGCGGGCGGCTGCCGGGGTCACCCCCACAACCCCATTGACAATATAGTGAACACGGTCCAGGGAAGCTAACATTACCTTTGTAAGTCACCAGTTTCCTTATATACATTTTGTTTCTGTACCCCTAAGCATTGATAAGAAAGGAGAAAAGTGTCCATTCATAGAGACAGATGTAGGGTTTGGATACAATAATTTAATAAATGATATAAACTGAGTGACTCAAAGAAGCATCCAACACCACTCTATCAAAAGCATTTTCAGCATCAAGAGTGACAGCTGCATGACTGTCTTTCAAATTGACAATTTTCTTAGCAGCATGTACCATCTTAAAAATTAAGCTAGCATTAGCAGAAATTACTTGTCCCTTAAAAAAACCTACTTGATCTGGTTTAATTAATTTTGAAAGAAAAGAGTCAATTCAATTAGCTAAATGTTTCACATGCATTTTGCAATCCGTGTTAATTAAAGAAACATTTTTTGGGTCAACTACTATACTTATCTGCATTGGGGAAAAGAATAAGCAACACCACAGAGAAGGATCCTGATGCCTTCCCATCCACATCAACAAGTGAAAATAGAGTGCGTAATTTAGGTGAAAGATTGGGTGCAAAAAATTGATGGAAAAAAACAACTGCCCAGGTGCCTTACCATTAGATAGATCATGAATAGCTTTATACATCTCATCAATATGAATAGGTGCCTCTAGGGTCCTTAAATCTATCTGAGGGAATGATTTTCTACCAACTATTCTAAAATAATTTGACTTAAATCCATATGAGGATCCAAATGTTCCGAGGTCTATATTTCTTTAACAGATTTCACAAATATATCTAAGTTTGCTTTATCAGAAGACACCACTTCAACTTGATAATTTTTGAGTGGCACGATTCGTTTTAAAAAAATAATAATAATAAGGTATGAGGCAAGGGCATTGACTGCTTTATTTGAGGTTAAATATATTTTTGATTTGAATTTAAGTATAACCCCACAAGCCTGCCCAGATATTTTCTTATTCATTTCATACTGTTCGGATTTGTTGTTTCTAAGACTGCCCTCTTGAGCTTTACCATTATAGCCGTTTTGTAATGTATTAAATTTACTAAACAGCGAATCAACTTCCTTCTTCATCTATCTTGTAGACTACTTTTACTAACATATAGTTTATCTGCCCTCTCAAGAGAGCTTTGTAAGAATCAAAATGAATAACTGGGGAGGTATCAAAGGCATTGTTATCCTCAAGTTATTGCTCTTGAAAATTAAGATTCAACTGTTCAAACTCTCTGTTCATTAACAACAAATTGTTAAATCTCCATTTGCTAGTCTGCCTGTCCAAATCATTAATCTCCAATGGATCAATTACCGAGACATGATCCAAAAAAAAATCAATTCAATACTAGAATACACTATTGCAGTGGATGAAGGTTTTGATAAACAGATATGATCAATGTGTGATTGAGTGCTATGTGGAAGAGAGTAAAAAGTAAAATCCAATACTGTAGGGTGAGCCAGTCTCCAAGCATCAATCAAGCCTGGTTCTGACAAGCAGCAAAGAAACTCTTTATGAGTTTTTTGTATCCTTAACCACACTTTTTGACCTTCTGTCTAAAATGAGATCAATGATATTATTACAGTCTCCACACATAATTAAATTAGAGAGGTTTGATTGTTAATGGCATTTTTGATATTAGTCCAGACATTGGGATAAGGGCAAATTGGCTCAAACATATTCATAATGGAAAGAAAAATGTGAGAGTCTAGCTAAATCTTTATAAAGACCCACCTTCCTTCCTCATCAGATTCTTATGCAATATTTTAAAATTCAAGTTTGTATTAATCAATATAGCAACCTCATCAGCTTGACTAGATATCACCTCCCCTACCCATAACTTCTTAAGTTTATTAGACTCCAACGTGGTCAAGTGAGTTTCTAGTAAACATACTATAGAGGGTTTGGATATGTTCAAAGATGATAAAAACGTGTGTCTTTTGACCAGATTATTAATAGCTTTCATATTTCAAGTAACTCACTTAAAATACACCTGCATACATATTGAAAATTAAATTAAATTGTTTAAACACCATATATTATTGATTATGAAGCATCAATAAATGGCCATAAATCACCACAACCCAATTAATACTAAGCTGCAGATGAACATACATTAGACAAATAAACATGACAGATAGGTGTTTGAGACATAACAGTGGGGAAATAACTAACAGCATATTTTGACAGGAAAAACACACATATTCACGAAAATAAAAAATAAAAGAGATGATATGTCAATGTTAGTAAATCCCTTATGTAGAGCCTCTGTTGAGATTTGAAATCGAGCACAGGAGCACCAAATGAAAGAAAGAGAAAAAAGAAACAGCAAAGGAGCCAAAAACATTATGCACCACCAATAGATAGTATCACACTGAAAAGTATACCAAAACATTAATGCAGAGGAGCCTAGCTGAAGGTTTTAGATGATAAGGCCAAGGGAATCTGGTTGTCTGCCACAAAATATGTATCATTTTCTTCCATTTTAGCTGATCTAATGTATGCTTTTAAATCCACACAATCCTCAAACACTGACGTTTTGCCTTTAAGTGTGATTTTGAAAGTACAAGGATGAATAAAGCCAAATCTAGCATTTAAGTGCCTCAGAAAGGGTCTATATGACAAAAAACGACATTGAGCTGTCCCCGTGGACACGTTTTGAGAATTGAATATTCTTTCACCTGTCTACATCAATTAACTACTTTCCTTAGCTCTTTTGATAGTTTGTTAAACTTTTGTGAATTCCAGAAGATAGAAAATCAATGTACGAGATAAAGATTTCCCATAAGCAATGTTATGATCTCACATGCTGATTCGTTGTGCTCTTTTGATGTTGCAAACAGTAGATGATTGAAGAATAAGTAGCTCAAAGGCAACATATTTCTTTGGAAAATAATTGAATCTTTACCTTCTGCTCCCTCTGATATCTTCTTCCTCTGCCCTCTGCTTTCACATTCCTCATTTTGTTTTTGGAGGTGCTTAACTGATGTTTTGGAAAAAGACAAACAATGCAATACATTCTCAGCCCCACTGATTCTTTTTTCAACTTCCCCCATTAAGGAAGTCCATCTGTCATCCAGTTGCTGGAGTTTAATATTAGTAATTTACATGAATGGCTTTAGTTAATATAACCTCCATACCTGGCTTGAGGTTTGGTTTTGTAGAGGTGAGGTTAGAAACAATTGGGTCTTTTTAGATAAGCTGAGGCAGGAGTAGCATGTTCTTTATTGCCAGACCCTTTCTGTGCACCTTTTTGTGAAGCCATGTATTTGTTATTACTGTCAGAAGGACATTACAGTGCCAATTCCTTCACCCAGGTACTGGGGGCCTCAGAGGTACCACTTCCACAGAACCACAGGGAAATAGTAATAGTACAGATATCTGTAAATATTCCATTATTGTAAATAAAGAACAACTGTTGTATTAATGAACACTATTGGGAGCACAAGAGCTGTACAATCTACAAAGAAATGGGTGGCATCCTTGATATGGGAAGTAACGGTACGTGCTGTTCCCTTGCTCAGCAGCATCAGCTAGGAAGTTTGCACCAAAGGTCGGATAGGAGATCGCCTCATCAACTCATCCACTCAATGGCAAATATTCATATTGGTGCAGGGTTCTATGAATACCCTCAACCACAATTGCATTTCCAAAGGTACTTTATATAGGGCTGTGAATCAAATTTTTTCAAAAACATCAAAAGTTTACATAGCGCCATACATATATGATTATTGGCGAGTGGGAGAACGGCGGTCATGCTGCCATCTTTGTTGGTAACAAATACAAATCTGGTACTAGAACAATTTTGTGTCTTTGGTAATTTTTGTTTTTCCACACCAGCGACCCATTGAGATCTCTCTCACCGTTCCTGTGGTGTATCAGAAGAATTACTGTTAATGGAAGGACGATCCTATGGAAACCATGGCTCACCAAAGGCATCACATTTGTATATCAACTTGTTGCGGGTCCCAACCCTCTACCATTTGATGTCTTAAGTGAAAAATGTTCTTGAGCACATTCAGAGGTTCACCAACTCTGTAAACTGCTAGATGTTTGTATTGATAATCTGGGGTTTATTGAGAACAAAGACTAGTTCCCAATTAGGGAAATCCCATCCCCTGCACACTTTGAATGGCCCAGTATTCAAGTCAAACAGTCTGGAATTCTTCTTTATAAGAGTATTTCAAATTTAAACTGTGTTTCTATACCATGATACATAAGCCATCATATATCTAAATTAGCTCACTTCACCATTCAGTTGTGATTTTCATATACAATTTATTAAAACAAGTACTGTGGCCCAATGCATTTCGAGATAGTTCTCTTCTTCAGGGGCGAGAAATCTTTTCAAATTTTAATCTACAGAAAAAAAACATTAGATTGCAATGATATTTATGTCTAAACATCATCATAATAATTCATAATTCATTCAAATTGTCATATTTAAAGCGTAGTTTTTTTTTTAAAAAAAAGAGATCTTCAATTAGGTCAACCGATGATATTGAATGGCACCCATTTAAGACCATGTGATCTGAACCATAATCATAATTTGCTTAGTATAGCTTCAATCAGAGTGTGAATTCCAAAACATCCTATCCTCAGATTGAGTATGATATATTGCAACATCTCTACTTATTATAGATTTGTGAACTCTTGTGTGGTCAGCTTACTTAACATGCACGTAAGTGTGGGTATTTTCTATGGCTAGTAATAGAGGTATTTAAATCTTACCTCCTGTACTTATGCAGGCCGAAAAATCCTGATGGATGGTAGTTAATTTGTCGGACGGAACACCTTGATCAGTACTTGAAGGACTTGGTGGTATTTTTTTAAAAAACTAATTAGAATTGCAGATTCTTACTCTGTAATAATGGACAAAGGATTTGTGTAAACTCCTTATCACTGTTAAATTGGAAGGAAACAGCTGGTAATTAGTAATTCTTACCAATGAGGAGTAAGGTTCTGTCTTTATCTCAGGTAATTTTGGCTCGTTGTCAGTTAGAAGGTATACGTCATACCTAGCTCGATTTGTATAGGTAGTCCAGGAGGGGAAAATCTGTAGAATTAAAATTATGGCATTCCATTACCATACTGGTAATACATACATTGTGGAAATATTAGGGCACATAAAAAAGTCCTATCCTGTTTAGAGAATCATCCTTTTAGCTGTCAGATTTCTTATTTTGAACAGGTTAGCAGCAGTAGGTTGCCGAATGGCTAGACACAGCAATCTATGAAAGAAAATTAAAGGAAACGAGGTGTCTACTTTTGCATAGTTGAAGCTACTAGACTCCAACTTAAAAAGAAAGGTCTCCCAATCTAGTGTAAAAGTGGCAGAGTATACATACTTGGGACTTTTTCTTGAACAAAGTGAGCCTGTCTGCCAAAACCGAATGTGATGTGGCAGAAAAAGATGGCCGCTCTAATCGCAGCATTTCACAGTGACGTCATCATGTTTAAGTGTGAGTGATGTCACATACGTAAACAAACGTTTTCTTTGGGATAATAAAATGGATGGTATTTTTTTACGCAAATCTATAAGCAAAGTAGTGCTAAAAACAGTGCCATCATCACCTGTTTTTATTTAGCAAAGCGTTCTACAGGCTTCATATGTGGCCGCTTAAAACGCTGCAAGTGACAGTGAAATCATCACGTTTTCTCTTTATTCAATTGTAAGTTGTTCTTTTTCAAATAAGTCACCAAAATGTCGAGTTGCCATTGCAGGATGTTAGGGGTAAGGTCCATCAATACTATGTCGCCAGCATAGAGGAGTCTCGATATCTTTGATCCTCCTAATGATGGTGGAAAGTGCCTGACCTCACAAGTTGCATCTCCATAGTCTGCTATATAGGAATTGTTTGGCGTAGGCGCAAGGGGACACCCCTGCTTTACTCCTCTGGCTGTCTGGATTTCCTCTGACAGACGGCCTTCTGCACTAATACGTACCCGTACAGATGTATCTTGGTGAAGGGCTTGAATAGGTTCCAGAATTGAAGGTGGGCAGTTCTTTGTTTCAAGTTTTGTCCACAAGCATTGTCTGTTGACCTGGTTAAACGCTTGGACCAGGTCAATAAAGGCCATATAAACCGGTGGTCCTCCCTGCAAGACTTTAGCTTTCATGGAGCTTAGCAGAAGAATATTTGTGGTGGTCCGTGAGTTTTTACCAAGCCATTCTGAAAGGGTTCTGCGAAATCTGTAGCACAAAGCCAAGTTAGAAAAGCATCTAGGGCCAGCGAGGCAAACACCTCCCCCATCACATCCAGGAGAGCAATAGGTCTGTATTGTTTTGGGTTGTCCGTTGCTCCTCTCTTAAAAATGGGGACGATGGTTGCTTTTCTCCATGATGGTGGAATGGACTGGGTGATGTTACAATTGGTGAAGATCTTACTCATTATGTTGGCCCACAGATCTGGATGTTTTGTGAGTTCCAAGTTGCAGATCCCATCAGGACCGGGTGCCCTTGAGTTATTTAATTTGGAAATTTTATTTAAGATCATTTCTTTATCAGAGGGGATTTTCCAAATAGCGTTGTCCCTTATTTTCGCACCTTTGGAATTCTTATTCTCGGTCGCATCACCCAATATCGGTGCATAGAGGGAGGCAAAATGTATTATCCAACGGTCCTCTCCCACCTTGTTTTGTATATTGTCATTCATCGTATTCGATGTCCCCTTGATCATATTCCAAAATTCCCTCGGTTTATTACCACAAATAGCACAGAGCATTTGCTCTGCATCTAGATGGTATCATTTGTGCCAATAGTGTATTAACCAACTCCTATAGTTTCGAAGGGCCATTACCCACCACGTCTTGTTTTCTGGTGACGGAACGTTCTGATAGATTTTCTTGAGTCTTCCGTGAAGTTATCTTTTTCCACTAAATCCGGGTTATAATGATGATGGTGACTTGCCGTTGCTTTAGTAGTTCTCTTAGCATTCATTGTAAACCTCGTCAGTAGCGGCGTATAATCCAAGTCAGCCATACTCATTTATGCAGACTTCAACCCATCGACAGAGATATGTTTGTACTGGGTGTCTATTTGGAGTAGACCTTTTTCTGAGATTTTAACATGATTTCCTCCAGAGGCCACTACAATAGCTGGCAGATTAGAGAAGAGTTGGACCCTAGGTGCAAAGCAGTCTGTAATGAGTAGGTTCTGATCACTAAACGTCGTACTCTCAATTCTGAAGTTAGTAATCTCCAAGAGCAGGTCCTTGGAAACATATACATGATCAATCGTCCCGTATTGAATTCCTCTCTGCCATGATGGAATCTTTAAGTTTGTTTTACAACGCAGCCAATGGAGATTATGCATGTCCCAAGCTGACATGAGCTCTTCCAACAGTTTTCCATGCCTTCTCACTGGGAGGTTTTGGTCTTGATGTTTGGCCTGCTGACCTATACCTTCACATACTGCGTTAAAGTCACTGTTGATTATTGTGAAATGCTTCAGATTTTTAGAATCCACCTCCTCCCAAATTTTCCTCATCTCATTAGAAAATTCCTCATTCGATGTTATCTCTGGGTTCTAATACACGTTGATTAGAAACATTTTCTCCACTTTCTGGCTCTGAGAGCCACCAGTGATATATTTCCAATTTAATAAAATTGCCTGGATCCAATGTGGCGAAGAGAGTACTTCAAACATGTTGATACCAGATCCTGCTCTTATTGTGGTTATCAGACCAGCTGTTGGCCGACCAATTGCGCCTTTATTTGCTGTGTTGAATATTAGTTCAAAGCCATCTAGTTGAGGTTTGGCAATCAGCCATGTCTCTTGTAGACACAATATATCAAAATGGCCAAGATTAAAATCAGTTGGTTTTGTGAGGTGCTCAAAGCCTCGCGTGTTCCAACAGCCAAATTTGATGCTTTTTCTTAGTGCCGTTTTTTCCCTCTTCCCCTCCGTCTCCTTTAGGGCTTGTTGCCTTCCTCCCTTTGCCAATGATGGCTAATTCTTCTGTTGGAGTTCACTAGACGTCTTAGACCATGACCACAGTTCTAATTTTTTGTCCGCAGCTCCTTTAGATCTCAATGGTGATGTATCTTTTTTAGTTAGATTTGGCGATCTAGGTGCCAGGGCCCTCTGCCCATCGGAGCTATTGTCCTTACATATACGCCCAGTCTGACTCTTAGGATCTCATTGGTAAGTTTTGACATCTCTTCGCCTCTCTGATCCTTGTTCATTAAAAGAATTTCGGAGATGTTCCATCTTACTTACATAGGGCCTCATTACACGTTGTGCGTTAAGGGATTAACGTTACTGGTAATGGAATACCGGTATCGTTAAATCCCAACCCCAATTACGACCCGGGTTACCGCTATTAGCAGCACCGCTAAGTAAGGTGCCACTAATAGTGGCTAGTCCGCGGGCACGCAACCCTACATCCCGTAAATAGCGGCATGTCGCTAATAGCACACCATCACAAGCCATGCGGGCATGCAAATAGCGGCATGGTAAAGCCCCAAAAACCCCTTACCTGCATGGCGCTAATACCGTCATCGCGAACCACCCGTTAAGAGAACGGAGCAGTGTTCCCACTTGCCACCGGTGGACACAATCAGCACAGGTGGAGGCAATGGAGACTGTGCCAGCACAAAAGGAGCACACCACACCCCTTCACACACCCCTTCCCACACCAAGATAGTTCCAATACTAGCAGCATTACATGGGCTGGAGGATATGATTACAGTGCAGAAGCAACAACAACAGGCAGCACAGAGGAGACGCAGGAGGAGGAGGAGGGCAAGACAGGTGCAGCAAGCAGCACCAGGGCACCTAGTAATACCACAGAGGCAGCCACCAATCCCCAGGATCCGAGCCAGTCCATTTAACCTAACCCCTGAGCAGATACACACTCTCTACCGTCTGGACCGGGATACCATCACCAGCATATTGGACATGATACATGACGACATTGTGAGCCTCATAGACATCAGAACTGCCATCCCCCCTCTACTGAAGGTGGTGACCGTGCTCCACTTCCTGACACAGGCACCTACCAGCATACAGTGGGGCAGATGCATGGGATCTCACAACCAGTATTCTCACGCACGCTGAACCAGGTACTCAATGCCCTCCTGAAGCATGCACATGAACACATATTCCTGCCACGGACTGCCCAGGAGATCGCAAACACCAAAGTTGGCTTCTATTCACTGGTAGGCATCCCAAGTTGCATCAGGGCCATCGACTGTACACATGTGGAATTTGTGGTCCCACATCACAATGAAGTAGTCTACCGAAACAGAAAGCAATTCCACTCTATCAATGTCCAAATGGTATGTGACGCAAACAAGATAATCACACATTGTTGTGCCCGATTTCCAGGATCAACCCATGATTCAATGGTCCTGCGGAACTCAACCATACTACGCTATATGGAGCGAAAAGCTGGACAACGTTTGTGGCTACTTGGTGAGTAGCAGGGCAAGCACATGGCAGTGTGATTTGGGGGGGAGAGATACATACTCCAACTGGGTGTGATTGGGGGGGAGAGATACATACTCCAACTGGGTATGATTGCGGGGGGGAGAGATACATACTCCAACTGGGTGTGATTGGGGAGGGAGATACATACTCCAACTGGGTGTAATTGGGGGGGGGGGGGATACATACTCTAACTGGTTGTAGACAGCCATCCGTAGGACAAATAGTCATACAGATGTACGCCAATGTCCATCAGGGAAGGCCACAATGTACGTGAGAAGAACCCACATGCAATTTGAAGCTGCACAACATTGAGAACAATCCAGGTTTCCAAATATCACACATCCATCCACATCCACATTGCAGATCATGCCACCCCACATAATCCACAAATCTGCAAGATAGTTATACAGAATTAGCACAGCACAACATCAATAAAGCAATGTGCCCTTGAATGCATGCAAAGGGATCACCCCTAGCCATAGCATTGAACTACGCACCTATAGCACCACTGAAGTGATGCTTCACAGCATGGCAACATCGATGTCAGAATGGCAGTACACTAGCAGTGTGGTAACAATTTTGCCTGGGCCCAGAGACACCTAAGACCTGGCCTCACCCAGCACATGTCATTTACTGTTGGAGGCATGAATGGGGCATGTCCACTTGCAGGGTCGAGCTCACCTTTGCACATTGCAGTCACACAGATCGTCTGCATGCATGCTGCTAATCGTGGATTTCAATCACAATGCAAAGTCGGTTTGTGTGATATGTACAGGCCGCTCTTGAGGTGAACAGTAACAGGTCCCCTTTCTTCCCCCCATACAGGTGATGCCGGCTATCCCCTGAAGAGGTGGCTCCTTACCCCTGTATGGAACCCACAGAACAGGCACGAAGAGGACTACAATCGTGCATATACCCGTACCCGCGTCGTGATTAAGCAGACTTTTGGCCTTTTGAAGAAACGGTTTAGGTGCATTAGCAGGTCTGGTGGCGTCTCCTGTATGGCCAGGAGAAGGTGGCCAAGATCACCATGGCATGTGTCATGCTGCATAATATGTGTATCAGACGGAATGTGCCACTGCCCCCTGACGTTGAAATACAAGCACCTGATGAGGATGATGATGGTGATGAGGACGGAGGTGACGGGGATGCAGGTCATGCAAGAGGCGATGGCCAGGAGGGACGTGATGTGAGATAGCATCTGATCAACCAAATATTCTGAGTAACATGGTTTCACTCTGTAGGATGGATATGGGTAGTAATGCACTGGTGTCTGTGTTGAAGCGCACAATGGACCCTGTCACCAATAAAGTACACATACACAATGAACAAGTCCAAGCCTGTGTTTTGATTAATCACCAGTGTATTAAGGAATTTTAAGATGTTAAAGTGCATGTCCCCAACTATCCCACCACCCTTCGCCCCTCCCCCCACAACAGTCCCAAAACACCCTTCCCCCACCCAACACAACAGTCCCGAAACACCCTTCCCCCTACCCCCCACAACAGTCCTGAAACACCCTTCCACCCTACCCCACATCAGTCCCGAAACACCCTTCCCCCTTTCCACACAACAGTCCCGAAACACCCTTCTCCCCTCCCCCCACAACAGTCCCGAAACACCCTTCTCCCCTCCCCCTACAACAGCCCCGAAACACCCTTTACCCCCCCCCGACAACAACCCCTTATGTGTCTGGCACAATGTTGTTGTCCTGCTGCACACGTGGAAGGTTGACCCTGCAGTCCCTATTCCCCATTGCCACCACCAGCATTAGGAGGCTGGGTTGACGTGCGCCTCGTGGTTCGCGTGGAGTGGCAGAGGGGGCTTGTCTGCCTCGAACTAGCGGATGATTATGTGGCTGTCTGTCCCTGTGGTGGTGGTGGGAACTGGCGGTCCATCGCGTCCACTATATGCGTGAGGACGTGCCTGAGTTGGCCAATTCCACTCACAGCCTGTTGGTACAGGCTTCAATCGCCTCCCTTGAGTGCCTGCCAGTCTCTGTTATCTCCCCACTGAGACGGGCAGCCTCTTCCACATGCTGCCCAAAAAGCACAGTTATGTCCTCTTGGCGCTGCCTGATGCTGGCCAGGTCAAGGGCACTGTGGCGTGCTCGTGGTGTGGCTACTGCGCCTTCCTCTGCAACCAGGACATCTGGTGAAGCACCGGTGGGCTACTGCACCCTCCCGTGTTGTCCTCGCCAGACTGGCCATGGACACTGGACCCTGGGGTTTGCTGTGGAGTTGCCTCTGAGGTCCCTGGGGGGGTTGGGGTGTGCATTTCCATGGAGAACTCCATCGGGTCCTCCACATCTGAGAGCGGCGCTGTGGCTGCCGCCTCACCTGTGGAACTTGTGTCAGCAGGGGGTGGGCCCTCCGTGGCTGGAATCTGTGGTGGGGGGTTCACATCTGAAGATGTGGCAGTTGTTGCTGGTGTGGACTGCGGTATGGTAGCAGTGGCGCTCCGACGATGTTTTGCACTCTGCATGGGAACACTTCTCCCTTTGCACCTTGATGTAGTTGGGGTGTCCCCTGTGTCCTGTGGCCTTGGTTTTTTCTTGGCAGGAGGGGCCGGAGCCGCAGTGCCAGGTTCTTCACTGTTTGTATGTGAGCCTGTGGGGGACAAAGAGGGGGATGGCATTGGTGACGGTTCAATGTACTTCATGCAGAATACGTTAATCATGCTGTTGTGTGCATTGGGAGTTCATTGGTAGGGATGCAGGTGATGGGTCTGTTGAGTGGGTCATCCATGCATGGTTCTGTGTTGCACTTGTCTGTGGTGATGCGTGCATGTGTGTGTGCTTGGGTTTGACACTGACATGGCCAGGGTTGTATGCATGTATGGATGTTGGCGCATCCATGAGGTGAATCTGGGCTCACATTTGGGGGGGACATCAACATTCACAGTGCATAGTTTCATGTGTACACTCACCTCCATCTGATGTAGTGGCCACACCATGCTCCATGCTCCCGACTCCCTCAATTGATTCAACACCAATCGTGTTGGCGCAGGTCTCCTCCCACTCCTTCAATTTTATTGGCGAATCGACTCCACCTCCTGTGGCCATGGCCATGTTGCGGTTCGCAGACAGGATGCTGCGGACCCGGAGGCGGAGATCGTCCCACCGCTTTCTGCACTCCCGGACAGTGCGGGTGGTGGTGCTCACCGCACTCACTTTCAGGGCAACCTCTGCCCAGATAGCCTTCTTCCGGATCAGGGTCTCCCGCCGCATGCCGTTTGAAAATACCACTTTGGCATTCGCTGCAAGGGTCTCAGTGAGCATTGTTAGCTCCTCGTTGGTGAACTTCGCCTTGCGCTGGCGGTCGGTTGTTTTTTTTATAGCCTTAGGCATGGCGAGTGAATCCTTGTGGCTGTGGAATGGCACAGTTCCCGAAACAGGTCCAGGGGGCAGAGGATGGCAATGGATTGTGTTTTTAAAGATGGCCGCCGTGCTCTTTCCCATTCCTGTGCGATGACGCTATGTCCGGTTCCGCTATTTAACGGTGACCGCTAATTGCGGTGACCGCTAATTGCGATAACCGCTATTAGCGGTGACCGCTGTTTGCATGTTGCGGGAGGTCGGAAGTGCTATCAGTGCTTTCATCGGTGCCGCTAAGGGTCTTTTTGGGGTCTTTAGCGGCATGGTGGTAGGGTCATTACCGGCATTGCGCTATGCTCGTGTCCGCATACTTGTAATGGTACGCTGTTAGCGGCCTCTTGCCACGGGTGACCCGTTAATAGTGCCATGCCGGTAAATGTCGATTTTTAGTGCACAACGTGTAATGAGACCCATAGTGTATTCGTGTGCGATCTGAGGTTCTCCGAATTTTTTTGGACCCATCTGTATCAAGGTCTTCACGTCTCTTGGTTTCAGCATGGTCATTTGTCAAGCAAGTGACTTCTGTTAGTTCATACCCCAAACAACGGTATTACATTTCCTTACAACTGGCTAATTTCATCTGAGAACATTTATTTTGAAACATGAATATTGCATATTAATGTAGAAATGACATACAATGCAGACCTCATTCTAACTAATTGCAATGCAAAGTTCTGAGGTTCTGCACACTGTGGATTTCGTATGTGCAGTTGCAGCATTTCCAAGTGTTTGACTTCGTTTGAACGTAGAATTGGTTGGTACATGGGTGGCTATGTGTTTTTCACATGAGATGAGTAGATTCTTGCTAGTTCCAGAGGGTTTGAGACCTAATTTGTGTGACACGGCAAATGCATTCCAGGAGATATGTTGCAAAGACAAACATCTTTCTAGGTACATTGTGTTAATTCATTACACATGTAATAAGCCAACATCAATTAACTCTATCATTCTTTTTCTCTTTTCACACAGTGGAGTTGTTATGGAGTGCATGAGAAAAGTATAGTTGTGCTTGATTATTTGAAGCACTGGCTTGCAATAACTTCAAAAGCAATCATTTGCAGAGGAAAAGTACAAAGAGTCACATTGTCAAACAAGGAATAATATTGGGCGAACTAGAATGGGTTTAAAGAAACACGTTTTTCCCTTGCCATAAAAGGATATGGCGTTCTATACAATATTGAACATGTGTTCAAAAGAATAGTTGTGTCAAGCTGCATAACATTGTTCCATGTGTTCACATCTAGATCTTACAAATTGGACAGACATGAAGATATAGATCTTGAGAATGAAGCAGGACCCAATGACCTAATAGTGGTTCGGGGTACCAGGGCGAATGAAGTATGTTTGGAAATTTGTTGAGCTAAAACGCTGCAATCGTCCATTCTCTTTCTTTGAACGACACTTGGACATTATGTAACCAAAGGAACAGAACAAGATTGTGATTTCTAAACGGTTTAGTTAGCGTCTGCACACTTTTGCAATCCCATATTGCCCAAACAAAATGGCTTTCAAATATTAAACGAATTTTTCATTTAATCAGTTTAAAATAAAGGTTAATCACTTACAACATTAAAGATGGATGCCAGAACAGTGCAGTGAACATAGTATGGCTGTTATGCAGTTGTGTGAACACTATGCAAGTGTTATTTTGATGCAATGCACATTTTCGAAATAAATGCAGGTGTGATGTAGATGTGACGTAAATGTGTGAAGGCAATATAAAACATGATGCAGATGTTTAAATGTAAAGTTGTTTTTGATGCAGTTGTGCTGCAAATGTGCCAACGCTATGCAGAACTGATTCAAGGCATAACAACTGCATTTTACCCCTTGCTCCTAACCTTTTGAATTGATATATAACTGAAAACCTTTAACATGTTTAAAACCTTTCAGCCTACTTCAATGTTGAACTCTCGATAAGAGCAAGTATACCAATTAAGAATAACTAGGCATAGTGCAATAAACATCAATTATGTTCATAATACTTTAGAAAAGAGTACATGCATACACAAGTGACACTGGAATTCTGTATGCAGTTGTTCACGTATGCACTTTTTTAGCAAACACGACTGTGCACAGCGTACAGTGTAACCTTTTATTTATTATCTTAATTCTTTGTATCTACATATTGATGACATTGTGAATAAGTGAAGGATTTCATATAAATGATATTTCAGTATTAGTATTTAGCCAAGAGTTTGGAAATATGTACGCCAAAAATGTATATGTTACATCCGATTCAATAACAAATGATAGTATATTCACTTAGAGTAGGGAACTACACATAGAAGCATACATGTTGTTCATAGACCTGAGATTTAGGAGGTACCGTGATAGAGTGAAGGACTTCCCATAAGGGAAACAATAAGAAAGATAATTTCTTAGTGAAACGCACCTGGTAGTATGGAATAAGAACCACTTGTTGGCTCAAGTAAGTCTTTAAGTGGTTTTGACAAGTGAAATGGAAGACCCTATAAGTCATTAAACACCAAAACATATATCATATATTCTGGGTAAACATTCCTTGTATATAAGGGGTACAAAAGAAACATTACAGATGTAGTGGCCACGCTTATAAAACAGACACATGGACAAGATAAAACAACACACGCAATCTTATTGGATAGACCATGTGGGTCACATAGGCACATTCACCAGCACATTTGTCAGAAGAAGTTGAATGAAAGCCACAGCATGTATGGTCATTTTTGGAGCGACATATTACATGCAATACATAAGATGCCATGTCTGGCATAATACAATGAAACTTTCTACAGGGCAAATCATGTATGCGCCAATTTTAACATTGTTTGCTGGATAAAAATTGCTTGCCCCTTTGTAGTCAAATAATATGTGCTACATCAATGAACGAGTACGCCATTTAGTGTGTCAATATCCCACTGTGGAAAATGACCATTATAAATAATATGAAGTAGAAATTCCACTGGTTTAATGTAGGCTTGCAATAGATATAATTACAACAGTTTAACATTTTGTTTCAGGGGGCATAAACCACATTATTAGTCATCTGCTAGTGTCAGGAGGTGCAGAGCAGTGGGAGCAGTAAGACCACAGAGAAGGCTACCAACAGGGCAGACTGCAGCCTTGGTAACTTTGCCAATATCTGATTCCATGGCACTGTACTAAACAATGTTGCAGTATTAAAAGAACCCACATTATTCAATGATTAACTTGAGGACTCTGTTCATACCTAATCTGCCTTCCACATATCCTTACCTGAGATTTTAGGGCCAAGCACATTTGTATCCTGGGTTTCTGAGGTCAGCGAGCTTCTCTTCCACCTAATAACCCCTCTCTTCCAATTCAATTAGCTTCCAAACTCTCCAGTGAACAACCTTTGCATGCACCTGATTGCATTTTCCTACATTTAACAATTCCGCAGTTTAAGCCTTTTGTTTAGCTAAATCAGAGTTGAGTAGGCAACATGACTGGCATTCTGGGACTTACAGTTATGAGTTTCTCACATACATGTTTTGCTCTACAAGGGCATATATGTCCCTATGGTGACATGAGACCTTGGCAACATCGCAATTGTGATGTGGATTAAGAGTCTTTTAATAGTAGAACATATTAAAACAAGATTTGCCCTTTCGTTCTATTTTTATTGACAGGCAAATTAAAGTATGACTGCACCTGGAGAGGCAGGTTATTAACCAAAGAAAAACACTAACACCTGCACTTCCTGAAACGTTAGTCAATCTGTAAATGGGTGAAAACCATATTAAAGTGGACATCTTGGATGTGTCTGTCCAATGACAATGCAGTTTAATTGGCTTCATAAATTGAATGATCCTATGTAGATCCAGGAGGCGCAGGGAAATGTAAAACATGACCAAACTTTGTCAGGATGTAACTGAGGAATGATGCATTCCCAAGGAAGTGTGCGTACAAGTACACCAAATGAAGGACAGAAATGTGAACGAATCTGAATCTTTGGTCCAAAAGGGCCATCCTGGTGTCCTTTTAAGGGCAATCCGATAAATGTTTACTATAGTTAAACACTTTGGAATCATATGCAAAACGTATCCAATACATTCCTACATAGATGTGTGAACATGTGGAAACCAGTCAAAGAAAGATTTGCTTGCATATACTGGAATACATTTACTTTATAGTTCCCTGTATCTCCCTACATAAAGCGTTTCCACCACAATTGTATACCATCAAATGCCTCACTTTTCAGAGGATGCAAAGAGTTACAGGCTCATAAGAGCCCCTACTATTCGACATATGATTTAAAGACAACGATGCAGTAAAATAGGTGTTCAACTTAAGAACAAAGGGCTTCCACTTCACTCCTGCAGCATTTTAAACACATTTTGCATTTGGAGAAAGTAAATGTGTTCATGCCTGGATGAGATTTTAATACACCTGCATTTAGCGCCTTCGAAAATTAAGTGGATTCCATCGGAATCCATTGCAAATGTTGTCTTTAAATCACAATTTGTAGGCGGAATTTACTTCTCAAAACAGAGAGCACAATGAAATATAATGAAAGGCAAAATGTGTGAATGTGGACAATTGCATGCAGGGGACGCAACATCAACAAGTTGCTAAAGCTAGTCGCCACCTGCATGCAATTAGCACTTTTTGTAAAATGAGCCTTACTTTGCAAACAGGCATTTGTTCAGGTGTTAGGAGGGAGGATGGCATCTCCAACAGGACTCTTGCTTGGTCAGCAGAGTCTTAAGGAAACCAGTGAATAAGTGTCCCCTTATGGACTGTCAGTCCACGAGGGGACACTTAAGAAAGCTGGACAAGTAATATGACATTTCATTTCCAATGAGAGGGATGATATCACGCTTTCTGGATGCCCCTTCACAGAAAGCAAATCGTGAAGCTACGGTGTCACAAAATGTTTCAAAGGCCGTTCCAATTCTCCACCTGTGGCTTCGAATAATAGCTTGCTCCCAATACAACATGATAACTAACATTTTACCCCTCCCCAGGTACAGGGCAAGTCACCGGGCCATTGCAGGGAGGCATGCGACAAAAAGCCGACCTGCAAATACGTGAAAAGAAAGACATATTCGCGCATGGCTCCATTTACCCGTAGGGTGAAAGGAGTAAGGAAACGCTACCTGTGTTTAGCACGTGAAGGCTGCTCACGTTCTTTGAACAAATGAACATTCATATCACCATATGCAATTGTCATAATTTGAGCTGCCGTTTTCTGTGAAGGAGAGGAGATGCGACTGCCGTGATTGTCTGTGTTTGCCATTATTAGGACCTCTAATGTTATACAGTGATTGAAGATTTTTTTTTTTAATATAACATAGCAAGTGAATTATGAATGAGGACTTAAATATGTGAGGGCTAAGGCGAGGGATGTCATTTGGGGGTCGCCAGAGGTCTCCTTTGCGACCTCTGAGGACTCCCTTGCGACCTCTGTGGTCTCCATTGCGAACTCTACAAAAAAAATCTTTATTTATTTATTTATTTATTTTTTGTAATGCAAGCTCGTTGGGCTGTGGCCAGCACCATGTGGCTCTTTAATTCTGCAGCGGCTGGCTTTCTTTTTCAGGCCCCTTAAAAAAGAAGAAAAATAAGAACATGAGGGCTACAAGTGTAACACTTTCAGCACTGAACCTAAATAAGAAAATATAGGAATGCCAAAAAATGTGTCTTTCTGGAATTCTATACAATAATTGCAAGACTCATTAAAGGTTTATTTCAGGCACACTTCAGGGGGTGAGTCACTTTTGTAGTCTGTTCTCAAATGCCTCAACTCAGCCTTTCATCCTTCTGACGTCGATAAATGGGTACCAACACAGGTTGGGCGACATTGGGTGTATATTTTTTCTATGTAAAGCGCTTAAGCTTAAGTGCTACATAATAACACATCATTATCATTTGGTCATGGACGTCTGCTTGCAATCACAGTAATTTGGTAATATGGGCCTATACACACTGATCTTAACGTTATATATGGCGATCAATTCAGGTATACATTTACATCACATTATAGTGATATCGTAACCATATTTTTCGTAGTGTACAATGCTATGTGATGCCACTTCCTGTTTTGTCAACGGGTGAAAAGTCATGTTCCATCGCTTGCCAGGATATCACTTTGGGGTGGGGTCAAATGACATCACTTCCTGTGATGTCATCAGGGGGTTAAGGGTCATGTGATGTCACTTCCGCTACCCCAGGCATTTTGGTGAAATGACATCCCTGGGTAAGGCACAGCAAGTAAACATGTTTTTCCCAAGAACACACATGTTACTCAAGTGGTGAAGCCAGAATATGAGGTCAGTTTGCAGACTACGCACTCAAATACATGTTTGCTTTACTCCTTCTATTTTTCTCTTAGTGTTTTGATTTATATTAAAATCTTTCCAATATGCGATACAAACAATCTTACAAACACTTTTTTCTACAACAGTATCCATACAATCAGAATGTACAATAAACCATTGAATATATTGAACACATCTAAAATCATCCAATATAGGTCTAACAGTTTAGCTATACTCTCACCCCTCATTAGATCTACCCAAATAATGTGGTTGCTTGTCTACTCTGCTGTCTACTCTGCTGCATATATGTTTAAATGCTTAGTTTTCAAGAGCTTTCCCTATAAAGACTACTTCAAAAGTACACAGATCAATACATACATTAAATTGACAAATATAGAAATCGTTATGGAAACCAAAAAAATGTATGATTGTAGTGTTTTTTTTGCACACCCTGAGTGGTAGACCACAAGTGCCCAAATTCAAAATCTTTTGATACAACAATATCTCCTAAATGCATTAGGCTAACTGTATATAGTCAGTGTTTGACACAGGTAGGAAGCTTGCTAGTGTGTGCAATGTATAGAAAATGTATAGATTGACACAAAATCAACCCTTATTTGCGTCACCATTTAAAAGGGGGCAGATGTTATTTTATGACTCCTTCCAAGTTCCTAGTGCCTACAAATTCACACTTATTAGGAAGAGAGGTCCCCATAATTGATCACTCCAATGATACATTCCGGTTGTCCATACACTCAGTTATATCAACAGCATGATGTTGTTTGCATTCTTTTTATAGTTAAAAGCTGGAGATTAAGGACTGCAAGGAGCCCATGAGATTGAGGTCCTGTCCTCTTGTACAGACCTCCAATGATTCCACTGGTCTCTGAAAAGGTAGTATTGCTTGTCTTCTGATCAGCAAGTATGTTCAATCATCCCCATTCCATCCTCTGATTCTCTTCTCCTTTATAAACATATCTGTTTAACTGCTATATCTTACCCGTCTTACTATCCTACTCATCACCAACGCTAGGCACTCTTGCCCTTTAACTTCATGGCCCCATTGCTAATTGGAATGCTCCCAGCTTAATTTGTCCTTACTATGTTATTGGTCAGACCCATCGACTACAACTGGACTTCACCTGCTACTACTACTCATTAGTCAACATAACCTCTCCACCCATATCCAATGTCATTCTTTGGATTTAATATTACTGGCCTTCAATGTTAACTCCTCCACTGCATATATCATCCCCTCCCACATGTGTCTATTCACTCAAACATCTCTATTTACCTTCCACTCTCACATTACCATTCCCATTCAACCACCAACCAAAAATGTCATCCTAACTTTATGGCCACTATCTCAAACAAGTCAAGGTCCCTCTAAGGTCTCCTACTTCCCCTTGCCCACTCTAATAAAGTTGCCTTCGTTGAGTTGAACACTGTACTGGCTCTCCCATTTGACAATAACTACCATTAGAACTCCTTCCCTCCCTCCACCTGCACATCATTCTTGGACCCCCCAGCCATCCAATTTCTGAGAACAGGCATCCATCTCTGCTTTCTGCTTACACCATGAGCACAAAGATCACTCCCCCACTTTTCTTACTCCTTACAAAGCCTCTCTTTCTACCATTGCACCCACTCTTGAGTCACCTTACTAAACTGATCGTATGTCGTCTTCAGCATTATAACTATGCAAACTACTCATGACTTTCAATTCCACAGTTTCCCTCTATAATCAACTCAATATACTCCCCTATCTCTGCTGATGACTGACTTTGCATCCTACCCAGCTTCCAAAAATACAATGAGTTGATTCTCGATTCTTGTGTCGATCTCTCCCACCCCCTGCCTTTTCCACATTCCACACCTGTTCTTCAAGATACAACATTTCTACCACCTCTCCTACTGAACTCATATCCATATGTTGATCTGCAAACCTGACATGTGCCTTCATTGATTGTTCACCCCAAATGATGAAAATGCTTGTCGTTGTCACCTCTTATCAGTTCTCATCCTTCTTCATCCTCTCACTCTCTACAAGTATCTTCTGAAAAAGAGACTGAAGAACCCAACTTAATAATATTCTATCAACCTACATGAGAGCATTATCTTTAACTGTATTATCAACTACCTTGAGGTACACGCACACCCCAATCTAGATCCTGAACATCCAGTGAAACTGTTCTCACCCACATTTCCAAATGTATAACCATTGCTCTCCACTCTCACCTCTACAACATACTTGATCTTATTTCTGCCTTCAACACTTTGGATCATCCCTCCATCCCCTCTTATCGTTCCTCTCTTGACTCAAAGAACACCATGCTTGGCTGGGTGTCCTATATTTCAGGCTGTAATCCTCCATTTCCTGGAACACTTTCAGCTCTTATACCCATCCTTCTCTTCACCCTGCACTCCTCCTCCTACTTGGTTCAACTATTTGCATCATTTGGGCTATGCTAACACCTCTTTGCTACTGACTAACAGATCTTGTTTCCCTCCTCTCCTTGAATCCATGATATCTCTGAAGATATTAACAATTGCCTCACTGCCATTAATCGCTGGATTATTCTACACTTTATTATGCTAAAATCATTCAAATCACAATGTATCTTGTTCGCAGCCTACTGAATGTGCCTCCCTTTCTCCCCTAAACAATGTCCTGAATTTTGCTAACCACATCATTTTCAACCTACCACGATCATTTTACACATCAACCTATTGCCACCATGGAGAAGGGCTCTACATGTGAAATGTCTTTCTCTATATATTCCTACATTTCCTATTTATATCTATCCGTAGTCTTGTCTGCTTCCAATAGCTCTCTATTCCTTTAACTTTTTTTCTGTGCTACTCTTACTCAACAACCTACCTCTCTCCTGTCCCACACTTTTTACCTCCTCTCACTTTTGCACCTTCTCGCTAATTGCCCCAATCCACTAAATACACTGAAACTGTCCATCAAAGCCATTCCATCAGCGGAATAGTTGAAGACAAGATTTAAACTCCACTGGTTAGTAAATGGAGAGGAGCCACTAACAACACAAAGACCTTGTTAAACTGTCAGACCAAATTGACATTCATGGTGATTACTCACACCATTGAACAAGAATACCTACATGTTTAAATGATTCATGTTTTGTCCACTAGTAAATATGGCTGCCCTATATTCCATTCCATTACTGCTTCACCAAGTGGCCTACTTCACCCATACTAACATTGTATTGTGTACAGGATTCCTACTGATCTCTGTCAACAATGTTTTCCAGCAATTGGAAAGACGGGGACATCCAAATTGTGAACCTTTAGTTTTAGAGTTCAACTCAAAGTGGATAAAGGACTGGAAATCGTTTCCTGTCCATTCTCACAACTTGAGAGAATTAAGCTGGAAAAAAGGTTACTGCACAGGATCTTAGGGCAATAACTCATCAGAACGATGGTGAAAAATAGAAAGCAAAAATATATAAACTGTTTAGCTCTATATAAAAGTGACGTTCTACAGAAGGACGGCGAAGCCATGTTACTTGCCCTGTCAAAAAAAGATGCTAGAATTATATGGCCATTCCTGGGTGAGAGAGGTATATTGCGATCTACATCCTTGATAAATGTGGTGTCTGAGGAGGCATGTATTGATTTTTTAGAGAAACTGTCCCGGTGAGAGGGGCGGAGGCTCCAACACCAACTAATACTAACTCAGGGTGGTCTTTTCCTATGGATGAGTTGGATATTTAAGCATGAGAATAAGACTCACCCCTCTAATTATCGGCCTATTGCCCTCCTAGAAGTGCTGGGGAAGTTGTTTGCGGCCTTCCTCCTGAGACAGCTGCAGAATTGGATTGGGAATATTAACTGTGACTGGGAGGAGAGCAGAATTTATTTTCGGTTTTAGTAAAAGGGTCTTAGTAAAAGGCCCAAGGTCAAGACAAGTGGATTATGGTCACTGTTTGTAGTTCTTACAACTGTATAATCCTTTATTAAGGAAAGAAGGTCCTTAGAAATAAAAACGTAATCTAGGTCGGCCTTCTGAAGCCCTCTCTCCCATGTTGGAATTTTAGTTAGATCATTCCGGCTCTTCTGTTTTAGTCTATGCATGTCCCAAAGTTGGGGTAGTTCTGAAAGAAGGTCACCACGGTCGTTTGCCTTTGTTGTTTTAAAGTTGGATGATTTGGATGTAATTGGTTGCCATATTGCATGGAAATCACCACGTAGTATCACATTTAAAGTCTGGTTATCAGCCAATGCCAGCTCCAGTGTGTCGGTAATTGTTTCCAAAAATGATCTGTCAGATATTGTGCCAGGATTCCAATAGTATGTTATTATAGCTACATTGCTCAAATCTTTGCTAAATGTACTTTTGGGTTTGGGAGTATAATTCACCAGTATTGCCAGGCAATATAGATTGACGAGCAAGATCTTCGATAAAGACATGCCTAAGCCTATTTTTATGGCTATTAATTGACCAGAGAAGTGACAAACTTTTTCGCCTTTTGCAGATGGTGCAATTATAGTGGTGTATCCATCCAAGTAAGGTTGAGTGTGGAGCCATGTTTCCTGGAGATATATGATGTCATAGGTCCCCAGGTTGATCTTGCTATCTTCCATTAGATGTGCTAAGCCTCTGGTGTTCCAGGATATCAATTTGAAATCTGTATTTGGTCACTGGTGGGTTTCAAAAGACTGGTATGTTAAGGACTCTAGGATGTTAGAAACTGAATCTGGTGGCTATTTCTTGTCTTTTGCCAGTGCTGCAGCAATCCACGACCAATCTTCTTCCAAGTTTTTCGGTGTTTCTCTCTATTGATCTTCAGTATTACTAGGAAATCTTACAGATGATGGTTTGGGAACTCGAGGGATTCTCCCTAAATTGAGAGGTCCTTTGTAAGTCGGTAGAGTTAGTTTTTTCAACGACTCCACAGGTTGCAACCCTCGCTCTGTGTTTGACTTCTTTTTGTAGTCCACCTGAGCGACGTCTTTGTTAGAGTAAGTTTGATTTTTATTTGAGTGGTCAACTGAAGTGAGGGCGAAGCCTAGGATCATCAGGTCATCTTTTGCGTCTGCCAGCATTTGTCTCACGATTAAGGAGGGAATATGCAGAAATGTGATGTCAAGATGGTGCTTAATTCCTAATTCCACGATCTAAAGGTTGTCCGAAGACAATAAACGCAAAGAAGGGATTTGTTTAAAAATGTGCATTATTGTACTCCTATTAAGGATCAACCTATCTTTATTGCTCTGGAGTCTCTCAAGTTTAAATGATTGGTTATTTGATTTGTCTCTTGTAGATCTTGTAGGTGAGGCACAATTCTTCCCCTTGTGGTTATTAGAGTGTAGAGATGATCTGTCATTTATGTTGAGAGTCAGTTTCTTTGGGCTGATCACAGTAGCTGTCTTGTCTAGTGTGTCTCCACTACTCTGGATTGCTGCAGAGGTTGCACTCTTCCATGGTCGAATGTCAGGGGACTTAATAGGAGATTCTTTGTGCTCTTTTTTTTCGTGTCCTTATGTATAGTAAAGAAAACGTTTCTGTTTTCGGAGAATCTTTTGTGCATCGGAACGTCTGTTCGCTCTTGGGCTTTGAGGTTTGGCGTTCATTTTCTCTTGTCTGATAAAGTTAAGAACTGCCTTACTTTTCTGTGACTCGAGTTTGATAATCTCAGGGTTTCTTTATTGACCCCCAATTCGTGGTTACAGTGGCCATACTTTATGTTAGGATCTGTAGGTATGTCAGACTCCGAGTTCTCAATTGAATAAACTGAAAGCTCCATTAGGTTGATTGATTGGTTGGAGTCATTAATCGAACGAGCTGATACTGGGGTTGCTTGATCTTTAAAGTCTTCTGGGCATCCGTAGTTTTCAAATTGTCGAACCGTTCTATCTGTGCCATTTTTAGCAAAGTTGATCACAATTGCTGGTTTTAGGTTGATGCATCTAGAATTGGTTTCTTATAATGGAGTCCGGTGTCTTGGAGTGGAAGGTGTGAACACACAGAGTTTGTCAGTTGCGGTTTCCAGTATGGCTCATTTTCTATGAGTTCTATGATTGGGGCAATTGGATTGCAATAATCTTGGGCCGGAGATGTCGAGGAGACCTTAGAGCTAAATGACAAGTCCATTGTCTGGCGTCCTCTTTCATGTTGATGCAGTTGCGTGACTTCTTGAGGTTGGTTATGTTTGCCATAAACTGTAATATATCCCTCCAAAAAAGTTAATTTGCTGTGCATCAGAGCGATTAACTCATGCAATCCATCATAAAGCTTGGGGAATGGGACAAGCGCTATAGTCACAGTTGACATAATGCTTAAGAGATCAGGTATTTTTTGGAGTTGTCAGTAGGTGTTGTCTCCAGATCTTCCCCAGAACACCTACTTTTAGAGTTTGAAGGAGAAAAAGCTGTGTTAGGGAACGAGTCTGAGTTCTTATATTATCTATAACTGCAAACCTTGTCATAGCTATTGTAATTTGGAGTTTCAGAGTAGGCTGTTCTTGCACCGTATGATGGCTGGCCGTGGAGGGAGATTAAACCCTCCAACGCGTGGGGGTCATTGTGTTTTCTAGAACCTCCTTCATCCAAGGCATCAGCCCCTTGAATCTTCTGAGAACCAATAGTTACAGGAGCTAGTATGGATCGGGGAAGGAATGTTTCACTTTTACTCATGTTTTTCATTACAGGCATTATGGTTGATAGAAGTTGGAATCGCAATTAGCACATCCCTAGGCGAAAATGTCAATGGTTCTCTGACGTGATCTCTTGCATTAACAGGGTTGGGATTTTATCAGGTGCCACAAACTCCAAGTTTCTTGTTCCCGGCTTAGAGGTTACTGCAAGTACAGTTGGGACCAAATGGGGGCCCTGAACTCTGAAAGTCTCTGGACCGAAGTGATCTGTTGGTTTTGTTCTCAAGTCTTGGTTCGACATACTACCAAGAAGGGAGGAGTAGTAATAAGATCCTGTTGGGATCCTTCTAAAATGTCTACGTCTGAGAGTGCATGGGCGGGTGGAATGCTTGGTCTTCCAGGCTCACCTTTGGTTTAAAAAAAAAGTGTAGAAGGCTTTTTGAGATAATGGGGCCTTTTGGTTTGATTTTCCTAAACAGTCTTTTTGTGGGTTTGTGGGTTTTTTGAGAGTCGGGGTTGTGGTTATCTTAGGTTCCTTAAACTGCGCTCCCCCCGCAAGGACTTTTTTCTGATGGTCTACTACGTTGTTTAATTTCTTGTGTCTTTTGCTGCGTTTGTTTAATAGATTTTTTTCTTCCTCTTTGTTTTCTTAGGTAGGTTTGTGCTGGTAGTTGGGCTTTTCGTATTTAAAGAACCAGAATCAGTAGAGAGGTCGAAATTTACAAAGGGTGAGTTGGTTACATCTTTTTTTTCACCCGTAACATTTTGAGGAAGGAAAAGTTAGTATAAGGGGGAGGTAGGAAGGAGTATTGGCCTTCTCCGTAAGGCCATCTAGTCCATCTGCCAGAAAGGAGGCATGGAGGCTAGGTGAGAAGAGGGCCACACAAGGATTTCCCCGTCCCTCTTCCATTTCCCCCTCGGTCTAAATCGTCGGCCAAATTGGTCGTCGGAGATGAGTTGGTGTGAATCTCCACTTCAACTTGTAGGACACACTTGAAGAGAGTTGATGGCCCAGATGTAGTGTCGGCACTCGCCGCCCATTGTTCAGCAAGTCTGGGATCGGACCTGTAAGCTTGCCCACCACCAGGCAGGCTGGTCCTGTTCCAGGACCTTTTGTTGAGCCAGGGGCCTGCCCAGACACCTGCTCAGAAACCCAATCATCGATGTCTTTTGTAACTGACCTGGCCGCCTCCCCAAAGGGTTGGAGGCCTCCCGGCAGCTGAAGGGGAGGTGTTGCAATGTTATTTGTAGTGTCTGGCGTATTGAATTTAAAAGACGCAACATTCTCGTCATTTTTAAGGTGTGGGTTGTCCGTGGCCCCACGAGTTAGCCTTTGATCAGTTTTTTGCGTGAGTGATCCCGTTCTGCCCTTAGGGAGGAGTTGGTCTTGTTTTTTTTATTCCAATGCTGTATGTGTGCAAATGCAACGTCAGTGATTGCATTCGTATATGGAGTTCTTTTTTCTTGTCTGGACTCCATTTGACAGGAGGCCGAACACCACGAAGAAGCTGAACAGAGCAGCCGCTCCGACAGATAGTGAAGTTGATGGCACCCTGCTTCAAAGCAAACGAGCCGCCACTTGAGCGCACGCAGCTATGGAGATCAAAGGGCAAGCCCCGCAGTTTCTCCGATGCTGCGAGCGCTCACAAGTGGCCTCAGCTGTTCCCAGGCTTCACACACACCCTCCTGCTAGCTCAATGATTGGAAGGTGAGCCCGCTAGATCTAGGATGCTAGGCAGCAAGAAGGCAACAGGTAACAGGAGAGCGTCTGTGGGTCGCAGCTGATTTATAGGTGTTAGTGAGAGCAAAGTGTACTTACAGTTCGCTTCTTAGGAGAATGAGTAAAGTCTCAATGTGAATGGTCGCACACGCTCGGCGATGGTTTGGAAAGGTGTAGGCAGGCGATTGAAGGCAGTTACGCCAGACCCACACCGCACCTACCAGGGTGCACAGTGATCTTAAGGGCACAAGGCACGTTATTGCAGCAGTGTTGACAATCCAAAGATAAAAGCTTTTCCAAAAGCGCTGTAATTCGGAAGAAAAGCGGCAGTACCTATTCCTGCCAACTGTCACTTGACTTTATAATTGTTTTATGATGGGAGATTTTTTTTTTAATGATAAAGGTTTATAATAAATCAAAAACAAAACAAACAATGAAAAAAGTAAAGCATGATATATTAACGTTACATGTTAACGTCAAGGTTTAGACAAACATTTCATTTCAGGAGTTCCATTGTTCAAGGTTTGAAAGTGAATCCAAGCTTGGTGTTGTGAAAAGTGTATGAAACGCAGAAGTCAAACTCGTTCTAACAGTTTTCCAGTTTCAAATTGACAGATCTGAGCTCGGTGCACCTTCTGGAGATGAGAAGCATGTGTAATGATTTATATAGACTAAAGTGTTTCTTTCACACAAGGCTGTGTCGTCCCAGTGGAGAATGTTGGCACTGTATAAATGGATCTCGCATCCAATTGCATTGCCTTTTCTCCACATCAAGGTCCCACCTAGAAATGGCACACACCTATGTCTCCTGGTGCATTGCAAGCATGCGTTAATATTATTCCTGTTCAGACAGAGGAAGGCTTTACTCACAATGCTAGAATGCCTTTAAAATCGAAAAACTTTTTCAAGTAAAGTAACGTTACATTGGTATTTCCACATTAATCGAAGAAGGTGGGTTAGATCATCCGGCAGCACAAGTGAAGTCGTTACACCTTCACAGATATTACCGTGAATATTATTCATGTGTTAACTGAACATTTGAAACTATTTAGGAAGTTTACTGATATTCTTGCATGGGCAGCTACTATATTAGCATGACATGTGCTTTTGAATGGCATGCATGTGCGGGATATTTATTTTTGCATCTACTGATGTCGCTCCTCTGTGAATTGCAGCATGGCATCCTATAGTACGTCAATTTGAGTTGCTCCAGGGCAAGACAGTCTCTGTTTACTTGTTCATAAAAACTCAGTTATTAGGCCACAGTGGTCCCCCTCGCCTTTTAACACCATTTTACGGATATCAGCAGCTTTGAATCTGATGATATGTTTTAAGAAAATACAATGCAATGCCAGAGAAAAATGTCTTGCTCAATAGAGGTGGTACTATCACTACTGCACATTATTCCAGCTAGGATAGACGTCATTAATGACTCTGGTTAAAACTGTTGTAAATACGAGCAGTGGAAGCTGTGTATTTACACAGTAAATTGTTAAAAGGAGGAAATAGGTGACATTAACCACACTGCGGTGGCAAGAGAAAAGACATGTTTAATAGAAGAAGAATTGGCCAAAACTACACAGGAAATATTCACCACATAGAAAGGAGGCAACTGTAAACAAGCCACTGCAAATTAAGACTTCGTGGTACTTTTCATCTTGTGTTGCTCTGTTGAAAACTATGTTGTGAATTGATCAAGCAATGGCATGACTTGGGAACATTGTGTGTGGAGCGGTTGCAAATCATGTTGTGACTACGGATTCATTATTGGCATACCCACAACTCATTTGGAGAGTGTCACCAAACTGCACTCAAGTCGCCTTCAGAAGAAACACACTACCAAGTAATGTAACGGGTTCATGCTCCAAGCAAGCCTTCATCACCTACACAAATAGGTATATCTCTACACAGGTGGCCAGATCATACACCTGGCCTAGTTCACCTGTTGCATGGGACTATGGAGTTTGGAAATGCAGAATCATTGCATCCTTCTGAGGTGGACAAGTTGACACGCATTACATTGGCTAATAATAAAAAAAAACATTATTATAGAACATGAAGTAGGAGGAAACTGTCATGAATAGTATTATACTATTGCTGTATTCCATGCACTCACCCACTCAACATATCTGACTTCAGCCACCTTAGGGACAAAACTGGTTTGGAGAATGTTATAGAAGAACTCCAAAAAGAGATAGGGTGAGCTGGGGCATAGTGTGCGTGCAGAAGTGGTGATGCGGTTTTGGTGGTTCGTTGGCTTGACAGCAGCAGTTAACTCTAACCCTTCTTAATACCAAAAGGCCAGCAAGACTTTCAAACTCATCTCTTCATCATCCCCATTTCTTATGATTTTTTTTCTCGTCACTCTATTGCTTCTGTATTCCTGATGTACATTCTATTTGCACTTTCCCCCATACTGCCCTGTACCCTCCCCTCTATCTGTATACTCCTATATACTCTGTGAGTTTGTCTCTTCCTATCCTAGTTTTCCTCATTTACATCAATAATTTCCCCTCGTTTTATTTTGTACCCCCTTCGCTTAACTTCATTCTTTCCTTCCCATATTTATCACACCTTTCCCAAAAAAACTTCTGATACAGTCTCTATTGAATGGGGAGGACATATTCTGTTATAGAGTCTCCACCATCAAGCGGGAGGGTGTACTCTTCTACACCCTGGGGGACATTTTATTTGTATACACGGTAGCAGCCTTCAAAGGAGTTTATTCTGAGACATACTCCATACCACTGATGGTGTTAAGGAGCTTTGGTCTAACACAGAGTCACCCCCTCCAACTGTGAGTTTTGATGCAGAGTCTACCCCTTCAGGAGGGAGGTTCTAGTCTGATATAGAGCCTCTGCCTTCAAGTGAACGTTTTTCTTCTGACACAGTGTTAACCTGTTCAGGTGGGAGTACCTATTTTCTGTAGAGCGTCTCCCTTTAAGGGACAGGTTTTATTTGGATACATAAGGGGAGGGGGTGCATTTTGATACAAATGCTTGCCCTAGAAATTGGAGTTGTGTTTTTCTGCTACAGATTATCCATCTTCAACAGGGAAAGTTCATTCAGGTACAGAGTCCACTGGTATCATGCATAGAGTTAATTCTGTTAAATAGTAGAACCTTTCAAGTTATGGAGTTGCTTTTCTATAGTGTTTCCCTCATAACAAGGGAATTTATTTTCATAATGAGTCTCCCTGTTCAAGGGGGGGGGGGGTTCATTTTGAAATATTGCCCCTATTGTTAAGGTAGAGGGTGTGCTTTCTGATACAGAGGACTTGATTCACAGAAGTGTTGTATAATGGCACAATCCCATAGGAAAACACTTGGTGTATCAGGCCCCTAGTCTCACCTTACAAGTGGGAATCTCCCCCTTCAAGTGGGGCAGTTATTCCGACACAGAGTCACAGCCTTTGAGAGGTATCTTGTATTTTGGGAAGGTTTTATTCTGATACTGAATACAGACCATTTTTGGATACAGCCACTTCCTTAAATGCCCTCTCCCACTTTCAGGGGGAGAGTTTCCTCTGATTCAACGTCACCCTTGAAGAGACATGCCTGAGAAACAATGGTTGTCTGTGTGCAGGTTTTTCTGATTTTTGGGTTATTTCCTCTGCAGTCTGCCAGCGTGGCTCAGGGTGCCCTACTAAAGAATGCGCAACCTTGGTAAGTAGGTCATGCTGTAGGTTTGAAGAACTGGTCACCATTGCTAAGGATTAGGGAATAGTAACTTCTTGTCCCTTAAGCTCTGGCACTGGTGATCATCTTACAGATGTCAAAGTTTATTAGCATCCCATTACCAATTTTTTCACAACCAATAGTTGAATGGCAAAACTAGCCCTATCCATGTGTAATAAGAGCCTCATTCTTATTGGGCAATTTTAATCTAAAGATGGGTCAAGACATGGAGTCCTCTATTGGTCGCAAGGATTTAGAAATGGCATGCGATAGCCCAGAACAAAATATATGTTTGACGAAGGAGGATTCAAGCAAGTGTTTACTTGACTCATGTATACAACAGTTCTCGCTAGTAGAGCTAGATGGTAGATGCCTGTGGAATAACCCCCTTAAAATTACCTTTAGATTGGGGTCTAGAGAAGCGCAACTTGACTATTGCCTAATTGATTGTTTT
Organism: Ambystoma mexicanum; assembly: GCF_040938575.1. Lineage (NCBI taxonomy): Eukaryota > Metazoa > Chordata > Amphibia > Caudata > Ambystomatidae > Ambystoma > Ambystoma mexicanum. The sequence goes on from NC_090921.1 coordinate 918,659,759, forward strand.
GCATATACTCACGTGTGTCATTTTTATGCTCACTTCAAATCAGAAAGTGCTCCTAATCCTATTTTCCTATCATGGAAATAGGTGGGTTATGTTAAACATGGCCCATGAAGACAGGGTATATCTTAAAATCATTGGCTCTGTAAAGTTTACTGGAGATGAGCTGGCGATAATCTTGTGTAAAGAGGATGTAAATGAATTGGCTGAAGTCATATGCTCTAGGGCCAGTCCACATGGCCGAGTAATTGGGGCATATGAGGATCTGACTAATTTAATTTCCAGGGAGTATTGTCCGAAGTAATCTATGACAACCATTCCTGCCAACACATTGCGTCAAGCGGCGCCCTGGTATGACAAGGAATGTTTGATGGCAAAATGTGAGCTCTTTCTGGGTGACAAGGTGTAATAACAGTATAAGAGGTAATTTACATGATCTCAAAGTGGCCAATAAAAAACGTTTAAAGGAAAATAAGATGTGTATTGAGTCCCAATGGGATTATCAGACAAAATGGTGAGTGGAAATGATAGGGGCCTTGTTGTTCAGGGTTTTGGTATTAGAAAAAGAAATGTATGTGATCAGACCCACCCTTCCACTTTGGTTATGCATTATAAACAGATCTTGTTTAACAGAAGTGTATTAATTGAAATGAAGGGGTATGTTTACCTCGCGCAGTGTAGTTTTTACCTTGCAAGAGGTGTTAAAAGCTATTCGAGGGTATTAAAGTGGATAAGGCCCCAGGCCCTGATGGCATAAGGCTGGATGTTTATAAACTGTTCCAAGGCTGCTGGGCTGCCATCTTCTTAGGTGTCTTCAATGTGATTGCCCAGGTCCAAGTCCTTCCGACTTTATGGACCAGAAGTATCATTATCCCTGTTGTTATAAACAGTTTGTGCTGTGATTGTCACTGCTATCGCCTAATATCTCTCCTGCATATGCTTGGAAAGATTTATGCAAGCTCCCTCACTTCAAGATTAGGGATCTATGTGATCACTGCGCCGCCTGTAATTCCACCGACGGAAATATCAACTCCAGATAGTTCACTTTTGGCTGCATGCCCCTGCCCACAATCCTCCAACCCGCACCCCTAACTTACCTTCACTGTGGTGCACTTCTGTGTGCGCAGCAGACTGCCTTGTACACATGCGACGTCAGCACCTCCCACTTACATGGGGCGGTGCTAATGCTGCTGGGTCAGTTTCTTTTTCTTTCTTAACCACTGCTTACTGTAATGGTAAGTGGGGGACACCCCCACAGCTCCAACTCCAGTTACTGTGACCAAGGAGAGCGGGGACCCCTCTGCTTGAGGACAGTAATGGGAGTTAGAATATTGTGTAGGGGAAGTTGCAGTAACCTAGTGGTCGCAGTTATTTTTGCAAAATGTTTGTATATTTCGAAGATTAGCGGAGTCAGTGATGGTGGATATTATATTGCCGATCTTTCCGGGCGCATTGAGTATGGGCTATGGGATAATAATACATTGCTTTGTTCTGAATACTGTAATTGAAAAGTATAGGGACTCAGACAAGTCAGGGTATTTACAGAATGTCTACACCAGGCAAGGCCGTGGACACATTATACAGGGCAGCTCTCTGGAGTAAATTATTTAAACTTGAAGTCTTGTGGGGTTACTTCAGCTTATTATTTGTCTATATGCCAAAACATCAGCATTTGTACGTAGCCGCTGTGCTGATATGCAGTCTGTGGAGTTTGGCAGGGATGCCGGTTAGCCCCCTTGTTATTTATAATCATTTATTCCGATTTTCATAAATGTTGACAGCAAGGTTGAATATCCCCACCATAAATGGATGAAGTTACCCAAACCTTTTGTAAATCGATGGCATGATTCTTTTGGATCTCATTCCAAAAGACTTTACTTATAGTCTGAGTTATGCAGCAATTTACTTTGAGACTCATGTTCTGAGCTGAATTTGACCAAATCCAAAATAGTTACCTTTGGCACAAAAAAGTCCAATAACGTGTGGAAGATTAATAACGTGAATATTGAGGTTACTGATACCTTCAACTATTTGGAGACTCTGCTCACAAAGAATTGTAGTTGAGGTGCCGATTTGGGTATGCCAGAAATAAAGTTTAAATGGGGCTGGGGGGCCTGGCCAGCTTTTATTACAAGTTTGTGTGTAAAAGGCTACATGAATGTCTTGAGGTCTTAATCCCAAAGTTAATGCTGCTGTATCTTATGGCTGTGAAGTATGGGGTCATTCGGACTTCAAGGCATTAGATTGTATTAAAAAAAAAAATTTTTTTAAGGAGGATACTCCTGCTTTGGCTCAGCGTACCAGGGAAAGTGCTGCGTGCGGATTTGGGTGTCCGCAGAATTAGTATTTTAGCTCAGCGACAATATCGTCAATTTGCAGGAATAATGTGTAGTGGTTGTTTAGAAAAAAACGAACATCAAAAATGCAATAGGGGAAATGTAGCCTCAGTTTCCTCAAGTAAAATATCCCTGTCTTAAAAAAAGTATATATTTGTGTACGCGCTGGGGTTTGGATGTTACAAAGTTGACTAATGGCAAAATAAATAGGACGGTCTTAAAAAAGATGTGCACCTACTTTGATTACAAAAGTATGACAAGCCATAGTATGAATTTAAGCTCATTAAAACACTTGCTGCTAACCATGTGCCTCAGACTGACAATGGTATTGTAAATCTGCGGTCCCCGGAATGCAGAAAAATCACCTTAATGGTGAGACTAAGGGCCCGATTCATGGAATATTTGTCCGGTACACAGTGAATTCGCACTTTTACTGCCGACACAAACCATGCAAAGTGTATTTTTGCTGTGCACGATCCGGGCAAAGTCAGCTCATCGTCATTTTTGCAGTAGAAGATGACTTTGCCCAGACTTTGCACTGCGCAAATACACTTTGCACGGTTCCATAAATCAGGGTTTGTGTCGGCAGTGCAAAGTCACTTTTCAGCAGTGCAAATTCACTTTTAACCGGGCAAATATTCCATGAATCAGGCCCTAAATGTTTTACCTTTGAGGGGGCATATGGGTTGACTTGCCAACACTAGGCTCTGTGCATGTGGATCAGGGGTTACAGAAAGCATTTTACATTGTATGCTGATTTGCAACCTTTTGTCTGAAATTTGCATATTTTAGATCAGGGGCCATTTTATAACAACATCAGAACTATGACTGTGGCAACAGAGCTCCTTCTAAGTATACATGATATGAATGTATTCATTCATATTTGTGAATTTGTCAAAGCTGTGTGTTATATTAGATTGCACTCTTTAGCCATTCCTGGAAATTTGATAGGATTTTAACCATCTGTTGTATCGTTCGGGGATTTGTATTGTAATGATTCTTTTGTAAAATCATTACTTTTGTGGAATACACTAATTATTGTATTGTATAATGGTGCAAGCTGCATACACATGGATGTATCTATCTTCAAGAGGAAGGATTTACTCTGATATAAAGATCATTCCTTCAAGGGAAATAGTTTATTCTGATACAGACCCTTCCACCTCAAGGCGTGAAGTCCTCATCCCCAAAATCAAGGGAAGAGGGTATTCTGCAGTAGTGCCTCCAGATCAAAGGGTCGTTTTATTGTGATTCAAAATACCTATAGTTTATTTGGACACAAAGTCTATCTCTTGGGTGGACTGTGTACTCTGAGACGTAGGGCCTGACTCACAGAGCGTTTTCCTATGGGATTGCACCATTATAAAACATGTCCTTGAATCAGGCCCAAAGTCTTTCCTTCAAGCAGTCGTGTGTTCTGATTTCTTATTCCCATCGGTGAAGGTAGGGACTATGAGAGAGGGCATTATGATACAGAGTTGCCCCTGTAAGTGGGTGTTTTATTCTGCTACGGTCTCACCCTGCAAAGGGCAGCGTGTTTTCTAATACAGAATTCCCCGCTCTGAAGGAGGCAATTGATTATCTTCCATATTCAACCAATTCAAGCTTAGAGGGCATTCTGAACATGTGTTTCCTCCCTTTCAATGGATAGGTGTTATATTGATAAACCATCATTCCATATCTTTGCAGTGGAGAGCTTATAACGATACCTTCAAGGAGGAGAATGTATTCTTATTTGTATGCATATGCCTTACCTACAAGTGGAAATGATAAAGATTCACCCCCATAAAGGGTTAGGTATTATTTATATATATAATCCGATTATTCAAGGGGGAAAGCTTATACTGATATAGAGTCTTGCTACTTCAGGAGGGTCGTTATATTTGTATACTGTGTAACTAGCTTGAAAGAAAATCCTTTTTGCTGATAGTCACCCACTTCAAGGGGATGAGTTCCTTCCAATTCATAGTCTCCTTCAAGGGAGCATATTTATGATGCAGTGTCTCCCCCTATAAGTGGGAAGACTTAGGACCTAATTCATGTTTTTTTGTTTTTTCTGTGTGGTGCAAAGTGACTTTGTACTGGTGCAAGCCGACTTTGCACTGCCAACAAACACCCTGATTCACAGAGCTGTGCAAGGTTTATTTCTGCACCACACAGAGAATTCCATGAATTAGGCCCCTAGGCCTTAATTTAGCACTGCAAAATTACTCTTTACCACGCTAAATGGGCGTAATTCACAGTGCAAAGAGCACTTTTGCTGTGCAAAGTGACTTTGTACTGCAAAAATACACTTTGCACCGCTCTGTGAATCATGATGTTTGTTGGCAGTGCAAAGTCACTTTGCACCGTGCTAAGAATTCCTAGAATGTGGCCCTCAATTCGGTAACAGAGCCTCCTGCTTTAAGTGGAGTGTTCTGCAATATTTAAATCCTGACTGGATTATTCTAAAAACCTTTCTGCTATTGCAGAAACTCTCACCTGAAAAAGGCCAGATAGTGCAAGATTTAAAGTGCGAGGCAAATGAAGTTATTTTTAAGAAAATATTTCTCCAGCGGGGGTGTGGTGGTGGGATTTGATTTCAGATGAAATTCTCCAGGGGATACTTTATTTCAGAACAATGTTTCGTGGGGCAGGGTTTTTTTTTTGGGGCACTGTGAGCGCTCTAGTCTATATAGTATAAATGCATAGTTAGCAAATAATGTTCAGTAAGAATATTGTTTTTCTAATGAGATGGAAGCCTCAAACGTTCTGTTCAGGGTGCGAATATGCATTGTACATCGTGTTTAAGCATTATCGCCTGTGTTAACTTGCCAATATTGGAAAGTATACAAACATCATATGCAAGGAAACAATAATTTAAAACAATATAAGAGGTATCAATTTACAGATGTAGCCAACAAAATATAAGATTGCTTTATTAAGTGGAAAATCCAGCAATTGTACGTTCTCCTGACATAATGATGCACCAGGAAGATTTCTTCTGGAAAATCCACCTACTTATATAATACTTTCATTACGAAAGTGTATAGCAAAACATGTTAAATAAAGCATTCACAGACACATGAAATAAGATTTCAGAAATGCCACCAGAGTATTCGTGCAGCATCATAAATCACAAGGCTGCTGGTAATATAGGTCAAGTAATCAGAAGACTAAGGAGGGATGTTCCATTCGTAATTATACATTCGGGAATTGCTAATTATGTTTTGTGTTCAAACCTCTGTATTGAATTTTCTTTAAACGTGGAGGACGTACCTTCTAGTGAATGTCATGTGCAGAACTACATGAAGCACTCCATAGATTGATGTATTCAACCTAATTTGACAATAACTTTAGTATAAAATAAATGATCATCCGTGTATACACATGTGCTGCATATATGCCAAGTGAAATACTTCCCCCTGTAGTAAAAGGTTGGTGTGCTTGTTCAAATATTTGAATATCTAAACATGTTTTCACTAGTGCAGAAATGAAGCAGCTTTGTTGTTTGTGTTATTTTTTCTACGTGGAACAACAAGAAATAGAGTGAACACATTACGTTTCACGTTATGCAATTGATAACATTTTTAGCACCCGTGCAAATGTTGGAAAATCTGAGTTATCATGACAGGACATTTGTCTACCACCTGCAAACATTACACATCTGTTGCCTTTTGTTGAGTTATTACTCTAATGTGTGGCAACCTGGATGTTAGAATAGTTACTCCTCCACTTTGCCTGCAGAAATCGGTGGTATTACCATCCAGTAATTTCGCTGGCGATGATACTGTCTATGATTACAGCAAGAAAGATGTGATAATGCTTTGGTTGTCTGCTTGAAATCATGGCTAACCACAAACTGGAGGCTGGAACTTCAAGCAAACATGTGCCTTCCAGTCCTGAAAACAAAGGCAAACAAAGGCTCGAGACATCTGTGTGCGTGCACTTTGAAAAACACACCCACAAGCATTTTATCTCAATTTGCTAAGGCACTTGATGGAAAAGAATTCAGCAGTTATTGTATTTCCTCTTATATTTGGTAATTTAATCTGTTTACGAGAGAACCGCTGTCGATTCTCTATGGATAACTGAGAAAGAGTAGAAAGCCCTAATCTGGGAAATCTCAGCAAATTCTGTCAAAATAAATACAAAATAACATACGATTATAAAATGGTACTTTAGGCAACCCATTTCCAATCGAAAGGGTTTTACTGATATTTGAACACATTATCAGTTCCAACCAGGAATAAAAAGATGATTGGATTGTAATGATGATGGTGACTTTGCAGACCGTTTGCTGATGGACCTGTTATGTTGTTGTCAACTCACTTCTCCTGGGATCTATTCTGCCACAAGAAACACTATATTGTAAATTATCAACTAGCCACCATCAAACGTATGTTTGTTGTTTGCATGCACTCAAGTTGCATCGGCCAGTGGACTGTGAGTTGCTTCTATGATGGTGCCTAAAATCTTAGTACAAACTTAATCACAGGATTGTCCCTCACTGCTACTATAATTTAGTAAACATTTGCAATGAGTAAGTAGATTGTGATGATAAGGGTGTTAAGGATGGTGACCTGGGGCATCCGAGGCAGCATGATGGCTGGGAGTGATGAGTGCAACTTGGTGGTGTGGAACACTGACACCTAATTTACAAAAGGTTAACTGTGGCTCAAAGGGACTTTGTGCTGCAAAAGTACACTTTGAGCAGTGGTAAGCACCATTTTCCTATTCACAGATCAGACTTTTTGCTTGCCCTTCCCAATTAGCCCCTTGCACAAGCGAGCGCTGTGCTCTTTGCTTTTACTTTACATTACATCATTTATATAGCGCACTGTGGACCCTTGGGCATTGAGGCACTAGCAAAAAGACAAATGGTATACAAGACATGACATTGCATCTACAGGGTAATCTCGCCATCATGGTTTCTGGCAAAGCAGTCTGTGAAATGTATGCAAATAGATATGTTTTTAGATCTTTCTTGAAATCTTCAGAGAGCTTTGGAATATCAATGAGCGAGGAAGTTGATTCCACAGTTTTGGGGTAGTGAATTGGAAGGCTCCTTTCTCGGCTTTTGAGGATCTACTCCTAGGAATTGTGAGTAGATACTGACCGGAAGATCTTAATTCTCGACCACATGCGTTTTCGGTAATGACGTTCTGTGGATAGTTAGCATTGCTTTCTGCCTTGTCTGCATTTAAAGGTAATTGTCAGGATCCTGTACTTACTGCTTGCTTCCACCGGAAGCCAGTGCAAAGAGCACCTAGCCGCTGTTACATGGTCTCTTTGCATCAGCCCTAATACCACTCTGACCACCTTATGCTGCGTTATCTCTAATCTTTGGACAGCTCCTTTTTTAGACCTACTAATAAACTACCACAGTAGTCTGTTTTTGCACCAATTATGACTTTTGCGATTGTTTCTTAATTTGCCTGTGAGATGAGTGGCCTGAGGTGGTGGAGCAGTTTGATGTAGTATGCATATGCCGAGATTACACTAGTGATGTGGTTTGTCATAGACAACATTTGATCTAATGTTACTCCTAGCATTTAAAGTTTTGATACCGGTTTGATATGATCTGAACCCAGCCTAAAGGATTGACATTTTCTATCCAGCTTGCTCATGGCGGCAGACCTTTCTATGATCATCAGTTCTGTTTTTCTTTTATTTAATGATAGGTTGTTATTGAGCATCCAAGTTTCAATTAAGTTGAACAATCTATTTAACTCTGCCTCGTCACGTGAATGGCATCCGGGGAGCGGGACGACACATTGTGTGTTGTCCGCATAGTTAGAAAATATCCCCTCTGCTTCCAATTGGGCAAAGAATGGTACCATAAACAGATTGTATATACTAGGGGAAGTGCGGGCACCCCGCTTGGGATTACTATCTATACTCGTTAAGGGCCAATGAAGGCAAAGGATGCAGAACATGCATATCTCCTCATTAAAGGAGGACAATCAGGAATAACGTGTGTGCGTAGGGAGGCACCATGTGAATGACAAATACACCCCATCAGCACCTTAGTAAACCGTATTCACAGAAACAATAGAAAAGGGTAACAATCCAACTGCACCCATCACCCTTATAAAAAGTGCATTGCAATCCCAACTAACAATGGATTGCCACAATGCCATGTCCTGCATTGCTAGCACTGATATTACTACATGGGAGGAGGAGGAAGAGGAGGGACATAATCTGCCATCCACAAACAACAATAGTTGGAATGCCAAATGTGGAGGTATGGAAGATAATGCTTCCCTTCCCATATCATCCTAGACCTGGTCATGAAGTGGGAGAATGGCCTGGTTTCACCCACCATGTGCTCACAGGCAGCAGTACTTCTGGCCAAAGTGCTATCAGCCTTACACTTCATGGCCACTGGATCATCATGGAACACTTGTTTACAGGTTTGTTATACATAACGTATCATAACATATCAAATCATATCATTGTTGGTGGTGTATCACAGACCAGACAATCAAGGTACCTCCACCAGGTTGTCCGCTGCATCCTAGCAGGTGTGCATAGGTGCATTGACATGCTATGCACACTGCAAGCAAGGCAAAGGGTGTGTCAGGAATTTGATGAAGTTGCCCACTTTCCACAGGTCCTGCCAGCCATTGACTGCACCTATGTAGCAGTGCAACCCCCACGTGACACTCTGCACATATATCACCACAGGAAACATTGGTATTTGATACATTTGCAGACAATCTTTGATGCCAAGGGACACAGCATGCATGTGAATGCCAATATACCAGGATGCACGCATTATAGCTACATCTTGTGTCATTCTCCTGAACACCAGGCCTTGGTATCAGATACCTTTGGCAACACTTGGCTCATAGGTGAGTATCAGCTATCACGCACACACAGTCACATGAAACACATAAATACAAGAAATTACTGAACATGCAATCAATAACCATGTACCCCTTTGCAGGGGACAGTGCCTATCCACTGTCAGCATTCCTGTTGATATAGATCAGGAATCCAGCCACCCCAGGAGAGGGGCAATACAATGCAGCACACATAGCCATTAGGGGCATAGTGGAGTGCACATTTGGAGAGCTAAAGTCATGTTTCCATTCCCTTCACCACTTAGCTAGTGCATTGCTATATGCATCTCCTGTAGTATGCAAAATCATTGTGGCATGCTGTGTCCAGCATCATATTGGCACACGTCATGGCATAGCAGTAGAGGTGCAGGAGAACTTGCACCCTCATTCACAAGCACCATCCATTCCCTTAGCAGGTCAAAAGGCACAGAGACTAGACACACATAACAAGGTAGTATAGGCCTATGTCACATACATTACAAACCCAGTGGCACACGCACACCAAAGCTTCTATGTCCCAGGCCCAAAAATCCAAACATTGCAAAGCCAGTCCCCGAAAAAAAATGTCTCCATGCCATGTGTTCCCATGAGTTGCATGCATCAAGTCCAACCAAAATGGCTCACTGAGGACCATATAGATGAACTACCTACAATGAGCAAGTTCTTGGTCACTGCTTGCACAGTTTCCTTTTTGGCCTTCCCTCCGTTTCACCCTCGATGCACCACCTTTGCTGTGTTCCTCCATGTTTACCTCGTCCATCACCTCTCTACCTCCTATCACAGTTTTCCATGCAACATACACCTAATTTCTATCATCACCCTCCTGCACTCACACAACCACTACTTTAACACCAGATTACTCAGATGATGCACCACTCACCTCTGACAGCCTTTCAGCCACCTAGGGACACACCACAACCTTCTTCACACATCCACTGTTGCACCCAACTCCACCCCATCTACCATGCCACTGACCACTCAGTTGCACACTCACCTGACTGCGATCTTGATGCTGAGTCTCTCTGCACCATTTTGCTGGTCCTGCTCACCTGTCATGTACCTGCTCCTGCAATGCGGAAAAACAACAGCTGCCCAGCCACTGTACTTGTTTATTTTCCTTTCCCTCTACACACTTCACCCAATCCATTCCTGCCACTTACATCTTCTTACCCCATCTCCTCTATTTAACCCTACGGAATGCCCTGTAATGCCCTGTACCTCCACAGAGTCATGATCATGCCCTTCCTATAAATCCGCCATCATGACTCCTGCAGCACCCTGTACCACTGCACACAATCCATACCAGTAGTGAATGTCTCCTCCACATCTCAACAGGGGGGCGTACCTCTACACTTCTCTTTTCTTACCCTACCCACTACCCTGCTGCACATGGCATGTGTGGGCATAACACCTGATGTCCCCTGGTTCACTCTCCAAATACTCTGAAGCCCCACACCTCCTCTGCTACCCTGCCAGCTCTCCTGTCATCTGTGGCCACATTGGTTGGTGGGTGCCTGCCCAGATACCCACTCTCTGTCCTGCTCCCCAGAACACCCCCTTCTCCCCTATGTATGAACAGTTGTAGCACATGTGTCGACAACCCCTTACAGATCTCTCATAAATCCATGAGCTCTGCAGTACCTCTGCCAACCTCAAGTCCTACTGCTTCCTGTGTGTCCTCCTGTCCCTATGTCCCATGCACTATAAACACAAAAGACCCACAGCCTCTCTCAGCACCCTGTATCCTGATAAAGTTCCTCACCTGCCGCAATCTCCATGTTTAATCCACCCTGCTCAACCCACTCCTGGGTTGTCTGTTTCTCAATGTGTATGCACCTACATCCACTGGGTTGACATCCTATCACCGAGGCACTCCTTGTGTCAGTGTGCCTACCTCAGAGGCATCCCCCTCCAACTCCACCTGACCTATCATGGCGACACCAACATAGCCTGCTGCCACATGCATGCCCCACCAATTACACCAAATCCCACCCTTTGTGTCTCTCGGGGTCCATGCCCCCCTTCCTTTGTTATTCAACCCTAACCACTGGCCCAGGCAACAACTGTCTAGGAAGATGGTCTCCTTTCAAAATCACAGGAACAAACATTCAAACATCCCTCAATACATCACTGACTCATGAAACATACATGTATAAAATGTTGTGCTAACTCTGACACCACTAATGGTGTAGGGTATTTCCTGCCATGTGAAAACCATAGGGACACCATTGCCAGATCATCTTCCTGTAACACACAGCCAATATGTGTCTAGGCAAATGTACAACAACGTTGCTGCTGTTGTGTGGCAACCCCACCTGTTAACAGATTCCAAAAAGACCTGCTGCAGGGCTCATCCGTGTGAATGAGCTCACACATTTACTGTATAATAATCCTGCACAGGCCAACCATAGTGAAAGATAACTCCTGAGACCTACTTCAATTACCACAGTGTGTCAGTGGCTTCAACAAATGCCTCATTTGTGTACCATAACATCCTACGGACAAGGATCAGACACACACACAGTGTAAACAACAACAGAAACACATAATTATTCATGCATACAGTCTGAGGAGAGACCCTCTGCTCACCCCAACCTAGCAGAAACAAATGCCAACTCACAAGCAGTATGCACTGTCACTGCTTCATTCACCTGCAAGAAAGCTTTAGAGCAAAGGAGAACTGGCTCCCAGCTTACATTACCTGCTTGTCCCCCTTCCTCGTCCAATTACATAACAAAATACATGGGTTAACCTATGGCACAAGTATCATAGCATATACAATAGAAGATGCAACCTAGGGATGCCACTCCACCTTCAGCAATGGATGGATAACAAGTGCATGTGTCCAGACAATTGTCCAGTGTCTCTGCATGTCTAGGACAATAAAGTTATGTAATATAGGGTGTGCTGGGACTAACATGCCTCACAGTTACATCTACGCTCACTGTCAGTCTCTGTGCAATCCAATCTGTTGGCTGTGCCAGATTGTTCACCTTCAATGTCTACCAGCAAGTCGCTGTGGACGTCTCCAATAGCAGATGCATGTGGCAGGTAATACTTAAGTTGCAAAGGTCACCGGGAAGCAGGTTGCAATGTCCTTGTGTTTTTCCCATCAATGGCATGTATCTCACAGATATGCAATACTTTTCCTAACGTCTCATGTGAGATATCATTTGAACTCTCGCACCAGGTCCTGCATACTACAAACTCAGATTTTTGTGGATGGGAAGAAGAAGAGGGCAGTGTGGACAAAGTGCTAATGACTGACAGGGAAATCAGATTCTAAAGAATAGTAACATCAGCATGCCCAGGGCAATTTCCCAGGCACAGTCTCCCACCTCCTACCCCTCAGATGTGTCCTGCATGCAGTTGCACAACAAAATCAATGTTCTCTGGAAATTAGACCACGTGAATTTCACAACCATATACCTGATTATCACCCATTCAAAGTCTTCCACACCTTCAATTCCGGCTGCATTTTCTACAAGGCTGTATGACTGTCATCAATAAGATTTCTCAATCAGCAATTCAGCATCTCTGTAGGCCCATAACACATCTGAAGTTAGGACAAGTGTAAAATACTTCTCTGCTGGTACATTAATGTGAGATCCAGCAGACATTCCTACTTAACCTATGTCCGATAATTGATATACTTCTGCACCACAACAGTTGACTCGACACTCACTCCTGAAAGTGCATTTTACCCTCCTCTGCAGGTAAAGACAATCCATGACACATACCTCTACACACCTTCCCCCACCCCCAGCTGCTTCTCCCTTTGACCATCCCTGGTTGGTAGAGCATCACTCCATGGGCACATACAATCCCTCCTCATGCATGTCTCTGATACACTCAACATGTCCGTTTCCCTATCAGGCAGAGGTTCTCCAAATCTTCCTGAAAGCAATGTAGCCACAAATGTATGAACATGATGAAAGGTTACACACCCCTCACTATTAACAGTACTTGTGCCCATTAATGGGAACACACCAGCAACAGTTCACATGACAAATGAGAAAGACATGTTGTCCTCCGACATCTGTACCTGACCAGCAAAACACAGCAGACTTCACGCACCATCCAAATGCATACTTGTCATCTGGACCATCCTCCGAGGTGGATTGTGAGAGTCAGGTGTGTTGCATGCTCATGCATAACTGAGTGGCTTCTTGGCATGACATATGTCAGGAGATGGAATGCAAGGCTGATATGACAGGAGTGTTCATGTAATGGCACATCAAATATAAGCAAATGCATCACCCCTCACCAAAAACACGTGCACAGTAACTTCCGAAGGAGACTGGCCCCAAGAAGCATGTATCTTAAAGGTGTAAAAAATAAGAAAGAAAATGCGTAAATGATCAAGCAGACAGGTTCACCCTCAATGATGTAGGACAACTCCAATCTTATTTGAGAGTGATCATCATTCATGTATTACCATAATGAATCATTCATGCATAACCCTACGTGTCTCATATCATGACACTACTGTGATGCATAGATCAACAGCCATTCTAATGCATGACAGTGCACAACCTTTCCTGCTGGTACTGCTTGTGTGCTGTGAATCCTAAACACCTCCATCTAACACTAGGCCTCAGCATTCGTGCTAGGCTGATATGGGGACGTATCCCAACTGCACTGGATTGTATGATGATGTAGGCAATGTTAAAAAGTTACCTAAAAGGTAAGAAGACAATTTTTGTACAATTTTTAAATTTAATTTTTCCTGAAACCAAATCTGAATAAATTGGATAAAAGTGAAAAGTGACCGACATGTGAAATGCAAGTTGTGAGAAACTATGTATGTATATTTTGCTGTTGTAATTCTGTACAAATAGGTTTAAGCAATTCCCAAGTATAGATGTATTTATCATGTTTTATGAAAATGTATGTAATATTTGAAAAGTTGGTTTACCAGCTATAACAAATAATAAAAAATAAATAAAAAAAAAAAAGAAGACAAAAAGGTCTGATCAGTACTGAGGGACTGATCAGTTTCCCCAGATCAAAATGAGCAACAAGCAAGAGAAGGCTTGACTTCCCTGTAAAACATTAGGACAGGTTAAAAGAGAAAAGCAAACATTTTGGGGTCCATAGAAATACGGGGTGAAAGTTGCTGAAAGGTAAATCTTTCCTAACACCTCTCTCCTCTCCTGCCAAAATGGGTGTAGTTCGACAGTGTGTGAGATTTTTAGAGGGGATGACATTTTTGGACAGACAATGTCCCGTTGGCCACTTGGACGCAGCAACTCCTCCTCCCACTTCAAGTGCCCAGCAAGCACACGTCCATCATATATGCGTGGCCTACCAAGCTGGGACGCCAGAGTCCAGACTTGTCGCTGTAAGTGCACTGTCACAGGATGGCAGTCTAAAACCCATCCACTGACATTAGCCTCAGCTACTGCCTCCATGATGATAGAAGGCAATGTTGCAGACACAGAGTTCACCATTGATGCAGTCCTCTCCTCTGCCAGGTCCAGAGTCTCCTGGCTCTGCTCCTCAGACTCAGCAGCCTCTTCGAACTCAAAGGGCTCCATCGCATCTGTACGACACAGTTCTGGTCCTTTCACCATGTCCCACCCTATGCCTTCCACATGTAATTCAGCAGCATCAGTGGAAGATGAGTCGGCAGGCCTGCTGATGATATGCAACAGGAGAGTATTCTCACCAACACAGCACCACAAGCTGCACCAGTGGATTATTTTGCCTCATTCTCCACCTCTTCCTCTTCATCCACTGTTGCCTCACCTGTACAGTTAGACAACATATTCAGTGGCCTACCTACCCAGATGAACATGTATTTGTAAATTCAAATGCATACATGGGAACAAAAGGGCCTGCTAAACATGCATCAGACAATGCAACTGGGAATTAAGTAATGTGGAAGACACAGGTGCCTAAAATTCTATGCTCTATGCAATCATGTCTGTACACATTTGGCTCTGTGTCAAGCCATGGATTGGAGTAGTAGGTGACCATACATACATACAGACTTGTTTAAGAGTGGAAGATATAATTGTAGACAGATGGAGTTCTGTGCTTCATTGCTGAACCCATTCTCCACTTCATCCGTGCATATTTACAACATGTGCACGTATCATGTTTTCTCCTGCCGACATAAAATGCATGCAGGAATTTGTGTTGCCAACATCCCCATAATCCCCTTTGCCAGATTGTCGAAGTCCAGATTTGTGGTTACCCATTTTCAAATACATCTTTACCATGTATGAGGAGGCTAAGATATGGATATGATCACTGAATTATTGACAGTCCAAATGCGTAATCAACATTGCATATCAAATATCTTTAAGCCAACCACTACAACCTATGCCAAGCATACCCCCTCACACAACTTGTCACTGACATTGCAGCTAATCCATATCCACTGACTGCAAAGGGCCAGTTAATGGATTACTCTGACATCATCCACTGCTGAGTATCATTCCATGTGAGCCAAATTTAACATTGAGACTGCAATATCCACAAGCATGACACTGTGAGTGTGTTCAAGGACATGTGTTTGCAGACCATTGGCACATATAGGTGTATTGGGTTCACTAAAGAGTTCTTTACACAGTAGTGTGTGCCGAAGGATCAATGATTACAGGAAACATAGATCAAGCAGCCACCTTCTATTATAGACTACATGTAATGTAAGAGACCATGGATGCATTACTGTAGTAATCATGGATGGGAGAGAAGGACCCTGAACAACTGTACTGCTACATTTGATTGCATATCATTGGTGAGTAAAGCATATATATATCATGCACACATGGCACTCACCTTTTGTGACAGCATCGGTATCCAAGCCTCCCACGACAACCACCTGCTCACTCATGAAGAGGCCACATGGCCACCTCTTCAAATGGAGTCTGCTCACCAGCGTGTGTGGTGATCAACCACCAGTGGCCTGGGCATAGGCCACATTGCTGTTGAGCTTCTTCTTGGACTGCCTAAGGAGGTCAACCATCCTTTTGTGGCCCTCTTCCACAGTGCGCGTTATCAAATCTGTGACCTTCTGTCGCAGCCTCCACCGTTGGGACACATGAAGGGAATTGTCAGCCCAAAGGTACAGGTTGACATGGTGTTTGTCGCCATAATCCGTAATCCAAACAGTGAAGCACTTCTTCCTTGGTGGCACCTTCCCTAGAGCCTGTAGCGGTTCTCGGGACACTGTATGTGCCTGCTCTGCAGGCTGGCCCCTCTTGACCCTAGTGGGCTTTGATGGTACTGGGGCACCTGAAGTTTATCCACCAGCCTCAACACAAATATTTGCAGGTGGACCCTTCTACTGCCCTCATACCTGCCATCTCTGTGGACCCCTCTCAGTTATGGTGCAATATGATAGTTAAGGGAAAATGTTCTCCTGAGCATAAAGCAAGCCACATTTTCTGCAAGGTACTGCAAATATCACAGCATAAACCATGAAAAAGACATGCAGGTGCTAGGTATGTGTGAGCACGCTATTTACAGTGTTACACGATGTATGTGCACATGCCGGCGCATGCTGCATGTGGTGCTGAACTTACACGGATAGGGTCTTTCCTCTGATTTTGTCACTGCTGCCTTGTGGATGTAGTGGAGACACTTGTGCTTTGCCGTTCCTCCTGTTTTTTTACCATTGTGTGCCTCATCCTGCCATAGATTTCCTCTTTATATCAACATTTACTGCTACCTGGTAGTGTATCACTGGTTGCTGGCCACATGCACTGCTTTGGAGTGCATGGTTTTCTTCCATAGCCTGTTCTTCTGTCGGTACCCTGGCAGGCTCTGTGACCATCTCATATGCTATATACAGACTTCCACACCTCCATATTACCATCACAGTTCAAAGGTTCAGGTACAGTCAGGGTTTTACATGTGACATGTCAGCAACATTTAACAGCACCCCCAGGGTGGCAAGGCTGAGGGCTGTCACCTTCTGCGTGAACAGGTCCTGACCCATTATGATTACCTCTTCAACCTGGAGAAGCAGCTTGGGGCGTGTGGAAGTCAAAGGATCTGGAAGGACATCACAGATGCCATTAATGTGGGAGTTTCACTGTCCGTACAGTGGGCAATGCCAAGAAGTGCTGGGATGACCTGAGCATCTGGTGCCATACAAAGGCAAAGGCATCCCTTAAACCAGGTGCTTCAGTGGAGGTGCACTCTGCAGGCCACCATTGAATGACACCACGTAACCTCTGGATCCTAGAGAGGATCAAACCCAGCACTTCATGTCCAGGTGCTTGTCTGCAGACCTGTATCCAAGCGCTGGCAAGTTCTCACAAGGTGAGCAGTACCACTGATTTTAAATATCCTAAATGAGTATGGATGAAATGAGCAAGTCAGTTGTTTTCAAGTCATGTGTGTTGCACAATCGGTAACTGTCAGGCAGCCGCATGCACACACTGGAAGTATGTCATGGCACACATCTGTGATGTGGACAGGAGTAGGAGTGGGCTCTGGCAGCTTTGTGTGACAAATAATAGTCTTGTGCATGCAATGTGAGATGCTGATGGCAAAGCCTTGGACAGGTACACAACCCAGATAGAGATTTTGAGGCCATATGAAGTTTTTTCATACACATGTATTGTATGGCTTGTTAAATTAGGGAATGATGATTGCATCATATACACTTAGCAGATGAGACTTGCAGATGTATTTTGGATGTCTGGCCTTCACAATTTAGTGCATTTGACAATCTGGTTCAACATATGGACCAGTCAGGCCACAGAATGAGGGGTCATACATGTAATTAATTAGTGATGAGCTTTGCCACTGGCATATATGGTTATAGTTGGGTTGTGCAAGAAGCACAAGCACAAATGGTTTACATTGGTTGTTTACTGCCTACCCTGAACGAAGTAACCAACAAATATCTTGCTGTTGATATTCATGATTCTTTTTTGTTAAATGTACACATACGTCTTGCCGGCGCTCTGCATATAGTTATAACTATACAAACTTGCGATATACATGTATCTGACTATGCAAATCTTGCCAATTGCTTGTATGCAATGTAATCTGATTTTTGCATTTATTGTTCCACAAATCATTTTTTTAAAGGGATTCACTGATTACATTATGATTGTGTTATTGACTACCTTGATGAATGAAAATGTGTGGACATTTTTTGGGTTAGCGTTGATCAGGAGAGAACGAAGGGCCCTGACGAAGGACTTTGTGTCCGAAACGCATAGGCCAAGAATCGCGTTTGCTAAAAACTACATTAATTACTAAATTAAACCCTTATTCTCATTCAACTTGAATAACAATTTGTTCAGAGAATAACTACAATGGCAATACATCTACAAGATTTTTACAACTAAAACCATTGGTGGGTATTAGTGTGTGTGGCCCACACCGAAAGCTAATAAGACTTGGTCTTTCTTTTTTCTGGTCATGCATGGTATGTCATCATTAGGGCTGGGCAAAATTGGTAGATTCCGTTCTTCCAGCTGCGTGAGCAAGATATGTCCGTTTTTATTTTCCTTTGCCCAAATCCAATCCAAGAGATATGTTACGTTTCTACTGCCACTGCGTGAACCGAAAAGAGCAGCACAAAGTTTCTCATGCCGTTGCATCAATAAACCTTTGCATTGCAAAGAGACGCCTAATGTTTTTCGTAACAGTGCGCAAGCCTAGTACGAACCAAAGAGCAGATCGAAAAAACCTGTGCAAAGTTTCTTGTGTTGAACCACGAAACTAGTCTGGATCAAAAAAAGGCACTCACAAAGTTTCTCGTGGCGCTGTGTGAAACTAGTATGAATCAGAGAAAACTGTGCAAAGTGTCTTGTGTCGCTGAGCAAACCTAACACAAATCTAACATGGATGGAAAAAAGACCAGTGGAAACTGTTATGATGACTAGGGGTAGGCAACATTTCCGCCTGCAAAAGTTGTGGAATTCGCACTGGAATCCAGTTCCACCCATTCTGCGAAATCGCATTACAGTTCTGCTGCCACTGAAATTTCTACCAATTGTGTGCTGTTTAGCGCAGAGCCCAGTGTTTTTTTTCCATGATGGTTTCATGTAGCGAGAAGAGAAACTTTCCACTGGTCTTTTTGGAGGACAGCAGCAAAGGGTAGTAACCAGGCAAGTAGTCCTAATTGGAGGTGGCAGGGTTGATGGAGGAGGAGAATGAGGAGGAGCAGGCCACTACGGGCATACCCAGTGTATCTGGTGGGGATACGTGTATCTGGTGGGGATACCGAGGGACGTGTGTAGGCTGCACACTTGGCCCTGAGACAGGAGGCAGAGCTGTCCACTGGGGAGGGATCAGCACATCCTCATGTCCCAGGCACATCTGCTGCATCACTACTCACCTTTGCTGATGCCTCCACCCAGATAGATCTCATACGTGCGGCTGATGAGCGAATCAGTGATGCAGTGCTGCCTCTGCTGGTGGGTGGCTTGAGGCAGCAGGTATCTCTGCACAATGCTGTTCATGTGACTCACGAACTGCTTGGACAGCATAATGGTGAGGTGGGCCGCCACTTGTGACAAATGGCACCAGCACTGCTTGGTGGTGGCCGCTCTGGAGTGGACACTGAAATGGCCCCTTCCTCCTCCTCCTCCTCCTCCTCCTCCTTCTCCTCATCTGTGCAGCAGTCAACCTCAACTGAGGCCGCCATGTCACCCAACACCATGGCCTACTGTGCCCCTGTCCCACCATTGGAGAACCTGGAGGTGCTTATATCCCTTGTGGAGGTAAAAGTCAGTGCACAAGGAGATGAGGTGGTCAGAGAGCCTCCGCAGGAACTAGCAGGGCAACACGCTGCGGAGAAAAGCAAGGCAACTTATTGCAGTGTAGGTGCAGTACTCCCCCCAAAGCAGACTGTCATTAAATCAGAGGGAATAGCAGTGTCAGAGATGTATTGCCAGGCAGCAGGAGATGTCCATGCTGCCGAGGCAAATCATTGGTAGGATGGCTCCAGGGACAGGGCTGAGGCTGCGGAGAGGTTGGCACAAGCTTGGGCTGCCATTCTGGGGGAGGATTGCAGCGCAGCAGAGGAGATTGAGACAAGAATGAGGGAAGCGCTACAAGTCAACCATGAGACAACTGAGACCTGGCTGCAAGAGGCAGATGTTAAGGGAAATTCTGACCTGGCACAGCATTGTCAGACATTTCAATGAACTAGTCTGCTGACTCGTGTTCATAGTACTGTATGTACTAGGTTGCCTTTAATTCTTTTCTGTCAGTTGCAAATGACATTTTAGATTATCCATATTTGTAAAGTTTATCATTAGTACATACATATTTTATTATTCATTAGTACATACATATTTTATTATTCAATTCAATTCAACAAATTGCCAACTGTTTGTAACATGTGTAGCATGTATTGGGTTGATATTCTGTGTTTGCTTTTGTGCTTTTTTGGGCATGTGCACACTTCCTTATCATATGATCTCAAACTGAATATGTCCTATGGTGGTCAGGTGGTTTTTGGGCATACTCAGTGGCTCATAGTGGTAGTGACATGTTTAGAATTACTCTTGTTTCAAATTGTTAGGCTACACATCTGTTGCTTATCAAATTCCCTGGTTTAGCATACCAGCATGATGTTCATTTGTGCACATGGTGTGCACAGGCCTGTCAACCATGTTTGCTGTGGTTTGCATGGCATTCTTTTGTCAATGTTTTCATGGGTGTTGATTCATGGTGAGGGTTATTTCAGGTAGGCACAGTGAGATTACTTTGACTGTCTTGCACATATCGCTATGTGGACATGAGTTTTGCCAGTAGGATAGGGGAGTGTTGCAAGGGTGTGGGCAGCAAGCTATGGTTTGTGTTTTGGGATTGCAGCTGTTTTTATGAAGATGTTTTGGCTGACTTATTGAGAATGGGCACACATTTGTTTAGATGTTTTTCAGGTCTGGGATATCTCAGGAATCTGGAGACAGCTCATTCACCTCTGCCTATTCACTTCTCTGGGTTGCTCATTCTTCTACACAGTCCTCTTGTATGCTGTCACAGCAGTTAGTGTGACCATTTGGCCGTTGCTTGTCTATGTAGATATGCTCACACTTCCACCACAATTATATTTTATTAGTATTGTATATGATATAAATAAATGTTGTATCCCTTTGAGTCAGTGTGCTCCCACCTCACATGAGGACTACATCACCTAAACAGCAAATGACCCAAGGGTAGCAGCACTCACCATGGGGTTGGTTATTGTTGTTCAGCTAAGTGTGATCCAAAGGGTTGCCATGGAAGAGATGACTGTCCTGGTACCACCAGCACTGCTTCCATGTGAGCATGTTGGAGGAGCATATCTGCAAGGTGTAGTTCATGGATGATGCAGACCTGATGAGTTGAGGGAGCTAAGTGGTCAACTGAAAACTAGACCATGGGTGTTCAATGTGCATAGCTGGCAAGTGTCATTGCACTTAGAAACATTTTTTATTTTTTTTATTTTATTTGTAACATCTAGTTTCCTACAAACTTTTATTACAACTCATTTCCTCTATTCAGCGGTTACACTTCTAGTATAAAATTAGTTACTATGTCCTTTCAGTTTCTAGCTTTATCTAAGAGGTTTATCACTGAACAGGTTAAGTGTACCAAACTTCCACTCAAAATCCGAAATCATAGATCTTCCATCCTATCATTTGTAGGCTTAAATTGTCTCAGATGGATGGATCTCAAGTCACTTATAGCCACACATTCGATTATCAGATGTTTTAATGTCTCCGAATGTGTTTAGCAGTGCCGACAAGCTTCATCTCTAACGGTCTTCATTTGTCTCATCACCATCATATGGTTTGTTTTATATATATTCATTCTTAGTCTGAGAAATGTGTCTCGATGGTATCTCAAGGGGATTAGAAACATTGTAAGGACAATACCACCATCGTACCTTGCAAAGCCTGCAAGCATGTTCAGCACCATCTAGGGTCTGTGAGTGGGTGTAGAGAATTCTTATTTTGGGGTATGTGACTGTACCATTTTCACAATGGATCCTGAGTGTGGGCCAGCATACTGTTCTCTGTGTTCACCAGTCAACAAGATTAGTACATTAAAGGGAGTTCACATATTGTGTTCCGAAGTGCAAAGGGTATGAAGGGGACACACAGTGAGCTGCTGTCAAAGGAGTGCTGTATCCAAATGATGTGGGAGTGGAGGAGGCCTCCTAATGTGGACTGGGGCTTCATCATGGAACTCTGCCGCAATCAGGTTCTGAAGGATTTCACTCAGACCTATGACATTTCATCCAACACCTGGTGTCAGCACAGTGCAATAGAAGAGTGGGCATTGGGTTTATGTGTATTTGTGGTACATGAATGTCACTTTTCACCTTGCTGGAGCAAGTAAGGTGAAGAAGGGGGTGGGCAAAGGATGATGTGTATTTGAGGTGCAGATTAATGGAGGTACTGGGATGAGGACTTGTGGGTGCGGCCTTAATTTAGGATATGGGCTGTGCAGATTAGTGGAGGTACTAGTATGGGGACTTGTGGGTATGGCCTTAATGTAGGATTGGGAGGGCACAGATTAGTGGAGAAACTTGGAGGAGTACTTGTGGGTGCAGCCTAAATGTAGGTTTGGGGGTGCAGATTAGTGGGTGTGGCCTTAAAGTAGGCTTGGGGAGTGCAAATTAGTGAAGGTACTGGAATGAGGACTTGTGGTTGTGGCCTTAATGTAGGATTGGGGGGTGCAGATTAGTGGAGGGTACAGGGACAAGGACCTGTCAGACGCAAAAGAGGTGTAGAAGTAATCTTGATTGCTGGCTAGTAATCCTTGATTACTTCTTTCCATTGGTCCCACCAATGCCACACTTCAGAGAAGTACTTTGAGAGAAGTATGTTCTTGTTGCCCTGCGGGCATGTTGTGGGTGTTCCAGGTGCTACTTATTATTCTTTTTGCACTGCAGATTTCTGCATGCATATCATTCTGTGAATCAGGTCCTGGCACAGTACATTTGAACCATGCAATGTTTGCGTCGTGATAACTACTTTGTGGGGACTAAAAGCTTTTTCTGTAAATTAGGCCCTCTGTGTCAGCATGATCATGTGGAGTATTTGGCCCTGTTTTGGATCTGGGTTGTAAAGTGCAGCCTGACATGATGGTGTGGCGCCTGCATCATGCATTTTTGAATGCTGGTTGTGATTTTTAATTTCGTTTTTCCTCCAATTTTTTATGTTTGTCTTGCAGCATCAGTTTAAGATTGTTATAGAAATAGAAGTATTACTGTTTTAATTTGTTTATCTTCAAAAATGTGGAACACCAGAAAGGTTTATAGAGAAGGAGCTAAGTACCCCCACCTCAATCACCTAGCCCATCTTGGCTATATGTTGGGAGCCAGAGAGTGAGACACGTGCGGTACCAGTGAAAATACTGATACTGAGGAGAATCCTGGAGGCAAGCTTCCATTGAGAACACCATAGCTGCATACAAGACAGTATGATGGCCATTTGAATGAAATCCCGGAAGAAGCAGGACCAATGAATGACGAAGACAAATGGTGAAGTCATACAAAGTCGAGCTGACATACATGGAAGAGATGCATAGACTAGAGGATGCAGATAGGGTATGAGGCATCAAGAAAGTATTGAAGATAAGTGGCATCTAGGGATCAAGATGAAGAAACTTTGCTACAGAAATGATGAAGATGTCAAGCTGTTTTACACTTGTACAGATGCAAAGAAACGCAAGCAGACAAAACATTCTTGAGTCTAGGTAAGTAGTGAATAGATTGCGGCATGCGTCCACAAACATTACACGGCCACGGCAGTTGCTGTGTAGTTATGGTTAAGTTGCTGTTTCCATAGTTAGAGCACTTTTTGGGCGACTTATAACTTCGCTCCCCCTGGACGAATCCTCACCAAACTTTGCAAAAAAAGTATATGGGCCACTCCTTTTTCCATAGACTGAATGGGGGAAAAACTTTGCGCACGCCTACAGGCCAAACCCCTGGACAGATTTTCCCCAGATTTGTAGCAGGGGCAGCGGATTGGTCCTGAAAGTGTGCTTTTGTAAATTTGGTGAAAATCCGTCCAGTAGTTTCCTTTAAAACAATCAAAAAGTAGGTCCGAAAAATGTAGTGATATCTATGTCCGCTCCGCAGTCACACTTCCCTGTTCGCTCCGCGGACAAGAAATCGATTGGCTAATCTGTAGCGTCATGTCCGCGAACATGTGGCATTTTCACTGATTGGCTGTGGAACAGCGTGAAGTGCGTCACATTTCTTCGCTGCCCCCGCCATCTTCCGTTCATGTTTTGGTGTACACGGACATCGCCGGTAACACATACAAAACAAGACACCTATGGACTTGTTATACTTATGAAACACTGTTTCTGAAAGTGAGCTTTAATTAGCTTGGGATGGAATGTGGCAGCGCAAACTCAAAAAGTGGTGTTTTCTTGCTACCAAATTCATATGGTAAAGTGAAAGTTGGTGCTCAATGTACGGCGCCCAATGCCTGCGTCTGTGTACAATGTTTTCAGATTAATATTGAAGTAGGACTGGCGTCCTACATTTTGAATTCTGAGCCCGCCACCTGGAGTGTTTGTTGGAAACATTTATTCTGGAGGCGTATGGGAGCAGCGGTTCTCATAATTGGATTGTCATATGTTGTTGCAAAATGAGAATGTATTTGCCTTCTGAGTGAAGGTCAGTTAATTTGCTTTTTTGGTTGCGAGCTCAGTAGGCCCACACATCCAAGTCAATCCCTAAGGGGCTATTGTTTTTTGACCTTGAGCGAAAGGGAAACTTCAAAAGCTATGCAAGGAATGAGAGCTTGGAAAAACATATCATTTGATAAGGTTATGTTTTAAAATCGTTTGTAAGAAACATGAAATATCAGTTCACAAAGATTCTTTGCTGCGACCACATTGCTGTCTGACTTTGCGAAAAGCAATGGAGGCTGTCAAGATCATGTAAGTTTAATTTTGACTACTGTACACCGGCCCACGTTTTCATTTTATATTACCCAACACTAATTGTGACAATGTAACTGAAGTATTATTTTTTGTGCAGTTATATTTTTCCTTCAATAACAGAGAGTGCACATTGTTAGCGTTTGAAGGCTATGAGTAGAGTCTCCCTTGTTGACCGTTATTTCTTCTTCTTTCAAATGTTATGCTTGCCCACATAGCTTTGTCTATCAGTTTGCACTTTTTTGTGTAACATCAAGACATGTCATTTTTTCTTGCTTTCCCATTCATGTTGGCTTCATAACTGAATTACCCTCTCACTGTCTAGTTGGCATTTTTTTAACCCTTACAGCGACTGCTGTTTCGCGACCTTTGTAGGCTTGCACTATATGTACCCATGGTCAATGCCAATAATTCCTTAAAATGTCATGTTTGTCTGCTTCCATTTGTGTACTACTTTCCACAATCTTTGTGTCTGTTTTGAAATGTTTTCCTAAAGGTCGGGTATTGACACAGATTTTCTCTTACGTTTTACACCTAGCTACACCCAGCAACGCCGTATTGCAAATACCTGTGCAAACAAAGCGGTTGCTTTAACAGAAATGCATACTTTGTGTATGCAAAAAGAACAGCATGTGTCTCATCATAAACATTGTCAATGTTGCCCTTAGAACCATTGTTACAATGTATTTGGAAATGGGATTAGTCTGTTGGTCTCTGACAGTTGTTTGTTAAATAAAAGTACTTTAGAAATTCTTAAATGTTAACGTTTTCTTTTAAAATCCTGTTAATTATTTTGAAATATAAGGTACCGCATTATACGTCGCTGTATGTTTATTTACAGGTTCTGCGTCATGGCACGTACTGTTGCTTTTTGGAGGATGTCATGGAAAGCGAAGAGGGGCAATGTATATAACAACCGGTTTCCCTTTCTATGGTGGCCATCTTGAAAAAGGATTTTGATTTGTAATCGCTGTATGTTTATGTACAGGTTGGGCGTCTAGCCACGTACTTTTGCTTTTAGCTTGCTGCCATGAAAAATGAAGACGGGCTATGTATGCAACAACCGCCTTTCCTTTCGATGATGGCAATCTTGAAAAATTATTTTGTTTTGTAATCCGGCCCGCCATAGGCGGGCCAGATTATAACCACAAATCCTATTTTTCCGTAGTATACGTTACTTCTTTGCGCATCTATACTATTACTGATAAATCTTATAGCTTCTACATCTATTATAGCTGAGAAATTTAAAGTACATGGAGTGAATGCAATTTTTTTTAATACATTTACATTGCTAAAGGTATTTTATAACGCATTTACTTTGCTAACGGATGCGTTTGTTTTTTGGTATGACAGCTAATAAGGCCTTTTACGAACGGAAATGAGGAAAGACGCATCAAACAGTGATATGGGGGGGTGGGTGGCCGTTGCTAAAATATTGTGTGTTTGTTATTTATAAGGTTGGAGCAATGTTTGTCATGCTCCTTCATTACAGTAGTGCTGCTCTTTCTTGGGGAGGAGGGATGGCCTTAGCTGATGTCATTTTCACATAACTAAAACTTTTGCTAAAAGTATGTAATGTGTACTGCATTGTTAATGGCTGACTACCACTACGTGTTGGTGCTGTGCAAGGCAAATGTTGCAAGTGGACGTTCCAACTTCAATATAAAATCTCTTTCCACATTGTGTACGCAGCAAACATCTTACTGTTAAGTTTTTATGGAATCTGGGACACGTTACTGTGCTGTACACGAGCATATTGTCAAGTGGTATTCTCTGCAAGGTGTTTAAATAAGTCAGAAGTTGCATTACATTATGGTTACATGGCACTACTATAAGCCGATCATCTTTAGCAAAAAAACTTTCCAAAAGGGACGGTATGGTTAAGTTGTTGTACTGAAAACCTGTCCAAATGAGTAAAGAAAACTTTGTTAAGGGGACGTTATGGTTAAGTTGCCCTACTAAAAACCTGTAAAATTCACTAAAAAAAACTTTGTTAAGGGGTCGTTATGGTTAAGTTGTGCTACTAAAAACCTGTGAAATTCACTAAATAAACCTTAGAAACGTGCATTATGGTTCAAGGTAAAACCGGAAAACCCCTGAAATTCGCCAGTTATGGTAGTCTAAGAAACCATACCTGCCCGCACCACTGTGCAAAGCTAACACTAACACCCAGGACATTAAAGATGGCATCATAAATGTCATTGATGACATCAGTGATGATCGCACATGTGTAGCCCCTTTGTTTTTGTTCACTGTCATATATATATATATATAATTCAGTAAAAAAAACGTTGTTAACAGGATGTTATGGTTCAAAGTAAAACCGATAAAACCCTTGACATTCGCTAGTTATGGTAAGCTAAGCAACCATAACTCGCACCACCTACGAGCATTGCTAATACTAACACCCAGGACATGAAAGATGAAATCACAAATGTCTATCACACTTGCCATTAGGTTTTGCCACGTAGGATGACTTTAATAATATGTAGTTTGACGTCACCTATGATGATTTTTGTTGCTATGAAAGAATGCTTTTTTTTAAGATGCATTGAGAGTTCTTATGCTGAGACGTCCCTTATGTCCCTTGTGCTCCCTGTTTCAGATCATTGATATGAAAACAGTTATCCTTTTGCCAACTACCTGAGTTGTTTCAATTATTGATGTTTGAGTAACTTCTTTATCCTCATCTATCTCAAGGGTAGTGCTACCTCATCTTAAAGGGCTGGAAGATCCCAGTTCAGGTTCATTGTTTTTTATCCTGTACCTTTGTTCTCCAGTGAATGCCCTGCTGATATTCGTCATAGGATGGGCCATGGGGTATGGAAATGTCTACAGTTCAGTATGCACTATAATTGTTTCCATCTTGGATTAGTTTTACGTGCATGGGAAAGCACAATCTTGTGCTGTCTAAGTGCAAAACAGCAACCTAGAATACATTATTGCTCCTCAATAGTGGTGAGATAACACAACAATAAGTCTGTGACCGCCACAATGGTGTGTCGCTAAACCAGAGCTGTACATTTCCAGATGTTATGTTATGTTATCTAAACTTATAGAGCGCACGGTCGCCCAAGGGCATCATGGCGCTGGTGAGGAGAGCTGCTTGAGGAAGGAGGGCCAATGAGAGTGGAGAGCTAGAACAAAATGGTCTTAAGGGCTCTTCTGAAACCAAGATGGTTGCAGGTACTTCTGAGTGGCAGTGGAAGATTGTTCCAGAGTTTGGCAGCTGCAACAGAGAAGGCCCTGCCACAGACCCTTTCACTGTTAAACCTTGGAACAGCAAGGAGGTTAGTGGTGGAGGAGTGTAAGTCACGATCAGGGATATAACGAGAGAATTTGGATTACAGAAACCCAGCTCCTTGGCCATGGACCGCCTGGTGGACAATGCACAGTGACTTAAAATGGACACGCTAGCCCACCGGGAGCCAATGAAGTCGGTGGAGCACTGGAGAGATATGAACTCCATAGGGAGTGCCAGTGGCTAACCTGGCCGCCAGGTTCTGCATGCACTGAAGCCGCTGTATCAGGCCGATCGGTTGCCACAGATATAGAGAGTTACAGTAGTCCAACCGGGAAAGGACTAAAACAGCCACCACGGGAGGGCGGATGGCTTCCGCTATCATGGGTAAAACCCTCTTGAGGACCCTGATCTGATGGTGGGCAGCTTGGCACACAGCAGTCACTTGGTTGGACATAGAGAGAGAGGCAGAGAGAATGACGCCCAGGTTTTTCAATTTACTAACTGGGCTGGGAAGAGGACCAAGAGAGGTGGGCCAGAAAGCAGGGGTCCACAGTGAGGGGTCCAAAGGGCAACCCACCACCATTACCTCCGTTTTATTGCCATTAGGTTTGAGCCAGTTCTGGTCCATCCAATCACCGACGGCCCTCAAACAGTCATGAAGGCATGACGATACCTCAGCCTGATCTAGATATAGTCGGATCAGGATTTAAGTGTCGTCAGTATACGAATAACATTTGAGACCGTAAGAACGAATGAGACAGACCTACGCCCATATATAGATATTGAACAGAATCGGGGAAAGTGAGGATCCCTGTGGGACACCGCAGGTGAGGGGGCAAGAAGAAGAAAGAAAAGGGGGTATGGCAAGAGTTTGTGTATGGTCTAAGAGAAAGGAGGTAAACCACGCAAGGACTGGGCCAGATATCCCGATCTGAGCCAAGTGTGAGAGCAGGATGGGGTGGTCAACCGTGTCAAACGCGGCTGACAGATCTAACCGAATCAAAGCACTGGCATCAACAAACCTGGACAAGTCGTCTTCTACATAGACTTGCACACTTTCAATACCTCTCCCTGGCCTGAAACTAGCCTGAGCAGGGTTGAAGATTTTAGAAGATTCCAGAAAAGAGTATAGAAGGAGAGTGATAGGAGATTCCAAGAGTTTGGACAGGAAGGGAAGCAGAGAGATAGCGCAAAAATTAGCAGGGATGGTGGGATCAAGTGTGGGCTTCTTGAGAAGGGGGATAACCCTCGCAGATTTCAGCTCTGATGGAACCAGTCCTGACTGGCAGGAGTTATTTATGGCCGCAGTAATATCTGCTAGCAGGTCTGGGGCAATCTTCTTCATAATGGTGTTGGCAATAGCATCCTCAGTAGTGGATGATTTAATTTTCAAGATAGCCGCTAGGAACTCTGCCTCAGTATAAAGTGGGAAAGTAGACCAATTGGCTGTGGAATCAACAGGGTATCAGGTAAGGGCATGATGGCATCTGGAGTCATTATCGCAGGAGATTTGGCAATATTGGAGCATATCACTTCAATTTTAGTGATAAAAAAAGAGGCAAGGTTGTCGCACAATTTTTGTGAGGGCTTAACCTTGGAAGTAAGGGCCTCAGAAGAGGCTAATGAGTGTACAATAGAGAACAGGGTTTTGGGCTGACATAATTTCCCAAATTTCGCCAGTGTGAGCCGGAAGATAATGATAATGATAATGATGTGTTATTTATATAGCGCCTTAATCCAAAGGAAGAGACCTGGTATTCAATAAAAGTAGGTAGGGGTTTCCATAATGGGCCCCATGCTGTTGATAATAGTGGCAGGGAGGTGAGTCATAGTAGGTGTAAGGTTACTCCAGCCAGCTGGCCAGACAGTGTCTGATTGGGCATGGCAGAGCAAAAAGCTTCTATCAAGCACTCCCTCCCGTCCCCTTCCAGCACAGACGGACACAGACGGGCTTGCCTTAAGTGCGCCTTTGGCGGGCTGGCGGCGCGCCTGCTGCGCCCGGACGCTGCGCGGGCGGTCGATCCTGCCAAATGGCCCCGTTTCAATCAGATCAGTCATTCCACTGCACATTATTCCTATAAGCTAGCTCCACTCCTGCTATCCCTTCTACCCCCTGCAGGCTGTGCATGTGGTGCCTTGTTCCTATTGTTTCTGTATGTTTTTCCACTTGGAAGATCCCATGGCCCTACATCGTTGCTAAAGAAATGCTGAATTAATATGCTCAAAACAAGGGGGTGGGGGGCCTGGGAGTCCCTCTGCTGGACATTAGTCCCAGTTACAAAAGCCTTAATCAGATTGTTTAGCTCACTATCTTTCACAGAGGAGAAATATCCAACGCATATCAGTCTTTGTCCTGCCCTGGGGCAGTCCCGCACCAAAATGCTGGGTAATTCTCCTCTAAACAATAGTACCAACAGCAAAACCAGATACGTGTTTCGTTCTCGTTGGACCTCATCAGAATTGTGGAGCTGTGCCTCTCTAAGAATAGTGAGCAAGGGCTCCACGACTGGATTCCCCTATTAATTTAGGGTAAGACCCAAAGTTATTTAAATTATGCAAAAAACAAGAAGGGGGTGCTGGGAGTCCCTCTGCCGGACATTAGTGCCGGTTACAAGAGCCTTACCCAGATTCCTTAGCTCATTATCTTTCACAGAGGAGAAATATCCAATGCATATCAGTCTTTGTCCTGCCCTGGGGCAGTCCAGCACCGAAATGCTGTGCAATTCTCCTCTGAACAAGAGCACCAACAGCAACCCCAGACACGTGTTTCAGTCGGGTTGGACTTCATCAGTATGGTGGAGCTGTGTCTCTCTAAGAATAGTGAGCAAGGGCTCCACGTCTGGATTTCCCTATTAACTTAGGGTGAGACCCAAAATTTCTTAAATTATGCAAAAAACAAGGGGAGTCCTGGGAGACCTTCTGCGGACATTAGTACTGGTAACAAGAGCCTTACCCAGATTCTTTAGCTCACTATCTTACACAGAGAAGAAATATCCAAAGCATATCAGTCTTTGTCCTGCCCTTGAGCAGTCCAGCACCAAAATGCTAGGCAATTGTTCTCTGAACAAGAGTAGCTATAGCAACCACAGACACAAGTTTCAGTGTTTTCGAACCTCATCAGTAGGGTGGAGCCGTGCCGCTCTATGAATAGCGAGCAACGTGTTCATGTCTGGATTCCCCTAGTAATTTAGGGCGAGACCCAAAGTTACTTAAATTATGCAAAAAACAAGGGGGGGTCCTGGGAGTCCATCTGCCAGACATTAGTCCTGGTTACGAGAGCCTTACCCAGATTCTTTAGCTCACTATCATTCACAGAGGAGAAATAGTCAAAGCATATCAGTCTTTGTCCTGCCCTGGGGCAGTCCAGCACTGAAATGCTAGGAAATTCTCCTCTGAACAAGAGTACCAACAGCAAGCCCAGGCACGTATCTCATTCTGGTTGGACATCATCAGTAGGGTGGAGCTGTGCCTCTCTAAAACTAGTGATCAAGGGGTCCACGTCTGGATTCCCCTTGTAACTTAGGGTGTGACCCAAAGTTACTTAAATTATGTAAAAAACAAGGGAGGGTCTTGGGAGTTCTGATGCCGGACATTAGTCCTGGTTTTGAGAGCCTTACCCAGATTCTTTAGCTCACTCTTTTTCACAGAGGAGAAATATCCAAAGCATATCAGTCTTTGTCCTGCTATGGTGCAGTCCTGCACCGAAATGTTAGGCAATTCTCCTCTGAATAAGAGTGCCGACAGCAACCCCAGATACATGTTTCGGTATAGTTGGACCTCATCAGTAGGGTGGAGCTGTGCCTCTCTAAGAATAATGAGCAAGGGGTCACTATGGATGGAGTTTGTACACTTGGTTCACAGTCAAAACTGCAAAATATAGTTGCGGTAATCTGCAGGGCATAGTTGTATTGGTCTAGTTTAAAAAAGAAAAAAAAACATTGTGTTTTGGGCATTGTGTTTAGTTTGCGCAGAAGTACTACCAGTTTGACAAAACTCTCACAAAACAATGCAATCTGTTTTCTAAAAGGAAATTTCACTTCCCACTTTAATATCGTAAGAATCAAAATCCATTTCACATTACAATACTCCTCTATTGATAATTTGTGTGCCTTAGTCCACCCACTCCTGAATCTTAGCAAAGAAGATACAGAAGGGGAAATCTATTTTGCTTTAGGTGATTTTTATTTTTGTTTAATTCATGGAATCAGCATCAGTTATGCATCTGGTCAGCCAGTGTCTCTGGTCATCTCTGGCACTGGTGAAAACAGTCACTGTCAGATTCAGTCTCTTTTTCAAATATCTGTCTACTATCCCTTCTGTGTGAGTGCTGTTTAAAGTGTCCCACATTCTGACACTTATCTCTTAGTTATTATTTTACTCTATTTCATTGGCCTGATCTTCCCATTGGGTTACCCAGCAGTCAGGCACTCCCATTGAATACACAATAACAATCATCATTGAATGATTATAATGTTTATGTTTTTTACAAAGAGACGGGTGAGGTCCTATTTCACTCCTATACTGCTAAATACATTTAGTTTTTCTTCCAACACTCTCCCCCTGGAAGACTCCCAGAGGTGGTAAGGTTAGGTGGCACTGATTTGAAACTCAGTTCAACCTGTGGTCAGCACAATATAAAAAAACAATAGCATTCAAACTAACACAAAATAATCTCAGCTCTATGCATATTTGTACTGTAGCGTATTTTTTACATCCTCTATATTTGTGTATGTGATGTACAATACTATGACGTTTGTTGGAGAAATGCACATTAAATTAAAAGACTCTGAATGAATGACGATTATATTCCTTCATTTGATTAACAGTAGGAAAACGGCATTAGCATGCCATTCAGAATCATTGAAATCATTTAAAAATGTCTGTATCACAGTCACTGTTTTACAGTTAACAGCATCATATTAGAGCTTCCATGCTCTTTTAAAAATGTAGTTCCATTTTAACCTGATGCTTTCTGCATCTCCTGTTTTAAATTGTCATTTGTAAAAAGAAACTCAGTCTTTGGGTGTAATGTACTCATGGCCCTGTATTGTTCCTGAGATGACTTAATTTGGAGCATTATCCCCATTTGCTGACTGTAATATCTCAGGTGTGCAGGTGATTACCTGCATCCTGTAGGTGCATCCTTTGTGTGGTGCAGAGTAAGGGGAGGAAATCATTAATTAAATGGAGCACTTTTTTTGGCTGCACCTCTCTCATTTAAATTTGTAAACAGTATCCATTTGTATTTGATTCTCCTCACACTGAGCCACTTGCCTCACACTGGAATGGGGCAGCACAGTTTGCAGTTTTTCGGCACACCAGTTTCTTTTAGAGAAACAGTCTTGGGTTCGATTTACATTGACACACCACTTTCATTAGACGGCACAGATTTAATCCATACTTATTTCTTTGATTTTTAAGGATTTTTTTCCAAACCACTGTGATGATTTGGCTGAAAATGTAAACTGATTGGTACTTCTTGGTTTGCTCAGAGTACGTTTGTGGTCCAGTTTGCAATTCCTATAGTCAAGAAATTCTAAACCTATAAGCAAGTTTTCTCTATGACAAAAGCCTGATTCTGGAAATATTGATCAGTCTCTTTATGGATGGCACCTTCTCTCTTCCAGTTTAGGAGGGTGTTACAGACAAGTTAACTCTTGGAGGGTTTCCTTTTTTTACAGTTCATTATTCAAACATTGCAAGGCCAAGGGCATAATACCCTTTCTTGCAAATGGTCCATTGGAGATGCAGGTTGGATTACTGCAGTGGAAAATGTGTGAAGGGTGGCCTGCACATTCACTGCCCTTCTCAGGATGCTCTACCTCTTTTCTGGCTTGTAAGGACTGAGCTTGTCCATTCTGGCGGCCAAAAATGCCCACAACGTAAGTACTGAGCAAACAAGGTATCATTGAGGATTTTGACAGGTAGTTGGAGGAGTATCACAGTTGTGAATACACATGTAATCGGTTGCGGTGTCTGAAGAAAAATATACCATTGGTAAAGAGGCCTTTCATTTAGATGAGACCCCTGTCATCTCAGCCCGGGTGCCCTCATACAAGGGATCTGTGTGGTTGCAGGATCTGGCTACCAGTCCAACTCTTCTTTGATTTATGTGATGTAAATTTTTTAGTGTGGGCTAATAGGGGGTGATTGCCACCTAATATCCCAAAACTATTGCATTGGGGTACAGATAGGAGGAATGGCATATGACATATGAGGAGGAACACAGAATTTGCATTGGAGTACAGATAGACACAGAATCCCAAACTGTTGCCATTGCCAATGCTTGTTGTATGAGTTACCATTTTGATTGTCTTTTTTCTTGTAAAAATGAGATCTTTTAATGTATTATTATATTTGTGTCTACATTTTTAATGTTGTTATTTGTGTTGTGATGCACCATTTGTGTATTATTGTGCAGTGCCCCCATCAGCCATTTGCGCTATATGAAGTAATGAAAATAAATAATAATATTAAATATTGGATCCTCATAGGAGGTGATCTAAATGTGCCTGTGGTAGTGGGCATGTGGATCCAAATGTGAAGAGTGAAAGCCAAACCGATAAACAAGCAGGGCATACATTGCACACAATTTGCAAGAGTATGGTGAAAAACCTTACTGAATGGCAATAAGAAGGGCAATTCACCTACTAAAAATACTGGGAGAGGTAATGTTGGTGAGGCTACCCTTGACTACCTTCTTTTAAACAATGACGGATTTGAAGCTGTGCAAGAAATGAATGTATGCTTCACCACTTACAGTGACCACACAATGGTCTCCCTTAGGTCCCAAGAAGATTATGCCAGGAGCTCATAAAATATTATTGGGGATGTGAATGTAAAAATTGGAGGTAATAGAGTAACCTGGTCTGATAGGAACATGGAGATGCAGGTTCGGTTACTGCAGTGGAAAATGTGTGAACGGTGGCCTGCACATTCACTGCCCTTCTAAGGAAGCTCTAACTCTTTTGTGGCTTGTAAGGTCTGAGATTGTCCGTACTGGCGGCCAAAAATGCCCACAACGTAAGTACTGAGCAAATAAGGTATCACTGAGGATTTTGACAGGTTGCTGGAGGAGTATTACGGTTGTGAATACACATCTCCTTAGGTTTATACACATACACATCTATTAGGTTTGACAACCAGCTAGGCCGGTGATCTAACGTAGAGTTAAATTGGATTTCTTAGTTGTTGAAGAAAAGGAATAATTGTGGCTAAGCACTAGGCATGGATTAGACACATAGAATATATTGCAAGTGTTTGTTGAAATTTCGAATTTTTTAATATTAGGATATTTTAACAATATTTGTATTTTAAAAAATTTTTTAAATCCATTAAGGCGATTTAAATACATATTGTGATTATCATGGAACCAGTGTCTGCCATTAGTGCAGCACAGAGCGTGGTTAAGAGGAAAATACGCCAGACCAGAATCTACATTTGCCATAATTATTGGCTGAGTCGTGGCTGGAACACGTCATCCCAGCCCGACACAGACCTTAACTGATTAGCTGACGCGGAGCCTGTTTAGGCCTGTTTACGGCCTGATTGCCGGCAGACGGCTAGAAATGCTGCTGGTTTCAAGGCTGCTGGATGCTAACTGTTTTTATCATCTGGATAGGTAAGCATTACTCTTAAACCTCACATTAACGAGAATACTATGTATACTAAAACAGATTTGGAAGAGCTTAATAATGGAAGAGGCAACATTGACATCAGAACGCTAAATAAAATCAGATCCCTGGAGATTGACATGAGAACGACTAAAAAAAAGGGATCATGGCAGTAAAGGGGAACGTATAATGATTAAAGCAGCAATAGTTAACGCAGGGTCAGCTGTAGCACATGCAGTAGAGGTGAAAGAATTGATACTTGAACACAATTTGGAATTATTGCTACTAACAGAAACATGGTTCTCAGAGGGGAGTGAAACAATGTTCCATTTACTGGTGCCTGATAACTATCTGATTCAGAAGATTGATCGAGTATCTAAAAGGGGAGCGGGCATTGCAATTGTTTATAAATCAACAGTGATACTCTCTCATATGGAGGTATTAGACTGGGGTCAAGAGGTACACATGGGAGACTTTACCATCACACTGCCCAACTCAACCTCTATTAAAATGGTATTAGGCTATAGACCCCCAGGTATGTTAGGTACATTCTTGGATTCACTGGATCTTTATTTGACATCAATAAGAAGTAAATATAATGAACTTCTTTGTTTGGGAGACTGGAATATTTATATGGATAGCTTAACTAGTCCAGATTCCATGGCCCTGAGGGAAATCTGGGATAACCATGGATTGACTATGCTGACAACAGCACCATCTCACAATAAGGGACATTGCTTAGATATGCTAGCAACTAGAGGAAAAGTCACAGCTTTTAAAGAAACACAACCAGTATTATGGTCGGACCAATGTGCCCTACTCTTTACATTTACTAATAAAGATCTAGTAAAGAGTATGGGCAGAGAAATGCCAGTAATATGGAAACCTGCAATCACTGACCTGGATAAAATCCCAGGTGGAGAAGTACAGGAGAAATTGAATGCAAATCATAAGTCACTGACGTGTGATGAATTCTTCAATAAAGGTATGGACATATTGGAAGAAATATGTAATAAGTACACCACCATGAAACAACAAAAAAACGAAGAAATCTAAATCCTGGTTTGGTCCCGAACTTGCTTTGCTCCGGAAGCAATTACGCAAAGCCAAAGATAATTGGAGATATAGTAAGAACAATAATGATGCAGTTAGGGCTAAGGCAGTATTCAAAACATATAAAACTGACCCTATGTTTAGCATAGTGAGATCATGCAAGCTGGAAATCAGTCTAAATCCAAAAAATGTAGTAAACTAGTATGTATGGATTCAACCAAAACAGCACCTCAGGAAGAACCTGCTGATAAATTCAATGCCTTTTTTTTAAAGATAAAATAGTCACCATATTAAATAATACCGTACAGGGAAGGGACCCTAAAATAGAAAGACAAAGGAGGAAGAAGAAACAAAGGAGGAAGAAGAACATGAGAAGGAAAATCAAAGGGAAATAGCTTTTCAGTTCCAAAAAGTGGAGAATAAGACAATTTTTACCCTGTTAGGGCAATTGAAACCCACTAATGATTCCTCCTGTAGAATGCCAGCATATGCTGCCAAACGGTTAGCAAAGGAATTAACGCCATTCATGGGGATCTTTGTGACTAAGTCACTTCAAGATTCTCAGGTACTTGTAGCTCTAAAAAAAGCACTAATTAAACCTCTATTAAAGAAAACAACTTTAGACCCGGAAGTAATGAAGAACTACCTACCAGTGGCTAATTTAATGTGGCCAACAAAAATTCTGGAAAAGGTGGTGTGCTCTCAGTTCCAGGCCTTTGTGGACGAAGAGAACCTACTGGACGATTTTCAATCAGGTTTTCGCCCAAACCATGGTACAGAATCAACCCTTTTAGCTGTGCATGATGATTTAATGGAGGTAGGCGATATGAGAGGATCCGAAGTTTTATTAATGTTGAATCTCTCCACGGCTTTTGATACTGTGAATCATCAGGTAATGGCAGAACGGATTAAGCAGGTGGGGAAAGCCTCTGAACAAGTTGTGAAGTGGTTCAAATAATTTCTTAAAGCTAGAACCCAAAGGGTTATACTTGATGGCTTTATCTCACAAATAGTGGAACTTGATTGCGGGATGCCACAGGGCTAATCCCTGTCCCCACTCATCTTTGATCTTTATTTTCATCAATTTTTTGGATATTTAGGAAATATGGTTTGCTATTCCATTCATATGCGGATGACACGCAACTATATATAAAGTTACAAAATAGTGAAGAGTACTTTGAAAGAATGAATCAATGTATGAAGGAACTTAATGAATGGATGAACAGCAACCATCTACAATTAAATGCTGCAAAAACGGAAATCATACTGTTCAGTTCAAAGAACAAAAAAACTGTGGAATCTCTAAGCTCTCCCCCTATGATTCTTGGAGAACAACTGCAATATGCTAAAAAGTAAAAAAAACGAGGTTGCTGGTGGCAAGCAAATTTGAATAGTGATGCCCAAGTAGGGGCCAAAGTGAAAACAGTTCACTATGCACTTTGATCATTAAGGAAAATACTCCCCTACATTCCAATAGAAGATAGAGCAGTGGTGGTGGGGGCAATGACCAACCCCCACCTAGATTATTGTAATAGTTTTCTAGCAGGGATTCCTCAAAAGCAAATGATGAGATTCCAAAGAGCACAAAATGCAGCAGTGAGAGCTATTGGAAACCTAAAGAAAATAGACCATATGTCATCTATGCGGAAATCACTCCACTGGCTGATGGTGGAAGATAGGATTACATTTAAGATGGCATTCCTAGTGTTTAAATGTATTAAAGGGCTGGCCCCCGCATATCTAGCTGATAAAATAGTATTTTATCAGCCGAAAAGTAACTTACGTTCGGAGGACAAACTCTTACTTTGCATTCCACGAACAAAATGCACCACAAGAGGAGATAGAATCTTTGGTGTCTATGGACCTAAAGTTTGAAATCAACTTCCTCTTGAAATCAGAAAGTGTGAAAGCCTGGAGCTCTTTAGAAAGAGATAGAAAACGTTTTTTAATTTAGATAAATGTAAACAGGTAAACTAAGTCAAACTTTCAGATACCTTCTTTTTCTTCTCTTATGAAATCCGTGATCTCTTATAGTTGCCATCTGCACCCGAATATGGTTGACTCCATCTGGTGTGCGTAATAAATTATTAAAAATCAAAAAATGGCATACTTTAAAGGGGAAGTTCACTCAAAACCGTTATTGTCTCAAAAGATGGGCCATAATAAAAAATATATATAAACAATATTTTTAAAGAAAGTTCCTATGTACAATTTTGAGCAAAAGATGTTCAATGTAAAAAATGTCAAGCACTAGGAGGCATCCATTTTGTGAAATGAATGTGACTCCTCTATTCATGTTAAGCTCTGCTCTGGCGGCAATAATCAAGCAAAAGCCGCCAACTGGGAGGTTTTGCTTGCTGCTGCCAGAGAGCAAGCTTAACATGAAGAGAGAAGGCTGCCTTCACTTTCATTTTACATTTTCTGCGGTGCTCCCCAAGTCCAGGGAAGCATATCAAACATAAAATGAAAGGCACAGCAATTATAAATACTTTGCCGGTTGTGGGTGGAGTTTTTATAATTTCTGTGACTTTCTTTTCTAGTTTCCCAAGCACAGGAAACTAAAAACTAGAGTCGCAGCAATTATTAAAACTCTGCCCGCGGCCGGCGAAGTATTCATATTTGCCTTGACTTTCATTTTAAGTCTCCTGATCGCCCACAGGCTCGGGCGAGCCCAGTAGACTTAAAAACCAAGCCACAGAGATATAATAAGTACAACGCAGTTGTATTTATAATAGGTCGGGGGAGCTTGGGAGACTTAAAGCGAAAAGGCCGGTGATCATAAATAAAACAACATTATATTTATAATTGCAGGTACATTGTTTTTAATTCGCTGAGTTCCCCAACCTGGGGGAGCTCAGGAGACTTGAAATAAAAGCCACGGTGGCCATAAATGCAACAACGTTTTATTTATAATTGCCAGAACTTTTGCTTTAAGTCTCCCAGGCTCCCTCGGGTCTGGGGAGCTCGGGAGACTTGAACCAAAAGCCACAGCGATAATAAATACAACAGTGTTGTATTTATAATTATCGGTAACTGTGACATACTGTGGCGGAAACTGAAAAACTGTGGGTGGCCAATCGATCTGCTTTGAGTAATAAAAGAATTTCACATGGATAATTCTGTGCATGTAAGTTTGGAACACATGGCCACTTGCACCACTGACAAAACGTAAAGATAAAGATTAAAACAGGGATGTGTGCTGGCACCAATGATCTTCAACATGGCGGACTTTCCGCTGGGCCTGAGCGACATAAACCAATAATTGGTACACAGGTCACTGAATGGGTTTCCTTTGCAGATGGTCTGCTCCCTAAATCACTTTGCAGACTATTTGTATAAATTCAATGAGCGTAATGAGTTCAAATGGAATTGATATTTGGGAAAAGTAGGAGTTGTGAACACTTCTACATAGTGGATACTCGCATAGAGTGAGTGTAAGAATATAAATATTTGGGGGTTACCCTTAATGAAACAATTATCCATAGCTCCCTGTGAACTGAAAAGTGTAATCAAGCACAGGCCCTAACAGATATGACAAAGAGGTTTGCCACCCAAACACCAGGTTTCTCATAACTATTTACAAACTATATATTGTCCCGGCAATTGCGTATGGTTTTTTAAATTTATAGCAACCAAACCATAGTTGGATTATTATAGTGGAAGGAAAGTTCTGAAGAGGCTTTTTGGGGCTGGCACAGGGTGTACCGTTGTAAGATTTAAGGCTGGAACTGGGTTTAAGTTCCATAAAGGCTCTAATGCTGATAAGACACAGTACTCTATACATCAATATAAGAAAGAATCCGAGCAGCCCACTGCTCTATACAATGGGGAAAACTCTGCCTGACATGCGTAGCAGTGACCTAGAATGGTTTAGTGGCCTGTATGAGACTCTGTTCAATACAATTGGATGGTTACTGGATTGGGAGCAGGAGAACATGATACTGATTTAGGAGTTTTCCAATGAAAGTGACATTTTGGGACGGGGGTTTAAACCATACTAATTTGCTTGGTCCAAAAAGTAAAGAGAATATACTGAGATCCAGACCGCATTTCTGATCCTACAAAAATACCTCTTAAAGTCTCCAGTGCCAGAAATAAGAACTTTTGTCATGGCATTATGATTGAATCTGCATCCAGTGCTTGTTTTGAAGGGGATGTGGTAGGGCATCCAGAGGGAAGATAGAAGCTGTGGGATTTGTGGAGTGCCTCAGGTACTGGAAACAGCACAGCATGGGTAAACTCACTGTAACAAAGTCTGACATGTGTGCATGCTTAATTTTTGTGAGTTTGCCTACTGGATGGGGGAAATAAAGAGAAATAATTTCTAGAGGAAATCTCTAATTGCTAATGATCACAGACTAAATATGACCCTCTTCAAACTATGGTTAAGGATTATGTTTTTACAGGAGTCTGTGAACTCATAATAACAACAGTGGGGTGCTCTTGCTTATTTTCTCCTTTCTGAAATAATATTGTGCACTATGAGTACAAAATGTGAGTATGTGTATGTTGACTTCTGCACATCAGAAGTAGACTTGATTGTAAGTTATTATGTATATGCCATGATGATTTGTATTGATATATTTAATACTTGTAATACAGATGTGTAAAGTTCTATCAACTAAAACAAAAATAAAATGAAAAAAACGATTAAACAATACAATAAAATAGAAAGCTAACACTATTCAAGACATGATGGGCCTCATTATGACATCGGCGGCAGCCTTGCCTGTAACACAGGCAGGGCGGCCGCAAGTGTCATTTTTTTTCTGGCGCACGCGAATGGGCAATTACCGGGTCAATACAGCCCTGCCGGACCCGGTAATTACGCATTTGCGAGCGCCGGATAAAAGAATCTCCTCATTTCCATTTGGCTCCATATGTAAAAGCAAAAGGAAATATCGAGGCTGAGTACCCCAAAAAGAAATACACCAAACACGGGCTTAAAAAGATTCACAGATCTTTATTCTAAAACTGTACAGTTACAAAGAAACAAAGTATCAGATACAGATAGCTATCTGGCCCACAGTACATCACAGAGAATACCAGCCCTTTCGGTGTGAGAAGTGAGAAGTACTGGACGTCTAAACAGTTACACATTTCAAACATTTCCAATCATAATGTCCAGCCCCTCTACAGGTTAATTATACAGTGTCTAGAGTTCATGCCAAGTTGACTTCTAGTTTGTCCAACTATATGCATATGGATCATCCTAAATTCACATACAAACAAGTCCCAATGGCAACAGTGTATTCACTGGATTAAAAATAAGCCTTAACACATGTTCTATACAATGCAGTTAAGCTAGTGTCCATGTTCAGTATTGGTAATACATTGTAGTCGATGTATGTGCGCGGATCGGACTTGTTGGCCCAGACAATCCTCTGTCTACAAGTCAGACATGGGACAAGGGGCCTCATTATGAGGTTGGAGGTAGCCATGGCGCTATTAGCCTATGGCTGCCTCCAAACTCGTTCCGACTCCGCCCTGGTAAATGGAGCAATTACCAATCCATTCCAAGGTTGGAGGGACCGGTAATTGCCCATTCACCAGGGCCCTTCCCCATTCCCATTTGAGCCCCCATAATGCTCAATGGGAATGGGGAAGGACCCCTTTGTGGGTCCCGTCCTTAATGCCTGGAACAACCAGGCGTTAAGAGAGGACCCGCAAAGTAAACTCGTAGTAGGGCGTAAGGGATTACCGGCACCGGTGTCCTTACCGGTGCCAGTAATCCCTTACCACCCACCTCGTAATGAGGCCCTAGGTCTCTTTACTCAACCCAAACATTCGCCAACGGACAGTTTACACATTAACTAACGCACAAGTTGCAGGACGGCTCAGTTACAAGCGGGAAATACTGTCCACCATTTTAGAACACAGAATTACTTTAGAATAGAAATCAAAATGGCAGACGGACCTAAAATGACAGCAAAGTCGATCTAATATTGGAATTTTGCAACGCGGTTTTCTTCGCAGAACGAGTGGGCTTAGGCCAATATACATATCTATATACAATAAAGGAGGCACGTATGATATGCTCTTTAACAAACCCTCCTTTTAGCCTAAGCAAAGCGCTAAACTACTTCTAGTCAATATACGAGTAACTCCACGTCTCAATGTCCATACATCCTGAATCACTATTAGAAATATCAATTTCCATGAGGACAGATACTGAGATTTCCTTCAGAACAAATTCATTAGATATTTTCTTTGGGGTGTATACCTTGTGTCCTAATGTACCCATCGCTTGTGCACAACATACTCCTAACATCGAACACATACCAGGAAGACATTACAACAACAGAAAAACAACAGAATACCTAAAATAATCATTAAGACCGAAAGTAACTTCCATCCCCAGGATCGAAAGAAGTCCCAGAACCAAGTGCTAAGATCCCAGTTTCCCTCGGGAACATGCACTTCTGAACTAAGGACGTGCAGATTTTGTATTGCTCTTAAAATCGTTGGGGAGGAATCTGGCACGAAAACACAGCAAGCGGACCCCACTAATTTACATACCCCACCGCGCTCGCCAGGAGGACATCTAATGTCATCCGGTTCTGAAGTGCCACTAACCTTATTGCTTTTTGTTCTAAAGTCATGTTATAGAGTATGTCAGTGGTCTGGTTGATGGTCCTCTCCAGTACTCTCGCTAGTCTTCAGATATATTCAGAGTTCAGTATTTGTCCGCAAAATGGCACAACGGATTTAGCTATATCACCCAGAACTTATGCTGAAGTATCACCATTCTCGTCCCGCCGTGGACGAGCCTTTGAAATTTCTACAGTGCTAGCAATGAATACCCCGGGTAGCAGAATCCCTAAATAACAGGTTCCCTGCCAATCCCTGGGTAACCATGGAAATGCTACATTACCGCAAACAAAGTAGACAGGTTTGCCTAAATACAAAGGTCTGTCCTCACTAGTCAAATTCGTAACATTGGCGCAACCCTTGTAATCACCCATTGACTGAGTACCATTCCTATGTATGCAGAAAGAAACTGAATCAGGGCTGTGGTTAACAGTTAAAGAAGGTGGCGTTGCATCCCTACTGCCTATCGGAGCCATCTTGAAAGAGATCAAAGATTGAAAAGGACGGGACAGTCTATCAGAAGGCCTAATAGAAGCAACATTAGGCTTGCTCCTATTCGCGAAGAGTGAGCATCCCAAGGGCGTTAGAACATGTTTCTCAAAATCATTCAAGTTAGTTCCATCAAAGTTCCCCGAGATGCTATTGTTCAACTGGCCAAAGAACAGTGCCCTTAGAGAAGCATAACATGCAGTCGTCAAAGGTAAAGGATGAATATACCAACCCAGTCCCTTATCCCTGTGTTGCGGAAAATGCGAGCAAACCCAACAATTGGACTTATTAAAAATGGCATGTGTGGCATTCATAATGAGTAATAGAGTATTTTTATGTTAACTCTCTCTGTGCTGAGAGTCTCTAGGAGAAAAAGTGTGCAGATGCACAAAAGGTGCAGAAACAGTGGATACATTTTCAGTGGGTAACACATTTTCAAGTGGATGTATGTCTTCCAGATACCAGAATTCTAAGGCAATGTCTATTGTGAAACCAGTTAACATAATCACAAGACAACAATACGTTTTCAGGACCCATGCATTCGATTGTTCATTTTTACAATCAGTCATACAGTCTCTTATCTGTTCCGTACGAGTGGGAGCAGTTGCAGGCATTGTCTCTTCAAATGAATTCACCAAAGTTAATTTGCTGGAGGTCTCCAGATCAAGCGTTTTCTTAGTCTTTTTCCCAAACCCTAACCAACAGAATCCCAGTAAGTCTACTTCCTTGGACGCAGACCGTACCTTGTGATCC
Organism: Ambystoma mexicanum; assembly: GCF_040938575.1. Classification (NCBI taxonomy): domain Eukaryota; kingdom Metazoa; phylum Chordata; class Amphibia; order Caudata; family Ambystomatidae; genus Ambystoma; species Ambystoma mexicanum. The sequence goes on from NC_090921.1 coordinate 918,704,529, forward strand.
CTGGTACTGAGTGATCTGTGAACAACGTGTCATTACTTCCTGATGGAAGAAGTGAATTCAAAGCAGGAACCAACACAAGTTTTGACAAAGGAACTGTTGGAGAGTGTGGAGATGAAGCAGCTGTTTCCCCAGGCCCCACTGGCTCAGGGAGAGTCTCCGACGCACTCTCGATGCTGTTTGATGCTTCGTGATCGTTGGTTATGGTATTGGTGAGGGGTTCTGTGTCTTCTGTATCGTGTGGCAAAGAGAAAGGAATCCTCTTGATGCGGGACGTGTGTATCCAGTGCTTCCTGCCCTCCACTCGCACCGCTGTCTGTGTGACCAGGAGAACTTGATGTGGGCCCCGTCAACGAGGTGCGAGACAAGAAGATCATTCAAACGACTTGATGAAGACCCAATCTCCCGGCCATATGCTGTGGCCTGGGCCCTCGTAACCTGACAGGTAAAGCTTCTCGCACCTGGTGGTAAATAAAATACAGATTTTTAGTTAACTGTCCACAATAGTCAGAAAGAAGTACATGCTCAACATCGCATAGCGAACCCGGCTTTGACAGACCCCAAATGTCAGCTGGCCTACCCATGACCACCTCCAATGGAGAGAGCCCAGTCTTAGTTTGAGGGGTTGCACTCATGGACAATAAAACGATCTTTAAGGTGTCCGGCCATTTCAGTTTGGTGCCGGCACACGTCTTAGTGAGCTTGTTCTTGATGATGAAGTTATGTCTTTCTACTAAACCAGCGCTCTGAGCGTGCCTAGCCGAATGGAACCGTTTATCAATCTGTAATACCGTGTATATCTGCAGAATAACAGCAGCGATAAAATAAAGACCATTGTCTGACCAGATGACACTTGGCAAACCAAACTTAGGAAAATATTCCTTTAGCATGGTCTTCGCCGTTGTCATAGCTGTGGCATCTTTGACAGGAAAGTCTTCAACCCATTTACTAAAGGCACAGGTAATCACTAGTACGTACTTGTAGTTATTGCAATGCTCCATTTCAATAAAATCGAAATGTATAACCTCAAAGGGGACAGAAGGTGGACCTAAACTACCCCTAGGAGACGATGTGCCCTTTCCCACATTATGCTGCAAACAAATCATACACCCTTGGACAAAGCACTCAGCTACCTTAGAAATTGTGTCATTTGCCCACACATTTTGTAACATTTTGGTAACCTTTTGTGCACAAATATGAGTGGGACCATGAGAGATAGTGACTGTCATCATAATGTATGCATCAGGCAGTATCCATTTCCCTTCTACTTTGTCCACCCAACACCCATCGTCATCCAATTTTGCCAAACCCTCAGCCCATTTCTTAGATTCCTCTAAAGCGGTATCAGCTTGAATGTTTTTCAGATAATCAATACCCTCATTCAAAGTACAGGCATTTGTGGCTTCCCTTGAAGTATACATTTCTGAAGAGAGATCAGTGGCAGTCTGTTTGGCTATCTGGTTAACAAAAGCGTTCCCTTTTCCTACGTTATCTATGATCTTCTGATGTGCTGCGCATTTCATGATTGCTAGCTGTGTAGGGAGTGCAAGCGCTGAGAGTAACCACACTACCAAGAGGCCATACTGGATTTAAGTGCCATGTGAGGTCAAGAAACCTTGTTCTGCCCAAAGTCTGCCAAAGTTGTGAACCACCCCAAAAGCATACTGACTGTCAGTATATATATATTTACGGTAAGCCCTTTGAAAAGTCCACAAGCTCGAGTCAATGCTATAATCTCTGAGGCCTGCGCGGAGTTATGCGTGATTCTTTTGGTCTCCATGACCATGCTCAATGTGATAATTTATAAGCAGCTGTGTATGTACCATCCGCGAGTTTGAAACAGGAGCCATCGGAAAACATCTCCCCTTGTGGATTGTTCAAAGGAGTATCTTTTAGATCGATTCTGACTTTTGTCTCTTGTTCTCTAGTGTAAAGGCAGTCATGTGACTCTTCGTCACTGCAAGCAGTACCTTGCGGGACAGGTAAAAGTTCAGCCGGATTCAATACACAATACCTCTTTATTTGAATATGTGGTGCAAACAAGATCAATTCATATCTTGTTAATTGTGCAGAAGTGAGGTGTTGCGTTTGTGTTCTGTTTAATAGAACATCTACAGAGTGAGGTACCATCAGGGTTAAAGCATGGCCTAGGACCATTCCCTCACTCTGTTTTACAGACGCAGCAGCAGCAGCGACAGCTCTCGAACATCTTGGCAAAGTGCATGCAACAGGATCAAGGGCGGAAGAAAAGCAGCTGCACGGCCTATTCTTCCCTCCATGTTCCTGCGTTAATACAGCCAAAGCACATCCATCACATTCATGCACATACAACACGAAGGCCTTTTCATAGTTTGGTGTGCCCAAAACTGGTGCCGAGCACAATGCAGTCTTGAGAAGATCAAATGCTTGCTGGTGTTCCAAGTTCCAAGGCAATGGCGAAGAAATGCCCTTCTTCGTCAAAGCCAACATTGGTTTGATCACTAAGGAGAAGTTCGGGATCCACTGCCTACAGTATGAAGCCATTCCTATCAAGGCTCTGACTTCCTTCTGTGTATTTGGTACAGACATGCTAGCAATTATTTGTATCCGCTCAGGCGTCAAACTTCTTCCTTCCTTTGATAGGAGATAGCCTAAATAGGCAACATCCTGTCAACAATAATGAAACTTTTTAAGTGAAGCTTTGGGTCCATGTCGTGCTAGGTGAATAAGCAACGACAAGGTGCCCTCCTTAAAGGCGCTCTCTGAGTCAGCAGCTAAGAGTAGATCGTCGACATACTGAAGCAGTGTACAAGTGGTGGGCAACTCGAGTGTGTCGAGCTGCTCTTTCAAAGCCCTACTGTAAATGCTAGGACTCTCCATGTAACCTTGTAGTGCATGAGTAAAGCTAAACAAGCGTCCCCCTAAGGTGAACGCGAACATGTATCTACTGTCTTTGTGAATATGAATAGTAAAGAAGGCGTTCTTTAGATCCACAGCACTAAAGTGAGTAGCTGAAGCCGGAATCATAGTTAATATTGTAGTCACATCAGGCACAATGGGAAATTGTGGAGCAACGATATTATTGATGGCACGTAAATCAATAATGAAACGGAAAGGAATTGCATTATCGCCTTTCTTGTACACGGGCAAAATCAGACTATTGCACAAACTACCTGCAATTTCTTCAATCACCCCGCGATGCAGAAAATCAGAGACTTTGCATTTCAAAGCTTGCTCACCAACGACCGAGATCTTATACTGGGGAATACGTAGCAACTTTACTCCATGTTTGAAAATAATCTTAACGGGCTCAATTTGCAAACATCATTATCATCAATTGCCCATAAACACTCGGGAACATCACTGAATTCCGGCGGCAAAGGTCTTGTCACGAACTGAGAGACAGAAAGTTGTTGTGGTGAAATCATCAAACACACTCCATCAGAAGAACAATGAATTACCGCATTTATTTCCTTCAACAGATTCAACCCCAACAAATTCTCTCTGCAATTCGTAGTCAAGAGGAAAGGACAGTGGTCCGTAAATGGACTGAAAGTAATCGGTACCGGAGAAAAAAATGGACAGACTACTGGTGTGCCAGAAAACCCTACATAAACATTGGTTTGCCCTGACAGTGGAATGTTTGGAACCCGTGAATGGTCAATGGAACACTTCTGTGCCCCTGTACCCATCAAGAATAGATGTTTCCTATTTCCCACTAACATCTCAACATAGGGACCTTTCTGATTAACGGGAATAGGTGTCGGTTTCAAACCCTGCTTCGGGCAATCCTAACAAAACAGAATGTCGCCAAAAGGAAGTTCTTCGGAGAGGTAAGCAGTGGAAGGATGATCAAAAATGTTTCTATTATCCACACTTGATTCTTGATTATCCAGTGAAAAAGGTTGCAGTGAATCCTGTGAAAACTACCAGGACCCAATGCCCCAGGGCGGCCTACTGATCGTCTATCCATGTTACCAAATGTGTTATTCGACCTCTGCTGGAGGATCGGGCAGTGCGCATGCCAATGACCCTCTTGTCTGCAATAGGCACACTGGTTTATGTTTACAGGACCCAATGGCGCATTTCCCTGTGGAACATACTGTCCTCTAAATTGCGAATTCCCCCTCTAGGGCCTCTAACAATTTGCTGCAATAGAACTTTTGTTTTTAAGTCTCCTTTTCTCTTTTCAACTCTTTCTTTTTTGTGATTTACACAATTCTCATAGTACTGGGCCATATGCAATACTTCTGACTGAGTCTTAGCTTGCCAAGCGCTCTCTGAAGACATAATTTGCGACTGGATGTCAGGCAGTAATCCGCGCACAAATTTGTCCACAAATAGTCATTTCCCAGACTCTGTACTCAAATCTTGTCCACTGAAATCGGAAAATACTGGTTCGAACCGATTAAAGAACTCGGTTGCACCCTCAGACTTTCTTTGGACACAGGCAGTAAGCATGTCCCAAATAATACTTCTTTCAGGAATTATAGTTTTTAATTTCGTAACTATTCTGTCAGGAAAAGTCAATATTATCTGTGGTGGTCTCTTGCCAGCTGGCCTTTCTCTATCGAGCCTAACCATATTATCCCATGTATCTCCTGACCCTGGTATATCGTCTACAGTCCTAATCTGTTTCAACAAATCAATAGGCAGGAGTATGGGAAACAACAAATCAATATCGTTTACGGTAAATACTGATGATTGTAAGACAGACTCTATCTCTTTGTAGAACCCTGTCGGATTCTTCCTAATATCGGGAATAGATTATTTAATGGTGTTCACTTCCTGTCTCGAGAACGGGACGTGAACGAACTGCGACACATAATGTGCAGGGATGTCTTGAGCAACTGCACCCGTTGCAGGATCATCGGGAATCTCAACTTTTGGGACAAATGTCAGAGGAACCTCTCTCATAGGCAACTGAGAGGTAGGCAACTCCGAATGCTTACTGAGCAACAAAGCTAGATCGAGCGCTAAAGCAGCCGAAAAAGTGTCAAACGAAAAAACCCTCTTATAAATACTCAATAATTCTGTGGGTACTCTACCATTACCTGTATCACTTTCCTCTGCATTTCTGGCGTATACTGACTATACGTGTCATATACCTCAACGGGAGTGATCGACATGTCTGAAATCCACCTAATCGCATCTTTTGTACAAATTCATGTTTCCTCATTTATCGATTTATGACAAGGAAAGAACCGTTTGTGTACTAACATAGCGTCCAAACTATCACCATCTACATCTTCATTCCGTAACCTTTCCAACTCCCTTCTGTACTCAAATACCCTCTGGACATGCTCATGTACTTTCTCCACAGTATCTCTAGAAAATTCTAAAATATTCCGATCCCTTAATCCTTGTGGGAGATCTATATAATTTAACCTGTTCCACATTATATGTAAAATGAACTCCCAATCCTTCAATAAAAATGTTTTTCTCAGGAAAATTGTCTCAGTTCGAGAATGTGGTAAAAACATCAGCTTGTTCACCCTTCTCCATGCAATGTCTAGCCCATGCAGTCAATTCATGCGTTCTCTCTGGAGACACAGTATTACGAGTTACAACCCTCGATCCCGCTCCCTGATCAACTACAAGTGACACAGAACCACTTGGAAGAGGGAGAGTAGGCAGACCTTGTATATTAGGTAAAAAGGGAGTTGTGACTGGTGCAGCAGGCAAACCCACCAGACCCCGTAACAGCAGACAAACGTGGAGGAGCAACGACAAGAAGAGGAACAACAGCCAGAGGAAGAGGAAGAGGAACATTAAGAGGAGCAATAGGAAGAGCAGTTGGAGCTACGGGGGGAGGAATAACAGCAGGAAGTGGTGCAGTGGCACCAGGTTTACGTTCATTTAGAAATTTGTCGATCAGCTCATCAGATACATTAAAGTCTTTAGAAGGATACATTTTCTGGATACCAAGTGAAAAAGCCGTATCCAAATTCCTAACGGACTCAGACTGTTTATTTTGATCATACAACAATGCTTTTTTCGGCATTCATCATATGATGGCACGCATGTTTTTCCCTACTCTTAAGTTGCTGCATTGCTTCTTTCTTCAAATTCTGTAAAATATCAAATGCTGCAGGTCTAGCCTTTTTCTTTAATAATTTATATTCTAAGTATTCAATATGAGGAATTGCAAAACTACCATTGATTGGCCACTGAAGTTCGGAAGCATGTCTAGTTTGTCTGTGCCAAATATCATCAAACACTATACTACCAATGCCATGCTTGCAGTACATAGTACACGCCAGCGACCCCTCCATTGGAAGCAGGCAGACAATTTCCCAGACATATCAGAATACTGGTGTTACCTGGTCAATAATTGTACTTGCAAGTGTAATACGCCAAAACAAATTATCAGGATACTTAAGAATTGGGTCACGACTCACCTGATCAAATCCTAAGAAGGTCGGATTTCAAAAACTAACAAAGGTCCCACGTGGTTGGTGATTTTGGACCCTCGTTAAGATGCCGTATCGGACCGCGGTCTCACTGTCTAGGGATCGGGTCATGATGCGCTGCTCAGGTATCGCTTCTCATCCAAGAAAGGGGCCCCCTTTTACACCGTCCGATCCCGGTCCGATGCAGCGTCAACCATCAACGAGATGGCATCAATTTTGAGGGTCCCTATTCGGGCGCCATCTGTAAAAGCAAAAGGAAATATCGAGGCTGAGTACCCCAAAAGGAAATACACCAAACACAGGCTTATAAAGATTCACGGATATTTATTCTAAAACTGTACAGTTACAAAGAAACAAAGTATCAGATAGCTATCTGGCCCTCAGTGCATCACAGTGAATACCAGACTTTCGGTGTGAGAAGTGAATGGTACTGGATGTCTAAACAGATGCACATTTTATACATTTCCAATCATAATGTCCAGCCCCTCTACAGGTTAATTATACAGTGTCTAGAGTTTGTGCCGAGTTCACTTCTAGTTTGTCCAACTATATGCATATGGATCATCCTAAATTCACATACAAACAAGTCACAATGGCAACAGTGTATTCTCGGGATTAACATTAAGCCTTAACACATGTTCTATACAATGCAGTTCAGCTAGTGTCCACGTTCAGTATTGGTACTACATTGTAGTCGATGTATGTCCGCGGATCTGTCTACAAGTCAGACATGGGACAAGGCCTCTTTACTCAACCCAAACATTCAGCCAACGGACAGTTTACACATTAACTACTGTACAAAGTGCAGGATGGCTCAGTTACAAGCGGGAAACATTATCCACCATTTGAGAACACAGAATTACTTTAGAATAGAAATCAAAATGGAGGACGGACCTAAAATGGCGGCGAAGTCCAACTAAGATCGGAACGTTGCAACGCGGTTTTCTTTGCAGAGCAACTGGGCTTAGGCCAATATATATACAATAAAGGAGGCACAATATGATATCCTGGTTAACACATCGGGCTGAATGGGAATGGGGAGTTTGAGTGCACCGGCACCGTTTATAATGGTGCCGGTGCATCTGACATGCTGTGCTTGTGGGTACCTTTCTGCCTGCCAGGTCCGACCTGGTGGGCCGAAAGGCACCCGCAAGCACAACTCATAGTTTGCTGGTTCGGGAACTATGGTACTGACATGCTTATCGGCACCATAGTTCCCGGACTGGAAAACTTATAATGAGGCTCATGATGTCTTATGCAATTATAGGGAAACACTTTGACAGTACTTAACTATTTCATGACTTCTATATATCACATTGCCACAGTTGTGAACGTATGTAGTTGATGCACACCCCATCCATAGCTGTAAACCTCCCACTACTGAAGATCAGGGCCCTTCATGTTCCATAACCTTGGCATCAGTGAACTGAGGTACAGGGAGGGAGATGGACACCTGGATTATGTTTCAAAATAATCTGTAATGCATCACAGGACACCAGGAAACCAACAGCAATGAGCTCCCAAAATCACAGCCTTTTACTCTTTTTTACGGTCGGTGCAACATTACATTTTAATGCACAATACATTTTTGTTGGTTCCTACAACTAAAAACAAACCCCTCCTGGCTTGTGATTGGCCGATTTAACTGCCACTCATCAAGCCCACGTGACATAATTAGGCATACATGGCTTGACTGACACTTGATCTGATAGCTTGTGTAAGACTCAACTGAAAACTCATTATAAATCCTGTGTTGTCTGGAGCAGTCCTTATCAGATCACCAGAGTCTTTTTGGCAGGCTATACCATATGATTTCATCTCATTTGTTGCAAACCAAGCAGCTGTTTGCTCTAATTGGTACTTTCCCAGACCTGTGAACAGCCCCTACAACCCATCACTGTCAGAATTGTTGTCAAAAAACCCTAAATATATATGACCAGTATATATATATATAACTGTGAGTCAACTGCTGCTAAAGAATTACTTAATTATCTTGCATAAATAAGGGTTTTGCCACCATCTTATTTTCCAGCATACATTTTAAAAACTGATTGAACATTGGCATGAATGTTCTGTGTAGCTACCAAATCGTGATTTATTATTTCTACTTTTATGCATAACTCTTTTCCTATCCAGCTTTCAGACTAGATTTTCAGTATTTGCGATGTACATATAATACTTACGATACACTCAACTGCGTGTGGCATTCTGACCCTAAAAAATATATGTCACCCTAAAATGTGCTTTTTGTCCTATAAAGCGCTACAATTCTAATGTTTGAATACTGCATTCAGTTTGAGGGGTTAGGTCTAGTACCTCCTCTACACTCCCAACATGTAACACCATATCTCTTCATTATGTAAGAATCAGAACTATAAATATTATGCTACCATGAATACCAAAATAACCATGAATAAGAGAAAACAGTAGCAGAGGTTAACAGAGAGCATAATGATACCCCACAACAATTGTACCACTGGCATCCTTTTAAGTGGAAATGGTCAACAAGTCACTAGAGCGTAAAAGCTGGTAGGCCTTTGAAATAGGGCTTACTGCATGCACATCACTTGGATATTTGTATTCTCAAGCAACATGCTATGTGGTATTTACAATAGTCATGACCAAGCCATCTGTTACAAATGTATTTTTCTGCCATATGATGGACTTTCCTTCAAAAAAATGCACGCTAACCACAACATGATTGTACGCTTTTACTGTACTGCCCATAAATTGAGCTTTAGGAATAAACATCATTTTGCCAAATCTGCTGCCCTTCAGTGTAGGTACTGATTTCCATTCCCATAATTGCACCCCATACATACTTCTATACTGGTGTTAGCTGATAAATTCATGTATACCTGTAGGTGCAGTACATTTGTCTTTGAAAATGGTTCAGACAAGCAAAGAGAGTACAAACCTCCCTACAAGTGTTGTCCTTTTTATCGTTTTATTCATGTTCTGAGTTGCACACATTAAAAGAAATAGATCATTCAGTGTTCCGGTTGCAATAAAATCAATTGTAATGTTGGTGGCACTATCCGATTGTTCCTTCAGTATTGCTCCCAGGCTACCATAGCCATGACACAAATACTGTACTATGTTCAGAGCTGAATCTGCTATTAGGCTTCCAATGTTGGAATCTCTATTATTTTGAAATGCCACAAAGTGTACTGTCACATCAGTAGATATTCTATCATGGTGTAGTTTTTACACAGCCACAGCCTGTAGATATTATTTTCGTCACACAATACTATAAAGAAGTACAAATATTGTATTGTGGAAGAATGGAAACTGCAAATTATCACTTCACAAGGGAGCACTTCCTCTCTACTTAGGCTGAAATGTAAGCATAACAAACTCTGAGCACCCACTCATAGCTTGGCAATGCCTTACCTGTGGGGGAACTGATGAGGACCACAATACAATATTTTGGGCCTCATTACGACCCAGGCGGTAAGGGGTTTACGGCAGCGTCAACAGCGCCGACCCTTACCGCCTGAGTACGAGGTCCCTTAGCGCCATGGCGGATTTAACACCTGCTTTTAGCAGGTGTTAAAATCCATGGCGCTAAGGGACCATGGAGTTAATTACGCCACCGTAATTTACGGTGGCGTAATTAACGCCTTCCCCACTCCCATTATGCCCTATGGGGCAAAAATGGGAATGGGGAAGGGTAAATGGGGATTGGGGACTTACCGCCCCACCAAGGTCGGAATGGGGCGGTAAGTCCGCCAACCACCATGGCGTAAACATAGTTTACGCCATGGTGGTAAAGTCACGGCCCAGGCGGTAACTTACCGCCTGGCTCGTAATGAGGCCCTTTGACTTAAAATGAGAATCTATATCAATGTTTGTGCCCACCCAGTTTGCAGTATTGTCCACTTCACTTTGTTTACAGAATATCAAGTTGTGGAGGCTTAAAATTAATTGAAGGGACTGCCTGTTTGCTGATCTCTAATGACATTGATGGAAACACGCAAAGTTGCATTCATGGCTATCAACACCCTGCCACAACCATAACACACTTGCCATGTGACTGAGGTTTGGTAAGGCTTTACCTTGATGGTGGAAGTTGGCATCCAATTGGAAAAGAGGATCATATTTTGTTATTTAGAGGAATGGATGAAAAAGAACTTGTTAAAAAACATCAAACTGCATTCAAATACATTGGGCCTCATTCTGAGTATGGAGGAAGTCATGGTGCTATTTGCACAATGACTGCCTCCCATACCGGTACCGACTCTGGTTTGGTGAAAGGGGGACTTACGGGCCCAGTTGGACCTTGGCAGGACCGGTAAATCCCAATTCACCAAACCATTCCCCATTCCTATTTGAGTCCCTATAGGGCTCAATGGGAATGGGGAAGTAGCTAATAACGGTACCGCAAATTGCGGTACCGTTATTAGCTCTAAAGTGCCTTAACGGGTCCCGTCCTTAACACATGGTCAGACCAGGCGTTAAGAAAGGGACCCGCTAAGGGAACTCGGAATAGGGCGAAAAGCGATTACCGGCACCGGTGTCCTTGCCGGTGCCGGTAATCCCTTTGTGCCCAACTCGGAATGAGGCCGATTGAATTACAAAAGGCCTTCCTGGATACTGTTGAATACTGCCAGCTACATTAGAAAAGTAACTTTATATAAAAATGGGAGTGGTCTTTTAAAAATCAATACTACACAGAATACAAATGCTCAATATTGGTTGAAATAGTTAAAATAACAGAATACCTGAGCTGTACACAAGAATAAGGTTAGCTAGTAGAGAGAACTTGGCCAACTATATGCGTTTCGACCAATGATCTAATGATAAAGGACCATGGTCTCAGCCAGTACCACAAGACTACCAATGATGTGTCTGGAAATGCATGGCAGGGCATACATGCCTACATCAAGTGTTTACTGTCTGAAATAGCCTGTTTCACTACAGTGTTGCAGTTTATTAGTTTATCAGTTTCCAGAAATGCACATATAGTTCTTAACTGACATAGGGCATGAAATTAGTAAACCACAAAACAGTCCCCATCATAAGAACAACATTAAGGACACGGTTGTTGATGTGATTTGAACCCTGCACATATGGCTGCTGACTTCCCACATGCAGTGTTCTAACCATCAGCAATTTTCTGTGTATGACACTCAGATGAACACTTGCGTGTCTGGGAATGGTGTGTTTTTAGCTAAATGTTCCCATACGCCTACAAAAAAGCCGCAGATGCTCAATCCTACATTCATTTGGAATATGGCAGCATTCATAAGGCTGATTTTCTTTGTGTGGCTATATAAACAGCAGTAGATTTTTTTCGAGGAATCCGTCTCTGTAGCCATACCGTGCCCCAAGCCCCTATCATAAAATGGCAACATGCAACACCCTTAAAAATCCAGGAGGTTACAGAAGTCTTGGAACGACAGATGAATCCTACCAAGGAGTGCCCAAGCTGATTTCAAATCTCGGAGACACCGTGAATCCTGAAAACGAGAAAAAGGATTATGCTATGCCCCTTTGTGAATATGAAACTTACCTGAACAGTAGTCAACCATGTTTGTTAATGTTATCAATAAAGAAAAATCACATCTTTTATCTTGTAAGCTTGTATTTTGACATGCATTGTTCACAGTTGGTTGTCTGAGGCACATTTGGAAGGAGTGAACATCCAAATGTTGTTCTCATGTGAGAAAGTGTTTCTCTATAAGCGCAAATATAAAGTCAAGAGTCAAAAGATATGAGCTCTGTCTTCTTCCCCAAGTGTACTCATAGAAAAGTGTTGTATATCACCAGGTGACTCCTAGATTGATCTGTGAAGGTTCATTTTAAGGCTTTTTTTTTAAAAGAACATTTTTTGTTTTGCTAGTTGGAGCAAATATGTACAACTGATTGAGGGAACCCACTCTAAAGCACGTGACATAGAACTGCCCACGGGAGAAACGTGGAGATTCCAATTTGTTAACAGTGCATTTGATTGACTGGCCCTGTGCCTTGTTGATCGGGATACAAAATGCCAACCTGACCGGGACCTGTAGGTGCTTGAAACTGAATGGCATGTCTGTCGGAATGAGTGGAATGCAGGGGATGAATGCATCTTCTCCCTTTCCCTTCCCAGTTAACACTGTTGCTTCAATTACATTGACCAGCAATTTATTTTATGCACAGACTGTCATCAATCAATCAGATTGTCGCCAGGCCTAGTACGGTAGTTTATTGTTCTGTATGTCCTTTTCCCCTCCTTCCTCCTCCTTCTCTCCCCACTCTTGTCATGCACTTTGACTATCTGACAAGTCTTTAGGCCTAGTACAGGAGTTTATTGATTGTATGCCCTTTCCTTCTCCTCCACCGCCTTCTCCCTTTCCCTCCTGTCATGCACTTTCACTAGTAGAAATGCCTCAGGCCTTGCATGCTACTTATTTTTATTAGATCATTCAGAAACTTCAAGGCCTAAGAATGACCATTGTATTCCCTTGTTCCCCACCCGCCTTGAAGTGCTTTCAAGCACTTCACCTGTGTATAAGGACTTTACAAAAAAACAATTACAATAAACTATTACAATTACACAGCCTATGTTAGTTGAAGTTGTGAAACAGCATGATGGGTGACCCAACTTACAGTAAGAGGTGACGTGGTGTCATTCCGGGGGGGGGTCGAGTGAGTTGAGGAATACTGTTGGCTAGCTCATGGCTTTGTCAGTATCTACCACCGTATCAATTGAGTTGTACTCGGTAACTGTGACCGGAAGCATATCCTGAATCTGATTAATAATTTCTTTGACAGAATAATTTTTAGCAGCAAGGATGGCTCATTCACACAGCCACTCGTGAAATAACACTTTTAAACTATTCATAAGAGAGAAATAGAAATACCTGTCACTCGTGTTTATATAGCATCAATTTGGAAACTTCTGGAATGCTACCCGTCTTCACCTTCACCTCTCAGGTTAATTTGCCTCCAATACGCCTCACCTTCGCCTCCCATATGCCTTCGCCTTACGCCTTTCATATGCCTTTATCTCCCATACGCCAATGCTCTGCCAAACCACAAACCCATAAACAAACACATTTTGGCTTTTATATATATATAGATGGGGCACACCACAATATAGTCACATGACTGCAGCTCTTCTCAAACCACTATGGCAAAGAGTTACATTTAAGCTATCACTAATTGCCAATACATTTCATAAGGCAAGGTGCTTACAAAATCCCAGGAGCATTATAAGGCTGACAAGATATCATTAACACAATCTGAAAATGGCCAGCAGAATTATCTCAACATTATGTTTATTAATGTCATGGCCACTGGTGCCTTGTTCAGAAGTCTACAATTACAATCATCTTCAATAGGCATAATGGTGACAATATGCTAATTCGTAACATACTTTTATTGCAATTACAAGTGCTGGGAGAAAGAAAAGTTGCTATATCAAGACCCTAATTGCTTCCTGAAGCAGCAGTACAGGAAAGGCCACACCATCTTCTTGCAAAATTCTACAAAGAAAATGTCTAGTTAAAGATGCAGATTCACAGTGGAGAAATGTTCAATTTAAAGGTCAAATTAGGGGTCTGATCTTATTTTATAATTATTCTTTAACCAGCCTCTGAATTCTGGGATAAACTGACCGATTGGTTGCTTCAGGTATGCATCTCATCTAGGAGGTATGTACCTAACATATGCATCTTCTAATAGACAGGAATATCCGGAGAAATGTATTGATGCCCTAGCACACAAACTGCATTGATATCTTGCCTGAAGATGCCCTATTCCCCATAATTTGCAAGTGTGTAGAGGAATACAGTGACAGATTATTTTGAAGACTTTGAAGTGGTAAACGTGTGTAAACATATGGCTAAAAATAACACAAACTAATCATGATGTTTGCAGTGGGGAATGTGAAGCAGATAGGGGCCTTTCAAAACAAATCATAAATCAAGTAACCAAACATAGACAATTTAGATTACTAATTCTCTTCCATTTCATGACCCTCTCTCGCTGGCCATGCTGTGTTTAAGTCATGTCAACTTGAACTCAATTTCTCATTAATGCAGAACAAATAAGATGACTTTATTGTGCCCACTGTTCTTACATCTAACACCTCTGATAGGAAGTCTGTTCTACATCTATCTCCTTGTTGGGGAGATGCAGGTCAGTTAACAGCAATGGTGTGACAATGAAGATTACCCCTGCTATCTGCGCACGGAGTATTAATTCTATTAAAGACTAGGAGGCGAGCATTATGCTTCAACTTCTTTAATTTACTACTCTTCAGCAGTTTCAACAAACTCACAAAACCATAACAAAACACTGAAAACAGTCTGAACAGACTTTTCTTCCTTTGAACTACAATCCCCATAGTCTCTGTAGCCCATCTCACTCCATGCTAAGCTATGACCACTTCCTGTCCCTGAGCTCCTCCTCTCTTTTACTTGCTCTGAAAGTCACACTGAGAACTCCACACTAAGTCCTGCAACTGGCAACGACTTGAACCACTCCGAACCGAATGTCGATCTTCCTCGACTCCAGGCAACTACCTCTGCTAGTCTCCTACTTCAATTGTTCTTCTGATCCTCTCCTAGGAATAAAAGAAAGCAGAGAAATCAGGGTGGCTTCCATGTATTGCCAATATCGTCACATTATTATCACATGCAACCATCCAATACCATGCGCAATACATAACTTGGGTGGGAATTTAATGCTCGCCTCCTAGTCTTTAATAGAATGAATCCTCCCTGCGCAGATAGCAGGGGTAATCTTCATTCTATGACAAGACTGGAGGCGAGCATTATGCTTGTTCAAAGCTTCCCAACACTGCAACCGCTAAACTCTCGGTCGGCTTGAAATAAAATTCTTTAAAAGTTTGATCATTCGACCAGTCTGCTATTAACATAATATCTCTAAGAGATACTCCTGTCTTAAAGGCTTTAGATTCCATAGCTCCGCGCACAGAATGTGCTCCATACTACCCCACATCTATCCCTGCTGCATGCATGACTTCTTTAACCCATCTGGCGATAGTAGCTGTGGATACACCCTTGAAAGGCTTACTACGTGCTATAAGCAATTGCTTAGTATTTGCTGCTCTTTGTTCCGCCGTCCTGCTCTCGTACTATCTTACGCAGCTTGCTATCTACTCGGGAAATATGGGTAGTGAACTGAGGATGTCTCCATCTTAGTTCTTCCCACTATTGTAAATGTTACGCCCTCTGGCCCGAATGACTTTCTATCTACTTCTAGGGCACTCACGTCTGACACGCGTTTACAAGAAACTAGGCACAAAAGCATTGCAAACTTTCCTGATAACTGTTTCAGAGATAAATATCTGTTCCCGGGGCAACTCTCCAATAGCTTAAGAACTATTAGAACATCCCAGACTGTCTTATACCAAGGTTCTGGGGTACTCTAAATTTGGCCCCTCGAAATAAGCCGAACCACTGCTGGATGCTCACCCGCTGGTACACCCTCGATAGGGAGGTGTCCCGTGATATGACAGACCTGTACACTCTGATGGTGAAGAACGCTTTACCGCCTTGCAATAATTGTGCTAAAAAGTTCAAGATCATCACTATAGGTGCAGAAATGGGATGAACACCTCTCCCTCTGCACCAGCTAGTCCACTTGGCCCAAGCCGCGTCGTAGCTCCTTCTCGTGGACGGAGCCCAGGATTCTGCGATGAGCTGAGCAGCCTGAGACGAAATGCCTGGCAACGCCCAGTGTCTCCTGATATCCTGCACGCTATGAGAGGGAGTGTCCCCCTCACTCTCAGAGGGTGATACGACCCATCTGGGTCCGCGAACAGGTGCTCTCCTTCGGTAGAATCCTCGGGTAATCCACTGCCAGTTCCATAAGAGTCGGGAACCACAGTGGCGACTTCCAGCACGGTGCTACTAATAGCAACTCTGCTTTCTCCCTCCGACACTTCGTTAGAACTCTGCTCAGTATCATGAATGGGGGAAATGCCTAGTGTGGACCTCCGCTCCATTCTTGCAGGAACGCATCCATCCCACGAGCTCCCGGGTCCAGCCTCCAGCTGAAATATTCTGCTGTTTGGGCGTTCAACCGGGATGCAAAGAGGTCTATGTGTACTGGGCCCCATCTCTCGGTCATCCTCTGAAATGCTGCTGGATCCAGCCTCCAATCGCTGGAATTCATGAGGTAGCGAGAGTTCCAGTCTGCTATTACGTTCAGCGTTCCGGGGAGGTACACCGCTGTGACCGATGTCTCTGACTGCAGGCAGAAGTGCCAAAAGTCCTTAGCTAGCTCGGCTAGTATTCTGGATTTGGTGCCGCCTAGGTGGTTTATGTATTCCACTGATGATATGTTGTCCCTCTTTAATAGGACGCACAATCTCATCTTCCCCTTTGTGAAGGCTCTGATTGCAAAGGATCCTGCTAGTAACTCTAGGCAAAGTATGTGTTATCAGAGTTCCTCTTCGCTCCATTTCCCCCCTGTCTGGATGTCTCCGCACCTTGCGTCCCAGTCCAGTCGGCTGGCTTCAGATTTTATAATCAGATCCGGTCTGTCTCCGAAAATGGCACGTCCATTCCAGGCGTCCATATTCTTTAACCACTATTCCAACTCTGTCTTGGATTCCTGATCCAACGGCACCAATTGATGGTATCTCAGGCCTTGCTGCAGATGCCTTATCTTCAACCTCTGCAGTGCTCGATAATGTAATGGTTCTGGGAATATGCCCTGAATAGAAGCTGCTAACAGCCCCACAATCCTTGCTAGTGTTCGGAGGGACACTACCTGTCTTTGCAGACATCCTCTCAATTCTCTCTTGATGTTGCAAATCTTCTGAGCTGGAAGCTCGAGCATTGCTTTCCTGGTATCCAGGAAGAAGCCCACAAAGTCCAGCCTTTGCGCTGGTTTGGTGTCTGACTTCTCTATGTTCACTAAGAATCCTAGGGATGATAGTAGGTCCTGGACCCATCTTGTCTGGTACCTGAGGGTCTCTCAGTCCTCGGCTAGTAGCAGTAGATCGTCTAGATAAATGATCAATCTTATTCCTTCCTCTCTTATCGCTGCTGCTATCGGCTTCATCACCTTGGTAAAGGCCCATGGTGCTGAAGCAAGCCCGAAGGGCATAGTCTTGAATCGCCAGAGCTGTCCTTTCCAGGGAAAAGCTAGGAAAGTTCTGAATTCCTCTGCTATTGGGATTGTTAGGTAGGCATCCTTCAGATCCAGTCTCGTCAGCCAATCCTTCTCTCTGAGCGAGTCTCGGAGTTGCTGGATGCCCTCCATCTTGAAATGTCGGTAAACTATCCAACCGTTGAGCTCCTTTAATTTTATCACTGGACGCACTTTCTCTTTTCTGTGCACCAGAAACATATTGCTTATAAATTCTGTGTCTCTCGGGCACCTTTCTATGGCGTTCTTTGCTGCTAGCAGGTCTAGCTCTTGGTCTAGAAGCCTCTGCTCTGCGCGCTCTAAATGCTGCTGGCTGGTGAGGCCTGCACCCTTGCGCCGGCGGTTGTATAAGCTCTAGGTGCATACCCAAAACTGTTTGTAACACCCAGGCATCACTGGAAAGTGTGCGCCTGTTTCTCAAGAACATGCCAGTTCTCCCCCCCACTGAGGGATAATGCTCTGCTCTCACCTTGAGTGAACCCTTGTCCATGGCCAGATCCTCTTCCTCTGTGCCCTCTTGGGAAGTGTCCTCTGGATCGGAAGAAGGAGTCCTGCTGCCAATGTTCCCAGTATTGAGCCCTGGGATTCTGGGGTCTTCTTCCACCCTGGTTGCGACCAGTCGAACGACCCCTGTGGCGACTGGTTCCTCCAAAAACTCGGTTGGGAAAAATCTTCTGGATGGTAGCCTGTGCCCTCTCCAGAGATGTGTAGGTGCCGACAAAGTTGCCCATTTCTTTGCCGAAGGTCTCTCCGAAGAGGAATCCTTGAGCTGCCTCTGCGGCCTGGTATGAGGCTAGGTCACTGAGCTTCACGTCACTTTTCAATAATAGACCTCTCTGGTGTTCCGAGACGATGGCGCAGTTAGCATTTCCTAAGAGACATACTGCTCTCTGCGCCCAGCCTGCCAGGGCGTCGGGGTCCACTTCTTCTCCCGTATCTCTGGTTCTTTTTGCCAGGTTCATGATTTTCGCGAGTGGTCCGGCCAGGTCAAGAACTTTCTCTTGGAAACTTCTCCAAAATCTATCAATACCTCCTTGCTTGTTTTTCGAAATGAAATCATTTTGGGGTCTAATTCTGGTGTCTCGGCAACTTTCCCTGGGAGGTCCAGTCTTGGGCATTCCGCACGAAGTCTCTGGCGAACCTCTTTGTCCAGCGCTTTTCTTAACCTCTTTGTCATATACTGAGCCACTCTTGGTGAGGGCTGCCAGTCTGAGGATCTCGGATTCCGGATGCTGTCCCGATCAAACATATCCTCCTCCGCCTCTTTGAGGTGCTTCTCTTTGCGGATTCTCTTACCTCCGTTGGGTTTGATTTCCTCCTCTTCCCTTGATTCCTCCTCATCTTGGGAGGGAGGTTCACCTTCCTCCAGCTCCTCTTCTGAGCCTGGGTTCTCTTCTCCATCTCCTTCCTCCCCTGGAGTGGGCGTCGACGACCTCCAGGGCCTTATCTTTTGCCCCATCTGAAGGGCCCTGGGGGTCATGAGGGGCTTTCCTCTTTCGGGCCTTAGTACCCTCCATTGACCCTGATTCAGGGAGTTCTGCGGGCGTGCACTATTTCCATCCGGTGCTGTCTATGGGCTGGTTTAGCATAGACTCTAGGGACTCCAGCCTATCTTGTAGGGGTTTAACCCCTTGAGCCACTGCATCTACAAGTGAACTCCCCAGCACCTCCTTGAAGCTGGCAGCAAGGTCTGATGGCTGCTCCTCTTCACTCCACTCGAAATCCGACATTATGGGAGGGTGCTGTGTGCCTGATGTACCCGTGAGGGTGTCACTGCACGCCCTTTCACTATAGGTGCTTCAGATCTTTTAATCAATAAATCCTTCTTTTTTTTTTTATTTATGTTGTGGCTGCACCGGACTTACAATAGTTTTTAAATGAGCCTGGTATGGGCGTTTTTCTTATTGTCCTCATTGCCTGTGAGGAGCGCTGTGTCACACTCAGGCAAATGCCTTGCTTCGCTATGCAAGGCTGAAGTTCCTTCAGCAAGTGGCTGCTGATTGCATCCGTGCTCCAGAGCGCGTGTACTAATTTGAGCTTCTCGCTTGGAATTCGGTCAAATGTGTCCTTGTTACTACAGCGTAGCTTATTGGAAAATCACTGCCGGGCACGGCTTCCTAACCGTGCTCCGCTCTGCGTCGCAGGAATTAATGCAACCGCGGAAGCATCATGCTCGTTCCGGACCCGCCCCTACAAAGGCAGGGGCCGTAGGGCCTCAGCGCACAAGAGCACTGCTGGCCCCGCCTCCCCGAGGGAGGGGGCCGCAATCGGGCGCTCCGAGTCCCCGCTGCCTCGCCTCCATAGTGGAGGGTCTGGGGCTCCATACCTCTGTTCGGCTCTGCACGAGCCAACGCGAACTCACAGATTACGGAGGCATGATATGATGTGGAATACAAACGCATGGCTATGTTGGTTACTAATAGCTACACTGTTAGGTTTTCCGCAGTGAAAGGTGTTTTTGTGTTTTTCTTTGCAGATTGTTGTAATGGTTGCCAAATTAACTGCAGGCCAATGATGTTAGGAAGGAGTACCTTACAATATATCTAAGATGCATTTCATGAAGTTTGATCATTGTATTGTGATAGGAATGCTCAACCAGCTCATTGTTTTCCTTTATGGATACATATTTTTTCATTCAACTTCTAGAACAAATTTGTGTTAAATAATGTTACAATGCATGTGTCACAAACCCGCACGCTGCACCTTTTTAATGTAAGCATATCGTAAAATATAGAGGGTGTGTTGCATTTGCTAATACCACACTTTATTGATAGGGTTTTTCTTCAAGCTGTGCTTTGCCTATTTGAATACAATAAGAATATATGTTGATTAAATATTGGTCTTACTTGTGAGAGGACAGGGATTGCTTTAAAAAAAGGATATCTCCAATTTAGATGACACTATTTCTTTTGTTGACTAGTTTACGATGACATTAGCTCTGGTGCTCTGATAGACCAGTTCAGTCCTGTTTTTCCCCGTTTTTTTTATATTTATATAGCGGATACATGCATATGACTTTTGCACACAGTCAAAAGACGCGCCACCTGCTGAGAGATGACAACAGCCCATTTCAAATACAAATGGTGGATGTAGCTTCAAATATGAACATGCAACGCTTTGGAGCCAATGTTCCTTGTTATTATAGTATGGAAGGCCATTGGTAAATATAAGATAGAGTAATATTATTATGCACCTATCTATTTCTATTTCTCCCAGCTTTGATAGATACCAGGGAAAGAATAATATTAATCATGGAAGTGTGCTAAGGATTATTTAGGGTGAGTGAGTGGGATCGTTTTAATAGCACACACCTGAGATGAATTGCCTCTTAATATTAGACATCACTACAGGGGAGGTAGCAGGAGCCAGGTGAATGGGCAATACAGGAGTGAACCTTGGGTGGGTTCTACACTAATGTCAAGTTAAAGGGAGTTCCAATGGCTGAAGCCCCCAACCGAAAACCATACATTTTGTTTTTTTAAGGTATTTATAATGTGCACACAACCGCCAGGCTTGCTTCAAAGGGATAAATGCCGGAGCAGAATGGGTACACGATACTGAAAAGAGGAGAGTCTTCAGTCGCTTTCAACATGTTTTTAGATGCTCAATGAAGTGGTGCTCGGTTGGTAGGGAGTTCAAAATTTAGGAAATTAAAAAAGCTTCCCATTGCTTTGCTCATCTAAAGTGGGATATTATTTCTTACAAAAAATCTTCTTGCCGGTTCCAGAATATTTACACCTGGGAACATCCGGGAGACCAGAGTGAACATGTGTACGACCTCTGAAAATGTAAATCTCAAGGTCTTATCAATTAGGGATAAAGTTGTGGTGCCCCAAAGGCATTTGCGTGTTAGCAAAGTACATTAAACAGGATCATGTTCTTGATATCTAGCCAGGAAAGAGAAATGTGGAGTGCTGAAGCATGGTCATGATGTATTAGGCCCCCACAGCAGCCAGACTGACAACTGAAGCAGCTGTTCTTGGATTAGAAATATGAATAAAGAGCTGAGTATCACCCACATCAGAATGTACCCAATGTTTCCTGTCAAGAGGGGAGAGAATAGACGAGGATTAAAGGGAAGCGGTCATAGGGAAATGCTGGGAGACCCAACATATGACTGAACACATCTCAGAGAGTAAAGTGCCAAGTGAAATCTGTGAAGACGTCCAGGTCAAAGAGGATGCCATTTAATATCCAGCAGTGGGAGGGAGAGGGAATTTTATCAGTTAAACAATTGAATAATATCCTATAGTCCATGGTTTCTAAATAAATAAGTGCTTTCTTTTGCAAATACAACCAAAAGAATATTTCTATCTCGATTTAGGTTCAATTACATTTCAACTTTGTGGACCATTTGCTTACAAGCCATGATAGCTTCTAGTTCTTTGTGGGTGAGGAAAGATGGGGGGGGGGGGGCAGGGGTTAAGCAAGTGAGCACACACGTGGTGCTCAGGTTCTTCTGATGTATGAGCATACATGCTAAAATAACACTACCATTCATGGAGGAGAAAAGAACTGTATGCGAAATGCAAAATGGACAGTGTGCGATCACTGCATCACCACCACACCCAATCTTCCAATCAGATAGACAAAATAATGAAAGGACTCAGCTTTGAGTAGGGATTCAATAATGGATAGTGTGAATAAAGAAAGGCAGGCATCTGGCAAAAAAAGCACAAGATGTGTTCTGTGATCATGTCAACAAAACCTTTCCTAAATCTAACTCGCAGAGTCATTAGTGACTAACTACCTCTCCCTGCCATTCTTACTACTCAACTACCCTATCTCCTAACCCATGTTGTAACCCTTCTCTTAATGTCCTAAGCCTTTCTCCAACAATAATCTCTAAATATGAGCTACAAACACATGTACCTCTTCATAGACCATGGGTATGAACTCGGTGCAACTTCTTAAAAAGTTAATTTGAAGTTCCATCTGCTTAAATCTCCCAAACATTGTGTGACTCAAATTACTATTGAATACGGTCATCCATCTCTACTCACCAGAATGTGTGAGTGAAGAGATATATAGATTTGACTAAAGCAATATCCATTGTTACCTGTTCAGCAGGGAGTGATCATGGAAGGGAATTCAATTGCAGGTAGACCGATCCCTTTGTTGTCAGGGTTAAAGGGCACGGGCACAGATTCTTTCCACTATTAGCGATTCCAAGAGACAGTAGAGTAGAAAGCTTCATATGGCTGATGCTCATGGCTGGGCTAGTCATTGTGCATTATTAAAACCCTGTAAAGCTGGACAGGGCTCAGTAGCTCATTTGTTCGCAAAACACTAAGGAAACAATTGGTCCTTAAGAATGGTGCTTTTAAGGCCTGATTCAACTGGAGAATGGGAATCATTTATGAAAGTCTGGAGTTAATTGTTCGATTGAGTGGAGATTTCAGTACAGAAATCTAGGTTTGGTGCCTCAATATTATTTAGCCTTTGAATACTGGGGAGACTTCAACCTGGCCAGAGACTACCCAACGTCTCTATCTTAATATAGGCACTTTGCTTTGGGTTAACAGAAGAATGGATATCAGAGGAGTCTCACAGTCAAAATGTAGGTAGACTTTTAGAAAGAGGTCACCTCAAGTCCACTCAACCCCCCAAACACATATGATACTAATCAATCACACGTGGCATGGAGTAAAGCATTATTAACATTGACATTGTTGTGCAATGGTAGCATAATATGAACAAAGGACTGGAAGTTCTAGGTGTTGGTAATTTTATTTCATACTAATTTACATTGATAAAGAAATAGAAGAAGTACAAACAAAAAAAGAGCACTGATGGAGATGTTTGAAACCACCCCACATATGTGGTGCCTTTTATTTCTTCTACATAATTGACCACTTCTTCTATATCAATAGCTACTATGTTATAACCTGTGGGATGTTTTTACCCATGCATTCAAGCCCTACAATAAAACTGTGCAGTACTGGCATGGAAAACATCATGATGGCCAGAACTCCCCAGAGAGTGCACAGGGAAAACATGAAGAATAGGCTGCCACAAATCTTTGCCTATGTTGTGAGCACAGGAAGGCACTGCCTAAAACCACCAGTGGGCTACACACACAGTAGCCTGAAACCATTGTGAATGGCAATGCTGATTGCCAAAAAAGCAACTCAGAACTGTGGGGAATTAATTTTCTTAATCCCAAAAATGGTTGCATTACCAGTACTCACCACTATCAGAAAGCCTGCGTTTTTAAACCACCAGACTTTTGTGTAAAACTGAACAAATGAAACAAAACCAGACCAAGGAAAGACTTGCTAAGAGGTGGATACAATGTGAAACTATATTCTGAAATGACTTGAAGGAAGTAATTATTTAATGTATATGTAAAAATTGTCAGTTTGATTTGAATGTAGAAAACTGGGAACAAAAAGTGACATTTAGCTGAAACCTGGCTTAATGAAACTGGATTCTGCCTGACAACTACCCCTGACAGGAGTTGAAACCTGTTCAGCCACTCCCCTTGCCAAAAGGAGTTGTCACCTCTCTGATTAGATTAGGGGTGGAGCAGCTGGGGACTACAGGGAGTTGAACAAAGGCCTGTCCTGGACTCAGGAAAATGTTATATTGGGGGGCCGTAAAGTGGCTTCCTCTTAGGGGAAACTGGGAGGGGCAGTGCCTCTGCTAGCAGCTGAGCTTGGGGGAAGTGGATAAACCAGTTATTTCACCCTGTGATGTGGGAAGCCACACCCCTTTTTGACCAGAGCATAATTTTAAAAAGATAGATAACTCATAGTGCGGACTTGTCAGAATTATATAAGTAAT
This sequence comes from Ambystoma mexicanum, assembly GCF_040938575.1. NCBI lineage: Eukaryota > Metazoa > Chordata > Amphibia > Caudata > Ambystomatidae > Ambystoma > Ambystoma mexicanum. The sequence goes on from NC_090921.1 coordinate 918,728,816, forward strand.
ATCATTATTTTTGTGATTTTTCTGTGAACATTTTAAGAGGCGTTGGGACCCTGTGGAGTATTCTGGGGGGTTGCTAGCGGAAAATAGGGTCTCACTCCAAATGTATGCATGTTAAAAATCTGACACTTTATCATCTGTAACCCATATCCCTGGTGCACATTTGTGTAAAATCTGGAAAGGTTTAGAGGTCGTTATCTGGATGAAAAGGGGAGAATTCTGTCATCAGTGGACACAACATCGTACAAAGACAGGGATCGGATGGTTTGGTGCTACAGAAAATATGTTAACTGGACCTATAATTTTAGAAAAATGGTGCATAGATAAATATATATTTGGGTCAGAAATAGATTGTGTGCAATCTGACAAGGGGAGGTTCCTCTGACCATAAAACCTACAGCATCACTCTGACTCAAATTTCCTTCCCCCAATCATGGGAGAGGGGAGAATTGGGCCAATGACAAGTAGAGAGGGGCAGGCTTAGCTAGGACCAGGCACACACCCATTTTCAAAACACATAAAAAGAGACTGCTGGGACAGGTAGAGACATTCAATTCCATTTGCTGCGGAGCATGCTGACCGACAACTTCACATCCAGAGATCCTAAGCGTAGACTTCCAAGCTAAACAGAGACTACAGAACTTTGAACCAAGAAGGCCCACTGCAAGCAAAAGTATTTGTCAGCAGGCCTCAAAATCATTTGCTAACTATTCCACAGCCGGGCAAGCTGTCTGAATTCTTTTGTCAAGAACTCTTGCCAGTACCCAGAAAGCAGTGCTACATCCAGAATCCACTTGATCCGGCCCGGAGGGCAGAGCAGTATCCAGAACCAGAGGCCAGAGATCCAGAGTGACCCAGACCGCTGTGAGCAGAACCAGAGAGCTGACCTAGATCACTGTGAAGTGCCGAGACCAGAACCGGAGTCCAGTCCAAAACCTGACCAGATCCGTGGCGAGGCCTATTTCAAATTTATATTGTGAGTACCTAGCAGAACTGTGCAGAACCAATCTCTTAGTTAAAATAATCTAATCCAAACTATTTTAACCTAAGTAGAACAGCCTCCTAGAAATCGTGTCATCTGTCATTTTTAAAGCTGCACGACTGTCACCTGTCAATTTTGAAGCTGCAAGCTGTCACCTGTCATTTTGAGTTTACTTTAAACCCGAAAAACTACCTTTATTTAATCGTCCGTATCTCTGGAACCGTTTGGGCTAGGAACGAAATTCAACTTTCATCTGAAAGCTTAGAATCTAAGCTTTCCAACGAACCTAGACTTGCTACTCCTTATACTCATTATACTTTTGCCGTAATCGCGATTCACACACTTGTGAATTTTGCTGCGATTTGCGATTTGGCCTGATTTCTTTACCTGCAAAAAGATAGCAGCTTTTTGCTTTCCTCTGCTAAACATTTGTTTGCCTCTTAATAACCATCCCTGAATCATTGCTAAAGTGAGCCTGAGCTCATCCCAAGTATCTCTCACTCACCCTGAACCTCCTAAAGGGAATTAAAAGCATTTTAAGCATATTTTTTACTTCACTGCCACCACATTCAAAGCACTTGGGCCTGTGTTTTAAAACTCATACCTGTTTTCTCTAAGCTTGCTGGGGGGGAACTGAATTTCGTATTGTATTTGATTTCATTCCTGAGAACTGTGTGCTCCTCTTTCCATCTCCTTCCATTTCTTACATTGCATAGGGGAGGGGGGTTAATATCCAGAGAAAAAGTGATTATCTTATCTTTTGCTAAAATCATATCAAGTATTTCTGTACTGCATTTTGTTCCTCATTGCTTTCCCTTGAAACCATAAAAGTATTTTTGCTACTTTATCCATCCTATACTAACTCCTCATTGATTGTAAAGAAGTATGCTAGTGCCAGATTACCCATTGTTGATCAACATCATATGTCTAAGTGTACTATCAGATATTAATTTATTATAAAGTGTGATATATATATATACCTTATACCTTTGCACTTGCGAATTTTGCCCCGATTTGCGATTTGGCCTGATTTTTTTACCTGTAAAAAGATAGCAGCTTTTTGCTTTCCTCTGCTAAAAATGTGTTTGCCTCTTAATAACCATCCCTGAATCATTGCTAAAGTGAGCCTGAGCTCATCCCAAGTATCTCTCACTCACCCTGAACCTCCTAAAGGGAATTAAAAGCATTTTCAGCACATTTCTTACTTCACTGCCACCACATTCAAAGCACTTGGGCCTGTGTTTTAAAACTGATACCTGTTTTCTCTAAGCTTGCTGGGGGGGACCTGAATTTCGTATTGTATTTGATTGCATTCCTGAGAACTGTGTGTGTTACTTCCATCTCCTTCCATTTCTTACATTGCATAGGGGAGGGGGGTGAATTGCCAGAGAAAAAGTGATTATCTTATCTTTTGCTAAAATCATATCAAGTATTTCTGTACTGCATTTTGTTCCTCATTGCTTTCCCTTGAAACCATAAAAGTATTTTTGCTACTTTATCCATCCTATACTAACTCCTCATTGATTGTAAAGAAGTGTGCTAGTGCCAGATTACCCATTGTTGATCAACACCATATGTCTAAGTGTATCATCAGATATTAATTTATTATAAAGTGTGATATATATATATTGTTTAAATTCTCAAATAAACCTTTTAAACTTGCAAAACAGAACTACTTCCGGGCTCAGTGGAGTCAGGGGGATTCTAAAAGAGGGGTGTTATATAGGGGTAGTCACCCAGAACTCATGAACTGGACATAAAGTTAGATCAATAAGGGTTTCCATTCAGTATCCCAGACTAGGCATTGATTTAGCTGTAGTGTTGAATTGAATCCTCTTACAAATTGGGGGCTCGTAGCCGGGGATTCCGGATTAGATCTATCACTTGTGCAGATTAATACAGTGTGCTAACTGACAAGATACATACATCCGGTCGGATCACCACGCTGTGTTATGCTGTAAAGCACTCCTCAAAGGAACGCTCTAAGGAAACGGTCTGTTTTGCAAAAATAAAATACAAACTTCTGTAAGTCAGGAAGGAACTCAAATTCCAGAATGACGACACTGGTAGACATCAAAATAGCCAGAGAGCACTTCTTGCATAAGCTGTTTGTGAGAGGTGAGTGGACTCATCAGGACCAAACGGTCTGGTTGCAGGCAATCGCGCAACAGGTCACTGAAACAGGGTCAGATATATGGGGAGATCAGGGTCCCCTACATGTGGCCCTGAGTGAACTATATATGGCCCCTAAAGCTAAAGATGAACATAATAAGATTGCCAGGATAGCGGCATATTTGTAAATATATATGGGAGCCATACAGGACAAATGTGCTGAAGGCCAAGATCTGGCAAATAGGCAACAGATGGCGTTAGAGAAGGCCCAATCTGATCTGGACTCTTCTGAGCAGAGGCTGCTCAGGAGCCAGGAGTCAGAAAAGGACAGCAGACAGTACATCACTAAAATAAAGGAGGATATGGATGTGCTGCAACAGGAAAAGGCGGACCAGGATACCAGATTTCTGGCCTTGCAGAAGGAGTACCAAGAAGGTTTGGACTCCCTACTGCAGAGCCAGAAAAAGCTGGAGCAACAATTAGATTTCAATAGGGCATGTGCCGAGCAGGTAGTCACCCTGCAAAGCCACCTAGATAGGGAGAAGGCAGAGAGCAATAAACTGATTTTGAAAGACCTGGATACCCAGGCAGAGTTTGACTAGGAGCGCCAGAAAGCTGGTGCCTTCCAAAAGCAAAGGGACGACCTGGCGGCACAGATACAGGCTCTTAGTCAGGAAAGGGATACCTTAGGCCAGGAAGTCTGCCACTTAAAAAGAAAAATTGAAGAAAATCACGTGGCCCTCCAGGGGCTGGGTGACCTCCAAAAAGAGCATCAGGGCTTGCTAGATCACACCGGGAGGGTGGAGGAGGCTCTGGAAAAAAAGGAGCAGGCCAGCAGGGATGGGACTGAGGAGGTAACCCTCCTGCAGCAGAGACTGGCCCAGTACTCCAGGACCAATCAGGAGGCACAGAGAGAAAATGAGGCTCTCTGTCAGCACAATGATAGGCTCCAGCAACAGGTAGCCATGCAGGAGAGACTGATAGAGTCTAGTAAGGCCTTAACTGAGGAACTGAAAGCGCAGGCTCTCGCATTGCAACAGGAAGCAGGGGCAAATAGAGATGAGGTTCGCTGGGAAAGAGAAACTCCAAAGCATAACCTCAGGAGCCCTAGTACGAGAGGCCTTCATCTCTCCCAGTCCCTGGACTCTGCCACCCCATGTCCCCTCGCGCACATGAGCCCAGGGCCACGGGGATGGCAGATTACTATCCAGCTAGAAGTATGGGGCTCATAGGCCAGTACCTCCCAGGAATGGATGGGCGGGCATCCGGGTATGGGCACCCAAGCACAGTGCAATTAAGTGGGGAACCCCAGGAGAGTAGGCCCATTAAGGGAATCCTGAAAACCTCTGCCCAGTTAGGTCAGTGGGGGGGGGGTACCCATCAAATCCTGGCAGCAAGGAAGGGTCTGAAGACTCCTCTGAGCATTACAGGACACAGGAGTCCATGTCCCCACATTCTGCCAGCCATTCCCAGGCTCGCAGAATCCGGGAAAACCTGGAAGATCAGACGGGCACCTCTGGCAGCAGCGCTTCTGAGTAGGAGGATGAATGGACCAGGGTTACCCGAACCAAAAAGACCAATAAGGCAAAAAGGGCCTTGCTTAAGGACCCATTGAAACAAATAAAGGTAATCAGGAGTGTCATCACTCCTTATCATAAGAACGCCAAGTATTCCGTTTGGGAACACCTGGAGCTCTATGAGCAAATGTTGGAGACTTTCCATTTGAAGGACAGCAGTAGCTGCATCCAGTACGTCAAATGGACATTCTCCCCAGAATACTCCATTTTCTTTGCGGGGCTGGAGGACCAAAATCATTTAAGATGGTCCACCTATAAGGCGGCCATCTTGAAACATTTTTCTGTTCACAGAAATCCTCAAGAGGCTCGCAAGGCAGCCTACAATTTGCAATGTGGGGAGGATCAGGCCCCTCAAGAGTTTGTGCAAGAATTAAAGCGTGCTTTTGCGCAGACCACCAGAAGGGTGCGCACGGATAGCAGAGAATTTATCAATAGGTTTTTCCATGCCTTACCCAAATACATAATGACCCATCTCGTGAGAGATTTTCATGAGAAAAGATCTTTAGACTGGGTCATTGAACAGGCTACCCGGATCTATGAGGTGCAGAAGCCCATCGAAAATAAAAATAATGCGCCGAAAAACCCCAAAACCAACAGCACCCCTGCTGCTGCCAAGGTGGCAGAGGTAAAGCTTGCCCCCGTTTTAGATTTGGAGATGGGGGGGCCTAAAAACCTGCCTGCACCAAATAATTCACAGCCCAGAAGGCCCTCGGGCCAGTCACAGACAGGGAGTCGAGGAGGTAGTCCCACAAATGGGGTCCCCTGCTCCCCTGACTATGTAAGTCCCCGCTATAAGGGAAACCGACCAATCCTGGGTTATGTGTGGACTCCTCCAGCCCAAGGGGGGGATCCAGCCAAGCACCTAACCCGGGGAACTTCCCTCACAACTTCCCACAGGAGGGCAGAAATTCTCCAAATCCTGGGCAGAACTTTTTTCCGAGGTATTCACCCAATTTCCAACCCCAAAACCATCCATCCTTCTTTCCCCAATTCCCTGAGCCCAGACAACCTAATCCGGGAGAGGGGAGGCCAAGGGTGGAGGGGTACCAAAATCTTCCCAATCCGGGGTATTACCAGAGAAGGGAAAGCTACCCTTCCCGGGATCACCCCAGGGGAGAAAATAGAGCTCCGTATCAGCGGGTTTCACAACTTGAGCGCCAGGTCCAAAATATGGCACGAGATCTGGGTCACAAACTGAGGGCTCAACAGAACCCTCAGATGAGTATGCCACCGCAGAATGCCCCAAACTCTGGACCTGGTGCTCCAGAACAATGACGGGGCAGCACCCCGATAACCCACCGGTTCCCAGGGAGGAGGCACAAGGGGAAGGGGGGTGTAAAGCCTTGGAGGAAGCTTCCTTCCCAACTTGTAAACAGCCCCTGGAAAACCAGGAACCGGAAACAAAATCTCCTGCCCCTGAAAGCATGCCTACCAAGGAGAAGAGGGGGGTAGGAGAAACAAAGGACCCAAAAAGACCCACTTTGTGGAGGAGGTACAGGTCTTCCAATTTGAGGGAGAGGGATCCTCAGAAGATCCTGGGAAAAGGATCTTTTCCTTCAGAGATGGGGGAACTCCTCCCAAGGAAAAATGGGTCCCAAGGGATGCCAATTCAGACTGGGGAGATGTGGAGACTGAGCTACCGCCGCCCATCATCTCATCCCAGAACCGACAATACCAAAATCCCGTGGGTCAAACCCATCCTGAGGACTGCCTCCAAAAAGGGGGGGTGGCCCAGACCCCGAAACCATTTCCAGTTGCCAACTTTTTCTTTCAGATTCAAAAGGCTCTCCACAGAATTCTGCCCAAATCTCTTCGCTAGCAATGTCCAAAACCAGAAAGCTAGCCCACCAGTTGTCCAAAAATGTGCATTATATGTGCCCCCTTGAGGAGAAGGAGGGAAGATACTATGCCCCGGTACAAGTACAGGGGCAGGGTACAATTTTGGCACTGGTGGACACTGGATCCCAAGCTACCCTTCTGTCCAAAAGGGCCTTTGAGGAACTAAATGCAGGAAGGGGGAGAATTACCGAATTCCTCTCACCTCTCTTCCTGGACAACTGCAGAACTTTGACGGGAAGGAAATTCCCGTTGAGGGGACTGCAGACTTGGACATTAAAATTGGGCGACACAAGGTGAAACACCCGGTCATAGTAGTGACTCCAGAGGGCACCCCTTGTTTACTAGGGAATGACCTCCTGAGAAGGTTGTCACCCCTAATAGATTGTGTAAACAAGGTCCTCTGGACCCAGACTAGCCGGCCCATAAAATTAAAACAGAGTGTCAACCATGTTAGTTTAAACGGCACCTGCCACATGGTTGAACAAAAATCTGACCAAGTAGAATTTCACTTCCAGAACAACCAAATTCCAGACGTGACATTAATAGCAGTAGGACAACAGACTGGTGATGGGGGGTCCTCTCTATTTCTGAAAATCAACCTTCCTTCCAATTTAAGGTGGTATTCCACACTGGAAGGAAACACCCTGAAATGTTTTACTAATCCACAATCAGAAACTCCCACTCCTATAGTCCAGAAAGATGTGAAATCAACTCAGAGCCTGGATGATATTCAGCAAATTGGAGAGCAGTTGTTCATCCCTGTCCAGTTAAATGATGGGAAGGACTCTGTTCTCGCTCGAGTGTGTGTGAACAACGGTAAGAGCTTCATCAGCGAAGCCATGTTCCGCCAACTCCCAAAAGATCCAGCCATTCCCACATTCAAACTGATAGACAAATGGGAAATGGACCTGGAAGCACCTAATTCCAAACATCTCCTGCCAAGCAGGTGTATGCTCAAAATCTCCATTGGCAACAAGAGCATAGTCCATAATTGTTGGGTCGTGCAAGACGTCACTGCTGCCTTTTACTTAGGCAGTGACATTCTCAATCGCTTTGCCATTAGTTTGGACCTAATAAACTTGAAAGCTTGGTCCCGATTAGCGGATAATCCCATGGGCTTTGATGATCCAGAAAAAGCATTTAGGTCAGCTCAATTGCTACCTTATGCAGTTGAAATTCAAATCAAAGAGGAAGTCACCATCCCAGAAAGGACCCGACAATTCTCCCTGGAAGTGAAAGTTAAAAGAGGACAAAAATTGCAAAACCCTGATGCTTATATTCATCTAAACGCTTCTCTCCAACAGCAAGGGTTAGGGGTAAACCCAACACCATTAGTCAACATAGAACATGACACCATTCCAATAGAGGTGGATAACAACGACTTACAGAATATTATTCTAGCCGCAGGCACCACTATTGGAATGGCGGTTGATGACCGACATTTCTCCATTGATTTAGGAAATGAACTGTTAGGACCGATCCCCAAGGACTGTTTTGACAGTGACAGTGAGGACAATACAACACCAGACAGGATCTTCACCCGGCATGGGGGGAACTTCCTGATGTACACTTCTTTCCCTTACGGTAAGGAAGATGTGACTTATGACTTCAGGAGGGATGAGGTGATTTTCCAGGTCCATGAGGGCTGCCTTTCCCACCTGAAGCCTCCAGTCCAAATCAGCACTCTGACCAGGGACTTCTCCACCCAGCTGGAGGAGGCCGCTGAGATAGCCAAACCAGAAGTCTTTCCAGGCTTCAGGCAGATGGTGGAAGAGAGAGTCAACCTAGCTGATGCCTGTGTGACTCTGGAACAGAAGCAAAAGTTGAAACAAGTTTTCTTGGATTTCCAAGATCTCTTTGCGGTAGACTCATATGACTGTGGTCGCACCGACATCCACACCACAACAATTCCCACGGACCCTGAAATGACTCCAGTGTTTGTGAAGCAATATCGCTTGCCTCTCGCATCCATGGAGTCCCTTACTGAAATAATTAAGAACCTTGAGTCCCGGGGAATAATCCGTCCAGTCCACAGCACTTTCAATAATCCGGTGCTGGGAATATTGAAGCCAAACGGCCAGTGGAGACTCTGCGCCAACCTTAGGGAGCTCAACAAACGGTTCCATACTTCCCGATGGCCTCTGCCCTACATTGACCAAGGGCTGGCCTAGATTCAGGGGTCACAGGTATTCACAGCAATAGACCTGACCAATGGATACTGGACCGTGCCTGTCAGTAGGGAGGACCAATACAAACTGGCTTTTACCTTTGGGGGCCAGCAGTACGCATGGACCCGGTCTCCCTTCGGATACCTCAACTCCGGCAATGAATTCAACATTTTCCTACCTAAGGCCATGCCCGACCTGGGTGCGAGGGGTAACGTGGCTTATGTAGATGATGTCCTCATCAAAAGTTCATCTGTGGAGGAACACATAGCGGAGATCCGTTATGTTCTGACACAGTTGAGGGCCGCCTGAGCAAAACTTTCCTTTCAGAAAGCACAGTGGTGTGGAACCCGTGTTAATTTCTTGGGGCATGAGATTACTCCTCAGGGTCTCTGTCCCCCAGAAAAGAAAGTGGAAGCACTCCAGAAACTGAAAGACCCCACAACTCTGCGGGAACTAAGGAGCCTCCTTGGACTGACTAATTACAGCAGAAAGATCATTGAAGGCTACGCAGAGATCACTAGACCCCTGATTCACCCCCTCTTGAAGGGGGGGTCAAGTGGGAATGGGGTCCAGAACAATCCGAGGCAGTAAGACAACTCAAAAGAAGCCTCTCACAAGCGTCTTGCCTAGCTTAACCTGTCAGAAACAAGGAGTTCTTCCTGGAGACGGGGTTCTCTAATACGTGCTTGACGGCAGTATTATACCAAAAGCATGACAAGGTCAATAAAGTAATCTCCTATGCGAGCAAACCTTTATCCTCTGTGGAGGAAAAATTCAACGATTGTGAGAAGGCACTCCTGGCAACGGTGTGGGCATTTAAGAATTACCGCCCGTTTATCCAGGGGGAACACATCATAGTGGAGACTCCATACCAGCCTCTACAATATCTTCAAAGTGACAGAATCAGGGCCGGAAATGTGAGTAATTCCCGAATTACTTCCTGGATTCTGTCAATGCAAGGCTTTCCTGTGGAGGTAAGATATGGCCAAAACAAGAAGAGTCCCCTCGTGCAAGGTCTGGCTGACTTGCATGATTGTGCCAGAGAAAACTGTCTCGAGGACGAAAGTCTAAAAATCAAGGACAACATGGAGGCATACCTTAATTCCCCACACAAAGTCTTTGAAGAAGACAAGTGTGAGGGAATGCCCACTATCTATGTGGATGGATGCTCTTACCATGTTGACAACGATGGGGAGAAAGAACTGGTGGCTGGCGTAGGGAATGCATGGGTGAAGGAGTTCCCAGAACCCTCCGCTGGATAAAAAATTGGTCCCCGAAGTAGTCAGGTGGCAGAATAGATGGCTGTGCATCAGGCCATCCTCACTGCTGTCCAGCATCAACTCCACAAACTGGTCATAATCACAGATTCGGATTATGTACGGAACGGGTTCGTGGAGCACCTGGTCAACTGGAAAACCAGAGGCATGTTATGCGCTAATAACAAACCCCTGAAACATGGGAAGTTAATCCAAAACTTTGATGATCTGGTCACCTCGAATGGGATGACCATCTACTGGAAGAAGATCAAGGGTCATTCCAAAGTAGAGGGACCAGACAAAACTGGAAATGACTTAGCAGATCAGCTGGCCAAAACCGGGGACATCCAAGGAGATCTAATCGAAATAGAGTCCCTGTTGGGGGAAATCCAGGTCACCGCTATCACTAGGTCCCAGACAAATGCTCACAATGATCTTTCAACTGCACAATGGAGTAAGGAGACCCCTGATGCTGATTTAATTACAGCTCAGAAGGGGGATCCAATTATTGGTAAGTTTTACCAACACCTTGAGGACCCTGAGAACTTTCCCCTGACGGATACCGATTACATTGGGAAAGAGGACCTAAGAGTGTTGATGAAATGTCCAAAAATGTTCTGAATCCAAGACGGTTTGTTGGTAAGGAAATCCCAAGCTGGCCATGATCAGTGGGTGGTTCCTACCTCATTCCGAAGCCTGATGTTAAGTCACGCCCATGATGCGGCCACCGCCGGTCATAGGGGGTTTCACACAACACTGGAAATCTTAAGAGAGGTTGCATACTGGCCACACATGGGGCAGGACCTCGACCAATACTTGAAGGGGTGTCTTGTGTGTGCACAATTTCAGCCATCATCCCTCACACACCGTGCGCCTCTCCAAAAGAGGGGGATGACACTGCCATGGTCAGATTTGCAAATCGACTTTGTAGGCCCTGTGATTCGCTCGTCTAGAGGAAACAAGTACATGTTGACCGTTACATGCTTGTTTACCAAGTCGGTGGAATGTCTCCCAGCCCCAAACTGCAAGGCAGAAACAGCAGCTGCCCTGATGATTAACCACATCTTTTCCCATTTTGGTCTACCTCAAAGGATTGAGTCAGACAGGGGTAGCCACTTCACCAGTGAAGTAATGACAAAGATGTGGGAGATACTGGGGGTCAAAAGAAAGCTACATATTGCTTACCGGCCAGCTTCTTCTGGAGCAGTGAGAGATATAACCGAACCATTGTGAGCATCTTAAAAAAGTTTGTGGCAGATTCTGGGCCAAGTTGGGATATCCGATTACCTCTGGTCCTAATGGCCATCAGATCTACCCCTTCATCTGCAACCAAAATGTCACCATTTGAGTTGATGACTGGACGCAAGATGGTGCTTCCCCAGCATTTGCTCTACAGAACCCAAGAGCAAACATTGATAAATGCCTCCACAACTCATGAGTATGTGGAGAATTTAAGGAAACACCTTCAGCATGCTTTTGCCTATGCTCAGCGGAATCTAGAAAGATCAGCCGAGAGCATGAAGACCCACTATGATTTAAAAACTACCCGAAAGGAATATATGGTGGGTGATCGGGTCTATCTATACAATTTCCAAAGGAACCAGGCCAAACAGCGAAAATTCTTGCCTACATGGAAGGGACCGTTTGAAATTATAGACAAGATCTCCCCTCTTGCCTATAAGATCTGCATCCCCAAAGGCAGTCTGGCGGAAGGGGAAGACAAGTGGGTCCATATTAACCAGCTAAAGTGTTGCCATCCCAGGCACACTTTGCAGCAACTGGAGGAGTCCTCTGCAATACCAGAGGGGACCGCTCCAGATTAATTCAGTTCCAACCCTAAAATATCCCACATATAGTCTCTAAAATATTATACTCTTGTAAGCCACTGTCTTTGAATGATAACTTGTATCTCAAAAGTAAAATGTTAGGTATGTTAAAGTATAAAATGTATATGTCTGCCACACCATTAGTAGTGATGAAAAAATGTCTACAAATAGGTATTGCCGCTTTTCCTTTGTCGTCCTAGGAGAAAGAAAACCTGGAGACTGGCCAAGGAGGACGATCCGGAGACCGGGAGCAGAGACACAAGGGGCCCGGAGTACCGCCCAATCCTCCCATCAGGACCAGCAAGGAGAACTGATTGATCGACTGGAGGGAGGAAAAGATGCTGAACTGTGCCACCTATGGAATTGGAAGAAGAGGAGGCGAACATCCCAGATCTTGCGAGTTCCATCAGTGAAATGACAGAATGGCCATCGCAAGAGGGGGCGCTTGTGGGATGTTTTTACCCATGCATCCAAGCCCTACAATAAAACTGTGCAGTACTGGCATGGAAAACATCATGATGGCCAGAACTCCCCAGAGAGTGCACAGGGAAAACATGAAGAATAGGCTGCCACCCATTTTTGGCTATGTTGTGAGCAGAGGAGGGCACTGCCTAAAACCACCAGTGGGCTACACACACAGTAGCCTGAAACCAATGGGAATGGCAATGCTGATTGCCAAAAAAGCAACTCAGAACTGTGGGGAATTCATTTTCTTAATCCCAAAAATGGTTGCATTACCAGTACTCACCACTATCAGAAAGCCGGTGTTTTAAAACCACCAGACTTTTGTGTAAAACTGAATAAATGAAACAAAACCAGACCAAGGAAAGACTTGCTAAGAGGTGGATACAATGTAAAACTATATTCTGAAATGACTTGAAGGAAGTAATTATTTAATGTATATGTAAAAATTGTCAGTTTGATTTGAATGTAGAAAACTGGGAACAAAAAGTGACATTTAGCTGAAACCTGGCACCTCTCTGATTAGATTAGGGGTGGAGCAGCTGGGGACTACAGGGAGTTGAACAAAGGCCTGTCATGGACTCAGGCAAATGTTATATTGGGGGGCCGTAAAGTGGCTTCCTCTTAGGCGAAATTGGGAGGGGCAGTGCCTCTGCTAGCAGCTGAGCTTAGGGGAAGTGGATAAACCAGTTATTTCACCCTGTGATGTGGGAAGCCACACCCCTTTTTGACCAGAGCATAATTTTAAAATGATAGATAACTCATAGTGCGGACTTGTCAGAATATCATTATTTTTGTGATTTTTCTGTGAACATTTTAAGAGGCGTTAGGACCCTGTGGTGTATTCTGGGGGGTTGCTAGCGGAAAATAGGGTCTCACTCCAAATGTATGCATGTTAAAAATCTGACACTTTATCATCTGTAACCCATATCCCTGGTGCACATTTGTGTAAAATCTGGAAAGGTTTAGAGGTCGTTATCGGGATGAAAAGGGGAGAATTCTGTCATCAGTGGACACAACATCGTACAAAGACAGGGATCGGATGGTTTGGTGCTACAGAACATATGTTAACTGGACCTATAATATTAGAAAAATGGCGCATAGATAAATATGTATTTGGGTCAGAAATAGATTTGTGTGCAATCTGACAAGGGGAGGTTCCTCTGACCATAAAACCTACAGTATCACTCTAACTCACATTTCCTTCCCCCAATCACAGGAGAAGGGAGAATTGGGCCAATGACAAGTAGAGAGGGGCAGGCTTAGCTAGGCCCAGGCACACACCCATTTTCAAAACACATAAAAAGAGACTGCTGGGACAGGTAGAGACATTCAATTCCATTTGCTGTGGAGCATGCTGACCGACGACTTCACATCCAGAGATCCTACACTTAGACTTCCAAGCTAAACAGAGACTACAGAACTTTGAACCAAGAAGGCCCACTGCAAGCAAAAGTATTTGTCAGCAGGCCTCAAAATCATTTGCGAACTGTTCCACAGCCGGGCAAGCTGTCTGAATCCTTTTGCCAAGAACTCTTGCCAGTACCCAGAAAGCAGCGTTACATCCAGAATCCACTTGATCCGGACCGGAAAGCAGAGCAATATCCAGAACCAGAGGCCAGAGATCCAGAGTGACGCAGACCGCTGTGAGCAGAACCAGAGAGCTGACCTAGATCACTGTGAAGTGCCGAGACCAGAACCGGAGTCCAGTCCAAAACCTGACCAGATCCGTGGCGAGGCTTATTTCAAATTTATATTGTGAGTACCTAGCAGAACTGTGCAGAACCAATCTCTTAGTTAAAATAATCTAATCCAAACTATTTTAACCTAAGTAGAACAGCCTCCTAGAAACTGTGTCATCTGTCATTTTTAAAGCTGCACGACTGTCACCTGTCTATTTTGAAGCTGCAAGCTGTCACCTGTCATTTTGAGTTTACTTTAAATCCGAAAAACAACCTTTATTTAATCGTCCGTATCTCTGGAACCGTTTGGACTAGGAACGAAATTCAACTTTCATCTGAAAGCTTAGAATCTAAGCTTTCCAACGAACCTAGACGTGCTACTCCTTATTCTCATTATACTTTTGCCGTAATCGCGATTCACACACTTGTGAATTTTGCTGCGATTTGCGATTTGGCCTGATTTCTTTACCTGCAAAAAGATAGCAGCTTTTTGCTTTCCTCTGCTAAAAATGTGTTTGCCTCTTAATAACCATCCCTGAATCATTGCTAAAGTGAGCCTGAGCTCATCCCAAGTATCTCTCACTCACCCTGAACCTCCTAAAGGGAATTAAAAGCATTTTAAGCATATTTCTTACTTAACTGCCACCACATTCAAAGCACTTGGGCCTGTGTTTTAAAACTCATACCTGTTTTCTCTAAGCTTGCTGGGGGGGAACTGAATTTCGTATTGTATTTGATTTCATTCCTGAGAACTGTGTGCTCCTCTTTCCATCTCCTTCCATTTCTTACATTGCATAGGGGAGGGGGGTTAATATCCAGAGAAAAAGTGATTATCTTATCTTTTGCTAAAATCATATCAAGTATTTCTGTACTGCATTTTGTTCCTCATTGCTTTCCCTTGAAACCATAAAAGTATTTTTGCTACTTTATCCATCCTATACTAACTCCTCATTGATTGTAAAGAAGTGTGCTAGTGCCAGATTACCCATTGTTGATCAACATCATATGTCTAAGTGTACTATCAGATATTAATTTATTATAAAGTGTGATATATATATATATATATATATATATATATATATATATATATATATATATATTGTTTAAATTCTCAAATAAACCTTTTAAACTTGCAAAACAGAACTACTTCTTGGCTCAGTGAAGTCAGGGGGATTCTAAGAGAGGGGTGTTATATAGGGGAAGTCATCCAGAACTCATGAACTGGACATAAAGATAGATCAATAAGGGTTTCCATTCAGTATCCCAGACTAGGCATTGATTTAGCTGTAGTGTTGAATTGAATCCTCTTACAAACCTGACAACCTGCTTAAAAAATAATATCATACATTTCAGTGTGTTCATCTAAATGATACTAAACGTGATGTGTGATTTATTATTTTTCCCAAATCAAACTCTGTCCCATTCTTTATCATGAACAGCTTAACTGATGTCACTGGATGGCCTGTGTTGCTTGGTGCTTAAGGCCTCTAATGTGACACTCCTTACCCTCGCTCCTATATCCCTTTTCCCTGATCTCCTTACTCCACCTCCAAAGTCTCAAATCTGGTGCGGTCTGAATCTTCATCACTTCATCACTTCACATTATGTAGCTGATAGGCCCAAACAAAGGTAAAATATGCTCCCATCTGACCTTTCACTCTAACCAAACTGGTATCAGCAGGCTGGATTATTGCCCCAGATTCCTTTGGGGGTGCCACTACTAATTCTGAGTCTCAACAAGTTTTTGAATAGTCTTACATGCCCCCTCTACATCCTCCCACAATCCTCACCCACCCTTGCACACCACCTCCATGTGGGCTGACCATACTTGCAAAATATGTTCTTGTACTTAAATCTTCCCATGGATAACTGCAAACCCGTGTGATTCTTTTTCAGGACCCACTCTCTAGTTCTATGTACCAAGCTCTCCTGTACCCAGCCACAAAGATAGTCACTTTTACTCCCCAAAACCAGTCACATTCTCCCACCAAACAATAAAGAATAATAAGCAGTACATATACACCTCATTTCTGCTTCCACTCTCACATCATCACAGATACATTTCAATCAATGATACCAGCAGAACAGTGCGACAGGAAGTAGCTCTATTCTTCGTTCTCTCTGATCAGGAGAGAAACATTCATTTAAACATGCCTTTCTTCAGTTGAATATATAACTTGTGGCACAAACATTATGGATTCAAAAAGTATGTCTGTTTTATAGTTAAAGTATTTATTTTTGGCTCAGAAAATACCCCGTTGGGAATGTGAATTACTTCCAACTCGAAAACGTGTCTAGCTGCCCTGCACTGCCACTAGTTCTTGGTTCCTCATCACTGGAACGCACTACCCTTGGAATCGAAAGGATTCCAAGGAGGATGGCTTAAAGATAATCTTTAAAAAACACCCTGCCAGCTGAAAGGGAGCCCCAGGCTGTTAGAGTGTTATCCCCTTCATGATGCCCAACTACTGACATCAGTTGATGGCATATCTGAATATATTTAGAAATAATGTAATTAGTGAGCATTCATTTAAAATTGGCGTATGCCGTCCCAATATATATTGTAGCCCATTCCTCCCCCTGACTCAATGTATTAACTGCTTCTGCACACATCTATTGAGAATACTCCAGTCATCAATAGGTCCTTTGCACAGAGCGTGTAGCCAAATCGCGTTTCATTTCAAACACATGCATTAAAAATATATAAATACATAAATAAACAAATAAATAAATAAATAGATAAATAAATACTGCACTAATCTGCCCATCCACCACTGGCACATATGACTATAACAAGATTGGTTAGACCAACCACTTCACATTCCAACCACTTGACACTGACTTTCCCATCGCTCTTCACCTTGTTTCGTATCATAAAACTTAGATCCTTTGTCACAGTATATATCCTACTGACCACTGGTGTTTTCTCATAAATTCTACGGCGTGGGGAGAAAAGCTGATCTCATACAAATAATGCCCAGTAGCACCATGGGTGGTGCCGTCAACCAATGAGAAGGCTCGGATAGGGGGCTGTATTCGCTAAGGAAAGGCCGCATTCTGTCCATTTTGGTCAGTGACAGACACTTCCCTTCACTAACCGGCTCCCCCTTACCTTAAGTACCTGTGTAGCGTTGTTGTGCACCCAGGCAACGCTCAGTGTGGATATCTGCAAAGTCCATTTTCATGTTGATGACAGCACCGTCATCAACATGAAAAACGGACTTCAGGAACAGCAGCACTACCGGTGCTGGGACGCGCAACCAAGGTAAATTTATGTTTTTTTTTTTTTTTTTTAAAGATACCATTAGCACCCATGTATGGATCTAAATGGGTGCTAATGGCGATATGCCTCTCGGTGGTGGGGCCACCCTGTAGGTAACGGCCGCCACCCTCGTTAAAGGACCCCCCCTGCACTCAGGTCCTTAATTTGGGTGGTGGCCCATTACCTGCAGGGTCGGCCCGCCACCACAGGTCAGTTTGCCTCAGTAACTCCCAATGCACTTGGCACCATACAGTGCAACAGTACAACAGTGCGAGGTAGAGAACAATCTGAGACTTGTGCAAAATGTGCTTAGCGCCGCCCCTGCCATCCAGAACTATACGCATGCCTCTGAAATAGCCCAGGCCCCTGAATAGAAGTCCCCCCTTCATTCCTGGGTCCTCGGTTTTTTATTGCACCTCTGATAAAAGTATCTTTAGGATTGTAAACAAAAACATCATACCTCCTAAGGGAAAACCTCCTCCATGCCACCACATACATGTCTATAACATGTGCTCAATAATAGTAGGGATTATCCTCTCAATGCCATATTGGGGATGGTGTGTACCTGTTTCAATTTGAGGAATTCCAATGACAAGTACTCCACCCCACAAAAGAACTGATAATGTGCTCCTTCCTACACTTGGCAAACGGAGAAGCCTGTTTTGTCCATGCTGGCCTTCTTCCTTCGGCTTACTGCACGGTATACTTACAGCAAACTGTACTTTGTTATCCTTTCAGCGTTTGTTTCTGTGAAACATTTTGTAAATACACTTTACTTTTATACGTATCCCTTCAAAGCTCGTTCCTTGCATCCACCCCCCACCTCTGTAAATCCAATTAATTAAACTGTGACTCTGCTCATCATAAAACATTTTGAGAACCACTTTGATATGTCAGGGGCAAAAAACAAATACTATTAATGTGACAGCGAAACTCATTTGTGAGCCAACCTGAAAGATTACTTAAAGGGGGCGGGCGCGTGTGACAGTAATACATATGGATATTGCGTTTCCTTTCCCATCCAGCTTGACAATGAAATACTCACAAGCGCGAGAGGGTAGATTTAGTCTAAAAAATTGGAAAAGCGCACAAATGGATTTGACCATAAACAGAACAGGCAACATTTCGAGAAGTACAGATGCTTCCGTGGCTTCAAGTACCATACTTTATACATTTAATTTAGGGTATCACTTAATTACACGATGATTAATTGAATTAGGCTGACACTATTCTAAATGAGTTTTGGCTTTTCTGGAAACTGCGTTTAGATCAAACGAGTTTCTTAAGTGTACGCACAGTGACTAGTTGCCGTCTCTGACGTGAGCCTGATTCTGTTCTTCTCATTCCTTTGTCTGGGGGAGAAGTACTCCACAGGTCAGACCTTTACATCTTCATTAAATGGCGCAGGGATTGCACTCCATTCCCAGCACATAGATCCCTTCATGGCAAAGGACACATTAATCCGGGGCAGTGGCTGCGCACCGCCCCGCGCCCCCACACTCCCGCCCACCTCCTAATACCCTGAACAGTAATGGACACATTATTTGGTGATATCGAAAGCAGGCACATCTGAAAAATACTTATCTATGCAATGCGAATTAGTCTTAGCTGCCTCTCAGAAGAAACTGACAGAAGTAGTATCTCATCACGTGTGGGCTGCTTGGCACTGCAGTTAGTCCTGTTTTTTTAACACTAGAATTAACAGATATTGCGGCTGATTTACAAAGAGTTTTTCAATGAGATTGCACCATTTTAAAACACTTTTGAAATAAGGCCCATTGGGTAATATTATGATTTTGGCTGTAATGTGGTGGTAATTATTGCAAAATTGATTATGGTTGTTGTGCCTCGGTCATGTGGAATTACTCCATGGGAATTGTTTGTGTATTACCACCAGCACTAATTCTGCTGCGGTAATTCTGACATTTTCTGGCAGCAAAATGATTGATTTACCTCCATCCTATTCTGGTGGATCATCCTCCACTTTACTGCTGAAAATCATGATATGGTTGTGTGGTAATGTGCCAGTAAATTGGTGGAAATTGAATAGCTGCCACTTTTTACTACAGCACTATACTCATTATGAGGCCCATTGTCATAAAAAAGCATACCCAATTTTTCAAGTTCTAATGGATGAAGAACTGAGTTGACACTACAAAGATAGACATTTGTGAACTGTAATTATAATGCTGATCAAGCAGCAGTGGTCGAACTCTCTGAGCTATTACACTGGCATAGGTAAGTGGGGTTTTCTGACTGCTAACGTTCTGGGGCTAATATGGTTGCAGGTTCACACCAGAGGACAGGTGCCTAACCTTTCAACAAGAGTACAATGAATGCTTTTAGGGCAGGTAATATTATCCCTCATTAGTACCCAGTGGGGTGTATGTCACGGCCTTCCATCCAATCAGGGGCTCAGTACGGAGTCTTTACCTCATGGTGAAGACCCTACTCTGTGCCTCCTTGGAAGCGGGAGGCCACCATCTTCCTCCGCAGGGATTCAGGTAAGTGCATCCAGATGCTCCCTTCTCCTCCTTCCCCCAAGCCCCAACACCAATTTTCACATCTCCCTCCTACCCTCACCTCTGCCACACTTAGCTTGTGCACCTTTGTTCCTCGCCGGCGCAAGTAACAATTGGGGCCCATTGGGTATTATTATGAGCTTGGCTGTAATATTTGCCCGGTTGAAAGTGACTTTGCACTGCTGAAAAGTGACTTTACACTGCCGACACAAACCCCGATTCATGGAACAGTGCAAATAGTAAATGCATGTATGTATGTATATAAGTGCAGCACAATGATGAGATTATAAAATGGAAATCAAAGAGGACTCAACATATTAATGTTAGTTGGCATTTGAAATCCTCTTAAAGCAGAATCCTATATTTCTGTGCATTGTTACATGGAGAAACGAGGTTGGTCATTGACATTGATATTATTTTCTTTGTAATGGAGAAACATCTTCCCTTTCAGGAGTAGCTCCTCTGTTTAGGATGTGTGCTGTGGACTATGGTTTCCCCATGTAAGGATGTTTATGAATCCCAGCAATTCTGCAAGCTAAATTGTGCATTGCCCTCAGAATCTAAGACATACTTTGCTACAGTGAATACCCAGGGAATTAATTAATTAATTAATAATGTGATACTGTCAGAGAAAAATATGCCCTGCACAATTGTAGATTTTAGAGCAATTTATTCTAAATGCACTTTCTCAAAGTTTCCTTTTCAGGTCAAGTCGCCCTTACAGTGTCATATCTTGTAAAAAAAAAGAGTTCCCCAAGATACTACATTGCTATTTGTGATTTAATTCATTATTGGGACATTTTCTTAATAATCTAGGGTCCTGATATTGAGGTTTGTCTTTAAACGGTCTAGGATAGGGAGGTGCACCAACCAGCTCCAGCAAGCTTCACCATGTGAGATTTTCCTTTCAGTCTGTCCACCTGCTCCAATATTCTCCTCTCATCATTGTCAAAGGGGCAGTATGCCAGACCCCTTGGCTTACTTTATTTACTTTACCTCCCCTGATGAGGCATTCTTGGTGGAAGTAATTTCTATAAGATTTATTTATTGATGGATGTTTTAAACAACTTTATATACTGTGATCCGAACCAAAATGCTTAATGGAGCACCATGCAGGCATATAAAGCCATGTACAAAATATAGGACAACTACGATAATATAATATACTTCACAAAACACACATGTAGTGAAGTAAATCACTTTTCAGTGCACCCAAACACAGTAACACCAATTCAAGTCCACAAAGACAACTATCAGCCACAAACCCGCAACACACAGTCTTATTTGCAAATGAACAAAACAGCACACATGTTCCTTTGAATGATCCTCCCTGTGCTCACTTACTAAACATAAGTCTACCTATTTTTAGCAGTTCAGACATCAATTAATGCACAGCAGGCTTCAACAATTTGGTTAGGTCCTCACCTATCCAAGCCCTCACTGAAATATATACTAAGCCTAAACCAATTTGAGTTTGAGCCACACTTCAAAAACCTAATAACAAATAAGAGTGTCTTCAAAATGAGGTTATATACCAATTCATCATTTACATTTGAAAAACATATATAGTTGACCATATGTTACAATTCACTTGAGGGGAAACTCCCATTATCTGATTTCACTAACATCTCCTTTCCATTAGCCAACATGTGTTTCGCATAAACTCCACATTTGTAATCTCAAGGACACTAGCAAACTTCTTTGAGGCTATTTTCACAGCACATCATAACATCAGAGAACATTAGTTCCTTTCATGCCTTGATTATCTGTATAAAAATATTTAAGAGCATCCTATTAATCACTCACCAAACCTGATTAAATGACTCTCAATACATAGTATCACCAACAATGCATTGTTCTAGTTCATAATAAGCTCCCCACCACATATTTACATCAGAGTGTCCTCCTATACATAGACGAAATTCTAAATACTGAAGCTTCGTCATTGCACCCTGAGTATGCCTTGGGGGGTAATTCATAGATTTCAGCGCAGAGACCGTGCACGCAAGCAGCACAGAGATGGAGCGTGCACCAGCGTGCGCCAGCCGTGTGCGCTAAACAGCATTCTGGCGCATAGGCCTTGGGCGAGCGGGGTACGTGTATTTCGGGGGTGCGTGGGAAGTTTCACACGCAATAGGCCTTGGGTCAGCAGGGTACATGTATTTTGGGGGTGTGCGGGAAGATTCACACGCGATAGGCCCTGGACCAGCGGGGTACGTGTATTTCGGGGGTGCGTGGGAAGTTTCACACGCGATAGGCCTTGGGCGTATGTGTATTTTGGGGGTATGCGTGAAGTTTCACACACGATAGGCCTTGGGCCAGCGGGGTACGTGTATTTTGGCGGTGCACAGGAAGTTTCACACGCGATAGGCCTTGGGTGAGCGGGGTACATGTATTTTGGGGGTGTGTGGGGGCATTTTGGCCCCTCCTGGGTGTGCCCTTTCCCCCTCCCCATGCTCTGCAGGAAGCCCACACCACAGGGGACTACCCTACACCCCTCACCTACACCCCTCACCATGCCATGCAGGCAGCCCACATGGCACCATGCGCTTGTGAGCGCACTTGTGAGCCCCGACTCATGTCACCCACCCACCCACCATTGACAGGCACCTGCCAGCAGGCACCGACTCATGTCCCCACCCATTGACGGGCACCTGCCAGCAGGCCCCGACCCATGTTCGCCACCCACCCACCTTTGACGGGCACCTGCCAGCAGGCCCTGACTCATGTTCACCACCCACCCACCATTGACAGGCACCTGCCAGCAGGCCCCGACTCATGTTCCCCATCCAACCATCCAACCACCATTGACGGGCACTTGCCAGCAGGCCCCGACTCGTGTCTCCCACGCACCAACCCATCCCCCATTGACGGGCACCTGCCAGCAGGCCAAGACTCATGTTCGTTACCCACCCACCATTGATGGGCACCTGCCAGCAGTCCCCGACTTATGTCCCCCCACCCGACACGTCATCACACTCCAGACCCATGGCCCTTATGACCACCCAAATCCCACCCCACGCCACCCCAGTCCAAACACCCAACCAAGCATTCCATCCACTCCACATTGAATTCAAAATGTCATGATAGAAAATAAATAACCAGCATGCCCATGAATACATGTCCCTCAGACCCACACAATGGCGAAACATGACTGTGAAAAACCACATTGTGACATGCACAAAACAAATGAGAGATGACCACACAAGTAAAGTATAGACAAAAAGTGTATTGAAGAATAGCCAAATGAATAAAACAAAAGCACACACTAATAATTAAAAAAGAAAATCTAAGTCCGGAAGTCCAAAAATGAAAAAGAAATAATGAATTCTGTAACCAATAAAATCCAAACAAAAAAGGCTCCAATGGGTCCGTCTAACAATTAAAAATCAGAGTTTAAAAAAAGAAAAGTTTTCCACCATGGGCCAAGAAAATGAAATCCAGGTCCAAAACTATTTACAAATGAACATCCAAGGGTCCATGAGCCCAACAATCCAAAGGAAACCTAACCTAAATCCTATCTAATAAATAACTATATACAAAAATGCAGGGCATAGTCCATGCGCCCCAAAGGAAAAAAAAATTGAAAGGAAACTTACACCTACAGAACAATTTACAAAGGCGCCGGGCAAGTCCAACGGCTCACTTGTTGATGTTCCAGGCCAGGGCATCATCGAACTCCTCTTCAATGTCCCAGAAGCGGGCCTCTTCCCTGGCCCGAGGTCTCGCAAGGATGCAGCCATGGCCTCCCCCAACTCCCTGCGAGTTGCCTCGAGGCACTCAGCCTGCCCAACACCCTGCGCATGGAGTTATCCGCCCTGACCATAGTGAGCCGTGCCTCTTCTGCCTGCCACCAGTTCGTAACTATTTGCCGGCCCAACCGCTGCCACACGGAAGAGACTCCCAATCCAGGGTCCTCCTGCCCTCCGGCCGATGCCTGCCCCTCTGATGTTGATGGTCCCGAGCCATCAACGCTCCCACCTTGAGCCTGCTGCTGCCATGCATGTGCCCTGGCTTTTGATGCCTGCACATCCTCCTCCTGCTGGGGTCCAGTTGTTGTGGTGGCCACCCCTGCTTGACCTCCGACTCCCGACTGTGGCAGGGATGTGTCCTCCATCAGCCTGGCCGCTGGGTCAGGGGCAGCTCCACAGGGTGCCCAGGTGAAACTTGGGCAGGAAGATGGCACGGAGGACGACTGGCGCATAGGGGGTTCAGTTGAGGAGGGGGGGTTCGGTAGAAGGTCCAGCACACGGAGCAACCCAGCACTGGTGACCTGTCCTAGTAGGTCGACGCGGTCAACGAGGCATCCGAAATAACGTGCAGTGTCCTCACGAGAACCCTGCACGTCATCCCGAATGCCACGTTGACGCAACACCACCCCAGCCTGGACAGGCTCAACACGGTCCCGGATTGCCATGTCCGCAGGGAGAGGAAGGCCAGTTGTTTTGTGCTCATCCCCTCCCTGAAAACGGGTCTGGACGAAGAGATGGGATGATGCAGTCAGAGGATCGGGGACAGGATTACACACAGGCACCTCCGCGGCTGCCTGCGCTGCCTCCTGTCCCCGCCCCTGGACTGCACCACTAGCACCAGTGGAATCCTCCCTCCAGACCACATGTGTGGGCCTTCCACGGCTTCCTCCTCAACCAAACCCCCCACCAACCTGGATGACTCCGTGCCATATTCCTCCATAGGGCTCTGTGGGGTCTCAGCTGCCCCTTCTGCTGCCGAGGAGTCCACCTCCGACCTCCGCCTCTTGGACCTACTCTCGGCTGCTGCGGCCGCAGATGCAGCACCAGACTCCTCACTCCCCAACAAGATGACAACATGGGAGGGAAGCTGGGCCTTGCGTCTCCGGCTGGAGGTGGGATCCCTGCCGCTGTGCTCCACAGCACCGTCTCCACCCTCTTCATCAGTTGACGCTGCAGACAGGGAGAGACAGAACACAGGCATCAGGGTGCTGTACAATGGTCTGATACACACATGACCATTGCACATGAGTGTCAATGTCAAACTTCACACATGGCATCACACTCCCCAACCCACATATCATTTGAACACACACATGCACAAATTAACAGGAATGTTGCAGCAGGCAGCACCATCCATACACATACAACAGCATGAGTATCCGAAGATTAGCCTGACATCACATGCAACACTGGGAGTTCTGAACACATGCACACATGCCACCAGACATACATGCATCTGCACATCTCCACCACCTGTCAAAGTGAAATCATTGGCATCCATGTCACATCTGCCAATCAGCCTCCTAGATGTCGGTGTCACATGCATCCATGGTGTATCACAGTGGCACACATGTCAAATACACACATACACACACACACATGTATATTGTGCACATGGTTTATAGTGATAATTTTGAAAACAAAAATGGCGAAAGTCAAAATATCGTAAAATAAATATGGAAAAAAAGATTTTTTTTTTTTACCCATTTTTTTTTTTCGGACCCCAAAATAATAACAAAATTAAAAAAATCAATTTTTTTTCAATATTATTGTTTCAGCATTATTGTCTTTCGAATTTTTTTTTCTCGAAATTATGACTGACCACCTGTGCACATACATAAAGGTGGAACCAGCATCCATGTGTCAGACCACAACCATGCCACAGTACATACACAGAAATGTAAACATGTGTGCACCCACACATGCATTTGGGCATCATGCATTTGAACACATACATCATTGATGTGCCTCACACATGACTGGACTCACATGTGGCAGGCTCATGTTTCTGTACATACACATCCATACATGGGTCTTTCAAGACATATGTCCAACCTGCACACTCCTGGCACACCTCAACATGCACTGCGTCCAATCAGTACGCATGGACACTTACCGCTCGACTCCGGACGGGTCTGCCTCTGAAGGACCTGGAGGTGGAGCGCTGGGTGTATGCGTTCCAGGACCCTCATCTGGATGTTGGTAATGTGAACAGGGCACCGCTCTGCATGTGCTGCCTGCAAGAGGCGCCGGGCTTTGCTGAGGGTCCTGGGCCTGAAGTCCTCCCAGCGTTTCCGGACGTGTTGCATGTCGCGGGCTGCCACCCCCTCCACCTTGATGGCTGCCAGGATGTCCTTCCAGATCCTCTTCCATCCTTCACTGTCGGCGCGTGAACTTCCAAAGAGGGCATCATAATGCAGCAGGACTTGCTCCACCAGGATACCAACTTCTGCGGCACTGAAGCTGGTAGCCCTCTGCCTCTCTGGCTGGGGGTTGCCAGTGGTCTCCGATGGTGTTCCCCCCAACATTGCAATCCCCGAGGCAGGTGTGGGTGGGCAACTGGGTCCTGGTGCTGGGCTGTGGACCAATGGAACTTCAGTTGGGAGTCTTCTGTCCAGCAGGGGTGGTCACAGCAACTGGACCTCTGCAGATGGCTGATGTGCAGTCACCAATCAGCAGAGCATGTGGCCAGCAGGCAGACAGGCAGCAGCCGATGGCAGGTGGGAGCGTGCTCGCAGGTCTGGGGGGCAGGAAAATGGCCTTCTGGGCAGGAGCGTGGTCTTCCGTGTGTTTTTGCGTGGCCAGCTTGATACAATGTGAATTGGCACATGAAAAAATAGCACGTCAGCGTGTAATTCGAGGAAAGGCCCTCTGTGACATAACGCGCACGGCTTTTCCCTCCAAACGGGTGAATGTTGTTAGTACACGTGCAAAAACTGCGTGTCTGGTGTCACTGCGTCTAATTGGAGGAAATGCCCTTAGCGCGTACACGCGTAAGTGACGTTGCATGTGTGGGCTGGATTTAAAGGTTGGCGTAGGATACCATTTTCTTGTACATGCTTTTTGTGGAGAGGGAGCAGGTGATTCTTGTACTTCTTGTCGGTTCACACGCGATTACTTCACAATGGTTCGAGTTCATACTCCTTGTATACTCAGACAGCGTTCAGTTCTTCTTTTGGTGGGGGTGTTGCCAACACGCACACGCGCGTCTTCTTCACATTCTTTTTCCAGGCAGACGGTGAGTCGCGCACCTATTTTTCAACTGTGGTTGCCCCCATGTGTCGCGTTCCCATTTAGAGGTCATTGTAGCCTGCCTGTACGGCGCGTATGCTATTTTTGTGTTTCTGGGTGCCACTGCGTAGTGTGGTTTTGTTATTCCATGCACGTGGGCTACCAGGGGTCGCGTGCATGTTAAATTTTGTTTTCGGGGTGCCTGAGCGTTGCGTGACCCGTCATCTTCCCCCAGGGGTCACAGACAGCCTTGCTAGAGCACTAGGGTATGTATTCCATCTTGCACCCTGCCTGCCCCTTTCAGCCCAATTGGCCAGGACAAGTGTTTACTGCACCTCCCATTCGCACAAGAACATCAGTGCCATGATTGGGAGGTGACCAAGTAGCAAGGAAGCAGGAAGGCAAAGGGACCCCAGACACGGCTCCCCCCTCCGGCACGTCAAGGAAGCAGAGTATCAATGATGTGGAACTAGACGCACTTGTGGGCTACGTGTCGGCCCATGGGTGCGAAATGCTGCTGACTGCAGGGTGTAAGACTAAGACTGCTCAATCTAGGGCCCACTGGCAGTGCATCACGGACCAGATAAGTTACCTTGGATTTGTGAGGTGCACAGCTGATAATTGCTCTAAGCAGTGGAATGACCTCAAACGCAGAGCAAAGAACAAGCTGGCTTCCAATCATGCCTCTACTCTGGTGACTGGCAGTGGGTCTCCACCAGAGGAGGAAGTACTCACAGAACATGAGTCAATCGCTGGAGGCTTCATCACAGAGGATCAGATCCAAGGCGTGGGAGACCTACCAGATCTTGAGGCAATGTCCGGTGAGTGGGCATGCATGTGTGTGCAAACCATGTGTATGTGGCTTGGGTGATGTGTTCTGATTGAGTCCCAGGTGAGGCTGTGTAGTCATGACTGCTATGGGTCACCCATGTGGTGCCTTCAAACCATCACCCGGCCTTGGGTTTGGGTTTTACAGTATCCCTTCTGACCGCAGTTAACAATTTCCACCTGATTACTGCACTTGCCCTTCAACTGCCATCATGCCACATTGTTCATACTGTTTTCCTGTTCATTCTGCCTGATTGATGGAATCCTTTGCATGTTTAACACACATTTTTGTGCCGTTGTGTCCCAAATTAGACATACTTCAGACATAGATTACACCCCACAATGCCCCACATTTCTTTACTTATTATGGGAATGATTTCATCAATCAGGCTGATTGACTGCTGTGCACCTACACATGCCCTGCACACAATCACTTCGGGGCCCTGTTTGAATGTTCAACATGACAATTGTCTTCTGTCATGTCCAAGTGACCAACCATTGATGTATCCATGTGCCTCCCATCACTGCATTAGTGAACACTGGCTTTGTTGCAGCGTGTGGCACATGCGTGTTTTGTCACACTCTTTTGCATGTTCTATTTCATGATGTCCATCTCACATGGATGGGTGACAGTACTGATTTGCTACCATCTGGGTGTCCTTGTCAAATCTGCCATGGCTATGCTACGTGCCACTGTGTGATGGCATGTGTCATGTATGTGGATTGTCCATGCCACTCACAGGCTGATGTGTGATGCAGGTGCTATGCAGCATGCAGCACATGTGTTGCTTTTCCATCTTGGAGTCCTCAGTGTCTGCTTTTTGGCTCCCCTTCCACTTCATTGCCAGTGCATGCATGCATGCCAGAGTTATTGTCCTGTGTGACATTTGTCATTTATGTATTCAATGTCTACCTCGTCATGCCTATGTTTGTGGGCTATGCTGCTCATGCCTGTTTTCATTACTTTTCTTTTTTGTTTTTGCAGGTGATGAGGCACTAGATGCTGTTGAGGAGGAGGAGATGGTGTAGAGGCAGGAGTACTCACAGCCACAACCAGGCACCAGTGGAGGACTTGGAGTGGTGGTTGGTGAAAATCCATTACTCCTACAGACCATCCTGTCCACGGGTGTCTCTGGGTACACCTCCGGAGACCTCTATGAATCACGTGCTGAATCTGACATTGAGACATATGTCCCGTCGCAGGTGACTGTTTCTGGCAGGGATGCTGTTCTGTCCAACCCACCTGCACTGGGGGTAGACCCCTCTATGGGGCATTCCGTGTTGGAAAGTCCGCCTGTGGCGGTTACGGATGCAGGGTCACACTCCACTATATTTGCTCCTGTTCCTGGGCCAGCAGATCAAAGGAGGAATGCAGTCCTGCAGCCTCAGGCAGTGCCAGCACAGCAAGGTGCACATCTCCTTGCCCCAAACAGGTGTGGTGCCCACCAACACGGTGGCTGTGCGCCACCAGGCAATACTGTGTGGGAGAACTCCATGTATACTATTGCAACACAACAGGGGGCATTGTGTGAGATGATGGCTGAGGCCGTGGATAGGGTGGCCACTTCCATTCTTCCCCCTGCTCCAGCAGCGGGCAACAGAGTCCATGTGCCGCTCACACAGGGAGGAGATGTTGGCGTCCAACAGGGATGTCAGTCTAGAAATACGGATACCTCTACTTTGAGACCGCAAACGCATTTTGGTGGCCGTGGGCCAACCGTCTCATGCACGATATGACAGAATATAGGTTTTTGAGTTTGCCAATGAACGACCATTTTGATGTAACAATAATCGCCATTTTGTTTTCTAACCATTGCTCATTGCTTTCTGTTCCTATTGCTTCGCAGTATATTTTCCGCTCACACTGCTCAACTGTGGAATATTGTTGTCTGTATGTGAAAAGGACAAGGCCGCAGGGCCGTGAGGATAACAAGAGTTTGCTGAAACACAAACATAGGCAGCGCCAGTAAGAATGCCCGGCTCCCTCCCAAATGTAGCCTTGAAGCAGAGCTGCAGGGCATTTAATCATTTCACAGCTGCCAGCCAGTCTTGTTATATGGTAGAATATGTTAGAATAATACAGCTAAAGGCTTGAATTATGCTTTTCTAATGGCCCTCCTTTGCTGAGCCCGCTAGAGCATGTCGGCTCCCAGGACGCGAATAGCACCTGATATTACATCCTCCATCCAAATCAGTCGGGATTCAGGAAGAAATATGGGACGGAAACCTCGTTATTAGAACTGAAATCTAAATTAATGGGGGAAATGGATAGAAGTGGCCTCTCCCTGATAATCTCTCTAGATCAATCAGCGGCCTTTGATTTGGTCGAGCATTCGATCTTAATTCCAAGACTACAAGAGGTGGCTAACCTTTCAGACTCAACAACCCGGTGGATCGCCTCTTTCCTGGAGAATAGAACAAGTAGAGTTTGCTCGGCCTCCGCTGAAGCTAGTCCACTTTCCGTTCTTTATGGGGTCCCACAAGGGGCAAGTTTGTCCCCATGTCTGTATAACCTGTTCATGATCCCATTCTTCTTTATGTTACAGGAGGAGGGTCGTGTTCGCTAATTATGCAGACGACACTCAATCTGTTATCAAGTTATCAGGACATTACAAAAAGGATATGGCGGAGGTGAATAGAGTTTTTGCCCTCATTGAAAAATGGATGTTGGATAATTTTCTAGCTCTTAATCGCAGTAAGACTGAGCTGCTAATAGTCGGCAGCTCTAAGGCGATTAGTAAGTTGAGTCAAGAATATAGCTCCTTTAAATTGGGGGAGGACATCATTATTCCCTTATCAAAAACAAAAATTTTAGGAGTAACTCTCGACTCGACTTTAAGCATGAAAGCTCATGTCTCATCAGTGGTGGCAGGGGTAGTCTATTATATCAGACTCTTGGCTCATTTGAGGCCAATGATCTCGCAGGAAAGCGCTGAGACCATAGCCAGGGCAATTATAGGTGCTAAATTCGACTATTGTTGTAGCCTCCTGCTGGGCATCAACAAAAGAGAGCTGCAAAGATTGCAGGTAGCACAGAATTGGGCGGTCAGAGTTGTTCTTAGACTCCCAAGGCATAGCCATGTAACTTTGGCCAGACGCTCATTACACTGGATACCTATTGAAGCCAGGATTAATTTTAGGGTACTGGTTATAGTTTTCAAATGCCGGCTGCAAGTAATGCCTGAATATTTACAACAGCACATAATTTCAAAGAGTAATGTAAGATCTTTGAGATCCGACCTCACTAATCAAATCATACAGCCAAGATGTAAAACAATGAAGGCGGAAAAGGGAGCATTTATGGTGAAGGCCCCCGCAATGTGGAATAATCTTCCTATCAGCTTGAGGAGTCACTATTCCCTTGCATCTTTCAAGAAGGAACTGAAGACTTTCTTATTTGTTTGATCTACTGTACTCACGGATTTCTCCAATAGACTGCATCATACTACAGGGAATAGTGGAATAATTTACCGAGGATGCTTTGATCCTCACCTCTAAGCCTGTCCTCATTTGTGTTGTATGTCTTTTCGTTGTCTGCGCCTTTATGCCCTAGGGTCAATAGCGCGCATAACAAATGAAATGTAATGTAATAGATAGCAAGGTCCGGAATGCAACTCCCCGCCATATGTAGTTCGCTTCCAAGAACAGAAGCGCTGTGTTCTATTCAATAACCGAAAGATGCCTTCGCACTCACAAATTGCAAATTGTTGCTAGAATAGATGTTTGAAGGTGTCATAGTGGTCGGAGATGTCCATCATCACACCAAGTTCAAAGAAACCCAATAAAGGGGGGGTGTTAAACATGTCATAGCTGATTGTTTGATATGCATTTTGTATACATGTAACTGATGTACGTAATTCACCCTCTTGCGTCCCTCGAGGTCTAGAGATACACGTCACGGGACGTGAGACCGAGAAGGCCAACTGAGACTTTTGCTTTGCAATAAAACCCTAGCTTTGGGAATACAACCTCGTGTCTGGCGTCTCTATCGTTTGTGGTGACCCGCCTTGTTTCCATAGACATCAGGGTCCCCTAGGGACCCTTTCAGGGACAGACGGGCTGGACTGGAGACTCTGCTCACAGCCATAACTGCAGAGTCACAGGCCCACAGGGATGCCCTGAGGTTAGAAAACAGGTCCCTCAGAGATACTCTGGGTGCACGTGAGGTGTCCCAGAGCACAAGGTCAGAACAGCAGCTGGAGCAGCTAACACGCACACTCTCAGCTAAGCTCCAGGCAACCCGCGAGGAGATCCGGGCATCACGCGAGGCCTTGCAGGCAGAAATGCGTGATACCCATGAGGTGCTGCATGGGGATCTCCGTACCATCATCCTGCATAACCAAACCTTTCAGACCCGCATGCTTGCTGCCATGGAGGAGCATGCCAGGGCTTTGCGTGGTCTGCCTCCCATATCACGCGCAGCTTCTAATTTACCACCAGAGGGTGATGACAGCGACGGCAGTTCTCCCACTGTAGGTGAAGGCCATGAGCCCATGGAGGGTTTTTAATTTTTTTTTCTCAACAGGGTGCACCCTGTACAACCTCCCTGCTGGGTTCCCCCCCTCTCGTCCACACATGGCCATTTTTTATTTTTATTTTTATTTTTATTTTTATTTTGGTTTTTTCATATTTCATTCCGAATTGCAAAATAGAATTAGTATTTCATTCATTTATCATTGTTTTTTCATCTTCTTTTTTCTATTTATTATTTTCATTGGGCCTCATTACACGGACGACGGTGGACCAAGGTGCTATTAGCACCTTGGTCCATGCTGGTAAAAAACCGGCACCGCCTTGGTGGAAAGGGGAATTACCGCCCTATTCCAAGGTTGGTGGGGCGGTAATTCCCCCTTCCCCCATTGCCCTTCCCCATTTTTGCCCCATAGGGCATAATGGGAATGTGGAAGGTGCTAATTACGGCACCGCAAATTGCAGTACCGTAATTAGCTCCCTGGTCCCTTTGCGGGTTGGTTTTTAACGCCTGCAAAAAGCAGGCGTTAAATTCCCCAACCCGCAAAGGGACCTCGTAGTAAGGCGGTAAGGTTTTACCAGTACCGGTAAAATACCGGTACCGGTAAACCCTTACCGCCGTCCGTGTAATGAGGCCCAAAATGTTATTTTAATTTTTAATTTGTTATTTTAATTTTCATAGATTTTTTTTAATTTAAATTGTATTCTGATTTTTAATTTATTATTTTATTCATTTGGTTTACTTTACATTTACTTTTTCTTTTTCTTCATTTAATATGCATTTACTTTTTTGTTCATAGCCATTTTCTTTCAGATTGTGATTTCATGTTACAGTGTGTTGCTTTGTGTGGCTCCCGTAGGCATCCACTGTGTATTCCAGCTTGGCACATGCAGGCTTGTCCTGTCTTTGGGTTAGAAACTTGGGTTCCTGACACACACGCTCCTCCTGCTTCCTTTTTCCATGGGCTTGCAAAGGGTGTGACCAAGTGACAGTAACTTACACAGAGGCATTGGGCTCCCATAAGTTGTGTGGGCAATCTGTAGTCCAAAATGTGTATACATCCCTAGTGGGGATTGGTGTTGATTTCTCCACTGCATGGTGGATTTGTATATGGTTTTACATACAGGACTTTTTGCATATATACATGTAGCTTCTTCATGTCTTAACGAGCCCGTCTCCATTGCAGATGCAGTTCATGTTGTATGCAGTACACTGCCACGTTTGCCTACCAGCAACACATTGCAGTTGGAAGGAGTTGATGTGCTGCCTTTGACAGGTTGTGAAACTTGCACTACTTTCATTTTTTACTGTCATATGTTGCCACTGTTGGATCCTGTAATAATAATAATAATAATAATAATAATAATAATAATAATAATAATAATAATAATAATAATAATAATAATAATAATAATAACTGATGTACTGATGTTTTGCCTTGCTGGTAAGTATTTGTTCATGTGTGCTGTTTTTTTTTTCATTAGTGAGAGGGAATTGTCTCTGGCCTGTTTCCATTTGGGACGGTGCACTTTGTGACACTTGTGTCATGTGTTGTGCATTCATTTGGTTGCTTTCACATCGCATGCCATGTCATGGTGTGTTGGGTAGCTGAGATGGGGATAGGGAGGGGTTGGGTTGGGTGACATGCCACTATTTGGTTGTAATATTTTGCAAGGGGGTAGTCCTTCATGATGCATGTATGTGTGCCTTTTACTAACACAGCATTGGGAGTGTTTAAGTAGCTAGGGATGCACACAATGTAGCACTTCCAGGTAAACAATCTCAGGGTGGTATTGTTGTGACTGTTGACTGTCCCTTTTGTCATCATCAGAAATTGTCAGGTGCTATGTGCCAGGCCTGTGTGCGCTCCGCAGGGGTGAGATTTTAAATGAAGAAATTTGCCACAATCTGGGTACGGGCTGCCTCACCACGTGCCTTTTCACCTCCCATGTGCAGCGGCCGTGCATGTGGTTGGGGATGTGGGGGCACCACCATTGATGGAATGCCATTGCTTGTGGTTTCAATAGATGTGCTCAGTGGCCCTGGGAGGACGTAGAGCCACATGGGTGCAATGAATGGCACCTAGCACTTTGGGGAAGTGTGCCACCCCGTAAAAGTCCTGGACGACGGCCTGCCTTTCTGCAGGTGTTCTGGGCATGTATATGTGCCTGCGGACTGAGGGGCGTGCAGTCATGATCTCCAACACCTGGTGTAGGAAGTGTGACTGCGTGGCCTGTGAGACACCCCCAACTATGGCACTTGTCCGCTGAAATGACCGAGTTGCCAATAAGTGCAGTACATTGAGCACCTTTTTCAAGGGGCTCAGTGCTTGGGAGCACAGGGTGGGTGATGTGAGGTCATCCTCCCACTCCCTGACCAATTCTAGGATTATTAGTGATGGAAACCTGTACCTCCCATAGACCTGGTCATCAGGCATCCCAAAAAGGCTGGTCCTGGGGAAAAAAATGCGGTGCCTGGCTATCCTCCTCCTTCTGCGGTGTCCCACGACCACTGCTGTGAGGAACGGTATATTCATCATAGCACATTAGCTTGTTTGTTATTTGCGCGCACTTTTATGCTGCGCAGGGCCGCTTACGCCTGCTTCCTGCTGGCGTACGTTTTTCCGGATTAGCATGTCTTTTTTGGTGCACGGGTTTCCCCTGTTCGATTCCATGAATATGTGTTGTTAGCACGCGTGTGGGGGTTGCGAGCATTTACCTCCGGTACTTCCCCCGTAACGCCCACATTTTCACGCATTGTTCCCCATTCCGCGTGTTACACCGTGTGTTCCGCCCCGTTTTCTTGTGTGCACTACACATTGTGCGCTTTCGCTGTGCGCGTCACGCACAGCGTTTAGTGACGTATGCACCCATGTGCGCCACCCATGGATTTGGCGCACATCCCAGGGTTTACACGCGCAGCGCATTCCATGAACCGACGAACGGCTGTGTGCGCGGCTTTTGCACGTGTGCGCTGCGATTTTCATGCTTGCGCTCCCCTTTTTGGTGCACATTTATTCCATGAATTACCCTCCTAGTCTCTCCACAACTTAAAATAACTTCTAAATGTACCTCTATTGAAAAAGGTTGTCTAGCTGTTTTCTGTTAGAGACACTCACCATTTATTTCACATGCTGCTCTCCACATAATCATTGCTTTCCTTGCTTTCACTGGGCATTAATTTCC
The DNA here is from genome assembly GCF_040938575.1 of Ambystoma mexicanum. Taxonomy (NCBI): domain Eukaryota; kingdom Metazoa; phylum Chordata; class Amphibia; order Caudata; family Ambystomatidae; genus Ambystoma; species Ambystoma mexicanum. Next base: position 918,763,968 of record NC_090921.1, read on the forward strand.
CAGCTGTATGTTCTGTAACAAAGAACTCACCTATCACTTTCCTGTATGCCAATAATAACAACCATCTTAGGCATAGCCCCAGTAAAATACTTGTCGCTTTAAATCCTGTCTTCAGGTTACTGGTACCAGTGCCTAATTTCACTCATTTACTTCGATAATTCTCTTTCAGTAGACTTGCATATTCTAAAAGTAATACACAACAAAGTGTATAATCAAACCATCCATTGTAGTTAATTATAACCCATACTGTATTGCACCACACATGCTAATAACCTGTATGCCTGTCAGTACACGCTCCTGTGCTCAATCTGCTGTTACATGCTTCACGAATGGAGTGCCATTTTTGCAGCTTCATTCGAGTCGAAATACTCGAAGTAGGACTTCCACCTAATAAAGCCATATGCCAACATAGACTAGCTAATTATATGAGTACGTGTATGTTTATTACAATCGGTAAAAGTTATGGAAATCCATATATCCATCAAAAATACTGATTCCTTGAATCTAAATGTGTAAACATCTCTAATTTAAATGTGCCTAAAAAAAATGCTGGTATAGTTGACACCTAATGCGTGTCTCCTGGGTTTGTCCCTAACTGTGCATCAGATATGAATCTGCTTTTTATCAAAGGAAACTAGCAATATGTAGATGTCATATAAAGTATTTGATGCACTGCCAACTAAGCAGTGATGTAATTATGGACTTTGATTATTTTATTTCGTTTCAGAAATAAAATTAATTGTTCCATTGTACGACTGCATGTGTGCACTGTTTCTTAGTGTTTTATTCACAAGCAGGGCAACTGTCTTTTATAGTGATACATAGAAAGAAACCATTTTGCACCCGTTTTTCGGTGCACATGTCAACATAAAATTGCCTAGTACTGGTGCACTATTTAATGTCACAGGAGCAGTTTATGTAACCTGCTCCCAGGTTTTAGGTGTGCATTATGGTGCTAGTAGCTTTGAAGTATGAATTATAATTGACTCTGGCTGGCCTGTAGGACAATAGGGACATGCCCAAGTAGAGGCACAACACGATATTTGGTCAAAATGGGCAAGTGTTATGCCAACGCAGGCAATTTTAAATTAGCTGTTTCAGTGTGCATCTTGCAGGGTTTTCAAGTATTACTGGACATACATATGTTTTCAAAAGCAATACCCAAAAATGCCCTTTTGGAAGTACTCAAATAATATGGCTCCAAATGTATTATTGTTATTATTAATTTTTATTATTATTATTATTATTATTATTATTATTATTATTATTATTATTATTACATAAACGAATTGCATTGCGATTGTGGGAGACTTTCTTTTATTGGTGCCGATGTTAATACAGTGAGGTGAGTGATTTTACTGCAACGTTTGAACATTGTAAATAACGTAGAGGTTAATATAGTTCAATCCATTTAATGTTTATATTTGACTATAGTTCGTTTGAGCTTATTTTGCTTTTCTTTTGCCACGTAAAACCTCGGGACTACGGTCTATTAATACACACCTTGAGCACGTAGCAGCATTTTGTTGGAATTCTAAAGGGTGATTCAACTTGTTTCAACTGGAAAGCTATTACCATTTCAAATACGAGCTGTCCTCACTAAAAGGAAAGCAGCAGAGGCAACACTCCACCCTCCATTTATAAATGTAGCCTTGCTTCTCTTTCAACTATTACCCAGCGGCCCAGCTGAAATAGCTAAATCCACGCCCCTTTAATTCGGAATAAGAAAAAGCCACTACGTAGAGCACAGAACATGTTTCCTCTTCCAGTTTGGTGGCAGTTAGGGGGTGGGAGCTAGGAAAAACGTATACACCTGCTCCTCTACACACTTAAAGAGTGGACAGTGTCTGTGTGCTGGGGGAAACTCATCAAAATTCAGTCTTAAACACTCCAAATATTTTCCCTCAGGCCGGTGATGGAACCAATCATCACCCTACAAGCTCACAGCCCAGCTGCACGTAGAGAGGTGATCGGCAACTTGCACATCTAAACAAAATTGTTAACTCCTTCACGCAGCAAGTGGTGCGCTATCCCGTGAGTGATTACCTTACCATTGATGCCCCTACAATGGAAAACAGACAACAAGGTGGCTGTTCAGAGTCACAATGGGGACCCCTAATTATTTTAAACAAAACAATAATCCAAACTAATCCCTATACACTTTAAATAACCAAAAGCCTCCTTACTTTTCCTTTAACCTGGCTTGAGTTTCTCCCTAGGGATCAGCTCTGCAAGCCCACCCTCCTTGAGCAGGGTCATGGGAGGACCCTTAGGGTGGACTAATGGAACCAACCCCACCTACCTTCCCAGGGGCTACCCATCCAGGAATAGGGACATGAGGGTGGCCCACAGTGAGCGGCCCTTTTCCCCAGGGTGGTCTCTGGCAGGCCACTGAATCTACTTATCCAAAGCACCAGGGTAATTGACCTCCCCGTTACCAAGCTCCCAATTAAATAAATACATATTGAATATATATATATATATATATATATATATATATATATATATATATATATATATATATATATATATATATATATATACATAATTTAATAAATACAGAAACAGATGTACACTAACATCTGATTACAACTATACAGGACAAAAACAAGATAACTATGTCAACCTTAATCATTATATACAAGGGTGTGACTGCTGCAGCCAGACACACCCTAGTGGTCCTTTTAGGGACTTTTAGGGATGACCAGCCTCTCCTGAAAAAACGGCATTGGTTAAGGGAAACATCCAGATATACAATCATATAGGAGCTAGTATTGTTATTGGCTGTCCGATATCAGGTGCACAACTTATGCCTATCTTTTAAAACATGCCATTTCAGAAACATCAGATACAGAGTGTTTCATTGGTCTCAAACTATAAGGTCCTTTTTTATGTGGACTACTACCATTGGTTGGCACACTTGTGCCATGTCTGGAACATCCAGTTCATTTAGTAGCACATAAGCAAAGATCCAAGTGCTGGGAGATAGGACATAAAGCTACCTCACCACTCAATGAGCCTCACATCTCTCATCACCCATGCCTTCTGCCATGAAATTGTCTTTGTAATTGGCCTTGCAGAGTATTCTTTCCTAGCAATTCAACAGGAGTAAGGGCACTCGCTAATGTGTCTGTAACTCCAAGTTGAAACCTTATTTTCAGCTTCGGCTAACGTGACAGGAGACCACACTTCTGCTCAGTCTGCAAGCTTTAAATATCTTTAAACAAATTACATTTGGCACCCTTTGTATTCTTCCTTGCACCTTAATGTGAGGTGAATTAATCCTCTGCAAACATTCTCTTCTTCAGTGTAGATAGCTGATCTTGAGTTTTAAGATCTTGACTTCAGGCCAGACAGTCTGCTATTCTTCTGTGACACAGCTTCTCGTTCATTAGAAATGATTCTTTGGATTACTATTTCATGATAATAATGTCCAGCTTCTGTCCAATGGTGGCTTTGTCTGCATTATATTCACTACTTGTAGGTAGCCTATTTAATGACTTGATCTATCTTGTGTTTCAGTGTCTGCACATTCTTTATTCTTCTGATTTCTTCAGCATTTTCTATTGTGTAATCTTCTACTCTTACACCATAATTTCTTCTTTGGGATCCATACATTGTCTTTGCTTGATACTTCAGGACTTCATGCACACTTTCATGTGACATCATCAGTCTGTTTTCTTAGTTCATTCTCATATTTCTTCAGGGATCTCTTCCTGCAGGACATCATTAACTTGTGGATAGAGTCGATAACGTTGTCTCAATGGGTATCTACTTCTAAACACTTGCTGCGATATTGGTGCAATAGCTGGAGTCAGACAAGGCACTGCCTCATGTCCCCAATACAAAGGATTGAGGGGGTGGGATCTCCTGTTGATTTATACATCTGCTCCTCTACATTCCCCCCTCTGGTCGAAACCTCAACCACCTCCTAATTTTTACCTGCTTCTTTGCAGCTTCTCTTGAAGAAGAGTCTCTTGTGTATCCATATCTTCATCACCCCCATCAGGCTGCCCACATTTTTAACGTGTTCATCCACACTCCAGGTCATTTAATTGCATTCTCCATTCGGTGCACAGAATACCCAATGCCCCCCGTCTTATGATCCTTTGGAAAACAGAATTGTGTTCCTTCAGGTGCCACCATACTGTATTTGATACAATATCTAATGGCACTATCATTCAGTTTGTTGACTTCTGTTTCATCCTTTGTGTCAATCATGATCTTCATTCCAACTGCTTTCTTTGGCGTTTTCTTGCATTGTCCAATTATCCTTATTATACAGCATCCAAACATGATCAGCACCAATATTGCTCCAAGGAACGTGAATACATTTGCCATCCAGTAAGGAATCCATGAAAACAGGTGTAGAGAAGGAGCCAGGTACCCCCACCTCAACTACTTCACCCATTTTGCCTATATGTTGGGAACTAGAGTGTGATACACGTGCCGTACCAGTGAAAATACTGATACCCAAGAGAATGCTGGAAGCAAGGTTCCCATTGAGAAAGCCATACCTGCATACGAGACAGTATGACGGCCATTTGAATGAAATTCCAGAAGAAGCAGGACCAATGAATGGAAGGTAAGAATGGTGATGTCACATGAAGCTAAGCTGATGTCACATGGAAGAGATGCAGAGACAAGAGAATGCAGATATTCTATAAGGCAGCAACAAGTTATCAAAGATAAGTGATATCTTGGGATCAAGATCAAGAAACTTATGTTGGAGAAACGATGAAGATATCAAGTTATTTTACATGTGCACAGATGCAAAGAAACGCAAGCAGACAAAGTATTCTTGAGCCTAGCTTTATAGCGAATAGATTGCAACATGATCCAACATATGCATATATATTGAAGTGAGTATATAATATATGTTTCCTATATGTATTATAGCAGAGCTGGACCAGAGAAGGAAGGCCTCTTTTCCAGTGTGTCGCAGTTAAAAAGCAATTAAATTACAGAAGCAGATTACAGAAAGGCAAGGCTGGACGAGCCCCAAGAAGCCAAGGTCTTATCAGGTTGAGTTGAGCAGACATTGGATACAAATTGTGTGAAAGAATGAAACTCTTGTTTAGAAGACATGGACCAAAACAAGGAACACATCAGAGGTCTATTAGAAAATAGTATTTTTAATGCTCTGGAGCTCGATTTTGTGGTCTTCAGTCACATGGAAGGATTAAGTTGGATGAACACGATGGTCACACCTACGCATGAGGGCAGAGCGTGCCTTCACTCCCTGAATTCTCCAGAGCAAAATAGCACTCCCAAGGACAAGTTCAAAGCCTTAATTGACAGCAGACCACTGAGGTGATGAGAGATGAATATGCTAATTGGTAGGAAGCTATGGTTAGGACTAGCTCACCAGCATCTGGAAGCCCAACCTGCATGCTGCTAACGTAGGTGGAAAAGTACTGACGGAGGTTAGAGTGTCAACCAATGGTAGGGGGCTGCGTGATTAAGGGTCCTATAGTTTGTGTAACTAATGGGACATTGTGTATTTAGTGACATTCATAGTGACCTGTTTAAGGGAAGGGCTTAGTTGCCCCACCTGAGGTTAAGAAACCTATCACTTTTCTTCACTCTCTTAGACGAGTATCCATTGTATACCTAGATGTTTCTTAAGAACCTATCATAATAGCCACTAGGTTTTTGCAGTTTGCCACATAGGATGACGTTAGTAATACGTAGGTCAACGTCATCAATGATGATTTTTTGGTGTAAAGGAATGATTTTTTAAAGAGGCATCGAGAGATCATATGCTGAGATGTCCATTGATGTACATTGTATTCAGTGTTTTACATAATTGATATTAAAACAGTTACCTTTTTGCCAACTATCTGAGTCGTTTTGATTATTGATGTTTGAGTAACTTCTGCATCCCCATCCATCTCAAGGGTATTGCTACCTCGTCTTAAAGGGCTTGAGTCCACCAGTTCACAGGAGTGAGAACCAACTGTCATCTCCAATGTCATCTGTCTCCTCCTCCATTGCTGTGTGCAGGTCTGTCAACATTGATATAGCCTCCGTCAAAGTCCTGTTCTCATTGTCATGAGATGGTTGGAATGTGCAACATGATGGCCCAATCTTGGAACAAACACCTCCTTCCATTGCTGTAATGTTGAGGACAAACCTATTCTGGAGGTTCATCAGTCTTATGGCACTGAACTATTCTTTTCTGGTGTTGAATCCTTTTATAGTAGAATTGATTGTTTGCAGTAACCCCCACCCCCACTGGGGATCTGTAGCCATTTGGCATTCATCGCTGTTTGAATTCCAGGCATGAGCATGGATGTCAGCATCATCGCAGTCTTGCTGAGCAACTTGTGCTCATCAGGAATGTTTTCATAAGCTTTTAGTGATTTTTGTGAGAAAGAATTCTCTCTCTTCATTTCCCGGAGTTCAAGTGAACTTTTTCTCAGGTTTTGAAATTCTTTAATTTTCAGATTACTCTGAGGAATCACAAATGCTGGCACATGGATGTAGACCTAAGAATACACTCCACCCTAATTTCAGGACAATTTCATATATGCTCTAGATCTGCATTAACCAATGAGCCTACTGTGACTGTGTCTTCTTAGTCTTCCACCAACATCAGCTGTTTAGAGTACTTGGCCCATGACTTCAGGCACTCATTATTTACCTTCTGCACCTCTTGCACTGCTTCCTTCCTCAGCAGATAATCTGCACAGGACATCATTCCATCTTCCGATCCTTTGTTCATACTCCATAGATTAGTAGCTGTGAGTGTTCCCAACATCCAAGCATTCATGTCCGAGCAATTCATATTCTCAATTTCTTCAATGATAACTTTGTCTTGTCCTGCAGATGGGTACAGAAGAATCCTTTCTGTCCATCCAGGCTCTTTTCTATTTGTGTTGTCTTGATATAATCATCTTGGTATGGAAATGACTGTCTCGATCTCCATCGCAAGGTTGACCAGTTCCCTTGAAACTGTCCCTTAGTAGTAACATACAGCTAGATGGCTAAGACACTTTGCATCTTGCGCCAACATCTCTTTTGAAATGAAGGTTCTTATTGTACTATTGGAATAGAGGATGAGAGAGCAGACATAGCAGTTCTCATTAGATTCTCTCTCCCTCACCTTTGTCATGTGTTGGTACCACATTGTATTCCCCATGTGAGCTGAAATATCAAGATAGGTATTTATTCCCTGATTATCTTCTTGTGCACTTCTCTTATGCTGTTTGTCATGGGCAAAGAGGTCAAAGAAATGATCATTATTTTTTCTCATACGAGGAAATATAAGGAAAATAAATGCTACGAAATGTGAGATACAGAAAGAAGAAGAAAAGACACAGGAATATATTACATGGCCACAGTAGTGGCCATGTAGTTATGGTTAAGTTGGTGTTTCCATAGGAAGAGCACTTTTTGGGCGGCTTATACGTTCTCCCTGGACAAATCCTCACCAAACTTTGCAAAAAAAGTATTTGGGTCACTCTGAATTTTTTTGCAAAGTTTGGTGAGGATTCGTCCAGGGGGGCAAAGTTATAGGGGGGGTCCCAAAACTTTTTTTTTCCCATAGACATAATGGGAAAACACTTTGCTCACGCCTACAGCCCAAACCACTGGACGGATTTACACCAAATTTGCGGCAGGAGCGGCGGCTTGGTCCCAAAAGCATGCTTTGCTTATTTGGTGGAAATCCGTCCAGTAGTTTTTAAAAAAATGACAAAAATGTAAGTGAAAAAAATTAGTGATATGTGTTCGCTTCGCGGACACACTTCCCTGTTCGCTACGCGGACAGGACGGTGATTGGGCAAGCAGCTTGCGTGATGTCCGCGGACATCTGACATGCTCTCTCATTGGATGCGGTGAAAGCATGTAGTGCGTCTGACTTCAGAGACGCCCGCCATCTTTGTTCCTCGCCGCCTGCACAGTAAGTCGTGTGTCTGTCTCCTGTTCCTCCCACCCCCGCTCATGCCCCGTGTGTCCTTCTTGTCCCCCCACCCCCACTCATGCTCCGTGTCTCCCCTGTTCCTCCAGCTCCCCGCTCATGCCATCGGCACACGGTGGCCAGCGGAGGGCCGAGGAGCGGGATCTGCCGCCTGCACACGAACGCCATGTTTCTCTCTCCATCCCCCCCACCCCCTGCTCATGCCCCGTGTGTCTCTCTCCCTCCCCCCACCCATCGCTCATGCCCCGTGTGTCTCTCTCCCCTTCCCCCCACCCCTCGCTCATGCCCCGTGTGTCTCTCTCCCTCCCCCCACCCCCGCTCAAGCCCCATGTGTCTCCCTCCCCCCACCCCGCTCATGCCCCGTGTGTCTCTCTCCCTCCCCCCACCCCCCGCTCATGCCCCGTGTGTCTCTCTCCCCTTCCCCCCACCCCCTGCTCATGCCCTGTGTGTCTCTCTGCCTCCCCCCAACCCGCTCATGCCCCGTGTGTCTCTCTCCCTCCCCCAACCCCCGCTCATGCCCTGTGTGTCTCTCCCCCTCCCGCCCACCCCCGCTCATGCGCCGTGTCTCTCTCCCCTTCCCGCACCCCCCGCTCCTGCCCCGTGTGTCTCTCTCCCTCCCCCCCACCCCTGCTCATGCCCCGTGTGTCTCTCTCCCCCCCAGCCCCGCTCATGCCCTGTGTGTCTCTCTCCCTCCCCTCCACCCCTGCTCATGCCCCGTGTGTCTCTCTCCCTCCCCTCCACCCCCGCTCATGCCCCGTGTGTCTCCCTCCCCCCAACCCCGCTCATGCCCCGTGTGTCTCTCTCCCTCCCCCCCAGCCCCGCTCATGCCCCATGTGTCTCTCTCCCTCCCCTCCACCCCCGAACATGCCCCGTGTGTCTCTCTCCCTCCACCCCACCCCCGCTCATGCCCCGTGTGTCTCTCTACCTCCCCCCACCCCCGCTCATGCCCCATGTGTCTCTCCCCCTCCCGCTCACCCCCGCTCATGCCCCGTGTGTCTCTCACCCCTTCCCCCTGCCCCCGTTCATGGCCAGTGTGTCTCTCCCCCTGCCCCCCACCCCCACTCATGCCCCGTGTGTCTCTCCCACTCCCCCCCACCCCCGCGCTTGCTACGTGTGTCTCTCCCCCTCCCGCCCACCCCCGCTCATGCCCCGTGTGTCTCTCCCCCTCCCGCCCACCCCCGCTCATGCCCCGTGAGTCTCTGTCCCTTCCCCCCACCCCCTGCTCATGCCCCGTGTGACTCTCCCCTTCCCGCCCACCCCCTGCTCATGCCCCATGTGTCTCTCTCCCCTTCCCCCCACCCCCCGCTCATGCCCCGTGTCTGTCTTCTGTTCCCCCCGCTCATGCCCCGTGTCTGTCTCCTGTTCTCCCCACCTCCGCTCATGCCCCGTATCTGTCTCCTGTTCCCCTCATGTGCCGTGTCTATCTACTGTTGCCCCCCACACTCCCCGCTCATGCCCCGTGTCTGTCTCCTGTTCTCCCCACCCCCTGCTCATGCCCCGTGTCTGTGTCCTGTTCCCCCCACCCCCCGCTCATGCCCTGTGTCTGTGTCCTGTTCCCCCCACCCCCCGCTCATGCCCCGTATCTATCTCCTGTTGCCCCCCACACTCCCCGCTCATGCTCCGTGTCTGTCTCCTTTTCCCTCCACCCACTCATGCCCCGTGTCTGTCTCCTGTTCCCCCACCCGCTCATGCCCGTGTCGCTCTCTTGTTGCCCCCCAACCCCACGCTCATGCCCCGTGTCTGTCACCTGTTGCCCCCTACCCCCCCGCCTCATGCCCCGTGTCTGTTCCCCCGACCCCTCACTCATGCCCCATGTCTGTCTCCTGTTCCCCCCACCCCCCGCTCGTGCCCCGTGTCTGTCTCCTGTTGCCCCCCACCCCCCGCTCATGCTCCATGTCTGTCTCCTGTTGCCCCCAACCCCCGCTCATGCCCTGTGTCTGTCTCCTGTTCTCCCCATCCCCCGCTCATGCTGCGTGTCTGTATCCTGTTCCTCCCACCCCCGCTCATGCCCCGTGTCTGTCTCCTGTTCCCCCCACCCCTCGCTCATGCCCTGTGTCTGTCTCCTGTTGCACCCCAGCCCCCGCTCATGCCCCGTGTCTGTCCCTGTTGTTCCCCCCACCCCCCGCTCATGCCCCGTGTCTGTCTCCTGTTCACCCCACCCCCCGCTCATGCCCCGTGTCTCTCTCCTGTTGCCCCCACACCCCGCTCATGCCCGTGTCTGTCTCCTGTACCCCCATCCCCCGCTCATGCCCCGTGTCTGTCTCCTGTACCCCTCCACCCCCCGCTCATGCCCCGTGTCTGTCTCCTGTACCCCTCCACCCCCCGCTCATACCCCGTGTCTGTCTCCTGTTGCCCCCCGCTCATGCCCCGTGTCTGTCTCCTGTTCCCCCCACCCGCTCATGCCCCGTGTCTCTCTCCTGTTTCCCCCCACCCCCGCTCTTGCCCCGTGTCTGTCTCCTGCACCCCCCCACACCCCTGCTCATGCCCCATGTCTCTCTCCTGTTGCACCCCACCCCCCGCTCATGCCCTGTGTCTGTCTTCTGTACCCCCCCACCCCCGGCTCATGCCCCGTGTCTGTCTCCTGTACCCCCCACCCCCTGCTCATGCCCCGTGTCTGTCTCCTGTTTCCCCCACCCCCCGCTCATGCCCCGTGTCTCTCTCCTGTTGCCCCCCACCCCCTGCTCATGCCCCATGTCTGCCTCCTGTACCCCCCAACCCCCACTCATGCCCCGTGTCTGTCTCCTGTACCCTCCCACCCCCCGCTCATGCCCTGTGTCTGTCTCCTGTTGCCCCTGCTCATGCCCCGTGTCTGTCTCCTGTTCCCCCCACCCGCTCATGCCCTGTGTCTCTCTCCTGTTGCCCCCCACCCCCCGTTCATGCCCCATGTCTGTCTCCTGTACCCTCCCACACCCCCCCTCATGCCCCATGTTTCTCTCCTCATGCCCCCCACCACCCGCTCATGCCCTATGTCTCCTGTACCCCCCCACCCCCTGTGTCTGTCTCCTGTACCTCCCCCACCCACTGCTCATGCCCCGTGTCTCTATCCTGTACCTCCCCACCCCCCGCTCATGCCCCGTGTCTGTCTCCTGTTGTCCCCCTGCTCATGCCCCGTGTATGTCTCCTGTTGCCCCCCCTGCTCATGCCCTGTGTCTGTCTCCTGTTCCCCCCACCCGCTCATGCCCAGTGTCTCTCTCCTGTTGCCCCCCACCCCCCGCTCATGCCCCATGCCTGTCTCCTGTACCCCCCTGCTCATGCCCTGTGTCTCTCTCCTGTTGCCCCCACCCCCTGCTCCTGCCCCGTGTCTGTCTCCTGTTCCCCCCACCCCCCGCTCATGCCCCGTGTCTGTCTCCTGTTGCCGCCACCCATGCCCCGTGTCTGTCTCCTGTACCCCCCCACTCTGCACTCATGCCCCGTGTCTCTCTCCTGTTGCCCCCCACCCCCCGCTCATGCCCCGTGTCTGTCTCCTGTTGCCCCCCACCCCCCGCTTATGCCCGTGTCTGCCTCCTGTTCTCCCCACCCCCGCTCATGCGCCCTGTCTGTCTCCTGTTCTCCCCACCCCCTGCTCATGCCCCGTGTCTGTCTCCTGTTCTCCCCACCCCCCGCTCATGCCCCATGTCTCTCTCCTGTTGGCCCCACCCCCCGCTCATGCCCTGTGTCTCCCTCCTGTACCCCCCACCCGCTCATGTCCCATGTCTCCCTCCTTTACCCCCAACTCCGCTCATGCCCCGTGTCTGCCCTGTTCCCCCCCGCTCATGCCCTGTGTCTCCCTCGTGTTACCCCCCACACCCCGATCATGCCCCGTATCTCCCTTCTGTTACCCTCCCAACCCCGCTCATGCCCCGTGTCTCCCTCCTGTTCCCCCCACCTCCGCTCATGCCCCATGTCTCCCTCGTGTTGCCCCCCACCCCCCGCTCATGACCCGTGTCTCCCTCGTGTTGCCCTCCATCCCCGCTCATGCCCCGTGTCTCCTTCATGTTGCCACACACCCCAGCTCATGCCCTGTGTCTCCTTCCTGTACTCCCACCCCCCGCTCATGCCCCTTGTCTCCCTCCTGTACCCCCCACCCCCGCTCATATCCCATGTATCCCTCCTGTACCTCCCACCCCCGCTCATGCCCTGTGTCTCGCTCCTCTTTCCCCCCACTCCCGCTCATGCCCCATGTCTCCCTCATGTTCTCCCCACGCCCGCTCATGCCCCATGTCTCCCTCCTGTTCCCCCACCCCCGCTCTTGCCCTGTGTCTCCCCTGTTCCCCCCACCCCCCTGGTCATGCCCCATGTCTCCCTCCTATTGCCCCCACCCCCTGCTCATGCCCCGTGTCTTCCCTGTTCCCCCCACACCCCGCTCATGCCCTGTGTCTCCCTCATGTTGTCCCCCGCTCATGCCCCGTGTCTCCCTCATGTGACCCCCACCCCCCCGCTCATGCCCCGTGTCTCCCTCGTGTTGCCCCCCACACCCTGCTCATTCCCTGTGTCTCCCTCGTGTTGCCCCCACCCCCTGGTCATGCCATGTGTCTCCCTCCTGTTGCCCCCACCCCCTGCTCATGCCCCGTGTCTTCCCTGTTCCCCCCACACCCTGCTCATGCCCAGTGTCTCCCTCATGTTGCCCCCCGGTCATGCCCCGTGTCTCCCTCATGTTACCCCCACCCCCCGCTCATGCCCCGTGTCTCCCTCGTGTTGCCCCCCACCCCCTGCTCATGCCCCGTGTTACCCCACACCCCCGCTCATGCCCCGTGTCTCCCTCCTGTACCCCCATCCCCTGCTCATGCCCCGTGTCTCCCCTGTTCCCCCCCACCCCCCGCTCATGACCCATGTTTCCCTCGTGTTGCCCCCCACCCCCGCTCATGCCCCGTGTCTCCCTCCTGTACCCCCATCCCCGATCATGCCACGTGTCTCTCTCCCCTTCCCCCCACCCCCCGCTCATGCGTACAAGCACCCATATAAAAGACCACGCCCTAGAGCTTATTCTCATTGTGTTTCTGGCTATTCTTCAGAGCACAGTTATTTTTCCTACAACTTGCAGATTACACCATCATCGAGATGGCATCCATGGCTGCACTACTGCCACCTGGTGCTGCACCTGCTTCAGCAACACCCCCACCTCCTCCACATGCCTCCTTCCACCACCTTCCTAAGGGCCTGAAGAGAAGAACAGGAGTGAGGATGCATAGGAGGAAGAAGAGGATGACAAGAATGAGGTAGTGGAAATCCCTAGTACCCGCACTCGGCGTGAGTCTTGGGTGTGACGGTTATTTACCATTCATGGGAATTGTCCTAAGGCTCGTGCAAACTGAGTCACCTGAAATGAGTGGAAAATGGTACTCAGTCGTGGGAGGCATGGTTCGTACAGCTTTGGGACCACTACCATGAAGCAACACCTAAGGTCATTTCACTCTGGGGCCATTCGCAAGGTTGCACCTTGCGAGGAGCCTAGTAGGTTGATTTCCTCTAATTCATCCTCTGTTTCTGATCCTGTCACCACAAGGAACACCTCTGTGGGACAGCGTCTTCCTCAAGCTGCCTCACAGGCCATACATAATGCTGATGACACTTACCTTTCGAGGGTCACAGTTGTGTGTATGTACTGCAACACAGTACTCTGCAGGGGGGAGCGACTTCGTAGTGCTTTTGAGACTATTGTCTCAGAGCACAAGAAGACCTGCTCACTACCCAAATAAAACCCACTCTACATCTTCCTCTCTCAGCTCGCCCTTTCTTATGCCTGTGCTTGGTGCCCCCCCCTTTACCCTCCTTTCCCATCCTCTCCGAGTGTGTTGTGTATAAAAAACTAAAACATATACAAAATAACAAAAATCAAAAAGAAATAAGCCTCTTTTCAGAGCCACCTTTCACAGTTAAAAAATAGAAGTGAAAATAAATGAAGCACGGCCCTTTGTATTTTTTAGAAGTCTGCAGACAATCCGCGAACATCTAAAATTTTGGGGTGCTACCCTATCATAACCATTGCAATTTTATCTGGGAGGAAGTGGTGGCTCTGAAAAGAGCCTTTGGGAGGTGTTTGTGTTTCAAAAATGATAAATACTCAACATCTACTTCAAAATGGATGCTGTAATTCTACAAAAGGTCGCAATGCATTTTGTATGTTTCTTAGAAAAATCTGATTGCCAGCATAAGTTAGATGTACTCCATCTCTGTGAAAAATGTATGTACTACAAAACATAATATTTTCATTGTGAAAAGAGGACATGCCAAAATCTATTAGAAAGGCACAAACAGCCTTATTGACATTGCGCCTTCCTTTCTCCATTTGTGGACCAAATGAAGAAGAACGAAGCCACATTTGTCTCTGCGCAATCCGTGAATAAATGACCTGAGAATTTGGAAACATGTCCATGACCATCCCAAGTCCTTCTTTCATTGCAAATTGCAAAGAAATTCCAGACACATGTCCTAAACTGTTCCCTCCACAATTAATTATAATTATATCTGGATGTTGCTCTGTCTCCAAAGGTGCACAGAGAGGTAACAAGTCCAACCACTTCATTCCACATACTCCATGCCAGTGTACTTCCACATGTGGGAATCCAAGATCTACAGCTACTCCACAAGTTTCTGCATGCACCTTCAACCAATGTATCCACGAGTCTCCCAAAATCCAAACAATCTGTTTTCTGAAACACACAGCCATAGCTGTCTGTTCTTCTCTCAGCAAAAAGAGTATCCGAGAAACTCTCTCCTGGCACAACACACCCACTAAACTTTCCTGACCAATCCCTTTCACTGCTCATTCTCATTTGCATGACGTCTGAACCCAAAAATCCCCGGATGTAACACCCGATGTCCGCGAACTACCGCCATGTCCGCGGCCATATCGTAACATGAACAGCCCTTCTACCATTTCCACTTCACTCTCTGTGCCATTCCCTCATTGAATGTAGCTAAAAAGTCACATGACCATCCACCAATCACATTCAACTGCCTCATCATAGATCAGCACTGCAAATGTACTGTGAATCTCTCTGAGTACAAGTGTCATATCATTGGCAAGCACCATCTACAAGAAATATTGTACAAGTCTCCAAGATTTCTACTTGCAGCTCCATGCATATCCATATGCATGAACACAAACTACAGTTATGCATATTTTCTGTACAGTAAATGAACATATGTTCTAACTGACTTTTAGCTTGTATAATCTGTAAAATGAATCTACTGTCTTTTTTTCAATCTCCTAAAATCAACTGTCACTTACAAATCTTTATACTATTTAATTTCTTTATACACACACACTCAAATCATGTTAAACTAACATTTTTTAAATGAAATATATAGACTACATATAGTCAAACAAAATTGCATGCACACTCTATGTTTAAATCTCAAACAATAATACTTGTACAATTACATATTTTTTATTATTTTATTTCTTTATTTATTTAATTACTTAGTAAAGATATTTTGTTTGCTACAGTTAGTCATTGCAATACAATTTGTTCATTAAGAACATATCATATGTATTCAACTGGTGCAACGTATCTTATGTAAATAAGATAGTTTTAATGGTTTTGAGGAAGGCGCTGAGGATTTCAATTAAAACAATCAATGTCTAAATTAAAAACAGTGCTATATACAAACAAAATTACTAATTTGTTTCTTTTACAATTGCAGTGAAGACCATTCTGCTGAAAAGAAGCAGCCGATTTTGAAGTACAAAGAACAACTAAGAAGTAACCTGCTCATTTTAGAAAAAAAGTAAGTAGAATATCACCATAATATTTGTATTATTACTCAAACACACTGTAAGGTTAATTCAGGCTATTTCTGTGCCTAAAAATAGAGATTCTGCACCATTCTGTCCAAAAATCCCTAAGTCTTAAACAGCGATTTAAAGCCAGAATCGCCCACAAATTCCTATTTTTCGACACACAAATTGCCCAACTCAACCGCTAGAATTTAGATGTTATAGAACAAACAACTGTTTTAATTGTATAGCATTAGATATAGTATTTATACTTCTCCACACCACTAGCTTACTTTTTTTCTGTCATCTGAACCCCAGTTTAGTAACACATTAATTCAAGAATACCCATCCCTACTAGTTGTAGTTCCCGATGCACAATCACACACTATTACATACATCTTTATAATCTTAGTCAAACACTCATGCACACAGCACACATACATTGCAGAACACCACGACCCATACCTTCTTTATTTTTTTCAACAGACCCTAAAGAATGCCTACCTAAAATTAAGTCTGTAGAAAGCAACGCAGAAGTAGAGCAAATGAAAATAAAAGTGTCCAACATAAGCATCCATCTCTAGCACAATTTGTAAAAAAAAGTTGAAACAAAACAGCTAATACAGTCAATTAGTGAAACAAAAGAAGTTTCAAGTACAAAAACTGTGCCTCCTCTATCAAAATGTAAACCAAACCAAAAACAGATAAAACTGCTTCTTTAAATCTTGATATAGATCAAAGTAAGCATACCATAGCCAAAATGTTCTGTCACAAAGTCCTTCAAAATCTTATAAAAACAGGAGAGAAACCAGGTTCAACGCTTAAAAGCTATCATAGGAAATTAATCTTAGAAGCGTTGATAGACAGTGCAATTCTTCTCAAAAGAAAGTTATTTATTTTATTGCTAAACAAAATGAAACCACTAACAAAACGAATAACTAAATTACAAAAAAGACTTCTCAATAAACAAAATGTCAACAGAAAGAACTTCTTAAGTATCTGCGGAGGTGAATGGAGTCACACTACAAGCACACAACCATACTTTAATGAAGAAGCGTACAAACAAAAGCAAACAAATACAATTGCCATGCATAGCAGTGGTCGAGGTTATGAAAAAGTTAATAATACCATAATGGAACAAGAAGTACTCCTTACAAAATGATGTCCTGAAAACTTAGAATTACCCCTCCATTCAACTGAATCAGAACGTCTAGTTTACAAATGGCCATGCACGTCAATGTGTAACATTCCCAAACAATTTTTCAAGTGTTTACGCCAATTCCTCAATCAATATGTGAAAAGCAAAGACACAATCAAAATTAATCTACTGCAAAATATGGATACCTGTCGAGTACGCAAGTACACAGGACTACAAGGACATTCATTGGCCTGCATTACAGGACCTACTTGCAAAACCACATTCCATGATATCAAAAGGATATCAACACATCATTCAACTATAAGAAATCTAGTTTATAAACTTTACTATGATAAAAGTCCTGCTTTAGCACTAGCCAATTTAAATAACATTCTTCTACATGGTACAGCAAAAGACGTACTAGAAGAAATCGACTATATCCAGAAAAAATATTTTGGAAGTGAAACCCACTTACAGAATGAAATAGCTGTAAACCAAATTAGTAACAATTCTACTCATGGCAACCTTTTACTACACACATACAAAAAAGATATACTAAAATTTAAAAGTACATCAGCTGAAGTACCAAACCATGTGTGTGTATGTTGCCACAGAACTTTTTATAAAAGTAACACAAAAACTGTAGACATATCATACAAAATAGAAGAAAATGAAGATTCTAAATGGTTAGAATTAGCTCTCTACCTTATAGCAGAAAACAAATACGAAATAACTGACCCCGTAAAACTTTGTAGTTACTGCACTATAAAACTTGACAAACACCAAACTCCTTCATGTGCTATCACAAATAATTTGGAATTATATCCACTACCAAAACCCCTTCAACAACTTAATTTATATGAGAGCATCATAATTCAAACAGTGCACCCATTTCAAGCAATAATATACCTTCAACCAAAAACTGAAAAATTCCTCCCTCTGAATTAGTGAAAGGTATTTGTGGAAAAGTAGTGCATTAACCATTAGATCTAAAAGAAAATGTGCACACTCTAGGAGTGCAACGTCCAATGCAACAATCTTTAATTATCTTGGTAAATGGAGTACCTACAAAAGACAAAAAAAATTGTCAACAGCTGGTAGATTTACATAAAGTTAGAGAAGCCTAGCAATATCTTAAAGAGAATAATGAATATTACAAAGAAATTAATTTTGAAGAAAACTTGAAGGATACAACTGAAATAATTCAAGAGACACAAGAAGCTGGTCAATTTGAGCTCCTAGATCCTGCTACAATATCAAACACTTTAGACCATTATACAATTCATCCATTGCACTCTAATGACACCATAGAAGATGCACTGGAAACGTACCAAATGTGTCAAACAAAAGGATCACCAATCAGCATTTGGGACAAAAAAGTATAGAAGCACGTGCTTTTCCTCTACTCTTTCCTACTGGCAAAGGAGGAAGGTACGATGATAGACCTATTCAAATATCAGCAAAAGAATACCGCTCATTACGGATGTATTCTGATGATCCCAGATTTAGACAAAATGCGGAATACATATTCTACCTACTCTTTGAAAGTGAACTATGCAACTTTATGTTACAGAGTTGAACACATATTAAAATCAGGATCACACTTTCAAAATGTGACAGCTACACCATTATTACAAAAAGTGCAACAAAAAGATGAGGTTTTACAATCAAATATTACAATTCTATTAGCAAATATGCGTGGTACTAAAGAGTACTGGTTTCGACGTCACGGAGATGTACGTTGTATGATCAGAAACCTTGGCCCACCCACTTGGTTTGTTACATTAAGTTGTGCAGAGTATGCATGGGAAGATTTACATGATTTCCTACGCATATCAAACAAAAACGAAACAAACATAGATATACTAACACCTTGAGAACTTTGTTCTCTGGATCCTGTTAATGTATCAAGATATTTTCACCATCGCTTCATTGCTATGCTACATTTTATTTGTAATAAAACTGTTCCTCCCCTTGGAGAAGTGCAACACTTCTTTTGTAGAAAAGAATACCAAGCCAGAGGAGCACCACATATCCACATGCTTTTATGGATTAAAGATGCTCCTAAATTTGGTCAAGGCAGTGATGCCACTGTTTTACAGTTTATTGAAAAATATGTCACTTGTGAAATTCCATCGGAATCCAAAAATAGTGATCTTCATGCACACATTTTACAATTTCAAAGACACAAATGTGGCAAATATTGTCGTCGCAAATACAAAAACAAAGGGAAATACTACACCAATTGCCGTTACACATACAGGTCAAGTGAACAACCTCATGTCTTCAGTTAGACATAGTGTTAAAGGTAAGTCACCTAAAAATACATATTACATAAAAAAGAAAAGAAGAAGAAAAATATATCGATGATTACAATGCAATCATTGCCCACTTATGGAATGCAAACAGTGATGTGCAGTATATTGCAGACAATTCTACTGCAGTTGCACGATATGTCACAGCATACTTAACCAAAGCAGAAAAGACAGAGCTGCAAGACCTCTGGAATGACCTGTCATCAGATAAAACAGTGTCTCAAAAATGATACAGCTTGGGCATAAAAATGCTGTCCCATAGAGAATGTGGATCCTATGAAGCAGCTGATCCTTTAACTGGTACTGCACTGTATGGTAAATCTGAAAATATAGTATGGCTAAGTCTTGGTCCAGCTAAATCTAGAAAAAGAGTTCTAAAATCATACGAAGATATAGAAACAATAGCCAAACATGATCCCAACAGCCAAGACATTTTAAAAAACAATTTATTAGACACATACTACCCAAACAGGAGTACCACTTTGGAAACCATGTGTCTGTACCAGATAGCCCAAAACGACACATACAAAAATATTATAAAACCTGATAAAAAAACGGTAAATACAGAGTGACAAACTGTGACGGCAGCTTAGTTAAACTCACTAAACCAAATTTAATTAATCATATCAAATTGTCATTAAAGACTCCTCAACATAAAGAAGTATATTACATGTCCCTGCTACAACTCTTTAAACCAAGGAGAAAAGAAGAAGAAATACTAGATAACAATGACTCATATGAAGACGCTTTCAAAGCAAATTAAAGCCCAATAACTGATGTAAACTTTACACAGTACAAAACAATGTTGCACAATGAAAAGCAACACGAAGAAGAACTCCAGGCCCAACTAGATAAGGACACTCCTGACAGTAGTCAACCTTCAACAACAGGAAACCAAGAACCACTGGGAGAGCCACTAATATCACATGAGGCAGAATTAGCTATGATAGAAGTAGAAAACACCATGTGTCAGTATGAAGAAAAAGAAGACTTAACTATACTACAATCAAAACTAAACAATGAGCAACATAGCATTTTTCAAGAAGTAACAAAAGAAATTGCACATGGTGTACAACATGAAAACAAAGAATGCACCTGCCAAAATTACAAACCTATACTATTGTACGTCAGTGGTGAAGTTGGTTCTGGCAAAACATTCCCAATCAAAATCATCAGTAAGTTCCTTCAACAATTGACAAACAACAAACTGTCAGCTGTTGTCACTGCCCCCACAGGTTTAGCTGCCTACAACATAGGTGGTGTCACTTTACACCGATTACTACTCCTGCCAGTAGAACACCAAAACAAATTAGACTATTACAAACTTTCTATAGAAGCTGCAATGGAACTATGCAGAGTATTGAAACAAATGAAAATGCTTCTAATAGATGTAGCGGGCATGGTGTCCAACCTTATGTTGGCTTTGATTCACTGCAGATTACAAGAAGTACTCAAAACAAACTATGAAGAGCTCTTTGCAGGAAAACACATTATTGTTTTTGGAGATCTTCAATTGACACCAGTAAAAGGTTAGCCTATTTTTAAAACATTAGGACACAAACTCTGCCGTAAAACTGTTGGCAGCATTGGAAATGTCAACCTTTGGCAACATTTCGAATACAGAGAATGAACAGAAAACATGCAGCAATCTGCAGATCTCACTTATGCCAACATCTTAAAAGGTATCAGAGTTGATATACTTTCTAAAGAAGCAGAAGCAATATTGAAAACCAGGCACATTCATACACTTTATGGTGATAATGCATGTGCTACAGATGTTATGGAACAATTAGCCCACAAAAATGTCAATTGTATGGGCTTAATGCCAACTCTTGCAAGCTGTTTCAAATTCAATGAAATAATGTTAAGTAAAGAAATGCAACCACTAATGGAAATTAGCGCCACAGACAAACTAAATAGTACATGGTATGACACTACCCATGTGTGACCAAGCCACATCAAGACTAAATAGTTTAGAAAAATCAAACTCAAACACAGCAGGCTTGGAAAAGATATTAAAATTATCCTTAAATTGCAGAGTAATGCTTAAACGTAACCTTGACGTGGACCAAGGACTAGTTAATGGAGCACTGGCTACAGTTGTTGGCTTTCAAACATACCCACGTGACAAGAAAATTCAGTTTGTCAATATTCTCTTTGACAAACTTTCAGAAGTAAAAAGGATAGGACGCTCAACAGCTCGATTCCTTCTCTTCAAAGACATGTATGTACGCAGAGAACATTTTTCTCTAACTCTTGCATACGCAGTCACCATTCATAAATCACAAGGTCTTAACCTAGACAAAGCAATGATATACATTGGTAATACAGTCTTTAAAGAAGGCATGAGCTACGTAGCACTATCACGCTTACGTACACTTGACGGTCTATTTCTAATCAACTTTGATGCAAGTAAAGTAAATGCTGATATTCCTTGCATTTTAGAATACAATAGACTTCGCTCACTATACACCCCCCATCTAAACACATATTCTGTACCACAAAAAGTTAAACGTAAAAGAAAACTAAATCAAACAGAAATGCAACAGGATGTCACTGCAAATCCTCCAAAGAGAGTAAAAGAAACTAAAACTTCATCAAGTACCACAAACATAAAAGAACCCATTAGGGAACGTAAACCAGGTACTTCATCAAAGAAGGAAGACAAACTAAAAAAAATAATCAATCAGATACAGAACTACCTGGTCCATTTAAACTCTCAAATATAGTTGGAGTAAGTTGCTATGCAAATGTAGCAATGAATATTCTATTTCAATTGCCACCAATTGTTGATAACATTTACTTACACAGTACAGACCAATTGTGTTTGCAAATGTTAGTACTTCACAGAAATGCAACAAACAATCCTGATAACACGTATAGTGTTTATGGAATAAGACAACAATTGGACTACTGTTTTGGAATTTTTAAATTCACTATAAACTCACAGGAAGATCCACAAGAATTTCTAATGTACTTACTACAAGTACTGGAAAATAAAAACATACCTATAAATGAAATCTTACAGATTTCATACATGTGGAAACATACATGCACTCTCTGCAACAATGTGACACAAGAAGAAATCCCCAATGAACGCTTCATATATATATATATATATATTCAGTGAAAAAAACTTTGTCAAAGGAACGTTATGGTTCCAAGTAAAACCGGAAAACCCTTGAAATTCGCCAGTTATGGTAAGCTAAGCAACCATAACTTGCGCCACCGTCCATGCACTGCTAAGACTAACACCCAGGACATCAAAGATGATATCACAAATGTCATTGATGACATCACTGATGACATCGCATGTGTATGTACTTTTCATGAAATATGTGTACAAGGGATTCTCATTATAATGTTGCGAAACAAGTGTTAAGGATCATTGCAATAAATATCATACCCTAATTAGTGCATTGAACGATGCATTGATATAAATAGCATTCCAATATGGGGTTCTATCTACTATACTAAGCTACTCATACAGAAACATAACATTGTGTGCAGTGTACAAGATGAAGGTATAATATTCGTAATGTTAATATGTTGAATAATGAAATGATAATTGTTTTTTTAATAGATTTTTGTGTACTGTGAAATATGTAATAAGTAGCTAATAAAACACATGTATTACATAATTGCATTACTATAGACAAAACACAAAGACACAAGAACACATAACAATATGGGTATATACAGGGAAAGTGAAGTTAGCAAAAAAGCACAAGTAGTAGCACAAACAATTCATAACTTAACTGATTATTTTCATGCAAATAAATGATTGCTCTGTTTCAAAGCTGCTATTTACCCTGGGTATATGTATCACTTGATGTGATTGGACCCTAAGGAAAGTAGTGTGAGTACAATGTATACAAATATGACCATACACAGGGAAAGTACAGCCATGAAAAAAACAACAACAGAACTATCAGAAAGTGCTCATAAGTCTATTGATTATCTTTATGCACAAAAAGGATTGCTGTCTTTCAAGCTTGTGTCTTCCCGTATGTATATGTTTCATATGATGTGATGTGGGAATTACTGTAAGAACCTACTTGAAGGATATGTCTACATATAAAATAAAATTTTCAGTTTCTGACTGTTACTGAAGAAAACCATGTGGCCTAGATATGTCAGCAAAAGAAAAAAGAGTGAGCCAGACATGTGATGTCATCAGTGATGTCCTCAATGACATTTGTGATGTTATCTTTGATGTCCTGGGAGTTAGTTTTAGCAGTGCACGGTGGTGGCGCGATTTATGGTTGCTTAGCTTACCATAACTGGCGAATTTCAAGGGTTTTTCGGTTTTACTTGGAACCATAACCCCTTTGACAACGTTTTTTCACTGAATTTCATAGGTTTTTAGTAGCGCAACTTAACCATAACGTCCCTTTAACAAAGTTTTTTCACTGAATTTCATAGGTTTTTAGTAGCGCAACTTAACCATAACATCCCTTTAACAAGGTTTTTTCATTGAATTTCATAGGTTTTTATTAGTGCAATGTCACCATAACATCCTTTTCAATAGATGAAGACCACTAACATCTTATGTCCTCAAAGTGGGAACGCCGGGTGGTAAAATAAACAAAAAGATTTTCCTTCCTACACCGAGATGCCTGCGGCGTCCCGCTGTAGGAAGGAAAATCTTTTACCAAGATGGCCACCATGGAAAGGGAAGGCGGGGTGTATAAAGAACACAACAGGGCATGAGCGGGGGGTGGGGGGGAACAGGGGAGACACATGGGCATGAGAGGGTGCTGAGAGGGAACAGGATACAAACAGGGCATCAACAGGGGGTGGGGGGAAAAGGAAGGAAACACGGGGCATGAGCGGTGGTGGGGGGAACACGAGAGAGACACGGGGCATGAGCAGCGGGTGGGGAGGAACATGAGGGAGACACGGGGTATGAGCAGGGGGTGGGGAGGAACACGAGGGAGACACAGGGCATGAGCGGGGGGGTACAGGGCACACACGGGACATGAGCGTGGGTGGGGGGAAAGGAGAGAGACAAGGGGCTTGAGCGGCGGGTGGGAGGAACACGACGGAGACGCGGGGCATGAGCGGAGGGGTAGGGGGTAACATGAGGGAAACACGGGGCATGAGCGGGGGGTGGGGGGAACACAAGGGAGACACGGGGCATGAGCGGGGGGTGGGGGCAATATGAGACAGACACGGGGCATGAGCGGGGGGTGGGGCCAACAGGAGGGAGACACGAAGCATGAGCGGGGGGTGGGGAGAACAGGAGACAGACACGGGGCATGAGCGGGGGATGGGGGAACAGGAGGCAGATATGGGGCATGAGCGGGGGTGGGGAGAACAGGAGACAGACACAGGGCATGAGCGGGGAGGTGGGAGGCAACATGAGAGAGACACGGGGCATGAGCGCGGAGTGGGGGGGTACAGGAGACAGACACGGGGCATGGGTGGGGGCAACAGGAGACAGACACGGGGCATGAGCGGGGGTGGGGGGAACAGGAGACAGACACGGGGCATGAGCGGGGGGTGGGGGAACAGAAGACAGACACGGGCATGAGCGGGGGAGTGGGGGGCAACAGGAGAGAGACACGGGTCATGAGCCGTGGTTGGGGGTACAGTAGACAGACACGGGGCATGAGCAGGGGGTGGGGGGCAACAGGAGAGAGAAATGGGGCATGAGCAGGGGGGTGGGGGGTACAGGAGACAGACACGGAGCATGAGCAGGAGGTGTGGGGCAACAGGAGAGAGACACAGGGCATGAGCGGGTGTGGGTGGGGGAACAGGAGACAGACACGGGGCATGAGTGGGGGGCAACAGGAGAGAGACACGGGGCAGGAGTGGGTGGGGGGAACACGAGACAGTCACAGGGCAAGAGCGGGGGGCGGGGGGTACAGGAGACAGACACGGGGCATGAGCGGGGGGAGGGGGGAACAGGAGACAGACACGAAGCGTGAGCGGGGGGTGGGGGGAACAACAGAGACAGACACGGGGCATGAGCGGGGGTGAGGGGCAACAGGAGACAGACACGGGGCATGAGGGAGGGTGGGGGGCAACAAGAGACAGACACGGGGCATGAGCGGGGGGTGGGGGGCAACAGGAGACAGACAGGAGCATGAGCGGGGGGTGGGGAGAACAGGAAACAGACACGGGGCATGAGCGGGGGGTGGGGGGCAACAGGTGAGACACGGGGCACGAGCGGGGGTTGGGGGAACAGAAGACAGACACAGGGCATGTGCGAGGGGTGGGGGGAACAGGAGACAGATACGGGGCATGAGCGGGTGGTGGGGGAACAACAGAGACAGGACATGAGCGGGGGGTGGGGAGAACAGACACGGGGCATGAGCGGGGGAGGTGGGGGGCAACAGGAGACAGACACGGGGCACGAGCGGGAGGTGGGGGGCAACAGGAGACAGACACAGGGGGCATGAGCGGGGGGTGGCGGGAGGGGGAGAGACACACAGGGCATGAGCGGGGGGTGGTGGGAGGGGGAGAGACACACGGGGCAGGAGCGGGGGTGGGGTGGAGGGAGAGAGGCACACGGGGCAGGAGCGGGGGTGGGGGAAGGGAGAAGTCACACGGGGCAGGAGCTTGGGTGGGGGGCAGGGAGGGAGAGACACGAGGCATGAGCGGAGGGTGGGGGAAGGGAAGGGGAGAGACACGGGGCATGAGCGGGGGTGGGGGGAAGGAGAGAGACACACGGGACATGAGCGGGGGTGGGGCTGAGGGGGAGAGACACACGGGGCATGAGCGGCGGGTGGGGGGAAGGGGAGAGAGACACACGGGGCATGAGCGGGCGGTGAGGGGGAGGGAGAGAGACACACGTGGCATGAGCCGTGGGTGGGCAGGAGGGGTATAGAGACACACGGGGCATGAGCGGGGGGTGGGCGGGAGGGGGAGAGACACACGGGGCATGAGCGGGGGGTGGGCGGGAGGGGGAGAGACACACGGAGCATGAGCGGGGGGTGGGCGGTCGGGGGAGAGACACACAGGGCATGAGCGGGGGGTGGGCGGGAGGGGGAGAGACACATGGGGCATGAGCAGGGGTGGGCAGGAGGGGGAAAGACACACGGGGCAAGAGCGGGGGTGGGCGGGAGGAGGAGAGACACACGGGGCATGAGCGGGGGTCGGGGGAGAGTGAGAGACACACGAGGCATGAGCGGGGGGTGGGGGGAAGGGGAGAGAGACACAGAGCATGAGCAGGTGTGGAGGGGAGGGAAAGACACACAGGGCATGAGCGGGGGTGGGGGGATGGAGAGAGACACATGGGGCATGAGCAGGGGGTGGGCGAGAGGGGGAGAGAAACACGGGGCAAGAGCGGGGGGTGGGCGGGAGTGGGAGAGACACACGGGCATGAGCGGGGGGTGGACGGGAGGGGGAGAGACACACGGGGCATGAGCAGGGGTGGGTGGGAGGGGGAGAGAGACACACGGGGCGTGAGCAGGGGTGGGGGGAGGGAGAGAGACACAAGGGGCATGAGCAGGAGGTGGGCGGGAGGGGGAGAGACAGACGGGGCATGAGCGGGGGTGGGGTGGAGGTAGATAGACATACGGGGCATGAGCAGGGGTGGGGGGAAGGGGAGAGACACACGGGGCAGGGGGTGGTCGGGCAGAGGAGAGACACACGGGCATGAGCGGGGTGTGGGCGGGAGGGGGAGAGACACACGGGGCATGAGCGGGGGGTGGGCGGGAGGGGGAGAGACACACGGGGCATGAGCTGGGGTGGGCGGGGGGGGAAAGACACACGGGGCATGAGCGGGGGTGGGCGGGAGAGGGAAAGACACATGGGGCATGAGCAGGGGTCGGCGGGAGGGAGAAAGACACACGGGCATGAGCGGGGGTGAGCGGGAGGGGGAAAGACACACGGGGCATGAGCGGGGGTGGGCGGGGGGGAAAGACACATGGGGCATGAGTGGGGGTGGGCGGGAGGGGGAAAGACACATGGGGCATGAGTGGGGGTGGGCGGGAGGGGGAAAGACACACGGGGCATGAGCGGGGGTGGGCGGGATGGGGAGAGACATACGGGGCAAGAGCGGGGGTGGGCAGGAGGGGGAGAGACACACAGGGCATGAGCGGGGTTGGGGGAAGGGAGAGAGACACACGAGGCATGAGCGGGGGGAAGGGGAGAGAGACACACGGGACATGAGCAGGGGTGGAGGGGAGGGAGAGAGACACACGGGGCATGAGCGGGGGTGGGGGGGAGGGAGAGAGACATATGGGGCATGAGCGGGGGTGGGGGAGGGAGAGAGACACACAAGGCATGAGCGGGGGGTGGGCGGGAGGGGGAGAGACACACGGAGCATGAGCGGGGGGTGGGCGGTCGGGGGAGAGACACACAGGGCATGAGCGGGGGTGGGCGGGAGGGGGAGAGACACATGGGGCATGAGCAGGGGTGGGCAGGAGGGGGAAAGACACACGGGGCAAGAGCGGGGGTGGGCGGGAGGAGGAGAGACACACGGGGCATGAGCGGGGGTGGGGGGAGGGAGAGAGACACACGAGGCATGAGCGGGGGGTGGGGGGAAGGGGAGAGAGACACAGAGCATGAGCAGGTGTGGAGGGGAGGGAAAGACACACAGGGCATGAGCGGGGGTGGGGGGATGGAGAGAGACACATGGGGCATGAGCAGGGGGTGGGCGAGAGGGGGAGAGAAACACGGGGCAAGAGCGGGGGGTGGGCGGGAGTGGGCGAGACACACGGGCATAAGCGGGGGGTGGACGGGAGGGGGAGAGACACACGGGGCATGAGCGGGGGGTGGGTGGGAGGGGGAGAGAGACACACGGGGCGTGAGCAGGGGTGGGGGGAGGGAGAGAGACACAAGGGGCATGAGCAGGAGGTGGGCGGGAGGGGGAGAGACAGACGGGGCATGAGCGGGGGTGGGGTGGAGGTAGATAGACATACGGGGCATGAGCAGGGGTGGGGGGAAGGGGAGAGACACATGGGGCATGAGCAGGGGTGGGCAGGAGGGGGAAAGACACACGGGGCAAGAGCGGGGGTGGGCGGGAGGAGGAGAGACACACGGGGCATGAGCGGGGGTGGGGAGAGGGAGAGAGACACACGAGGCATGAGCGGGGGGTGGGGGGAAGGGGAGAGAGACACAGAGCATGAGCAGGTGTGGAGGGGAGGGAAAGACACACAGGGCATGAGCGGGGGTGGGGGGATGGAGAGAGACACATGGGGCATGAGCAGGGGGTGGGCGAGAGGGGGAGAGAAACACGGGGCAAGAGCGGGGGGTGGGCGGGAGTGGGCGAGACACACGGGCATGAGCGGGGGGTGGACGGGAGGGGGAGAGACACACGGGGCATGAGCGGGGGGTGGGTGGGAGGGGGAGAGAGACACACGGGGCGTGAGCAGGGGTGGGGGGAGGGAGAGAGACACAAGGGGCATGAGCAGGAGGTGGGCGGGAGGGGGAGAGACAGACGGGGCATGAGCGGGGGTGGGGTGGAGGTAGATAGACATACGGGGCATGAGCAGGGGTGGGGGGAAGGGGAGAGACACACGGGGCATGGGCAGGGGGTGGGCGGGCAGAGGAGAGACACACGGGGCATGAGCGGGGTGTGGGCGGGAGGGGGAGAGACACACGGGGCATGAGCGGGGGGTGGGCGGGAGGGGGAGAGACACACGGGGCATGAGCAGGGGTGGGCGGGGGGGGAAAGACACACGGGGCATGAGCGGGGGTGGGCGGGAGAGGGAAAGACACATGGGGCATGAGCAGGGGTCGGCGGGAGGGAGAAAGACACACGGGCATGAGCGGGGGTGAGCGGGAGGGGGAAAGACACACGGGGCATGAGCGGGGGTGGGCGGGAGGGGGAAAGACACACGGGGCATGAGCGGGGGTGGGCGGGGGGGAAAGACACATGGGGCATGAGTGGGGGTGGGCGGGAGGGGGAAAGACACATGGGGCATGAGCGGGGGTGGGCGGGATGGGGAGAGACATACGGGGCAAGAGCGGGGGTGGGCAGGAGGGGGAGAGACACACAGGGCATGAGCGGGGTTGGGGGAAGGGAGAGAGACACACGAGGCATGAGCGGGAGGAAGGGGAGAGAGACACACGGGACATGAGCAGGGGTGGAGGGGAGGGAGAGAGACACACGGGGCATGAGCGGGGGTGGGGGGGAGGGAGAGAGACATATGGGGCATGAGCGGGGGTGGGGGAGAGAGAGAGACACACAAGGCATGAGCGGGGGGTGGGCAGGAGGGGGAGAGACACACGGAGCATGAGCGGGGGGTGGGCGGTCGGGGGAGAGACACACAGGGCATGAGCGGGGGGTGGGCGGGAGGGGGAGAGACACATGGGGCATGAGCAGGGGTGGGCAGGAGGGGGAAAGACACACGGGGCAAGAGCGGGGGTGGGCGGGAGGAGGAGAGACACACGGGGCATGAGCGGGGGTGGGGGGAGGGAGAGAGACACACGAGGCATGAGCGGGGGGTGGGGGGAAGGGGAGAGAGACACAGAGCATGAGCAGGTGTGGAGGGGAGGGAAAGACACACAGGGCATGAGCGGGGGTGGGGGGATGGAGAGAGACACATGGGGCATGAGCAGGGGGTGGGCGAGAGGGGGAGAGAAACACGGGGCAAGAGCGGGGGGTGGGCGGGAGTGGGAGAGACACACGGGCATGAGCGGGGGGTGGACGGGAGGGGGAGAGACACACGGGGCATGAGCGGGGGGTGGGTGGGAGGGGGAGAGAGACACACGGGGCGTGAGCAGGGGTGGGGGGAGGGAGAGAGACACAAGGGGCATGAGCAGGAGGTGGGCGGGAGGGGGAGAGACAGACGGGGCATGAGCGGGGGTGGGGTGGAGGTAGATAGACATACGGGGCATGAGCAGGGGTGGGGGGAAGGGGAGAGACACACGGGGCATGGGCAGGGGGTGGGCGGGCAGAGGAGAGACACACGGGGCATGAGCGGGGTGTGGGCGGGAGGGGGAGAGACACACGGGGCATGAGCGGGGGGTGGGCGGGAGGGGGAGAGACACACGGGGCATGAGCAGGGGTGGGCGGGGGGGGAAAGACACACGGGGCATGAGCGGGGGTGGGCGGGAGAGGGAAAGACACATGGGGCATGAGCAGGGGTCGGCGGGAGGGAGAAAGACACACGGGCATGAGCGGGGGTGAGCGGGAGGGGGAAAGACACACGGGGCATGAGCGGGGGTGGGCGGGAGGGGGAAAGACACACGGGGCATGAGCGGGGGTGGGCGGGGGGGAAAGACACATGGGGCATGAGTGGGGGTGGGCGGGAGGGGGAAAGACACATGGGGCATGAGTGGGGGTGGGCGGGAGGGGGAAAGACACACGGGGCATGAGCGGGGGTGGGCGGGATGGGGAGAGACATACGGGGCAAGAGCGGGGGTGGGCAGGAGGGGGAGAGACACACAGGGCATGAGCGGGGTTGGGGGAAGGGAGAGAGACACACGAGGCATGAGCGGGGGGAAGGGGAGAGAGACACACGGGACATGAGCAGGGGTGGAGGGGAGGGAGAGAGACACACGGGGCATGAGCGGGGGTGGGGGGGAGGGAGAGAGACATATGGGGCATGAGCGGGGGTGGGGGAGGGAGAGAGACACACAAGGCATGAGCGGGGGGTGGGCGGGAGGGGGAGAGACACACGGGGCATGAGCAGGGGTGGGCGGGAGGGTCAAAAGACACACAGGCATGAGCGGGGGTGGGCGGGAGGGGGAAAGACACACGGGGCATGTGCGGGGGTGGGCGGGAGGGGGAAAGACACACGGGGCATGAGCGGGGGTGGGCGGGAGGGGGAAAGACACATGGGGCATGAGTGGGGGTGGGCGGGAGGGGGAAAGACACACGGGGCATGAGCGGGGGTGGGCGGGAGGGGGAAAGACACACGGGGCAAGAGTGGGGGTCGGCGGGACGGGGAGAGACACACGGGGCAAGAGCGGGGGTGGGCAGGGGGGGAGAGACACACAGGGCATGAACGGGGGTGGGGGAGGGAGAGAGACACACGAGCCATGAGCGGGGGGAAGGGGAGAGAGACACACGGGAAATGAGCGGGGGTGGAGGGGGGAGAGAGACACACGGGGCTTGAGCGGGGTTGGGGGGAGGGAGAGAGACACATGGGGCATGGGCGGGGGGTGGGCGGGAGGGGAAGAGAGACACATGGGGCGTGAGTGGGGGTGGGGGGAGGGAGAGAGACACAAGGGGCATGAGCGGGAGGTGGGCGGGAGGGGGAGAGACACACGGGGCCTGAGCGGCGGGGTGGGGGAAGGGGAGAGAGACACACGGGGCATGAGCGGGGGGTGGGGGGAAGGGGAGAGAGACACACAGGGCATGAGCGGGGGGTGGGGGGAGGGAGAGAGACACACGGGGCATGAGCGGGGGGTGGGCGGGAGGGAGAGAGACACGGGGGTGGAGGGGAGGGAGAGAGACACACGGGGCATGAGCGGGGGTGGGGGGAGGGAGAGAGACACACGGGGCATGAGCGGGGGGTGGGGGGAAGGGGAGAGAGACACAGGGCATGAGCGGGGGGTAGGGGGGAGAGAAACACGGGGCATGAGCGGGGGTGGGGGGAGGGGGAGAGACACACAGGGCATGAGCGGGGGGTGGGCGGGAGGGGGAGAGACACACGGGGCATGAGCGGGGGTGGGGGAGAGGGAGAGAGACACACGGGGCATGAGCGGGGGAGGGAGGGAGACACACGGGGCATGATCAGGGGGTGGGCGGGAGGGGGAGAGACACACGGGGCATGAGCTGGGTGGGCAGGAGGCGGATAGACACACGGGGCATGAGCGGGGGTGGGGGGAGGGGGAGAGACATACAGGGCATGAGCGGGGGGTGAGGGGGGGAGAGAGACACATGGGGCATGAGCGGGGGGTGGGGGGAAGGGGAGAGAGACACACAGGGCATGAGCGGGGGGTGGAGGGAGGGAGAGAGACACACGGGGAATGAGCCGTGGTTGGGGGTACAGTAGACAGACACGGGGCATGAGCAGGGGGTGGGGGGCAACAGGAGAGAGACACGGGGCATGAGCAGGGGGGTGGGGGGTACAGGAGACAGACACGGAGCATGAGCAGGAGGTGTGGGGCAACAGGAGAGAGACACAGGGCATGAGCGGGTGTGGGTGGGGGAACAGGAGACAGACACGGGGCATGAGTGGGGGGGCAACAGGAGAGAGACACGGGGCAGGAGTGGGTGGGTGGAACACGAGACAGTCACGGGGCAAGAGCGGGGGGCGGGGGTACAGGAGACAGACACGGGGCATGAGCGGGGGGAGGGGGGAACAGGAGACAGACATGAAGCGTGAGCGGGGGGTGGGGGGAACAACAGAGACAGACACGGGGCATGAGCGGGGGTGAGGGGCAACAGGAGTCAGACACGGGGCATGAGGGGGGGTGGGGGGCAACATGAGACAGACACGGGGCACGAGCGGGGGTTGGGGGAACAGAAGACAGACACAGGGCATGTGCGAGGGGTGGGGGGAACAGGAGACAGACAGGGGGCATGAGCGGGTGGTGGGGGGAACAACAGAGACAGGACATGAGCGGGGGGTGGGGAGAACAGACACGGGGCATGAGCGGGGGAGGTGGGGGGCAACAGGAGACAGACACGGGGCAATAGCGGGAGGTGGGGGGCAACAGGAGACAGACACACGGGGCATGAGCGGGGGGTGGCGGGAGGGGGAGAGACACACAGGGCATGAGCGGGGGGTGGTGGGAGGGGGAGAGACACACGGGGCAGGAGCGGGGGTGGGGTGGAGGGAGAGAGACACACGGGGCAGGAGCGGGGGTGGGGGAAGGGAGAGAGTCACACGGGGCAGGAGCTTGGGTGGGGGGCAGGGAGGGAGAGACACAAGGCATGAGCAGAGGGTGGGGGAAGGGAAGGGGAGAGACACGGGGCATGAGCGGGGGTGGGGGGAAGGAGAGAGACACACGGGACATGAGCGGGGGTGGGGCTGAGGGAGAGAGACACACGGGGCATGAGCGGCGGGTGGGGGGAAGGGGAGAGAGACACACGGGGCATGAGCGGGCGGTGAGGGGGAGGGAGAGAGACACACGTGGCATGAGCCGTGGGTGGGCAGGAGGGGTATAGAGACACACGGGGCATGAGCGGGGGGTGGGCGGGAGGGGGAGAGACACACGGGGCATGAGCGGGGGGTGGGCGGGAGGGGGAGAGACACACGGAGCATGAGCGGGGGGTGGGCGGTCGGGGGAGAGACACACAGGGCATGAGCGGGGGGTGCCCGGGAGGGGGAGAGACACATGGGGCATGAGCAGGGGTGGGCGGGAGGGGGAAAGACACACGGGGCAAGAGCGGGGGTGGGCGGGAGGAGGAGAGACACACGGGGCATGAGCGGGGGTGGGGGGAGGGAGAGAGACACACGAGGCATGAGCGGGGGGTGGGGGGAAGGGGAGAGAGACACAGAGCATGAGCAGGTGTGGAGGGGAGGGAGAGACACACAGGGCATGAGCGGGGGTGGGGGGATGGAGAGAGACACATGGGGCATGAGCGGGGTGGGCGAGAGGGGGAGAAAAACACGGGGCAAGAGCGGGGGGTGGGCGGGAGTGGGAGAGACACACGGGCATGAGCGGGGGGTGGATGGGAGGGGGAGAGACACACGGGGCATGAGCGGGGGGTGGGTGGGAGGGGGAGAGAGACACACGGGGCGTGAGCGGGGGTGGGGGGAGGGAGAGAGACACAAGGGGCATGAGCAGGAGGTGGGCGGGAGGGGGAGAGACAGACGGGGCATGAGCGGGGGTGGGGTGGAGGTAGATAGACATACGGGGCATGAGCAGGGGTGGGGGGAAGGGGAGAGACACACGGGGCATGGGCAGGGGGTGGGTGGGCAGAGGAGAGACACACGGGGCATGAGCGGGGTGTGGGCGGGAGGGGGAGAGACACACGGGGCATGAGCGGGGGGTGGGCGGGAGGGGGAGAGACACACGGGGCATGAGCAGGGATGGGCGGGGGGGAAAGACACACGGGGCATGAGCGGGGGTGGGCGGGAGAGGGAAAGACACATGGGGCATGAGCAGGGGTCGGCGGGAGGGAGAAAGACACACGGGCATGAGCGGGGGTGAGCGGGAGGGGGAAAGACACACGGGGCATGAGCGGGGGTGGGCGGGAGGGGGAAAGACACACGGGGCATGAGTGGGGGTGGGCGGGAGGGGGAAAGACACACGGGGCATGAGCGGGGGTGCGCGGGAGGGGGAAAGGTACATGGGGCAAGAGCGGGGGTGGGCGGGATGGGGAGAGACACACGGGGCAAGAGCGGGGGTGTGCAGGAGGGGAGAGACATACAGGGCATGAGCGGGGATGGGGGAAGGGAGAGAGACACACGAGGCATGAGCGGGGGGAAGGGGAGAGAGACACACGGGACATGAGCAGGGGTGGAGGGGAGGGAGAGAGACACACGGCGCATGAGCGGGGGTGGGGTGGAGGTTCGAGAGACATATGGGGCATGAGCGGGGGTGGGGGAGGGAGAGAGACACATGAGGCATGAGCGGGGGGTGGGCGGGAGGGGGAGAGACACACGGGGCATGAGCAGGGGTGGGCGGGAGGGTCGAAAGACACACAGGCATGAGCGGGGGTGGGCGGGAGGGGGAAAGACACACGGGGCATGAGCGGGGGTGGGCGGGAGGGGGAAAGACACACGGGGCATGAACGGGGGTGGGCGGGAGGGGGAAAGACACATGGGGCATGAGCGGGGGTGGGCGGGAGGGGGAAAGACACACGGGGCAAGAGTGGGGGTGGGCGGGACGGGGAGAGACACACGGGGCAAGAGTGGGGGTGGGCAGGAGGGGGAGAGACACACAGGGCATGAACGGGGGTGGGGGGAGGGAGAGAGACACACGAGGCATGAGCGGGGGGAAGGGGAGAGAGACACACGGGACATGAGCGGGGTGGAGGGGAGGGAGAGAGACACATGGGGCTTGAGCGGGGGTGGGGGGAGGGAGAGAGACACACGGGGCATGAGCAGGGGTGGGGGGAGGGTAGAGAGACACATGGGGCATGGGCGGGGGCTGGGCGGGATGGGGAGAGAGACACATGGGGCGTGAGTGGGGGTGGGGGGAGGGAGAGAGACACAAGGGGCATGAGCGGGAGGTGGGCGGGAGGGGGAGAGACACACGGGGCCTGAGTGGCGGGGTGGGGGAAGGGGAGAGAGACACACGGGGCATGAGCGGGGGGTGGGGGGAAGGGGAGAAAGAGACACACAGGGCATGAGCGGGGGGTGGGGGGAGGGAGAGAGACACACGGGGCATGAGCGGGGGGTGGGCGGGAGGGAGAGAGACACGGGGGTGGAGGGGAGGGAGAGAGACACACGGGGCATGAGCGGGGGTGGGGGGAGGGAGAGAGACACACGGGGCATGAGCGGGGGGTGGGGGGAAGGGGAGAGAGACACAGGGCATGAGCGGGGGGTAGGGGGGAGAGAAACACGGGGCAGGAGCGGGGGTGGGGGGAGGGGGAGAGACACACAGGGCATGAGCGGGGGGTGGGCGGGAGGGGGAGGGGGAGAGACACACGGGGCATGAGCGGGTGTGGGGGAGAGGGAGAGAGACACACGGGGCATGAGCGGGGGAGGGAGGGAGGGAGAGAGACACACGGGGCATGATCAGGGGGTGGGCGGGAGGGGGAGAGACACACGGGGCATGAGCGGGGTGGGCAGGAGGCGGATAGACACACGGGGCATGAGCGGGGGTGGGGGGAGGGGAAGAGACACACAGGGCATGAGCGGGGGGTGGGGGGAGGGAGAGAGACACATGGGGCATGAGCGGAGGGTGGGGGGAAGGGGAGAGAGAGACACACAGGGCATGAGCGGGGGGTGGGGGGAGGGAGGGAGACACACGGGGCATGAGCGGGGGGTGGGCGGGAGGGAGAGAGACACACGGGGCATGAGCGGGGGGTGGGGGAAGGGGAGAGACACACAGGGCATGAGCGGGGGTGTGGGGGGAAGGGGAGAGAGACATGGGGCATGAGCGGCGGGCGGGGGGAAGGGGAGAGACACACGGGGCATGAGTGGGGGTGGGGGGAAGGGGAGAGACACACAGGGCATGAGTAGGTTGTGGGGGGAAGGGGAGAGACACACAGGGCATGAGCGGGGGGTGGGGGATCAGTAGGGAGACATGGGGCATGAGCGGGGGTGGGGGGAACAGGGTACAAACGGGGCATGAGCAGGGGGTAGAGTGGAAAAGGAAGGAAACACGCATGGGGCATGAGTGAGGGTGGGGGGAACACAAGAGAGACACGGGCATGATCAGTGGGTGTGGGGGAACAGGGGAGACACGTGGCATGAGCGGGGGGTGGGAAGGAACACGAGGGAGATGTGGGGTATGAGCGGGGGTGGGGAGGAACACGAGGGAGACACGGGGCATGAACGTGGGGTGGGGAGGAACACGAGGGAGACACAGGTCATTAGCGGGGGGTCGGGGTTAACACAACGGAGACACAGGGCATGAGAGGGGGGTGGGGGCTAACACGGGGCATGGGTGGGGGGTAACATAAGGGAGACATGGGGCATGAGCTGGGAGTGGGGGGTAACACAAGGGAGACACAGGACATGAGCGGGGAGTAGGGGGTAACAGGGGAGACAGGTCATGAGTGGGGGGTGGGGGGTAACAGGGGAGACACGGGGCATGAGCGGTGGTGGGGGGAATGGGAGAGACACACGGGGCACGAGCGGGGGTGGGGAGAACACAAGGGAGACATGGGACATGAGTGGGGGGAAGGGAGAGACACACGGGGCATGAGCGGGGGGTGGGGGGAAGGGGAGAGACACACGGGGCATGAGCAGGGGGTGGGGGAAGGGGAGAGACACACGTGACATGAGCGGGTGGTGGGGGGAAGGGGAGAGATACACGGGCATGAGCGGGGGGTGGGGGGAGGGGAGAGACACACGGGGCATGAACGGGGGGTGGGGGGAAAGGAGGGAGACATGGGGCATAAGCGGGGGGTTGGGGGAAGGGGAGAGACACACGGGGCATGAGCAGGGGGTGGGGGGAAGGGGAGAGACACACAGGCTTGAGCAGGGGGTGGGGGGTAAGGGAGAGACACACAGGGCATGAGCGGGGTGTGGGGGAACAGTAGGGAGACAAGGGGCATGAGCAGGGGGTGGGGGAGAAGTGGAGAGACACACGGGGCATGAGCAGGGGTGGGGGGGAAGGGGAGATACACACGGGGCGTGAGCAGGGGGTGGGGGGAGGGGAGATACACAGGGGGCATGAGCGGGGGGTGGCAGGAACAGTAGGGAGACACGAGGCATGAGCAGGGGGTGGGGGGAACAGTAGGGAGACACGGGGCATGAGCGGGGGTGAGGGGGGAAGGGGAGAGACACACAGGGCATGAGCCGGGGGTGGGGGGAAGGGGAGAGACACACGGGGCATGAGCGGGTGGTGGGGGGACAGTAGGGAGACACGGGACATGAGCGGGGGGTGGGGGGAAGGGGAGAGACACACGGGGCATGAGCGGGGGTGGGGGAACAGAAGGGAGACATGGGGCATGAGCGGGGGAAGGGGAGAGACACACGGGGCATGAGCGAGGGTGGGGGGGAAGGGGAGAGACACACTGGGCATGAGCAGGGGCTGGGGGTAAGGGGAGAGACACACAGGACATGAGCGGGGGGTGGGGGGGAAGGGGAGAGACACACGAGGCATGAGCGGGGGGTGGGGGGAGGGGAGAGACACAAGGGGCATGAGCGGAGGGTGGGGGGAAAGGAGGGAGACACAGGGCATGAGCGGGGGGTGGGGGGGAAAGGGGAGAGACACACAGGGCATGAGCGGGGTGTGGGGGGGAGGAGAGAGAGACACAAGGCATGAGCGGGGGGTGGGGAGAAGGGGATAGACACACGGGGCATGAGCGGGGGCTGGGGGTGAGGGGAGAGACACACAGGGCTTGAGCAGGGGGTGGGGGGGAAAGGGAGAGACACACAGGGCATGAGCGGGGGGTGAGGAGGAAGGGGAGAGACACACGGGGCATTAATGGGGGTGGGGCGTGAAGGGGAGAGACACACGGGGCATGAGCAGGGGGTGGGGGGGGAGACACAGGGGGCATGAGCGGGGGGTGGTGGGAACAGTAGGGAGACACGGGGAATGAGCAGGGGATGGGGGAGAGGAGAGTCACACAGGGCATGAGCCGGGGGTGGGGGGAAGGGGAGAGACACACGGGGCATGAGCGGGGGTGGGGGGAGGGGAGAGACACACGGGGCATGAGCAGGGGTTTGGGGGAAAGGAGGGAGACACGGGGCATGAGCGGGGGGTGGGGGAACGGAGGGAGACACACGGGCATGAGCAGGGGTTTGGGGGAATGGAGGGAGACACGGGGCATGAGCGGGGTGTGGGGGGAAAGAAAGGAGGGAGACACGGGGCATGAGCGGGGGTGGGGCATTTTAGGAGAGACACATGGGGCATGAGCGGGGTTGGGGGGAAGGGGAGAGACACACGGGGCATGAGCAGGGGGTGGGGGGAAGGGGAGAGAGACACGGGGCATGAGCAGGGAGTGGGGAAAGGGGAGAAACACATGGGGCATGAGCGGGGGTGGGGGAAGAGGAGAGAGACATGGGGCGTGAGTGGGGGTGGGGAGAAGGGAGACACGGGGCATGAGCGGGGGGTGGGGGGAAGGGGAGAGACACATGGGGCATGAGCGGGGGTGGGGGGAAGGGGTGAGACACACAGGGCATGAGCAGGGGGTGGGGGGAAGGGGAGAGACACACGGGGCATGAGCGGGGGGTGGGGGGAAGGGGAGATAGACACAGGGCATGAGCGGGGGGTGAGGGGAATGGGAGAGACTCACAGGGCTTGAGCGGGGGGTAAGGGGGAAGGGGAGAGAGACACGGGGCATGAGCGGGTGGTGGGGGGAACAGTAGGGAGACACGGGGCATGAGCGGGGGGAAGGGGAGAAAACATGGGGCATGAGCGGGGGGTGGGCGGTAAGGGGAGAGATACACGGGGCATGAGCGGGGGTGGGGGGAAGTGGAGAGACACACGGGGCATATTCGGGGGGTGGGGGGAAGGGGAGAGAGACACGGGGCATGAGCGGGAGGTGGAGGGAAGGGGAGAGAAACACAGGGCATGAGCAGGGGGTGGGGGGAAGGGGAGAGAGACATGGGGCATGAGCAGGGGGTGGGGGAAGGGGAGAGAGACACAGGGCATGAGCAGGGGGTGGGGGGGAAGAAAGGAGGGAGACACGGGGCATGAGCGGGGGGTGGGGCATTTTAGGAGAGACACATGGGGCATGAGCGGGGTTGGGGGGGAAGGGGAGAGACACACGGGGAATGAGCAGGGGGTGGGGGCGAAGGGGAGAGAGACACGGGGCATGAGCAGGGAGTGGGGGAAGGGGAGAAACACATGGGGCATGAGCGGGGGTGGGGCAAGGGGAGAGAGACACGGGGCGTGAGTGGGGGTGGGGGGAACAGTAGGGAGACACGGGGCATGAGCGGGTGGTGGGGGGAAGGGGAGAGACACATGGGGCATGAGCGGGGGTGGGGGGAAGGGGTGAGACACACAGGGCATGAGCAGGGGGTGGGGGGAAGGGGAGAGACACACGGGGCATGAGCGGGGGGTGGGGGGAAGGGGAGAGAGACACGGGGCATGAGCGGGTGGTGGGGGGAACAGTAGGGAGACACGGGGCATGAGCGGGGGGAAGGGGAGAAAAACATGGGGCATGAGCGGGGGGTGGGGGGGAAGGGGAGAGACACACGGGGCATGAGCGGGGGTGGGGGGAAGTGGAGAGACACACGGGGCATATTCGGGGGGTGGGGGGAAGGGGAGAGAGACACGGGGCATGATCGGGAGGTGGAGGGAAGGCGAGAGAAACACAGGGCATGAGCAGGAGGTGGGGGAAGGGGAGAGAGACATGGGGCATGAGCAGGGGGTGGGGGAAGGGGAGAGAGACACAGGGCATGAGCGGGGGTTGGGGGAAGGGGTGAGACACACGGGGCATGAGCGGGGGGTGGGGGGGAAGGGGAGAGACACACGGGGCATGAGCGGGGGGTGGGG
Organism: Ambystoma mexicanum; assembly: GCF_040938575.1. Taxonomy (NCBI): domain Eukaryota; kingdom Metazoa; phylum Chordata; class Amphibia; order Caudata; family Ambystomatidae; genus Ambystoma; species Ambystoma mexicanum. The sequence continues at coordinate 918,803,960 of NC_090921.1, forward strand.
GGAATGAGAGAAAGACACGGGGCATGCGCATGGGGTGGGGGGAAGGGGAGAGACACGGGGCATGAGTGGGTGGTGGGGGGAGGGGAGAGACCCATGGGGCATGAGCGGGGGGTGGGGGAAAGGAGGGAGACACGGAGCATGAGCAGGGGGTGGGGGTAAGGGGAGAGACAAACGGGGCATGAGCGGGGGTGGGAGGGAAGGGGAGAGAGACATGGGGCATGAGCGGGGGGTTGGGGGGAACAGTAAGGAGACACGGGGCATGAGCGGGGGTGGGGGGAAGGGGAGAGACACACGGGGCATGAGCGTGGGGTGGGGGGGAAGGGGAGAGACACACAGGGCATGAGCGGGGGAAAGGGGAGAGAGACACAGGGCATGAGCGGGGGGTGGGGGGAAGAAAGGGAGAGAGACACGGGGCATGAGCAGGGGTAGGGGGGAAGGGGAGAGAGACACAGGGCATGAGCTGGGGGTAGGTGGAAGGGCAGAGAGATACGGGGTATGAGCGGGGGTGGGGGGAAGGGGAGAGAGACACGGGCATGAGCAGGGGGTGGGGGGAAGGGGAGAGAGACACGGGGCATGAGCGGGGGGTGGGGGAAGGGGAGAGAGACACACGGCATGAGCAGGGGGTGGGGGGAAGGGGAGAGACACACGGGGCATGAGCTGGGGGTACGGGGGAAGGAGAGAGACACACGGGACATGAGCGCGGGGTGGGGGGAAGGGGAGAAACACATGGGGCATGAGCGGGGGAAAGGAGGGAGACACGGGTCATGAGTGGGGGGTCGGGGAAGGGGAGAGACACGGAGCATGAGTGGGGGTGGGGGGTAACAGAAGGCAGACACGGGGCATGAACGGGGGATGGGGAGTAACAGGGGAGGCAGGGAATGGGTGGAGGGTAACATCAGGGAGACACTGGGCATGAGCGGGGGGTGGGCAGTAACACGGGGCATGAGCGGGGGGTGGGGGGTAACACAAGGGAGACACAGGGCATGAGCGGGGGGTGGGGGGGTAAAACAAGAGAGACATGGGGCATGAGCAGGGGGTGGGGGTAACAGGGGAGACAGGTCATGAGCAGAGGGTGGCGGGTAACTGGGGAGACATGGGGCATGAGCGGGGGAAGTGGATAGAGACACAGGGCATGAGCGGGGCGTGCGGGAACAGTAGGGCAACACGGGAAATGAGAGGGGGGTGGGGGGAAGGGGAGAGACACACAGGGCATGAGTGGGGTGTGGGGGGAACAGTAGGGAGACACGGGGCAAGAGTGTGGGGTGGGGGAAGGGAGAGATACACGGTGCATGAGCGGGGGGTGGGGGGAAGGGGAGAGACACACGGGGCATGAGCGGGGGGTGGGGGAGGGGAGAGACACGGGGCATGAGCTGGGGGTGGGGGGTAACACCAGGTAGACACGGGGCATGAACAGGGGGTGGGGGTAACAGGGGAGACAGGGCATGGGTGGGGGGTAACACAAGGGAGACACGGGGCATGAGCGGGAGTGGGGGGTAACACGAGGGAGACACGGGGCATAAGCGCGGGGGGCGGGGGGGAAGTGGATTGAGACACGGGGCATGAGTGGGGGGTGGGGGAACAGTAGGGATACACGGGGCATGAGTGGGGGCTGGGGGGGAGGGGAGAGACACACGGGGCATGAGCGGGGGGTTGGGGGGGAGGGGAGAGACACACGGGGCATGAGCGGGGGTGGGGGAAGGGGAGAGACACACGGGGCATGAGCGGGGGGTGGGGGTTAAGGGGAGAGACACACAGGGCATGAGCGGGGGTGGGGGGGAGGGGAGAGACACACGGGGCATGAGCGGGGGGTGGGGGGAAGGGGTGAGACACATGGGGCATGAGCGGGGGTGGGGGGAAGGTGAGAGACACACAGGGCATGAGCGGGGGGAGGGGGGGAAGGGGAGAGACGCACGGGGCATGAGCGGGGGGTGGGGCGAAGGGGTGAGACACACGGGGCATGAGCGGGGGTGGGGGGAAGGGGAGAGACACACAGGGCATGAACAGGGGGTGGGGGAGGGGAGAGACACGGGGCATGAGCTGGGGGTGGGGGGTAACACCAGGTAGACACGGGGCATGAACAGGGGGTGGGGGTAACAGGGGAGACAGGGCATGGGTGGGGGGTAACACAAGGGAGACACGGGGCATGAGCGGGAGTGGGGGGTAACACGAGGGAGACACGGGGCATAAGCGCGGGGGGCGGGGGGTAACACAAGGGAGACACAGGGCCTGAGGGGGAGTAGGGGGGTAAAACAAGAGAGACACGGGGCATGAGCGGGGGTGGGGGGTAACAGGGGAGACAGGTCATGAGTAGAGGGTGGCGGGTAACTGGGGAGACACGGGGCATGAGTGGGGGGTGGGGGGAAGTGGATAGAGACACGGGGCATGAGTGGGGGGTGGGGGAACAGTAGGGATACACGGGGCATGAGCGGGGGGTTGGGGGGGAGGGGAGAGACACACGGGGCATGAGCGGGGATAGGGGGGAGGAGAGAGACACACGGGGCATGAGCGGGGGGTTGGGGGGGAGGGGAGAGACACACGGGGCATGAGCGGGGGTAGGGGGAAGGGGAGAGACACACGGGGCATGAGCGGGGGGTGGTGGTTAAGGGGAGAGACACACGGGGCATGAGCGGGGGGTGGGGGGTAACACAAGGTAGACACGGGGCATGAACAGGGGGTGGCGGGTAACAGGGGAGACAGGGCATGGGTGGGTGGTAACCCAACAGAGATACGGGGCATGAGCGAGGGTGGGGGTAACACGAGGGAGACACGGGGCATAAGCGCGGGGGATGGGGGTAACACAATGGAGACACAGGGCCTGAGGGGGCGTAGGGGGGTAAAACAAGAGAGACACGGTGCATGAGCGGGGGTGGGGGGTAACAGGGGAGACAGGTCATGAGTGGAGGGTGGCGGGTAACTGGGGAGACATGGGGCATGAGTGGGGGCTGGGGGGAAGTGGATAGAGACACGGGGCTTGAGTGGGGGGTGGGGGAACAGTAGGGATACACGGGGCATGAGCGGGGGGTGGGAGGGAGGGGGAGAGACACACGGGGCATGAGCGGGGGTGGGGGGAAGGGGAGAGACACACAGGGCATGAGGGGGGGTGGGGGTTAAGGGGAGAGACACACAGGGCATGAGCAGGGGGTGGGGGGTAACACAAGGTAGACACGGGCATGACCAGGGGGTGGGGGGTAACACGAGGGAGACACGGGGCATAAGCGCGGGGGGTGGGTGGGTAACACAAGGGAGACACAGGGCATGAGCAGCGGTGGGGGGTAACACGAGGGAGACACGGGGCATAAGCGCGGGGGGTGGGTGGGTAACACAAGGGAGACACAGGGCCTGAGGGGGGGTAGGGGGTAAAACAAGAGAGACACGGGGCATGAGCGGGGGTAGGGGGTAACAGGGGAGACAGGTCATGAGTGGAGGGTGGCGGGTAACTGGGGAGACACAGGGCATGAGTGGGGGGTGGGGGGGAAGTGGATTGAGACACGGGGCATGAGTGAGGGGTGGGGGAACAGTAGGGATACACGGGGCATGAGTGGGGGCTGGGGGGGAGGGGAGAGACACACGGGGCATGAGCGGGGGGTTGGGGGGGAGGGGAGAGACACACGGGGCATGAGCGGGGGTGGGGGAAGGGGAGAGACACACGGGGCATGAGCGGGGGGTGGGGGTTAAGGGGAGAGACACACAGGGCATGAGCGGGGGTGGGGGGGAGGGGAGAGACACACGGGGCATGAGCGGGGGGTGGGGGGAAGGGGTGAGACACATGGGGCATGAGCGGGGGTGGGGGGAAGGTGAGAGACACACAGGGCATGAGCGGGGGGAGGGGGGGAAGGGGAGAGACGCACGGGGCATGAGCGGGGGGTGGGGCGAAGGGGTGAGACACACGGGGCATGAGCGGGGGTGGGGGGAAGGGGAGAGACACACAGGGCATGAACAGGGGGTGGGGGGTAGGGGAGAGACACACAGGGCATGGGTGGGGGTGGGGGGGAAGGGGAGAGAGACACAGGGCATGAGCGGGGGTGGGGGGAACAGTAGGGAGACACGGGGCATGAGCAGGGGGTGGGGGGAAGGGGTGAGACACACGGGGCATGAGCGGGGGTGGGGGAAGGGGGAGACACACGGGGCATGAGCAGGGGGTGGGGGAAGGGCAGAGACACACGGGTCATGAGCGGGGGGTGGGGGGAAAGGATGCAGACACACGGGACATGAGCGGGGGGTGGGGGGAAGGGGAGAGAGACACGGGGCATGAGCGGGGGGTGAGGGGGAAGACTAGAGACACACGGGGCATGAGTGGGGGGGGTGGGGGGTAAGTGGATTGAGACACGGGGCATGAGTGGGGGGTGGGGGAACAGTAGGGATACACGGGGCATGAGTGGGGGCTGGGGGGGAGGGGAGAGACACACGGGGCATGAGCGGGTGGTTGGGGGGGAGGGGAGAGACACACGGGCATGAGCGGGGGTGGGGGGAAGGGGAGAGATACACGGGGCATGAGCGGGGGGTGGGGGTTAAGGGGAGAGACACACAGGGCATGAGCGGGGGTGGGGGGAGGGGAGAGACACACGGGGCATGAGCGGGGGGTGGGGGGAAGGGGTGAGACACATGGGGCATGAGCGGGGGTGGGGGGAAGGTTAGAGACACACAGGGCATGAGCGGGGGGTGGGGGGGAAGGGGAGAGACGCACGGGGCATGAGCGGGGGGTGGGGGGAACAGTAGGGAGACACGGGGTATGAGCGGGGGGTGGGGGGGAAGGGGAGAGACACACGTGGCATGAGCGGGGGGTGGGGCGAAGGGGTGAGACACACGGGGCATGAGCGGGGGTGGGGGGAAGGGGAGAGACACACAGGGCATGAACGGGGGGTGGGGGTAGGGGAGAGACACACAGGGCATGGGCGGGGGTGGGGGGAAGGGGAAAGAGACACGGGGCATGAGCGGGGGGTGGGGGGAACAGTAGGGAGACACACGGGGTATGAGCGGGGGTGGGGGGGAAGGGGAGAGACACACGTGGCATGAGCGGGGGGTGGGGCAAAGGGGTGAGACACACGGGGCATGAGCGGGGGTGGGGGGAAGGGGAGAGACACACAGGGCATGAACGGGGGGTGGGGGTAGGGGAGAGACACACAGGGCATGAGCAGGGGGTGGGGGGAAGGGGTGAGACACACGGGGCATGAGCGGGGGTGGGGGGAAGGGGGAGACACACAGGGCATGAGCAGGGGGTGGGGGAAGGGGAGAGACACACGGGTCATGAGCGGGGGTGGGGGGGAAGGGGAGAGAGACACAGGGCATGAGCGGGGGTGGGGGGAACAGTAGGGAGACACGGGGCAGGGGGTGGGGGGAAGGGGTGAGACACACGGGGCATGAGCGGGGGTGGGGGAAGGGGGAGACACACGGGGCATGAGCAGGGGGTGGGGGAAGGGCAGAGACACACGGGTCATGAGCGGGGGGTGGGGGGAAAGGATGCAGACACACGGGACATGAGCGGGGGGTAGGGGGAAGGGGAGAGAGACACGGGGCATGAGCGGGGGGTGAGGGGGAAGACTAGAGACACACGGGGCATGAGTGGGGGGGGTGGGGGGTAAGTGGATTGAGACACGGGGCATGAGTGGGGGGTGGGGGAACAGTAGGGATACACGGGGCATGAGTGGGGGCTGGGGGGGAGGGGAGAGACACACGGGGCATGAGCGGGTGGTTGGGGGGGAGGGGAGAGACACACGGGCATGAGCGGGGGTGGGGGGAAGGGGAGAGATACACGGGGCATGAGCGGGGGGTGGGGGTTAAGGGGAGAGACACACAGGGCATGAGCGGGGGTGGGGGGAGGGGAGAGACACACGGGGCATGAGCGGGGGGTGGGGGAAGGGCAGAGACACACGGGTCATGAGCGGGGGGTGGGGGGAAAGGATGCAGACACACGGGACATGAGCGGGGGGTGGGGGGAAGGGGAGAGAGACACGGGGCATGAGCGGGGGGTGAGGGGGAAGACTAGAGACACACGGGGCATGAGTGGGGGGGTGGGGGGTAAGTGGATTGAGACACGGGGCATGAGTGGGGGGTGGGGGAACAGTAGGGATACACGGGGCATGAGTGGGGGCTGGGGGGGAGGGGAGAGACACACGGGGCATGAGCGGGTGGTTGGGGGGGAGGGGAGAGACACACGGGCATGAGCGGGGGTGGGGGGAAGGGGAGAGATACACGGGGCATGAGCGGGGGGTGGGGGTTAAGGGGAGAGACACACAGGGCATGAGCGGGGGTGGGGGGAGGGGAGAGACACACGGGGCATGAGCGGGGGGTGGGGGGAAGGGGTGAGACACATGGGGCATGAGCGGGGGTGGGGGGAAGGTTAGAGACACACAGGGCATGAGCGGGGGGTGGGGGGGAAGGGGAGAGACGCACGGGGCATGACCGGGGGGTGGGGGGAACAGTAGGGAGACACGGGGTATGAGCGGGGGGTGGGGGGGAAGGGGAGAGACACACGTGGCATGAGCGGGGGGTGGGGCGAAGGGGTGAGACACACGGGGCATGAGCGGGGGTGGGGGGAAGGGGAGAGACACACAGGGCATGAACGGGGGGTGGGGGTAGGGGAGAGACACACAGGGCATGGGCGGGGGTGGGGGGAAGGGGAGAGAGACACGGGGCATGAGCGGGGGGTGGGGGGAACAGTAGGGAGACACACGGGGTATGAGCGGGGGTGGGGGGGAAGGGGAGAGACACACGTGGCATGAGCGGGGGGTGGGGCGAAGGGGTGAGACACACGGGGCATGAGCGGGGGTGGGGGGAAGGGGAGAGACACACAGGGCATGAACGGGGGGTGGGGGTAGGGGAGAGACACACAGGGCATGAGCAGGGGGTGGGGGGAAGGGGTGAGACACACGGGGCATGAGCGGGGGTGGGGGGAAGGGGAGACACACAGGGCATGAGCAGGGGGTGGGGGAAGGGGAGAGACACACGGGTCATGAGCGGGGGGTGGGGGGAAAGGATGCAGACACACGGGACATGAGCGGGGGGTGGGGGGAAGGGGAGAGAGACACGGGGCATGAGCGGGGGGTGAGGGGGAAGAGTAGAGACACACGGGGCATGAGTGGTTGGTGGGGCGAACAGTAGTGAGACACGGGGCATGAGTGGTGGGTGGTGGGGGGAGGAGGGAGACACGGGACATGAGCGGGGGGGAACGAGAAAGAGAAACGGAGCATGAGCGGGGGGTGGGAGGAACACACAGAGAATCAGCGAGGGGGGGAACATGGGAGATGCGGGCCATGAGCGGGGGTTGGGGGGAACAAGAGAGAGACACGAGGGCCTGTGCCTCACTGCCTTTTCGTGGCTGACGCAGCCACATCTACACTGTCCAGGCAGCAGATCCCGCTCCGATAAGCAAAGTTGGCGGGCGTCTCTGAAAATAGACGCACTGCACGCTTCACGGCATCCAATAGAAAAGCACGTCAGATGTGCGCAGACATCATGCAAGCTGCTTGCCCAATCACCGTCCTGTCCGCGGAGCGAAAAAGGGAAGTGTGTCCGCGAAGCAAACACAGATATTACTAATTTTTTCTGACCTACTTTTTGGTCATTTAAAAAAAAAACTACTAGACGGATTTTCACCAAATTTGCAAAAGCATGCTTTTGGGACCAAGCCGCTGCTCCTGGTCCAAATTTGGTGAAACTCTGTCCAGCAGTTTGGGCTGTAGGCGCGAGCAAAACATTTTTCCCATTCAGTCTATGGGAAAAAAAAAAGTTTTGGGACCCCCCTATAACTTTGCCCCCCCTGGACAAATCCTCACCAAACCTTGCAATACAATTCAGAGTGGGCCATATACTTTTTCTGCAAGGTTTGGTGAGGATTCGTCCAGGGGGAGCGAAGTTATAAGCCGCCCAAAAAGTGCTCTTCCTATGGAAAAACCAACTTAACCATAACTATATGGCCACTGTCAGGCATACAAGTCTAGAGAAACACTTGGTGTGCCATATCAATATTTGTGAACTCGCTCTCTATCTATAACCACATTTTCTTCTTCCCTCATCATGTCTAATACAGGTATTCAATTTGCATTTGTAGTTGCACAATCTGCTCAATAATCACAATTAAAAGTATTTTTATAACTGGGCCATTCTTTGGATCATGAAGCAAGGTGAGAATATTAACATCTCTCCTAACGAGAGTAGGGTCGGACTGAAGTATAACCACAAACACTGCAACTACAATCCAATGTGTGTCACTATCAACTGGTAACATGCATTATTTTTAAAACAGATAGTTTGCCAAAAATGAATCTGGATACTGAATTATCTTCCAATTTCTAATCCGGAACTGACATTTTGACATAGTACCAATGCAATTTTACTTTTTCATAGAATCTCTAAAGGTATGTTTTTAAGCTCTGGAATTCTCTGCAAGCCCATGCACTTCCTGCTAAAATCTTAAGGAGCGTCCAAATGAATTCCAGTCCAGAAAGAAATATGTGTTAAACACACACTGTTTTATCGTCCTTCTTCTTGGTCATCGATTGAGTCTGCACAAGCGCCAATTCTTCTTCTTGTGTTGCTTCTTGTTCAAAGAGTGCTAGAGGGAGGGTCTCGTCTTTGTAGATTTTTATGTCTCCTGAATGTAAACAAGCTCTTCTTCCTGACACCCTAACTGTAATAGGGGAAACTGCCTCTACACAGAATGGACCATTAAATCTCGGTTCATGCCACTTCCTGGTAAAACTCTTTATAAGGATCGGGTCTCCAAAATACAACTTTGGTGGTGGCAATAATTCACTCGGATTGGTTACAGGGCCATCTTCTTCGGTGTTCTTTGACCCCCCGATGCTGGACTTGATCTGCAATGAAAGTAACACTGGTGGTCACACATGTCAAATAATCATGCATTTCATCACCTAGAGACGGTGCTACAATCTGGGTATCACTCCTGAGTCTAGATGGGGGCGTAAGAAATATCCTCATGCAACACCCTGTCACAAACTCACGGGCTCTAAAATGATGGTCTGAATCTGGTTGATTTCGAAGGGCATATAGGGCAAGGGGTAGGCAATATAGCCATTCATTTTTTAAAGTAAATCTGATCTTGGCTATCCTTTCCTTTAGGAAGCCATTGAGTCTTTCACATATCCATTTGCCTGCAGGTGATAAGCAGAAGAAAACCTATGCTTATACTCAATAGAAGTCCTATTTGTTCAAATAGCTCATTGACAAAATGTGGCGCATTATCAAATCTCAAAACTTCACACACTCCCCGATTCGGAAATACTTTGCCCACTAGAAACATCTCTGCCCAAGTGGCATCAGTGTGCATGCAGGGACCTGCTTTGATCCACCTAGGAAAGGGACACACCACCTGTATCCATTACATATCTGCAGCATATCGACGTAAACTATATGCAAATGCTGAAACTGACCATTTGGTTGAGGTATTACTCCTCTGATTGTCCTCAGTGTATGTCCAGATATAAACTTTTGACACACGATGCAATTCACAATGAACCCTTCAACGTCTTCCAATGAATTGGTAACAAACCAGTCTTCTGCAATGTTGGCAGCAAGACTTTCTCTGGTTATATGCGTGGGGTAATAGAGCTGCTTGATTGCGTCTTTCAACAATGCTGCTGGCATCACTGGCTTTCCAGTGCTTTCCTGTCTCCAGAAGCCTTCCATGGGGTATAAAGAACACCTACTACATTTCCATATTTCCTGCTCTTCTTGTGGGGCTGTACCCTGAATCTCTAGTAGTTGCGTAATTTACAGCATATTAAATCCTTCTCGTACTAGCATACTTCTATTTAATACTTCTTTGACATTCTCAGTATCAAAACCTGACATTTCTGAAGAATATGTAACCCTTTTGGCTTTCAAATCCGCAGCTTTGTTTCTGTGAGAAATAAAGTCTTTTTGTTTAGTGTGTGCTGTGCATTTTACGACTGATATGTCTACTGGGAGCTGTAGAGCCTTTATATGCCTGCCCAATAAAGATGCATGTTGCACTGGAGTGCCGTCTGTGCAGAGAGTACCCCTCCTTATCCAGCATGACAGCGCGACATGTATGGTTGATGCCACATAGGCGGAGTCACTGTACACTGTCACTTCCTGACCTTTGTGTTTCTTGAGTGCAACTATAAGCGCTACCTATTCTGCTTCCTGTGCTGAAGAATGGGGGGTAGTCTTGTTCTTGCCACTACCTCAAATTCACCATTTAATCTGTGTCTTACAACTGCAGATCCTGAATGCCTCTCCCAGCTAGTTTGGTTAATTTTCAAAGAACCATCAATAAAAATAATCTCCCCTTCTGCTAAATGCATTTTCTTTCACTCTTGGTATATTATCATAGAATTCAAAGTAATTTGAGCAGTCATGCACATGATCACCTTCTTCTACAGGTTTAGCTCCAAACATGGCTGTGTTCACAATTTTACACCTCTCTATTTTATTTGCTGGATTAGAGATCAGCACCTCATATGCCACTGCTCTTTATGATGTCAATGTATCTTTGGGTTTCTCTAAAATGTCAAATAAGTGGTGCTCAACATAAAGAGTCATGGAACAGCCCATTGTAACAATTGTGCATTTCTCAATTGCAAATGCGGCAGCAGCCAAATATTGTTCACATGGAAAATGTTCTCTCATGACTGGTCTACAATCCCACTGTTATATGCCAAGGGTTTATAACCTAATGTTATTCTTTATGTGAGTACTGCTGTCATTACTGACTCACTAGTGTGTGAAAACAAATAAAATCCCTTGCTGTACTTGGGAATCACTAAAACCGGAAGTGTACATATTGTTCTTGTTAATTCTTCAAACCCTTCCTCCATGTCTTCAGTCCATTCTATCTTCTTCTTGCCAACTTGTGCTTTCTCAACTTCTTGCAAAAGCGGTTTTGTGTATGTACTGTAATCAAACACCCAGGCTCTGCAATAATTGCATACGGCCAGGAATTGCTGCATTTGTCTCACTGTATATGGCTTAGGTGTCTTCATGATAGCCTCAGATCATTAAGGTGTCATTTTCTTTCATTCATGAGAACTTGCCTATGTACAATACTTCTTCCAGGCAATACTGTAATTTCTCCTTGTCTACCTTTTATCCCTTATTTGCCAAGGTTTGGCTGCAACTTAACAGAGTCCTGCTTGCATTCATTCTCTGTTTCACTGCTGAATAATATGTCATCTATCTACTGAATTACTGCACTCTTCAGTTCAATGTTACCTACATCCATCGGTAATACACTGTTAAAGATGGACAGGGACTCACTATACCCTTGAGGTAAACAAGTGTGTTTTAGTCTTTTTTGTCTGAACATGAAGAAAGTAAGGTCTTGTGACTCCTTATGCAATGGGATAAAGAAAAACACATTCTTTAAATCGAACACCTTGAAATATTTAGCTTCAACTGGGATGCTACACAATATTGTTGCAGGATTTGCAACTAATGGAAACTCTGCTTTTCTACATTCTGTTTAAGAGAGTGCAAGTCCTGGATAAATCTCCACAACCCACTTTTAGATTTTATTTTATCGGATACACCGCAGTATTCCATGGGGATTCTGATGGCACTAGTATTACCTGATTCATCAATGCTGAACTAGTTTTAAATATGCCTTCATCATCTTCGCAAGATATAGGATACTGTTTTGCTCAGGATAAAATGGATCCTGGTTTGAGTTTTATTTTAACTTCCCCTATTCCCTTCAATAGGCCTACATCATATGGACCCGCAGTCCAAAAGACGCTTTGCACCTTTTTTAGGTCTTCCTGAAAGAACAATGGTTGTTGCTGCATTAGTGCCATTCCCTGTGGGACTTCCCTTGTCTCAATTTTTATCCAATATGTACTGCTTATAAAAACACTACCATCTGTTATGTCAGTCAATCTCTATCCCCCTTGTAGAGCTATTACTGTCCTCCATGCTCTTCCTTCATCATCTACTCTTTCAAGTATTTCTATTTTCACCTTATATTATAGCTGATTATAGTTCAATAGGAATAGGCTGTCCTTCTTCCTCATCCATAGGTACTTGTGGTCTGAATAAAAAATCATCAGGTATCTTCACAATTTTCCCCACTAATCCAGGTAGCCATATTAATAAAATGCTTACCTCATACATGAAGAGTTCTGGATCTACCGGGACTCCTCATAGAGCCACTTGCCCTGTGAATGCCAATATGAACTCTCCCACGTTTAAATAGTGTAGTCCTGGAGTGGAGCACACTATTCCTTGGTCCATGAATGAAATTGTCATGTTAAGTTTTGTCATCAAGTCTCTACCCAGAATGTTAACTGGTGTTTTTCGTGAATACAACAAGGGGACATGCATATCACATTTCCCTATAGAAACAGGCAATTTATCAGTAAAAGGAACTGCATTATTAGCTCCAGAAAACCATTGAGCATTCATGGCAATACCTGGCATTGGATATGTTCCATCCCTTATACAAAAGCGAGTCACCCCCATGTCCACAAGAAAAGAAAAGGGTTTGCTTCCTAACATTACATCGACCCTTGGTTCCTCTTGGTGGTCTGGTGTTACTGATAGTACTGAACACATCAAGTCACCCTGTGAACTGTCCTGTTGAGGTTAAAAGTTCAACCATGTCCCCGTAAAAGGATCCCCTCCTACCACAGTGACACCCCCTATCCTAGGTGTCAGTATTTGTCCAGTGGTCGCATTCGGGTGTGTTTGCATAGGTGTTTGTTGTGATTGCCCTTGCGATGGGTGCATTTGCACCAACCCCTGCTGTAGTAGCTGGTGCGCTTGCAGAGCCTGTGTCTGATAGGATGTGTGATCCTGGGTAAAGCCCTCTTGTGTTTGTGTACTATATGGCAGTGGATAAGCGTCCCCACCTCTTGAAGGTTGTCCATTTTGTTGTGCGTTTCCTCTACTTCTACATACGCACTAAAAATGCCCTGACTTCCCACAATTCCAACACACTGGGGCCCTCTGGCAAACCCACCATTATATCCTCCTCGAGTATTCTGACTCCCACCCTGGGCATTTTGAAATCCACCTTGGGCATTCTGAAATCCACCTCTTCCTCTAAATCCTCCACCTCTACCTCATTGCCAAAACCCATACCCATTTTAATCCAGTAGGGATCCATTATTCACCTGGAACACACCCTTTATTTCTTGCATTCCCACTCCTTCTCCACTCATCAATACTGCCCCTTCTATAGCACATTTTTAAAAAAAATTCTGAACTAACTTGTCTTCCTCAATCTTCCAGTTCCCTTCTTTCTTTGTATTCTTCTCTTGTAACAATTGGTAATGATGCACGATAGTCAATTGTATCTCAGCACATGGGTTTGCTTCCATTTCTACTTGTTTTTTCATTTGTCTCTGTAATTGTTCTGGCAACCCCTGACCCAAAATATGATACAATGGCGTCACTGTTTTTTTCCCACGGTTCACAAGTCTCAAGCTGGCATCTTTCTTGACTATCCTGAATATAAGAAATAGGAACCTCATCTTCTTTCATTTTCTATGACATAATTGCACCCATATCTGATGTATTTGGATACTGTACCCTGAGAGCTCTCCAAACATTTGTCCTGCATTTATTAAATGGTGCTTTATCATGAGCTGTGTTTTGTGCTGTCACACTTGCATATCCTGCTTGTCTCCAAATGTCATCAGCCCTTTCCCCAAGAATAGCTGCCAGTAGAAAGTTTATGTCTCCTATGGCCAGCTTGTTTAATCCAGTCATGTTCTCTAATTCGTATATCCATTTCCCAGCCCCCAAAGTCAAATGAGGTAACTTACACTTTAAGTTATCCTTTTCAATTTTGGGCTATGGAATACATTGTGGTCTTGATTCACCCTTCTCTAACAAAAGGAACTCTGAGAACCCCAACCCATAATCAGATCCTACAATTCATTAACCCAATGCAGGGGTAATCATTGCTATTTGTCTTTGTGCTGGTAACAACCTTAACCTACTCACAAAAGGTGGAGATTCTTCTCTCACACTACACAATCGACTACGGAGACGTACGGCATATGGTATGGGATCGGTGTTCTCTCCATAGGGTGTTCTAGTTCTGACCTTCTTACCTCATTATCCAAATTCTGATTTCCCAAGGGAGCGCATATGTCCTCCAATCCTACCTTACAAGCTGACTTCCTTTCTTCATCTGACATGGTTAGGACCCAACTTGTGTGACTTTCATCTTCCTCTTCTCTATCTAAATCTAGTCTACTTAAAGTATGTGTTCTCTGTTCACTAAGGAGCATATTTTCCTCCTCAACCAGTGTTTTCAATATCAGGGATCACCTACCACTTCACTGAGTTCCATACTCGCTATTCTGCTAATTTTCTGGCATATTTCATCAATCCTTTCTACATACCTTTCCTCTTCTTGTGTTACTCTTGGTATTTCTAGCACTACTTCTTTTATTGGGAGAATATCTTTTTATGTATCACATTGTCTATCCTCACTCTGCCTCATTTGTTTTTTAAGAATGAAACTGGCATCAAGATGTCACAGCCATCTATTCTGTCATATTCCTTCTTCCACTTACCTTTGCTCTCTTGCATCTCTTCTTGGCCTCTCTTCTTCTTGTTTTTGCGCTTCCCTTCTTACTTCTTCTCTCTGTTCTTCTTCTTTTCTTCTATTGTTTTCCTTCACTCGTTGTGCTTCTTCTTCCTCTCTCTTTCTTGCTCGTCTATCCCTTTCTTGTATTTCTTTCTTCTGTCATACTTCCTTTGTTCCTTCAACCTCTTTTCTCATTCACTGTCCTTTTTTCTTGCTCTTCCTTGAATTCCCTTTGCTTAACCGCTTCCCATCTAACTTGAGTAATATCTGTCCTCCCATCCATTTGTTCTGCACAAGCATTACCTCATCAGCCCTATCCTTTTCTCCTTTCTATCTCTTAATTTCTTTATCTATATCTATTGATATAGTTGACCTCTCGCCTCTTTCTTCCATGTCTCGTGTGAACTTATAGGCATCTTCCTACCTTTTGCTCTCTTCTGGGCTGTCACTACTGTAAGCGGGTGTTCATACGCTGGGTTACTATACACTCCTGCTGCTTTGAATTTTTTTAACGGGTACAATCCAGTCTCTTCTGTATTTATGCTCATAATTTCAGGTGGAGTGAGAGGAGCCGAGGGCTTGATGTCCTCCCCTTTATTCTGATTAAGCATCCATTCCTCTGATGGTGGGGCCTCTTTCTCCTCTTGATACATGTTCCCAAGTTCTAAGATTGCCAGCCTTTTGTCTAATGTCTTCCCTGTGTACACAGTGTGGACATATGTGGGCATGTGTTGCACTACTGCCTTCGACAATGATCCCCTTGTGGCCATGGCATGAACATTTTATCAGCTGTGCCCTTTACCCATTCTGCACTGTACTGTTTGAGCTTGGGTGCATGCCCTGGTAATGTTTAACAAAGATGCATAAGAGGAGTGTCCTCCATGATGACAAGTCACAATTAACATTTGATACTCACTAGATTGTTAATAAATCTCTGCCTATCTCAAAGCTTATTACTTAACACTTTTGATCTCAAAACAACAAATACGAGCAAGCACCATCTATCACGGCCCAATCCCCTTTTGTTTCAACAACCTTACTGTCTTCTGATTGACACCAATCGTTTACTACACTTAACAGAAAACAGCGTCACTTGCAACCTTCACAGCTTGTTACTTCTCGAAACTTTATGCATCAATTAATATTTAAAATAATAACACAATACACATAAATAACCCCTGTGATTACCTTCCCATTTATAGTAAGAGGCATTCATTCCTTACCTCTACTTATATTACCCTATACGTGGTTTAAGATGTCACCTTACATAGTCCTGACTTTGCGCATTCTCTTTCTTAATATTCAGACTGGAATTTGAGACATCTTCTTTTATCTCCCTTGAAACAGGTTTACCTAGGTGTTTCTTCATCCACACAAAGTTTTCCCGGTACCCCAAAATAACACAATCCCACTGCTTTATATTGCTATTTCCCTTAGTCTACATACATCCATTTAGTCAACTTGAGGCATTCGGTATTGACTCCTCCTCCAATCCGACCACTTTGTCTTCCATCCACAAAGTGCCTGTGGAAACCGAATCAGGAATTTTTCAAAGAGGGACCTGCCCACCCTCTTGGTTCTTCTTGCAAGTTTATTTCCATTGACCACTCTCCACAGGAAACTCCATAATCTTCCAGCTAATGATGAAGTATGCCCAATCATCGAAACTCTGAAGTCAAAATAGTTTAGATCTTGAAACCATCTGCATTGCTACCATATGAGTTTATGGCCCTTGGAAAGTGCATTTATAGTTGAATGGGATTACACTAGAATAACCGGACCAACTCAAGAAGATGGCAATTTACTGTTTTATTAACAATTATCTAGAATAGGGAGGTTACAATGAACATCAACGGATGCATTCTCAGTCTCTCAGTGATATCCACAAAAAATACAATTCTTATACTTCATTATGGGTTAGAGTAACGTCATACTTCGTGGCAATATTGAAAATCCTATCAACATAGCTCTTAACCTTTCATTGGACCTGGGCGGGTGAAAACACAATTTTGTATTTGGCGGGCGAAATGCACATTGGATTGTATGGGCATGTGGGAAGCTTGGCAGGTGAGAGCTCTGCCTAAGTGGTGGGTGACACCCGCCAAAAGCGTGTGAGTTGAGAGTTATGTATCCAGGGTCGGGACTAGTTAAGGGAAACATCCAGATATATAATTATATAGGAACTACAATTCTTATTGGCTGTCCAATATCAGGTGGACAGCTATGCCTACCTCCTAAAACATATCACTTAAGAAACATCAGATACACAGTGTCTCATTGGTCTTTTAAGCCATAAGGTCATTCATTATACAGACTACTACAATTGGATGGCAGGCTTGTGCCATGTCTGGAAAATTCAGTGCATTTAGCAGCATGTAAGCCAAGACCCAGGAGCTGGGAGACAGGACATAAAGCTACCTCACCACCCAATTAGCCCTGCATCTCTCATCACCCATGCCTTCTGTCATGAAATTGTCTTTGTACTTGGCCTTGCAGAGTATTCTCGTCCTCGAAATTCAATGGGAGTAAGGGCACTCGCTATTTTTTCTGGAACTCCAAGTTGAAACCTTATTTTCAGACTCAGCTCACGTGACAAGAGACCATGATTCTGCTAATTCTGCAAGCTTTAAATGTCTTCAAACAAATTAAATATGGCATCCTCTGTATTCTTTCTTGCACCTTAACGTAAGAGGATTCATCCTCTGCAAACATGTTCTCCTTCAGCGTGGATAACTGACATCGATTTCTAAGATCTTAACTTCATGCCAGACAGCCTCGCAACTCGGAGCCACTAGCCTGCTATTCTACTGTGACACAGCTTTTTGTTCATTCTCAATGATTCCTCGGCTTACGAAGTCATGATACCAATGTCCAGCAGCTTCTGTACAATGGTGGCTTCACCTGCATTATATTCACTACTTGCAGCTAGCCTATACAATTACTTGATCTTTCTTGCGTTTCAGCGTCTGTACATTATGTATGGTTCTCATTTCTTCAGGATTTTCTATTGTGTAATCTTCTTCTCTTACACTTTAAAGTTCACTGAATTTGTTACTTTGTCATTTCTTCTTCGGCATCCATACATTTTCTTCACTCGATACTTCAGGACATCATGTACACTTTCGTGTGATGGCATCAGTCAATTTTCTTAGTTCGCTCTCATATTTCTTCAGGGTTCTCTTCCTGCACGCCGCCATTACCTTGTGGATACAGTCAATAAGGTTGTCTCAATCGGGATCTTCTTCCAAACACTTGCTGCAGTATTGGTACAATAGCTGGAGTCAGACAATGCACTCTCTCATGTCTCAATACAAAGGAGGTGGGGGCGGGATCTCTTGCATATGTTTACATCTGCTCCTCTACAAATACATTGTGACTTAGTCTTTAAAGAGATGCCCATCATAAACATTTAAGCAGGATAATGTATTTCGTCATGCTGTCTAATTCTCTCCATCCTTCCTTGGGACACTACACCAAGTTTCATCTGGGCTCTATAGAGACACATTTAACAGCCATCAAGCAAGAAGTTGTGTGAGCATTTTATAGCATTTCAAAGAAATGTTGTGAAAGAAATATACAACTTGAGTTGAATGTTTTTTGTTACCCTTGGTTGGCTGTGCTTGATAAAATTATAATTTTCCACTTATCATCAAGAAAAATATATACTAATTTACATGAATGTATCACAGATGTCAAAATGTGTACGTTACATAAAGGAATTCATATACATTTTTATATTAGAGTCAAAACCCATCTTTTGAAGATTTTAAAAGCAATATTTCTTGAATGCAATGGTCATTTGTAAACGTAATGATATCAACAATGAAACAGTATTTAACCCACTCATCGAGGTGTTGATGTAATTGTGCCCGTCGGGCTCCATTCCCAGGACAAACAGAACATTGCATGGACAGGTTGTGGTTTAGAGATGTACAATCATGTAAAACACGGCTTGGTAATTCCAACTGCTTCGGACTCCTTTTTGGGAAATATAAGTGTCATAGCATGTAGGTTTAGTTCATGAGCTCTGTTTGCCAGCCATGCAGCGATCTTTAGTGCTGTGGTGGTATCTGAGTTCTGGCAATAAGGCCAGTTGTGTACTCCTGGTATCATCATGGTTTCCACAACAATGTAGTCCTCTAAGGAGGTTCCCGACATATCGAGCACTGGCCCATCTAAAAAAGGATGGTCCTCACTACGAGGTGGGCGGAATGGGTTTAACGGTGCCGGTAAAGGTGCCGGCGCCTTTAATCCCATTCCGCCCTATTACGAGGTTTCCTTGCGGGATCCGCTCTGGACGTCTGGTCAGACCAGACGTCCTTTGTGGGTTCTGCGAGGGGACCATGGAGCTAACAACGGGCCCGTTATTAACGGGCCCGCTGTTAGCTCCCTCCCCATTCCCATTGAGCCATATGGGGGCTTGAATGGGAATGGGGAAGGTCCGGGTCCACGTTCCCTGAATGGGGAAATACCGGGCCCTCCAAAGTTGGAATGACCCGGTATTTCCCCATTCAGGGACCACGGACCCGGACCCGAGTTTGGAGGCACCATGCCCTTGGCTACCTCCAAACTCCTAATGAGGCCCGATGTGTTGTTAGGAAGATATTGTCATATTAGATATCAGGTTTTAACAATTTATTTTATATTCAGGATCCGTGGCCTTGCCTATTTTCTCTTCTGAAGAAAAGTTAAGTTATTTTATTAAAAATTCTATACAATCTTCCTTGTATCCTCAATCATATTTAAATACTTGAACATGAAGGTATCTGCATTATAAATCACAGTTTGTAAAACACCTAAACTGTCCCTTCTCTGTCACTGTCTTGCCATTAATGATTTTATTTTTATCTTCTTCCCATGTGTTAGGGCAAGGTGCTCCACCTTTTTTTGAGCAACCCCCGTTCCATCTTCATTTTGACTCCCTGGTTCAGGGTGAAGAAACCCATACAGCATCACCCTGACACTGAAGTCTGGTGCTTTCTCAAAAGCTAGTGATTTGTGGCTGTTGGCAGAGGAGGTTCATTTAATTTTGGACTATGTGAGAAGGTTTTGCAGTTTATTGAGCAGGGGATGGACCATTGGTGAAATGAACAGGGATTCGGGCCTCTACACCAACTTGCATGAAGAACACCAGACAAAAGCATTTAACTGCCTTGACACGTCATGCACTCTAACGGCAAAAATCACTGCATGCCACTAAGCATAGCAGCAGATCATGTTATACTGATGTTTGAGGCAACTGTCAGCCTGATATCCTACATACCAAGGGAGGTAAAATGGGTGACTGCAGTCCTCAAATTTCATGCAGCCCATCCACTGAACCTTAAGTTATCTTAAGTTATTGCCTCCCATAACCCAAAGCAGGTTATGGCAATGTCTGACTTTCCATTCCACCCCTTTCCCTCATCTGCCAACCTTCTAACTTGCTAAGAAACAGCATGCCACATATACCAGTGATGCCATGGAGTCTTTTTGAGATGGATTCATTCCAATTCTAAACATGATATTCCGCAAAATAACATATTAAAGATTGTAGCAGACCAATGAACATATTTGAATGTTTTCCAGAACTATAATGGATGTGGTCTCTCACTGTTGTGTATACCAAAGTGAACTATATTAAACAATTGTAAGAAAATAAATGTTATTAATCTTTAACACCATCAGTCCCGATCTGGGTACAGTGTGGTCCAACCTAAGTATTTGTTGAAATTTGGTGTTAGACCTTATGCAACCTCATATACATACTACAGTGCATGGTAAAATACCAGCAGTGAAAAATGGCACGCTAATAATTACAATGTGCAATTGTGGGTAAATACCGTATTAAATGTTTTCATATTTACTATATTCTTCTTCTTTGTATAGTTCTGCACATACTGAAGACTTTGGAATGCATATGTGAATGGTAGCACATGAGAAATACACATATGCTTATAAAACCCTGTCAATGCACATTTAATGTTTCCCACATTTGCTTTTAAAAAACAGGAGAATGTTAGAAATGTTTTATTATACGCATTATTCTTCTCTCACTGTATAAAGAAGGAACCTTTTTCTAAAAATGTTTGACAATGTCTAATTGAAGTTGTGTAATTGGCAGATATCTCACTTGTATGGCAGTGTTGTCTAATATGGCAGCCATTTTCCCTCTTTGATCTATTTTATATTAAATTAAAACCTGTATACATTCGTCACATTGATCATGCTCTTTCAGGGTCGTCTCCTTATGCTCTGTGCAGCCTTTGCCAAATTAGCATGAGAAAACCTAAATCAATGCAGAGTGGGTTGGGAGTAAGAACCCCCACCACCCAAGGGATAATGGATAAGCATTGTCACACTGTTCTAAAAAACAAAACACTTTTAGTAATGCTGGGTTGTCAAAGAAACTGTTATAAGGCAGGATGTTTCTTGCCCTTTAACCTTATCATCAATATTGCCAGTAGTGACAATTCCGTTAGGTAGTTCTGCACAGCCTTATATGTGTATCTAGTCCCGCCTGCTCAAAACAAAAAAAAGCCTGCCCACCAACACATGTTTGTATTGGCAAAGCACAACTGCTGGACATTGCTGATAAGAACGCAAGAGGGCCTGTTTTGGACTAGAGGAACTTCATCACTACTGATGCTGATAAACCAGCTATGAATGAACCTATAGAGGCCATTAGAAACGAAATTCTAGCATGGCGTATTCAAAAATGGGGCCTGGGTGCATGATGACTTAGAGCTTTTCCGCAGGACACAGGTGGATGCATGGTGCTCACTGAACAACAGAGATTGTATAGTGGTGGGCTGTTGTAGAAGCAATCTCACGCATTTCTTAAGTATTTGTAAAGACTTTGTTCATGTGTCATGAATGCTGAAGATTGTTGTGGATCTTGCAGATGACTCAAAGTAATTTGAAGGTTGATTAGATTATGTAGTATTACCTAGTGAGTTTTCCGTTTTCCTGCTTTTCCATGGCATATGTTATTTGTGGTTTGATTGTGTATGTTTTTACTGTTTGGATCTGTTCCCATTTGCCCACGTGCCTAAGGTGCTATATAAATGGTTACATACATAAAAGAATAAATGCTACAAATGCTTTATGTCCTTTACTTTGTCTTCTTGTCTTCTTGGGTAGTTGAAGCATTAATGTTGTTAAAGGGTCTGATGAAATAGATATTGAGGTAGGAAAATGTTCCTTAGAATTATACGTTTTTTGGTGATGCGGTTTGTAGCTGAAGATGGTACATTCCATTAGTACTAGTAAGAAACATTTGTGTAAAATAGTCTTTGTTTGTAGTATGATTTTCCTTAGCATGTTCACTCTAGTTTGATTGTAAAGCCCCATTTATCCACAAGCTATAGGCTGATACGCAATCCATATTGTTTGCTCCCATGGTATAGGATGCAGCTTGAATTCACTGTGGCAATTTAAAGAAAAGAGAACATGCTATTTATGAACAAAGAAGTTGTGGTTCCTGCTTTGCATTTTGAAGTTTTGGGATATTCGCCCATTTTGTTATAAATGTTCTGTGAGCATCTGTTTATTTCCATCGTATGAATATTAGTCATTTGAAATTCATGTTTATACCTGCCCATTACAAGGTTACCCATGCTTAAGTGTCAGTGTTCTTTGACATGGAGCACGGAGGTCAAATTGGGCACATCCACAAGTTTAAAGAGATTTTCCCTTGCACATGTGAAGACAATATCCAACTCCTAGTAATATTTGACAAGATGTAATTGCCACTCTATCTTCTGGTGTTTTAAGAGCTTGGTTCATCATGAATGCACAGAAGAGGTTCAAGCAACTTATTGACTATGTATGTAGGGGTTCTAACCAGCACCCCAGCTTGAATATGCAATCATTTTTTGCACATAATTTTCCAGAAGAAGGCCATTCCATGATCCTGCAGTAGACCATCAATGGTTGTAATCATCTTTCCAGGTTTTGAAGGTTTCAAGTTAGGACTTTGCATTCCCTATGCTTTCTAGTTGTGTAAGTAAAGAATAATTCTGGGTATAATTTGAGTATGAAATGATTCCACATTTTTTTTTGTTGGTGAGCAGTAGGAACTCTCAGAGTGGTATGGATTCAAATGAGCACTGCTACCTTAGCAACAAATGAATAGCCCCAAACAGGAGAGGAAACATCAACCCAGGGTTCCCAAATCCTTTCACTAATTAGTTTTCTTGGTTTTCACTTATGCGGAAGGAACACCCATCTACACATGCACAGGGAAAATTCTTCATATTAACATACTTAATATTCTTTATGGGGACACATCCTGAAAGTGTCTGCATTAACTGAAACGTCCTCACTCTCTTACTCATTATGTTCATTTGCACAATCACAGAGCTTTGTCAACTCCAACATAAAGATAAAAATCATAAAACGTATTCAGCAATTGACCACTTTAAAGGCCCAAATGGTATCCTTCCTTAGGTATTTTATTAGCCAGTATGCAGTTTTAACAATCACTTGTCCTCCGTGAATGCAACATTGGAAATATTTGCATTGTCTACTGTGTTGCCAAGAGTGCTTTTTCACTGTGGTCAAATTTCACTTCTATAATTGATAAAAGGATTTCTAGCATAATCCATGGTTTGATTGTCTTACCCGAAACTATTCTAAGCATTAATATCTCATGGCAAGTTGATGCACTATGTGAGGTTAGCTTTTTCGCTTCTCTATTTGTACACTACTTTTAATAAACACACTAGTGGTTGAATGCTATTAGCATAATATTTAATCAATTGTCAATTTAGTTGGTGAGGCTTAATACAATTCTCAAACCTTTAATGAAAGGGGTATTTTTCAAAATCTCTAAGACCTAATTGACCAAATTGTGTAATCACACGGAATTATAAATTAGTCTGCAGTAATTCTGCACCAATGGGCTTTCTGTATGCTTTTCTGTTCCTAGGTCTCACAATCATGTCAATAGAGAACTGATATCTCCCTCAGGGTCAGTCATTTTTTTAAAAAAAAAGAGGTGGGGGTAGATCTCTGTCTTCGGCTGGGGCCTCCCTCTGGAACAGCCTCCCTGCCACTCTCTGGTTCCGGAACCACCTCAAGACCTTCCTCTTTTCTTCTGCCTTTGCTCTCCCTCTCCTCTGCTGATCTGTTCTCTCTTGGCACCATGCACCTGGCCACCCTCTGCCCTCTGGGCCCAGGTACCTGTTCACACTGCCACCCTCCCGCACTGCCTCTGGGCCACCCCTTGCACTAGGGTCTGTATCTGTACCCACAAAAAAACGCCCCCCCTTTTCTTCCTGCACTTATCAGACCTACCCTGTCTTTTTCCTTAAACCTAACACTTGCAAATTGCTGGCTGCACTACCACTGTTTCTTGCCTTTATTATTTATTTATTGTTATTTATCTGTTTCTCCTCTGCTTCGCACTTTCCACTTCTCCCCCTTCCATGCACCTTTCCCTTCCCCCTCTCCCATGCACTTGTGCGTTCTCAATATCACTTGGCCTAGTAAGATCGCTGTTTTGTTCTCCCCTCTTACCCTCCCTTGCCTTGTCACGCTCTGAAACACCTGTGTACGAGTGCGATAGAAATAAAATAACAATATCTGTTTGGTGTTCTTCCAAAGTTTCACTTTATAAGTGAAGATCATTCACATCTACGTTTAGTGTGCCTCTCTCTTTGACATTGTTCATTTCTTACTGGATTTACAGACTCAGATGTTGAGTATTATGGACAGAAGTAAAACTGGACTACTGGTAGTGTTAGATCTAAGTGCCGCCTTTCATCTCCTGGACCATTAACAGCTTGAATGGTCCCTGGAAAATGTAGGCAACTGTTCCCGTGAAGCAACCAGATGGGTTGTCTCATTCTTATCAGAGAGAAAATCTAAAATCCACTGGGGTGAGGCTTTCTCGAACGAGATATCCCCCAGGGCGCAAGTCTATCACCGCTGTTATTAAATCTTTATTTGAGGTGTCTCTGCATAGTGCTCGATAAGATCAGTGCTTTTTTTACAAACTATGCAGATGACATCCAGCTGGTGATAGCACTCAGTGGGTGTTTCGTCAAAGAATGTGCCAAAGGAACATCTCTTTATAACATCATTGAAGCCTGGATGGAGAAAAGATGGATGTGCCTTAGCGGGAAAAAAATGGATCTGATGATTTTTGGTTCTCTGCAAGCCTGTGTAAAGCTCAGTGAAGAGTATAAGACCATTAACATCAAAGGCTCCCCAATTACCGTGGCCGAGAAGGTGAAGAAGCTGGGTTTATACCTGGAAGCCTCAATTGGTGCCGAGGCTCAGGCCACTTACCTCTAAAAAAAATTGCATATATTACCTTCGACTGCTCAAGTCTATTAGGCCATTCTTAAGTGAGGATAACCGTGCTACCATAGCCAGAGCCACAATTCTATCTGGGCTCGACTATGGCAATGCACTTATGATTGGTGCAAGCAAGGGCTGCATAGCCAGGTGCCAAATCTTGCAAAACAGCGCAGTGAGAATCATAAAGAAAAAAGCCAGAAGAGATCACATAACTGAAGACAGGAAAGATCTGCATTGGCTGACAGTGGAAGACAGAATTAGTTGAAAACCTTAATGTTGACACACAGATGTGTATCTGGAAAGGCACCGGCGTATCTGAAGGAAAAGATCTTATCTTATGTACTGCAAAGGTATCTGAGATCAGAGGTCCTGTGTCTGGTTAACTGCCCCAAATTTAAAAAGTCCAATGGACTGGAATGTGCTTTCCCGGTGAAAGCAGCCCAGAGGTGGAACAGTCTACCGGCACAGCTTAGGTTCGAGAAGAATTACTGTGCATTCAGAAAGGCATTGAAAACTTACCTATGTAGGTAAAACTCTCCATGAGAATCCATCCTTAGGTAGGAACTTGTACTGTTATATGTTTAAAGTCCGCATCTACATGTGTGCACCCCAATGCCTGCAGGCTTGTGGCGCAATATACATTTATAAATAAAAAATCAAATAAATAAAATGGTACATTTCTTTGTGGAAGACTATGTTACATGTTCTTCAAATATTTCAATAAGCAATTCAAGTCTGGTGAAAACTTGAGCTATCGGATCTACCTGGAACTGCACAGTTTCGTTGATGTACTCCTAGGACTGATAATAAACAGTACCCCAAAATTGAATCAGATGGAATGTATGCTTTTGACACTTGTATCTGTGCCAATCCCTGATCAATGCATGTGAGAAACCTTCTTGAAGTGTGTTCTTGCATTTAGTTCTCAAAGGTTGGCACACAAGCACTATTGATCATTGAATTTTAACATTCCTAGTAAGGGATTTTATAGGTTCTGTGAACATGGTGTATGATACACTCCCGATTCAAAATGCATTGCAATTTCAAAAAAGACTCTTGCATTCCCAAGGTTAATTAGGTCTCTCTAAAAAAGACTGAACGTAGATGGGAATTTGATGGCATTTATATTTGTTAAAAACTTGAGCACGTTTCTGCACTCAGCTGATGCAATTCATCAGTTTTATGTTGCCCTCTGCTGTTGAAATGGCAAACTGCACCTCTGTGTGCAATTCCACTTCAACAACAGCAGCTATCATTTTAACAAACAGAATGAGCACGGTTCTACCCAGTCACCTTCAACTTCCACTATTGCAAACATTCAAAATAATTTCAAGTGACTTCTTTCCAATCTCACTTCTGTTCACACAGGGCACGGCGGTTCAAGTGTGAAATGGTTCATTGCCGGATCAATGTTTCAGTCTCTAAAGAGCAAAATGCTGTAGGACAAATGCCTTCTCACAAGCTAAAACTGAAAGAAGATGCTGTAATTACGCACTGGAATTATGCTACTACGCAATGTTATGTCATCACAGGGACACTGGAATGGACACTCTACAATGGAACAAGGTTGACAATTATGCATCTACTAAAATACAGCATAGAGGCCTGTGTAATCGATGAACTAAACTTAGATACTGTTCTTATACTGCGCATACCTCTAATTCCATCCATACAAATATGCCTTTCAAATTCAAAAGAAGACAGTTTCCTATACAGTTAGCTTTTTAAAATTACTATTAATAAGTCACCGGGACCTGTGCCCCCGTTCCTTGACGTGATCAGTGGTAATTCTGATATTTAAGAAAGGGGGCAGAATTTACCCTATGAAATGCCAACCCATATTGACCTTTAAGATATGCTAGAATGGCGTATGTCACGCCAAGAATGGTGAGGTGTTGTACTTAGGTTGGAGGGCCAATGCTTGTGCAAGTCTCTAGAGAAGAGTGACAAATCCATCTGAAGAAAGAAGATGTCTTGGGGTTTTCCCCACTTGCCAAAAAACATTACTTTGAATTACGTCATTATTTTTATTTTTTACTTTGAAAATAGTTATCCCACCATGTAGTTTACAGGTCAGCTCTTAATTTGTTATTATCAAAGGGCATGCACATTCCAAAGCAAATACTCTCTCGTGTGTGCAGTTGAAATTTGTTCAGGAACCCCACCAATTTCATCTGTAAAATTTCTTGAGAATTGCTAAAATGGTTGATCAAGTTAGTAGTGGCATATTTTTTGCTGCTCCCCTTCCTAATCTTGTACAATTAATATAGTTATCTGCTGAATGCAGAAGGGTGTTCTTTTACTTCAATCATAGGTGTGAAAATTGCCCAGGTGCATTCTTGCTCCATGCATATGTTAATTAGGCATATATAAACCGAGTAGGAGGGGCATTACCAGGAGGGGAGGGGCATTACCAGGAGGGTAATGCCCCCTGGGCAATACTTGGAAGCCTGAGCAAAGAATGAGCTTTATCGAAGCCCTGGTGGCATTACCCTACCAGTAATTCCCCCCTATGAGGTTTATATTGCTATTAGTACCCCAGCACATCGTACCGGGATACTAAG
The DNA here is from genome assembly GCF_040938575.1 of Ambystoma mexicanum. Taxonomy (NCBI): domain Eukaryota; kingdom Metazoa; phylum Chordata; class Amphibia; order Caudata; family Ambystomatidae; genus Ambystoma; species Ambystoma mexicanum. Next base: position 918,831,329 of record NC_090921.1, read on the forward strand.
AGCAACGTTTGTCAAGTGGAGAAACCGAGCTGCAACCATTTCTTGACTTGAGAAAAAAAAGCAACAACAATTTGTCTGCCAGGGTTCCGGAAGAAGGAACTAAACTTCTCACTTCCTATGCCTGTCATTAAAATGAATGTTAAAAAAAAGTAAACAAACAAAATGCCCACCATGGAAAGGGCGAAGGGACTACACGTAGTCCCTTCTCCCTTTCCAAAGAGGCCATTCATGGAAAGCACTCCGAAATTTGGCAGTGTTCAGAGAATTCTCGGGCAGGTAAGGCCCAAGAGAGGGCCAATGAGCTTGTTTTTTACAAGCTCATTGACCCTCACTGTGTACTAATGAAAATGATTGGCGAGTACTTGTAATGGTTTGGCTGTTCTTAATCTGTACGGGTAGGGTGAATTGCTTAGGGTAAGAAGGAATAGTTTTTTCATTATGTAGATGTATATCTGCAGCATAGGGTAAAGCTACTTTAAAAGCTTGGTCACAATCTGAGAAATCCATTAAAACTATGGCAATTTAGGACAACAGCTCACAATTGAGAAGATCATTAGTAATGTACCTTCATTGAAGCATATTGTTGTTTAAATACAGAGAATGCCATGTGCTATGGACAATCCACAAATTGTGATGTATATATTACTGTTAATGTAATGTAATAATTAACATTCAATACTCCGCCACATGAGTGTTAGGTTAATCTTGTCTCATGACACACATGTCTTTCAGAGAAAATGGGACTTTACCTTCCTGAGGGTGAAATCCATTTAATAGATGAAGGCTCTTTGCTGTGTCAAAGAACGTCCCACCATTATTGCATCTTGGTTTTCTATGATTCCAGAAAAGGCAGGCAGCTGCCCCTTTTTGGGTAATTACTCAAGTTTGGCAATTACATTTCTCAAATTGTGTCACTATTTTCTTTTTTTTACCCTGATCGGGTCAAAGTCTGTCTTTCACTTCACTTACACCAGTTTACATCTCCTTTTAGGGCTACAGTGGATAGTGTCAATCTTTTCACTGTTTGAATCTAGCTACAAATCTATGTCAACACCCATCCAATTAATTCATGCCAATTAGCACAAGTGTAAATATTAGGGTATAGGTTTGGCAGCACCTCCTTATTCTAGAAAGTCAACCTTCTACCCTACCTTCCTCATTTGTAGTAAAAATAGTTGTTGGTGGTTCCTTCAGAGAGAGCTCCTTCCATGATAAATCACACTGGCCCTCATTCCAAGTTTGGCAGTGCAGGAAAAAAGTGGAAGTTATTCTGTGGTGTTTCCTGCACCGCCAAACTACATGTTTGCCCATGGGGTCTGACGAATTTATGTCCAGCCAAGAGCTGGAGGTAAATCCGGCCCCCACCAGCAACAAACAGCCAGCATTACCAGTGCCGGTAATACTGGCAACCCTCCCACCCCTGGAGTCCTATTGGTCTCCATGCAATGGGGAATTACTGAACTTGCCATGACTTGTAATATGTCAGGAATTACGGTATATCAGGCACTGGGAACTGTAGGTTTGTTTGCTGGTATCCCACCAGAATTACCAGCGGTATAACGGCAAACTAATGAAGGTTCCCACTCATACACATGTCTCAGAAAAATGCAAAAATAAAGATAACACACCCTGTCAGGGAATGAGACCATTTGATGAGTTGCAAGGATGAAAAAGTTTATATAATAAAAAATGCTAGCAAAGAACTCTGCTGCCCGAGAGCGCTCTGCCAAAGGATACATGGGCAGCACATAAAAAAGGCACCAAACGTCATAAGGGACATCATGTATAGGTAACACATCATCATATTTGATTGGCTGGAGACATATACTACAGCCAGCTTTACATGGGATGCCTGGGCTGAATTGATTGCTGCTTCTCAGTCGATAATGGTGCACAGGCTCAGCTGGGCTCATCTTCGCGGTGACAGTCAGGGCAGAGTGGTGTCATAGTGCTAACTATCTAAGCTAAAACAACAGGAACCAACAAATCCAAAATAATAGTTGATACTTGATCATTACATGAATGGGGGTGAAAAAGAGGGAATAATATATGGGCATACCGACCTACAAATTCAGGGCTGCTTTGATAGTGCAGCTCCCGCTTTCAGGTGCCCACCCCAGGGGCTTGATCTACAATTGCCTTTCCTGGTGCCTCATGATATAAGCCGACATGTGTTGCTTTTAGGGTGAGGTGACTATACTGCTGCACAAGATTAAGTGTATGGTGAGTGTCCTGGAGCGGTCAGTGCAAGGGGGGCAGATGTGTATCAACATGAAAGAGAGTGAGGGTCAAGACAGGCGGGCCATGGCATGGCGGGGTGGGGTTGAGAGGGCAGAGGAAGTTTAGTGGAGATGGATGGGCACTTGTGCTGGGGCCTGCGTCTGCCTTGCGCTCTGCAGAGAGCACATTCTGTGGAAATGATACTAAACAATTCCAACAATAAATGGACTTCAGTGAGAACAAGGCTCGTACAGAGCTGGCAGGGGGTGGCAATGTCTTGGGCCCTCAGTGTGAGGTGCTGGAGATGGGAGACCTGAGTTTCACTAAGGGATGATTTTTCGGGCATAGTAAAAATAGGGCGTCTAGTTTAATACAAAATGGCGTCTGATCTCTAGGGTGATAGCTATGTTATTTGTCTAAGTTTCTATATGTTATGATACCGGGACGTGCTTTGGGGGTTGGTGTCTGTCCCCCTTGGCCTAAATGTGATATATTCACCGCAGGACAGGCGAGGCGGGAGGTATAGGACCATCTCCTTCCCAACACTAATAATGAAGGCAACTGTCTGCCTATGATAAACCCTGACAGACCCTCCCTATCTTTGCAAATGAGTGTCTAACTGTTCTTGCCCTGGAACCATTATTTAGCTCTGACAAAAAGATTTTCCAAGTAGCGTGTGCAGAATGGAGAACTGTGTCAGTGGCAAGTGATACAGAACATTTGAGATTGCAATTTTATTGGACTACCAATCAAATCAACCTGACCGTGCTTACTTCCTCAACATGCTTTTCTTCCTCTTCCTGCAGTCATAGCAATCCCTTAAGGCCAATGGATGGTTAACCTAGATGTGTGGGGAACTTTAAGGACTACACAAACTATCCTTTATCTTCCTCCTCACTAATTTGTGAAGAACCTTCCTCAGAATTTCTACATCATCGTGAAACTGACGTTATGGAGCAACCACAACACAATTTGTTGGTGATGATTGTGGGGGAATTTTATTTTAGCTTGCAGTGTGTACACTATTTGAGGTAGTTTAATGCTTTTGGGAAAACCCTGGGGGAACATTCTGGGAGGAGCTAGGGGTGTTGGTCCTTTGGTCCTAGTTGGTCATTGAGCACTTGAGCGAGAGAGAGAGAGAGTGTCTGACAGTGCCAATGTGAGAAAGTGAAAAGGGACCTGTCTGCAAGATGAGATTGGATGTTTTGCCTTTTAAAACCTCTTTAATGTGTTGGTATAGACTATAATCCATTGCAAATATTTTAAGGCCTGTTTTATGCCTTCCATTGCCATATTAAAATTGTACAATTGTTGTTTTCTGCTGTCTGTTTCCCATAACGTGTCTTATAGCCACCCCCCCATCCTAACATGGTCAAATAACACACAATATTTACACAAACCAAGTCGCTGCTTCCTCACACCTCATTTTCCATGTGTCCAGTGTCTGTCCTAATTCGGGAACATTCCTAACATTCTCAAGATAGTTCTCAATGTTTTGAGTATCCAATGAGTACATGTTTACATGTGAGGAGTTTAAAAATTAAAAAAAAATATGCCAAATAAATTGACATGCCTTCTTTCTCTAATGGTCTACGGCAGCCACTCAGATTGCTTCCCAACTCTAATGCACCTTTTCTATTGCTGAAATCCAGAATTGATAGATTTTGACAAATGGCCATCGCATAAATTACACAGTTACATTAGTCACTGTTGTTTATTGTTTATTTTGGATCAAAGATACAGAAAACATATGCAGAACACAGATCATGCAATAAATTAAAGAGTACCTAAGTCAGTCCCACTTCTGAAAGGCACTATTCTCAATGAGGCAAAGTCACCTGGGAGGAATCCAATGGAAGAATGGATGTGGGAACAGAAAACATCCGCTCACCGTGGTACACATGGTTCTAAGTGATCTGACCGTGGCTGAAACTACCGCGGCTGAAATGACAGCATACAAAAGGTGCGCATTACCAAAAGTTTGCATGCTAACATTAGTACAATAAATGCTAGTAAAAAGAACACTACTGTTTACAAAAAGACTTCCTGTTACGACCAAGTCAAAACAGAAATATGATTGGGTAACAAAATGCGCGAGAAACGTAATCCAGGAAGTAAAAACATCATCAAGGCAGTTACGGCCGTTAAACGGTCACTTATGGATACTGTGAGAGAAATGACAGAGAGTTACGCAAGCGGCACATATTTGCCCAACTAAACAATTCAGCAAGAAAACAATCGTATTCACGGTAAGATAAGAATAAGAACATTTATAGACAATAACGGACGATATGTAATGGTCGAAAAATAACTATTAGTAGTTATTACGAGGGCAATGGAAAAGCAATATATTTAATTCCAATTAAAGGGAATAGGCGACTACAACATGCAGGATTTTTATATACGATAGAAAGGAAAAGAGGCGAAAAAACATGGTGGAAGTGCACAGAGTACAAAAGTTATAATAGTAGAGGCAGAGTGTGTACAAAAGATGAATTAATAGAGTATGTAAGAGAACACAACCATGCTCTAAACCAAAGCAAAATAGAAGTGAAACAGAGACTAATGGATTTAAAAAGAAAGGCAAACACAGAAGTAGGAAGCAGTGGGGATATTGTACAACTGATATTAAGTGAAGTTCTACAACATTTAGGCCATGAGATGCCAAGTGCAAAACATTTGATACAACAGATCATGGGGGTAATTCATGGAATAAATGTGCACCGAAATTACTGGTGCAAGCTGGCGCAAGCGTGAAAATAACAGTGCATGCGTGCGAATCACACGCGTGTGATTCATGGAAGGCTCTGCATGTGTATTTCCTGGGATGTGTGCCAAATCCGCGCATGGCACACACCAGCGCACACGTCACTGCAACATCCCGAACGCCATGCACGACGTGCACAGCGAAAGCACACAACGTTATCACACATACCAAAAAGGGGGTTGTAACACGGGGTGGAACATGCGGAATGGGGAACAAGGCGTGAAAATAAGGGCGTAACTGGGGAAGTACTGCAGTGAAATACACGGAACGCCCACATGCACGCGAACTGCACGTATTCATGGAATCCAATAGGGGAAACACGCGCAAGCCAAAAGACACGCACAGGCCTAAACACGTCCACCACCCAAAGGCAGGCGGAAGTGTCCCCGCAAAACATAAAAGGGCGTACAAACAACAAAGCATGTTTATACAGCTACGATGAATGTCCCATACTGTGGCCCCTTAGGAGAAACGATGTGTCACGCAATGCTCAGGCATCACAAAAAAGCAAGAAAAAGAGATACACGGCCCCTGTAGCCCACGTGCATGTCAAAAAACACACGCAGTATGCTGTGGCAGCCAGGAACACAAAAAATGCGTCGGTGATCAACATGCAGGCTAGTATGCCTGAAAAAAAGGGGTATGCAACTAACAGGGACACCCGCAGTAGGAACAATAGCGTGTGCGACTCACCGTCTGCCTTGCGTGTAGAAGAAGAACATGTAGCCAACACCCACGCCAAAAGAAGAAGTATGCACTGTAGCTGCTGTGAAGTAATCGCGTGTGAACCCAAACATCTGGAAAACACACGCACCGCTTTCCACGAAAAGCACGTACAGAGTGATGGAAACCCACGTGTGACCTTCAACCCGTGCCGAGGGAAACACCCGCGTGCATGTCATGTCACATACGCGCTTGCATGCTAAGGGCTTTTCATCAGAATTAACGCAAACGTGCTGTTTTTCATGTGCCAAATAACTCTGTATCAAGCTGGCCATGCGACAACACACAGAAGACCACACTCCTGCCCAGAAGGCTGAATTACTGCCCCCCAAAACCTCGAGCAGCCTCCCACCAGCCATCTGCTGCTGCCTGCTTGCCTGCTGCCACCGTGCCCTGCCATTTGGTGCCTGCACATCTGCCATCTGCAGGGATGCAGGTGCTGTGACCACCTCTGTTGGAAGAGAAGACTCCTGACTGGTGTTCCATTACTCCACAGTCCAGCCCCAGGACCCAGTTGCCCGCCCACACCTGCCTCAGGGGTTGCCATGTCCGACACAACACCTTCGGGCACCAGTGGCAACCCCCCAGCAGAGAGGCAGAGGGCTACCAGCTTCAGTGAAAAGAAAGTTGGTATCCTGGTGGAGCAAGTTCTGGGGCATTATGATGCCCTCTTCACACCATTGCGTGCCGACAAGGAAGGATGGAAGAGGATCTGGAAGGACATAGTGGGTGCCATCAACGTGAAGGGGGTGGCACCCCGCGACATCAAACACATCCAAAAGATCTGGGAGGACTACAAGTCCAGTACCCTCAAGATGCAGTGGGGCGCCCGTCCAGCTTACCACCCAGCAGATGAGGGTCCTGGAGCGCATTCTCCCAGTGCTTCATCACCAGATCCTCAGGATGCAGGCCCGTCTGGAGTCGAGCGGGAAGTGGCCATGCATTCATGTTTAAAAAAGGGCATGTTGCAGTGTGCTGGTAATTAGCTACTTGGCTACATGTGTGACATGGGTCATGTTTGGATGTGCATGTGCAGGGACATGATAGTGCTGCATGTGAGTCCAGTCAGGCGTGACCCACATGGATGGTGTATGTGTTGCAATGCATCATGCGGAGCAGCATGTGGAACGCACACATGTATGCATCACTGTGCCTGTACTTTGATATGTTTAGGGTGTGAGAGATGTGTGCTGCTGTCATGGACATGCATGATCTACATGTCCATGTGTCTGAGTAGGGTGTGTGCCATGGATGCATGAAACATGTCTGTGACAATGTTTTGATTCACTGATACAGCCTAGTTATCCTTGTATCCACCATGTTTGGGTGTATACGGGGCCAGATGCATGACCCTCCGGTGATGTGTGTGCATTTGACGGGCATGTCCCGTGATGCATGTGAGTATCAGCCCACCATTGGATGAATCTACGGTTCCTTGGACATAGATGCCAATGTATGTTGCATGTGCCATAGCTGTTCCTGCATGTGTTTTGCCTGCACTGACCCATGTGTTGTGGAGGGACATGATGGAAGTGATTTTTGACAGTTCCAATCATGTGCTATTGCTTTGTGTCTAGGGGACTATAGTTCATTACCCTGATGCTTGTGTTCAATGTCTCCCTTTACACAGCGGCGAGTGAAGAAGAGGGCGGAGACGGCGCTGTGGAGGAAAGCGGCAGGTATGCCTCCACCTGCCGGCGACGCAAGGCCAAGTCACACTCCCTGGAAATTCCATCATCTGGGAGCGAGGGGACTGGTGCCGCATCTGCCTCTACGGCTGCAGCAGAAGGGGCAGATGAGCCCCCACAGGGGCTTGCAATGGTGGAAGTCGGTGCAGAGCCATCCAGGTTGCTGGTGTGTATATAGGAGGAGGAGGCCGCTACAGAGCCGTACATGGGGCCTGTTGGGTTGGTACCACTGGTGCAAGTTGTGCAGTGCAGGCGCAGGGGCAGGAGGCAGCACAGGTCGCCGCGGAGGTGCCGGTGCATGTCTCTGTCCCTGACACTGTGACTGCATCACCATGCACCAGCAGGGATGCCCCGTCCCAGGCCCGTCCGCAGGTAGTGGGGAGGTCCACGTCATCTGGCACTCCTCTACCTGCAGACGAGGGGACCTGTGACCGGATTGAGTCATTCATGATTGGTGTCGCGTTGCGCACACGTGACATTCTTGATGATGTGCGTGTTTCCTGGGGGGACCACGCAAGTCATCACGAAGAGCTGTGTGCCAACATGGCCCAGTTGGGAGGGACCATGGTCGGCCAGTATTGCAGCCCTCTCCTCCTCTGTGCACACTATACGCCAGTCGTTCTCTTTGCCGTCTTCTAGCCCAGATGCCACCAGGGCCCCCTGTGATCTGCCCCAACCAACGCAGCCAGCTTGGTGGAGATCCCATCCCTGCCACAGTCAGGAGTCGGAGGTCCAGTAGGGGTGGCCACCCCACCAACTGGACCCCAGCAGATGGAGGATGTTCCAGCATCATTGGGCAGGGCACGTGCACAACGGCGCCGGTCGATTCCATCAGCCCGGAGGCCATCGTGATGGCAGAGGCAGTTGTGTCAGAGGCAGCAGCAGGCTCAGCGTGGGATGCATCATGGGTCAGGGCCATAAACACCTCGGAGGCAGGCATCGGCTGAGGGGCAGGAGGACCCCAGACTGGGAGTGTCTTCCGTGTGGCAGCGGTTGGGCCAGCAGATAGATGCGGAGAGGCGGCAGGCAGAGATGGCACGGCTCACTATGGTCTGTGCAGAGAACTCCATGCGCAGGGCATTGAGGTGGGCTGAGTGCCTCGAGGCAACTCGCAGGGAGTTGGAGGAGGCCATGGCTGCATCCCTGCGAGACCTCATGGCCAGGGAAGAGGCCTGCCTCCGGGACATCGACGTGGAGTTCGATGATGCCCTGGCACGGAACATCAACAAGTGAGCCGTTGGACTTGCCCACCGCCTTTGTACCTAGTTCTTTAGTGTTAGGTTTCCTTTGTTTTTTCTTTTCTTTTGGAGTTGATGGACTTGGCTCTACTTCATGTATATAGCTTTTTATTCATAGGACTTTTTTGTAGGTTTCATTTGTTTTTGGGATCATGGACCCTATGGAGTTGGATTGTAAAAATACTTTCTTTTACAAATTTTGCATGGATCAATGGTTTTATTTTTTTGGGATTATTTATTTCTTATTGACATTGGCGATGGACCACTTTTTTTTTAAATGACATTGCTTTTTGTTTTTCATTGGATTTCCTTTATTTTTGGTTATATCTATCATTGTTTATTGATTTTGAAGTTTGATTTTCTTTATGTAATTTCATTACATTCATTCTAACTTCATGATTGGTGTTGTGTACTATCATTGGTTTTGTGCATGTCTCAATGAACATTGCCTCAGTCATGTGTTGCCACTGTGAGGCTCTGTTGTGCATTTATGCATGGGCATGGTGGTTCTTTTAAGACTGTCATGGCATGGGTAATTTGGGAGTGGGTGCTGTGGATAGTTGCATGCTTGTACTGGGGGCAAGGAGGATTTGGGTTGGCATTAGGGCCATGGGTCTATTTTGATCGGACATGTTGTTTGGTGGGCCATGTGCCGGGGCCTGCTGGCAGGTGCCTGTCAATGGGGGTGGGTGGGGGACATGTGTCAGTGCTCCCAAGTGCATGGTGACATGTGGGCTGCCTTTGGGGCATGGTGTGGGGAGATGGGCTGCCTGTGGAGATAGTCTGTGGTGATGGGCTGCCTGCGGGGCATGGGGAGAGGCGGCACACCCAGGAGGGCACACACTGACAAATTGCGTGTGAAAGTCCACGCACACCCCCGGAATACATGTACCCCGCTGTGTCAGGTAAAATGCATGGAAAAAGTTCCCCCTGTGTTGTGGCCTGCCTGCGGGCCTTGCCCAGGGGTGATGAGCTGTCTGCAGGGCATGCCCAGGGGTGATGGGCTGCCTGCGGGCCATGGGGAGGGTGGATGGGCTACCTATGTGTCTTCCGGGGGTGCGCGTGGACTTTCACACACGTTTTTCGCTGGCCTGCGTGTATTCCGGGGGTGCGTGTGGACTTTCACACGTGTTTTCGCTGGTTTACGTATATTCCGGGGCTGCGCGTGGACTTTCACATGCGTTTTTGCTGGCCTACGTGTATTCGGGAGGTGCGTGTGGACTTTCACACACGTTTTCACTAGCGCAGACAGGGTATGTGTATTCCGGGGTTGCGCGTGGACTTTCACACGCGTTTTTGCTGGCCTACGTGTATTCCGGAGGTATGTGTGGTTTTCACACGTGTTTTCGCTAGAGCGAGCTAGGTACATGTATTCCGAGAGGTGCGCGTGGAGTTTTGCACGCATTTTCGGTGGCACAAGCGGGGTACGCGTATTCCGAGGGGTGAGCAGGGAGTTTTACACGCGATTTCGCTGGTGCGAGCAGGGTACGTGTATTCCGATGGGGGGCACGGGGAGTTTTACACACGATTTTACTGGCGCAAGCGGGGTACGCGTATTCCAGGGTGCGCGTGGAGTTTTAAACGCGATTTTGCTGGCACGCGCGGGGTACGCATATTCCAATGGGTGCTCGGGGAGTTTTACATGCGTTTTCGCTGGCCTACGTCTATTCCGGGGGTGAGTGTGGACTTTCACATGCATTTTTGCTGGGCTACGTATATTCCGGGGGTGCGTGTGGACTTTCACGCGCATTTTTGCTGGCCTACATGTATTCCGGGTGTGCGCGTGGACTTTCACACGTGTTTTTGCTGGCCTATGTGTATTCAGGGGGTGCGTGTGAACTTTCACACATGTTTTCAATAGCGCGGACAGGGTATGTGTATTCCAGGGGTGCGCGTGGACTTTCACATGCGTTTTTGCTGGCCTACATGTATTCCGGAGGTGTGTGTGGACTTTCACACGTGTTTTAGCTGGGGTGAGCTAGGTACATGTATTCCGAGAGGTGCGCGTGGAGTTTTGCACGCATTTTCGCTGGCACAAGCGGGGTACGCGTATTCCGAGGGGTGAGCAGGGAGTTTTACACGCAATTTTGCTGGTGCAAGCAGGGTACGTGTATTCTGAGGGGTGCGCAGGGAGTTTTACACATGTTTTCGCTGGCATGAGCAGGGTACGTGTATTCCGATGGAGGGCAAGGGGAGTTTTACACATGATTTTGCTGGTGCAAGCGGGGTACGCGTATTCCAGGGTGCGCGTGGAGTTTTAAACGCGATTTTGCTGGCATGCCTGGTACGCATATTCCAATGGGTGCTCAGGGAGTTTTACATGCGTTTTCGCTGGCCTACGTGTATTCCGGGGGTGAGTGTGGACTTTCACATGCATTTTCGCTGGGCTACGTGTATTTTCCGGGGGTGTATGTGGACTTTCACACGCATTTTTGCTGGCCTACATGTATTCCGGGGGTGCGCATGGACTTTCACATGTGTTTTTGCTGGCCCATGTGTATTCGGGGGGTGCGTGTGGACTTTCACACACGTTTTCACTAGCACGGGCAGGGTATGTGTATTCCGGGGGTACGCGTGGACTTTCACATGCGTTTTTGCTGGCCTACATGTATTCCGGGGGTGTGTGTGGACTTTCACACGTGTTTTCGCTAGAACGAGCTAGGTACATGTATTCCGAGAGGTGCGCGTGGAGTTTTGCATGCATTTTCGGTGGCACAAGCGGGGTACGCGTATTCCGAGGGGTGAGCAGGGAGTTTTACACGCGATTTCGCTGGTGCGAGCAGGGTACGTGTATTCCGATGGGGGGCACGGGGAGTTTTACACACGATTTTACTGGCGCAAGCGGGGTACGCGTATTCCAGGGTGCGCGTGGAGTTTTAAACGCGATTTTGCTGGCACGCGCGGGGTACGCATATTCCAATGGGTGCTCGGGGAGTTTTACATGCGTTTTCGCTGGCCTACGTCTATTCCGGGGGTGAGTGTGGACTTTCACATGCATTTTTGCTGGGCTACGTGTATTCCGGGGGTGCGTGTGGACTTTCACGCGCATTTTTGCTGGCCTACATGTATTCCGGGTGTGCGCGTGGACTTTCACACGTGTTTTTGCTGGCCTATGTGTATTCAGGGGGTGCGTGTGAACTTTCACACATGTTTTCACTAGCGCGGACAGGGTATGTGTATTCCAGGGGTGCGCGTGGACTTTCACATGCGTTTTTGCTGGCCTACATGTATTCCGGAGGTGTGTGTGGACTTTCACACGTGTTTTAGCTGGGGTGAGCTAGGTACATGTATTCCGAGAGGTGCGCGTGGAGTTTTGCACGCATTTTCGCTGGCACAAGCGGGGTACGCGTATTCCGAGGGGTGAGCAGGGAGTTTTACACGCAATTTTGCTGGTGCAAGCAGGGTACGTGTATTCTGAGGGGTGCGCAGGGAGTTTTACACATGTTTTCGCTGGCATGAGCAGGATACGTGTATTCCGATGGAGGGCACGGGGAGTTTTACACATGATTTTGCTGGTGCAAGCGGGGTACGCGTATTCCAGGGTGCGCGTGGAGTTTTAAACGCGATTTTGCTGGCATGCCTGGTACGCATATTCCAATGGGTGCTCAGGGAGTTTTACATGCGTTTTCGCTGGCCTACGTGTATTCCGGGGGTGAGTGTGGACTTTCACATGCATTTTCGCTGGGCTACGTGTATTTTCCGGGGGTGTATGTGGACTTTCACACGCATTTTTGCTGGCCTACATGTATTCCGGGGGTGCGCATGGACTTTCACATGTGTTTTTGCTGGCCCATGTGTATTCGGGGGGTGCGTGTGGACTTTCACACACGTTTTCACTAGCATGGACAGGGTATGTGTATTCCGGGGGTACGCGTGGACTTTCACATGCGTTTTTGCTGGCCTACATGTATTCCGGGGGTGTGTGTGGACTTTCACACGTGTTTTCGCTAGAGCGAGCTAGGTACATGTATTCTGAGAGGTGCGCATGGAGTTTTGCACGCATTTTCGCTGGCACAAGCGGGGTACGTGTATTCCGAGGGGTGAGCAGGGAGTTTTACACGCGATTTTTCTGGTACGAGCAGGGTACGTGTATTCTGAGGGGTGCGCAGGGAGTTTTACACACGTTTTCACTAGCATGAGCAGGGTACGTGTATTCCGATGGGGGGCACAGGGAGTTTTACACATGATTTTGCTGGCACAAGCTGAGTACGCGTATTCCAGGGTGCGCGTGGAGTTTTACACGCAATTTTGCTTTCACGCGCGGGGTATGCATATTCCAATTGGTGCTCGGGGAGTTTTACATGCGTTTTCGCTGGCCTATGTGTATTCCGGGGGTGAGTGTGGACTTTCACATGCATTTTCGCTGGGCTATGTGCATTCCGGGGGTGCGTGTGGACTTTCACATGCATTTTTGCTGGCCTACATGTATTCCGGGGGTGCGCGTGGACTTTCACACGTGTTTTTGCTGGCCTATGTGTATTCGGGGGGTGCGTGTGGACTTTCACACACGTTTTCATCAGCGCGGGCAAGGTATGTGTATTCCGGGGATGCGCGTGGACTTTCACACGCGTTTTCGCTGGCCTAAGTGTGTTCCGGGTGTGTGTGTGGACTTTCACACGCATTTTCGCTAGCGCAAGCTGGGTACGTGTATTCCGATTGGTGCGCGTGGAGTTTTACACACGTTTTTGCTGGTGCAAGCGGGGTATGCGTATTCTGAGGGGTGCGCAGGGAGTTTAACACACGATTTTGCTAGCGCGAGTGGTGTACGCGTATTCCGATGTGTGCGCGGGGAGTTTTACACACAATTTCGCTGGTACAAGTAGGGTACGTGTATTCTGAGGGGTGCCCAGGTAGTTTTACACATGTTTTCGCTGGCGCGAGCAGGGTACATCTCTTCCGAGGTGTGTGCGGGGAGTTTTACACATGATTTCGCTGGTGTGAGTGGGGTACGCATATTCTGAGGGGTGCACAAGGAGTTTTCCACACGTTTACGTGGTTGGGAGGCTGTATGCTGGTCCACTGACTTTTGCGCCACACTTTATGCAATGTTTTTGGTGCATGGGGCAGGGTTGGGGGCGTAACTTGCACTGTTGCAGGGTCACTGCGCCACTCTGCGTCACGGCTGGTCATGGATGTTAGTATCCATGAATACGCTGTGCACTAAAATGAGTTTTGGCGCACGCGCACTCTGTGCGCCAGCTGTGTGTGCCACTTGTGCGCTAAATTCTATGAATTACCCCCATATATCAGTGGTCAGTGAAAGAAAATAAACATCCGTTACCTAAAAATATAAAAGATATGATTATCCCGGAAAATGTAGGTGTAACACATGAAGGCCAGCAATTCTGGATGTACGAAAACGGCAATGGCACACAAAATATGTGATATTCACAACGGAAAACAACATTGAACGTCTTAAAATGAGCAACACATGGATTATGGACGGCACGTTTAAGAGCTGCGCTAAACCATTTTCACAGCTATACAGTATTCACAGTAACATATGCGATGACTATTTCCCACTGGTTTACATACTAAAGAGTAATAAAAGTGAAAAAATGTATAAAGAAGTATTTGAATACATAAGAAATAAAATGAGCACCACGGAATCATACCCACAGAGCTCAGCATTTTTGTAGTAAGAACTAAGCTTGTCCTGTCCCTATCGCCTGCGCATTGTATCTGTAATGTATTTTATCTAAAAACTACTCAAAGAGCAAGTAAACAACACAACCCATGGTTACTTATTATATTGTTCATGTTTCTTCAAACGTTCAAACACAACTACTGTAGTTTACGGCCAACGTGCATACCTAGCAATAATTAAGAAGAATCACGAGGGGTGTGGAGGTTCATATAAGGTGTAAAGCAAGGTCAGTTGCTTAAATTAAAAACAAAGGACAACATATGCTCAATGTGACTCATTAAAGAAGTCGTGGAAGCTTTTCAATCCAGCAGTTGTTGGTAACCACCTCTTTAAGAAAATGGGCTGCCATAATAGAGTGAGGATGCCGTTTTCATAGTGGAAGCAATTCCTCCAGACAGGTGTTGGTCAATGTCCTTTGGATCTGCAGGCCACCTGGTGGAGTACATGAATGCAGGCTGTCAACTACAGCCTCCAAAGGGCATTGTTTCATGCCTCCAAACTCCAGAGTCAGCTTCAGTGATGCCACGGGTCAAGAGAAAGGTCACCGTGCCATGCCTCCTAACCCCAGAGGAATCTTCAGTGATGCTCTAGGCCAGGGAGAGGTGGGATCAGACCAGCTAAGAGTCGGTGAGGAGTGTCAAAGCCAGTGCCAGCCACTTTGAAGTTAGACAGTATAAAATATTCACAAAATAGAAGTGGCACGACGGTGCCTGGCAGAGCTTCTTTTTGCACCTATCACATCTCCTCACATGTAAAAATGCCAGAGACAATGACATTTGAACACCCTCTGTAGAGATGTCAATAATTAAAGAAATATTGTTCAAAATAATGTTCTGAGCTCTTTCTCGCTCCTGGCTTAATTTTTAGCTGCCCTACCCCAAGTTCAAGAAATGTCTAGCAGATTCTTGGGATTTCAAGCAGTTCCACAAAAACCTTGATGTTCTCTTCCCCAATTTCAAGACAGTTTGAGAACACTTTGGAGTTCCCTTCTCCAACTTCAAACAGGCACATTTTACTTGTTCTCAATCTCTCAGATTTCAAGATTAGTTTCAGATCAACTTCATACTGCTTTGGTTGTCTTACCTCTTCATCAGGTTGCTTTCCCTTTGTTTGCTTCAGCAACCTCCTTGGCTTTTCACAGTTGGGGCTCCCTGGTGTAGGCGCAGCTGTCGGACTGCATGGTCCACCCATTACCGGTCTTGCAACCAGGAGCCCTACACTTTCCTGCCCTCATAGGTTCTTCTGTCAGTGTATCTTTATAAGGATTCCCACTTAATAACCTTCATATTTTGTCACAGTTGGGACGCCCTAGTCTAGGCACTGTTGTCGGACCACATGGCCCAACCACTACAGTTTGCGCAACCAGCAACTCTAGGGTCTCCTTGTTAGCCTCTTGACTTTGACCGAAAGTGTCACAAATCCTTTACCAGTCTTTGGCCTTGTCACACTGTATTCTTGAGTATATTTGACTTTATTGCAATTTGGTTTCTTTACCACTTAGTTCTTGTGTTCACTTTCAATTTTCCATCCCTGCTTTGTTTTGTGATTCATACAGTGTTATATTTGTCTTTCAAATGGGCAGTATCTGTAGTGTATGCACATTTGTCACAGGATCATAGCTCTGCCCAAAAGCTTTCATTTAGTTTGATATTCAATGTGCACAATCTTTCACCCCACCGTTTGCAATAAAAATGACTTTTAATATATTCTCCAGTTCGGTTTCTAATGTGCATACATTTCATTCATTCAGCTTCCATTTTGTGTTTCCCATACAGCCCCAGGAGTACCCTTGCTCGAGTGGCTTCCCTCTGCACTCATCGGTCCTCGGTGACTCCACCAGGCAGCTGTGAAGCTTGCTTCCGCTTTTGCCTGCAAGCCATATTTCCTTTGCGACACCCAATCGCACTTTGGATTCACTCTGCACATGACCGGTAGCTCAGCTTCCCTTCTGTGGACGCTGTCATTCTCTTCCTTCATTCACGAGCCCCGCTTGCCCTTTGGATTCGCTCTGCTCACAGCTGGCTGCTCCGCTTTTCATCTACAGATGCTGACAGTCACTCGCCCTCCACTCACTGTGCGCGCCCCTGCAGAGGCGCACTTCAGACCATTGTGACCGAACCATTCATGGTACTCTCGCAGCCTGCCAACTCCTGGGCTTGACAGTCCAATGGAGTCTCCTCCTGCGGGTGTCCTGTTGCTCCTGGTGGTTCCACCTTGACGTCCTCCTTGCAAAGAGGCTTCCCTGCTGGTTTGGTCTCTCATACTGCTTGTCTGGTCCCTTCTTATACACCTGCAATAACTTGAGTGGTTGCAGGTGTGCATTCCAACCCTTAGAACACTCTTCAGGCTTCTTCATCATCTCCGCACTAGAGAGGTGAAATGTGTTACTAGTGTTCACTACTCTTAGTTGCCTCTTCCTCATCCCAATACTAGAGTGGTTTGAATGATGGACAATGTGGGGAGATGTGCTGCAATAGCCTATAAAGGATAATGAAGGGTTAGATTGGTCTTCATAGGGAAATGGGGAATACCATGTCTCACGTATTGGCTCCCCACTCCCAATACCGCTGGACCCTCCACCCAGTTGATCCTCCCTCGCCTCTCCACCCCCATGTTCAGGATCCAAAGGCAATGGCCTTTCCCTTGCCACCTGAGAAAAGGATCCACGGGGAGTAGGATAAAGGAAAACCTCAAGTTTCTCACACCTCCCACAGACATCAAACATCAGAAAACTACCTCTCAATAAACATCTTACATACCCAGCACCACAGGACTAAAAAGCTTACTTTCATAAACTAATGCATCTTCTTCTCCACTCAGAAATCTTTTAAATATATCCCTCACAAAGAGCACATGTTACTGTCAGCCTGCACACATCAACAGAATAGCAAACTACACTCATCTATCTTGAACCAACCCTATCTCTGTCAGATCTGCCAGCACACCTGGAGACAATGAAATACATTCCAATAGTGTATCATAACATAGTTTAGGATTACATTGTATGACATTTGTTTCATTAAGATTTCATTAAGATCAATGTTATGGCCATTGGCAGTATAAATACCAATAGTGTATCATACCATAATATATCTTAACGTTATGGGGTTACAAATGCAAAGAGTTGTGGGACATTTTACAATGTGACATGCCCTCAATAACCTTCCCATAAATGACTATAGTACTTTCCTTAATGGGTTGAAGGTCCATGTAAGGGACCTGGCACCCATTACTTCCGTATATGGGTTCTAGTAAACATTTGAACTTGGTGACAGCTTAAACTCCAGAGTTAAAGAAAGCAAATAAAATTAATTTTCCCTGGATAAACACATGTGCATTGCATTGTACATATCCCCTTGGACTTCTATCCCACATAGAATCTGCGTGATAAAGGACTATTCTGTATCAATCTTGCTTTGCTCAGTTCCAACTGGGTAATGTCTCAATGGGTGCTAGTAGACACGTGGGTGCTGTACAGCATATGATATTACTATAAAAAGCAGTGTCATGTAATACATTAATATCAGTATAACAATGATTAATAAAATAAAAATGAACATGCCTTAAAGATGGGAAACAAGGAAAATAGAAGCAAAATAATTAAAGTTCCTTCTGAAGTTCAAGTAAAGTAGGATGATGGTAAATAAAAGATGCCAAAGTTTTCCAAACATGTAGAACTGCCTCCAAAAAAGCCTGTGCTGACAGAAGTACATGTCTAAACGGCTATACGCAAAACATTGGAAATCCTAGTGGGCCTTGAGCCACATGAGATGTTCAATTCTGCAGCTAAATAAGTGTTTGTCCAATAAGACGTTTTTGTATCTGATGCAACAGAGCGTAAATAGTGAATAGACAATGGACAAATGCTTGGACAGGTGTTCAAAAAGACTTATGGAGGAATAAAAGGGATAATCTTTCGAAGAAATTAAAACTGAATACAAAAAAAATAGGATTGGAAAAGATAAAAAATATGGAAATATAAATTCAGGGGTAAGAATAGAAAAAACACAGAAATTTTACTGAGGACTCCAGGGATTTATAACTGGAGTGCAACTTGTATATATAACCATGGGAAGAAAACAGAGCAAACCAAAAGCCCCATTATTTTAGATATATTTCATTTTAGAGAAAGAAAGGACATCGCGACAACGCTGAAGTTGAAGGACATCCAACAAGGACAACACGTATTGATAATCCTGTGAGTCATCAGCATATTTCTTTAACTTGATGCCGATCCCGGACAGCATGTAGATGTTAAACAAGCTAGGATATATGTTTAAACCCTGTGAAACTCCAAATCACCATGCAGATCCTACCTAAATAAACTGTGTACAATTACACAAAAAAGGGGAAGAAACAAGCCAGAACAATGCAAATGAATCCCATGCAGGAAGATCTGATCGTAACCTTGTCCTAACCATTGGCCATATCAAACATGCTGACAGATCTATAAGTACCAGGGGCAGACACTCTTCCCTGGTATCCAGAACATGCATGACATTGGGTCTCATTACAAGGCCGTCCCACTGACCTCATAACATCTTTCCGCTGTCGGAGATCCCGGTGCCACTGGGATATTACAAGTCCCGCCGGCCCGCGATATCAGGCAGCGAAAGTGTACGTCCCCATTCCCGTGGAGTCCCAGTGGACTCTATGGGAATGGCGAGAGGGAAGCACCAGCACCATTGCTAATGGTGCCAGTGCTTCCATGAAAACCATGCCTGCAGAGACGGATACTCCCCTCAGTCAGATCTGCCAGGACACCAGCCCCTGCAGGCATTCTTGTAGTCAAGCGGTCCGGAAAGTTTGCCGGTACGTTGCTACTGACACCCTTATTTCCGGACCGCCATGCTTATAATAATGCCCATTGTCACCTACCTGAAAGGTAGATGTCCTAACAGTGCACCAAGAGAGTAAACTAGATTGAAAGTCCCACGAAAGAGAATAATTGAGATAGCTGAACTGATGACATTTTCCACAAAAACATTCCCCAAAAGGGCAAAGATGTGAACAATGATAGTTGGCATAACTGAAAGGGTCAAAGCCAGGCTTTTCTAATAGTGGGAACTCTTTACACATTTTAGTGAGTCTGTAAAAATACTCTAACTAAAATAATCAGCTACAATAGAAAACAAGAAGAATAAACCAAGTAAGCTATGGAGATGAGAAGGTGATGTGACAAATTCTGTGTACATGGGCAAGTAGGGGTAAAATGGCCCACACAGCCCTCACAGTTTTACAAAGTAAAACACAACACAATCATAAAGTAACACAGGTATAATCAAGAGATATACCTCCTTTGCCTTTTGTGGTAATGCAGGCCGAGGGAAGTATATCCTCTCAAGAAGGGTGTGAAGGGGAACCAGTAGACCCAAACAACACTCACAGTCCAAATAAAGAGAATATCCAATACAGGTTCTAGACACATAATAACATTTTAATAAAACAAACCATCTGCACGTAGAAGGAAAGAGATGACTATACAAAACCCACCCCAAAGGAAAGAACAGAGAAGGTGCAACAGACTGGAGAAAATATCAATCTGAACGTAGTTCTATGGGGCTATGTAAGGTACTACCATTAAAACGGATTTCTTGTAGAAAACAAAAAGGACCTTGGGGGCAGTTCAGTGTCACAGTACCTGGATTCAGTTCTTGGTGGGCTGATGCATCAGACGCAGGTTCAAATGCTGATGTGAGCTGATCAGGCTCAGTTGGGCACGTAGGATCGTGGAGGCCCTGGCAGCAAGCGAATGTCGAGTACGATCGGATGTGGGTGCTCTGTGTGGTCGAACGCAGGCGGTTCAATGATGCAGGTCAAGCCCGCTTAAGAACGCTTCACAGTTGGGCAGGCCGAGTTGGGCTTTGGCCACTAGTGGAGGTCAGAGAGTGACTCTGAAGTGGTTCGAGCTGATGAGCGATCATCATGGAAGTGGTAATCGAAGGTGCGTCAAGGTGCAAGTAATGACTCAGCGGTTCATGGACTAGCTGGTCCAAGCTGTGGTTTTAATCAACAGTTACAGTCAGTGAGTGGCTCTCCAGGGATTCAGTTTGGTTTCCAGCGTTGAGCAGAAGCTTCAGGCTTAGCAGGTGACATGCTTCACTAGGACACAATGCAGTGTCGAGCTAGTTTAGATGCAGTTCAATAATTTGGCTGGTTTGAGGACCACAGAAACCAGCATCAGTGTCTTCCCTAATGTTCAGGATGCAGGTAACATAGAGCAACTGGTTCAGGGCAAGAGAACAGGGAGCTTCAGCTAATCTGGCCCTCTGGTTGCTGTGAGGCCTTCACAAAGTACTCAAAGACATCATACTCCAGTTCAGTGTCTGCTATTCTGGCACAAAAGATCTGTTGCAGAGTGGTTGGTCCTGGTCCACAGCACTGGTCACTCCCGATGTTTCCTGTGAGTGGTTAGAGGACAGATCTTTCTTCTGTCTTGGATGGCTCCTTCTTCATCTCACCTTCGGAAGGATGTAGACAGTGCAACTATCCAAAGGAAGTCTTGGTGAAAATGTTCAGAACATCTCTTTGGCTTTAAAGATTCCTTGAGGAGCAGATTGAATTCTGATGTGAAAACCCTTTTTCGTAGGGCAGAAGCCCCCATGTGATTGGTGTAAAGTTAGCCTGCTTTAGGGGACCACACCTGGATCCTGGCTGGAGTGGACCTCGCCCTGTTGATCTCACACCCAAAGTGCTTTGCTCCAGAGGAAATGGAGGAGACAAGAACGGGAAAGAGAAACAGTGATACACAAGATGGTGGAAGGCTTCTTCCCATTTCCAGATCACTCCAGTCAATTATATTCCCTCCCCCTTCCCTCCTACTGAGAACAAAGACCTTTGTATATGCAGCACCCTGGTGTGAGGCTACTCCTCCTGAATGGGTGTGCTCCTTTGATACCTGGGCTCAGGGCAGCTGCCTGCTGTGTGGCTGTCTCTTGGAAAAAGGGTTACCAGCCCTCCCAAAGAGACTTAAATAGAGGCTGGGTCCTCTGGGTTTCTGTCCTGTGGCAGTACTGGCCAGACTGACCCAGATAAACACATTGGTGGTGATCACGTTATTTATGGTAAGCCACTGATAATACAGGTGGCTTACCAGCAACCTCATCTTACCGTTTCTGCCACCTGATATCCCTGTATTATGGGGATATTATGGGCAGAGGAGTAACAGTAGGTTCCCAATATCATGGAGTACCACAGGTCTCCATGGGATGGGAACCACTGAAACAGAGGCACCATTGCTAACAGTGCCAGTGCTTCAGTGAATTATCTGCCGATAGGGGCCTGAACCACTGGCAGGTCAGGCCTGCCGGTAGTTTACTGCCCCTACCAGCAGACTTGGAATATGCCAGTCTGGTAAAGGTAGTGGTACACGTTGTTACAGCACCTTTTTCCAGACCGGCATACTTGTAATGGAGCCCATTGTCTTCCACAGCAGAGCTGTCTCACAGGAGCTGACACATGTGCAGTATTAAATTTCACTATACCTAAAATATACCTAAACAAAGGCATAGCTAATTCTTAGATATTACCCTCCCGCCAGCATGGTGTATGCATGATCATTGTAGTTTCGGTACAGTGGGCTAATCTTAAATGGCACCCCTGTGCTGCAGTGACTTTTCTGTTGTTGCAGAGGTTGAGTGGGAATCTTGTGACCTTTTAACCTGCTCTGTGCCACATGCAGAGTGGGTGCTGCAGATCAGGCTGCTGATCCAGCAGGGCAGTGGTTAGCAAATTACCCCTTTGGAGAAGGAATCAACTAGATCATTTTACGTACTAACAATAAAAAAGCCAGGACTTTGCACCCTTGCCGGATAGCAATCCTCACAGGTGTGCAGAGACATGATCATCTGAATAATGTGATTACTTCAATGACAGCAAACACATAATGAAGTCTGATTCTTAAAAGTGAGAAAAAGTGTCTCAAGCAGAAACTGTTCTGTGATTTTTCAATTTAATACTAATTGTAGAATTGGTAACCTATGTATTGATAATGTTTTTCTAGTTTTCTAATTTTATCAACAAAATAGATTGGCCTCATCTTTAGAGAATATAAGTATATGATTAGGAGGTGGATGTATGCTATTTTCTATATCCTGACTCGTTCTCGGTGGTGATATGCTGCTTTGGTAAATTGAGTCTTCAAACAGGTAGATTGAATTGCTAAGTGTAGTATATGTGTTTTATACCAATGGTTTTCAGTTTTGGAAATTAGTTGTTTTTCTGCCCTGAGTTGCAAAGTATCCCAGGAAGTAATCAGGCAGGATTTAACTTGCATAGAGCCTTATCAGGCAGAACATTGGCTAAACAAGAGGTGGAAAGATAGCATAACACGTATAAAATAGTTTCATATACGGTGTTAGTGAAAGAGATCCTAAAGAAGGAAGAAGAGACATAAAAAAAGACACATATTTTAAAAGAATGAACAATGGATTGTTTTTGGTATCCATAAAAACTCAAGAAGACTGAACAAACAGTTATTGAGCAGGTGGAGAAATGCAGAAATGAATCACAGGTGACAGCAAGAACAATGACATTTCAAAATGATTGGACTGATCTCCAGGAAAAGGAACATCACAAGTAAGTGTAGGTTCATCAGAAATAGTCACATCCACGCTATTACCATGAAAAAGAGTAGAATGCTGAAAGTGATGGTGAAGATTAGGATTGGATAAAGTATTTGAAAAACGAAATTGAGAAGAATCATCAGGTTTGCTCCAGTGTAGAGCAAATTTGCAAGAACTATTTATAACATGAAACAAATTTACAGGCCAAAAAGGATGGAAATGGTACACAGTACAGGTGGAGGATCATGCAACATAGGGGAATATAGAGAAACGTTGCAAAGAAAAGGAGAGAAATTTTAAAGAAGGAGAGAAAACAATCTAAATGGTGAATTCCTCTCTGATTTTCATAACTACAGCCAAACCACCAGCTGATCTTGCTCGGTGATCAGAGCTGACCATGGAATATCTTTGAGGCATCATTATATATAGAATTGGGTCAGAAGCATGCTGTAACAAGCTTTTGGGAATACATAACATGAAATGGCACATTGCCAATCTATAATCAAATCATAAATAGCAGAGGCATTTACACCACCTGAAGGTTCGATTAATCAACACACATTTAGGGCCTTGAGAAATCTACATGAAAGATGTGAAACTTGTGTCGGCCAGATGCAGTAGGACTAGTGTACTTGTTGCAATTTTAAACATTCAAGAATAACGTGGTTTTCTAACTAATTCCTGCTGATCAGCTGAAGTGTGGTTTATTGAGTGTGCTGCACCTTTATGTAATACATTTAAGGACTGAAGAAGTAGACCAGGTAACCTTAGCAATATCAAATTTGCAATACATTTTTAAAATGTTCGGGATATATATATCTTAACATCTGTATTCTAATGAGGTTCACAAAAACATGTGAACAATAGGGGGTAACTATCAACAGCAGATAGTGGCAACATACCAACAACACCAATATGCCATCTGCTCTTACCAGTGTTGCAAAAGGCCCCTAATATGTAAGTAAATAATATAGCTTTTTACTGAGCACCCTTCACAGAAATGACTGGGTGAGAGGGGCACTAAGAAGAAGAGTGAGGTAACACATAGGGCAAGTTTTGATAGGCATGTCATCCTGTGCACATTAATCACTATGTATGTGGTGAAGTTAAGCCTGGGTTCCTGTGACAACATGGGGTCACACATGGGGGAATAACTGCAGACATACAGAGAGAGACTGGGCCTCATTACGAGGCCGGCGGTAGCCGTGCCCTTATTAAGGGCATGGCTGCTGCCGGTAATGATTTTTTACCGGGCCCATGGAATGGGCAATTACTGGGCCATGCCGACCTTGGCGGACCCGGTAATTGCCCATTCCATGGGCCCGGTAAAAATGAATCCCCATTCCCATATGAGCCCCATAGGGCTCAATGGGAATGGGGAGGGAGCTAGCAACGTCCCGTTAATAACGGGCCCGTTGTTAGCTCCCTGGTCCCCTTGCGGGACCCGGAAAGGACGTCTTGTTTTACCAGATGTCTTTTCCGAGTCGCACGAGGGAACCTCATAATAGGGCAGATTGGGTTTAATGGCACTGCACCATTACCGGTGCCATTAAACCCATTCCGCCCACCTCATAATGAGGCCCACTATCTACAGTAACCAAGCAGGCTGGTGACAGCTGCCCCTCTGCACAACATTTAAAAGCTTAACAGCTGCATAGCCTGCAAGCAGAAATCCAAATTCCAGAAGATCCTGGAGATTTCATATGTGTTCAAAGTCATTTGATCCTTTGTGGACCAGCCACTGTGGCCCTAGTGAAGATAATCCTGGGCACCCCTGGCAAGATTATTCCAACAAAAAGAAACTTCTATTAGAACACAGAGGAAGTCATGATGCAGAAGAAATTGGGCAAACTGCTGACACCCGGTACCCTGTGCTTCATTCAAACACTCATCTAATGCAGTGAAACTGAAAGAAGAGATTCCTAGAGGTATCAGAAATTACCATTTAAGACACTCTAAAATGTAAATCGGAATGGGGAAACAGGAAATGGAAAACATAAAGGGGCCCAAAAAACAAAGAAAATACCAAGGACAAATCATGTTATTACAGGTTGACACAAACAGATTATATTATTGCAAATAACCTATTGAAAACAAAGAATAAAGACAAAGAAGAATTATCACACTGCACCTCTGATCAGTTAGAGCACTAGCAATTATGTTATATATGTCTTTCAATTATAAGAGTGAACAATGTATAATCAGTATATTCAAACCACAAGTATATAGCATTTGTATGTGACACTGTGAATACAAATGTGTTCCATGACACTCATATAAGCAGCACTGGGAGTTAATACAGTAAACCCATTCAAATGTAATATTTCAGATCAAAATATATGTTAAAAGAACAAGTTCCAAAACCATTTTATATTTGTAGGCATCACATCAACACTGCTGGATATGCAACCTAAAGTCTTTCCCTATTATACCTTTGAATATCTGGTCATACAAAGAGAGAAATGTGATGCAAAGAGCTAACAAGCCAACATAAATTGAAAAACATGACTCAATATTGAGAGATTAGGAATACAATAGTGGACAAAAGGCACCAACATGAAGGATCAAGACAGTTGCAATATACTTCCAGAAGGAGTACGTTATTCCAGCCATGATGGCATGGGAACATTTCAGCAGCGAATAATGCTTCATTCATCATAGAACATTAACTGATCAATCTGACATCTAGTAGAGACATTTTATAGTCTCTTTATACTAAAGGAATTACATAGATTAAAACAAGCCATCACCTACTGGGAGGCCTCAATTTAGGCCTCATCAGGGTTTGGGCAGAGGGGCAGAAATGTGGCGGTAACGTAATTACTCCTGCATTACTGCTCTACCCAATCCCCCAAGTTTGGGCAAAAAGTTGGAGCTTTACCTCCAGCGTTTTGCTGGAGGTAAAATTCTCCAGTTTCCACCCATTTGCGGTGCTGTTACTGCAGTGCTAATGCCTCCTGCATTTATAACTAAATTGGAACTAAGGGTCCACCCACATCTCCCGTTCCGTTCAGGAGAACTACTATCAGTCAAGCTACCTCTTACAGCATCCCGAACCATAACTATTCACCTAATATACAGACCACCTGGCCCTATTTAATGTTTGAGGAAGATATTACCTCACTACTTACCACAAACACGAAATCCAGCTCACAGATCTTAATACTAGGAGACTTTAATCTAGGCCTCAATGATCTGAAAGAAGACAAGCACTCACCAACACCATCACTGAGCTAGGCTTCAAACATTGCATTAACTTGCCTACACATACTAAAGGAAGAACCCTAGACTGGTTAGCTGACCTTAATTGTAATACCAAAATTATATCTAACAAACCCTGTGCCTTGCCTGACCATCACCTTATCTCCTTCTCCTTACAAGACATTCTACAATCTACTCCTACGCTGCCACTGGCAAATCCGGCTCTCATGAGAAAAAAGCATAATATAAAAATTGAGAAATTATGACCACTACTCCAACCTATTACTAATCCTACAACCACTAATTCAAACCCAACAGCGCTATTGGAACTCTACAATGACACAATCAAACAAGCTATTGACAAAATAGCCCCTCTAAAAATGTGCAAAAAGCAAGCCGCAGGCACATCTGAATTCCTGGTTCACCCCTGATCTTAAAATACTATGCAACGAAAAAAAGAAAAATTGAATCATCATGGCAAAACAACCCCACAGTACAGAACAAGTATTAATTCTTCAAAATCTCCACCAGATACAAAACTGTGATTCTGAAAACAAAAAGGATATCTATAACAACCTAATTCATAAAGCTAACTCAAACATCAAAGAATTCTTCATCATATTAATAGAATTAAAATCCCCTACCCCTCCAACAGAAACTTGCATTAAGGACAAGACTTGGTGTACTGATATCCAAATTGTGTTCACCAAAAAGATTCCTGTGCTACAAGAGAACATTGGAGCCAAAAAAATTAACTTAGCCGAGTCGCACACAGACCCCACTACTACAAAACCTCATAACTGGTTCAAATTTCCCTCAGTGTGCATCCATGAAATTGAGGACATAATAGCCTCTCTCAAACCATCCAAATGCCAAGGGGACACCTGTCTGTCACCAATAACCAAGGAAGCTGCCAAACAACTAGCACCATTCATCACTACCTTAATGCATTCTTCCTTTGACTCCTGCATGGTCCCAACCAACCTAAAAGATGCATGGGCCCTTCCTCTATTAACAAAACCGAAGCTAGACCCTAACATCCCAACTGATTACACACCAATAACGACGGTTCCATTCCTTTTGAAAATTCTAGACAGGACAGCCTATCTACAGATCCAAGCTTACCTTGAAACCAACAACCTCCTTGGCCTGTGACAATACAGTTTTAGACCTAAACACGGTACAGAATCCGCTGTAATTGACCTGAAAAATCAAATGGACGAGATAAAGGACAAAGGGAAGCTTGCCCTCCTTCTCCTCCTGGATCTTTTGGCAGCACTTTACTTAGTTAACAACAAACTCCTTTGTAACCACTTGATTTCAGCTGGCCACTTTTTCACTGAATCCTCTGTCTGGATGTAATCCTTCTAAGACAACAGATCCATAAGAGTCTTCTCCTCAACTGCATCAGCCAAGCCTGCATGCATAAATTAAGCAGCCTGTTTCAAACATTCAACATTGACAGCAATAATATTAAAGTACATCTAAGGAGGTAAAAACCCTCGGCTTTTACCTAGACTCAGCATTAAATCTGAACAGACAAGTCAATGCCACAGCGTCTACCACTGCATACACCTGTAAATTAATTAACGCATGTAAACCATTCCTCTTAACAACTAGCTGCACTACTTTGGCTAGAGCATTATTCTTATCCGAAATAGACTACTGTAACACCTTGTACTTAGGGTCAAGCAAATACAACGTGAATAAACAGCAAATATTGCAAAACAAGCAAAACAATGCATTAAGAACTGCATTAAAGCACATATCAGCGGCCAGACGTAACACAAACTGGCTTTCAGTGAAGGTCAGAATTAGCTTCTAATCATTAACCCTTACTCACAAATGTCTCTCCAATTTGCCCCCAAAATACCTAGCAGACAAATTTGTTAAAACATTTCGGAAAGACCTACCAGAACTGCACACTCTCTGCCTGAGGGTTCCTACATATAAGCTGAAAAAGCATGTGGAAATAGCTTTCCTGTTATGGCAGCCAAATTGTGGAACTCCATGCCCAGTGCCCTTAGAGCAGAATCTACATTTAAAGCTTTAGGACTGTGTGGGAGTGACGGGCCAGTAGGCACCCCGTCCCTCCTTTCCTTTAGTACAACATGGACCTTGTGCCTCCAATGGTGGGGAATGCCCCGTCACCCTTATGTAATACAGGCATCGGCTGGCATTTACGTAGATGGGGCTGTTGTGTAGGACACGTGCCATCCATTTTGTGCCCCCTTAACTCCATCTTTGTAACTAGGCCTCACTGCGATAATACGAAAAGGCTTCTCTCCCCTCAGCAGCACCGCACACATCTAGCACATGACCCCCAGCTTTTCTCTCACTGTGTCTGGTGAACTTTGCGGCTCCATTCTCACGCTAAATCCGGAGGTAATTGTAACAAAAACAAATGTAACATCCCACTCTTCCTCTCAGATCACCGTCCTGTGTGTGAACTGGCTTGAACTAGGCCCTGTAGCTCATCCATCTCCACAAATCTGCTCATGCCCCCTTACCCTCGCCATTGGAAAATTACTGCCAGTGTAACCCTGTGTCCTTTCAAAGTATCCTCTTGATGTACCAGATATGTGACCTGATGATGCCCACGTAGCGTGCCCCCAGCTAACATCAGACCTCGGTCGCAATATATTGTCTCCCACTACTAAAAACCACCAACCTGCCTTAGCTTCTTTACGAGTCCAGACCCTCGGCACAATCAATGTTATCATACTGGTCAAGACCCTTAACCTAATACCCCATATGCGTCTCAATGAGTAATGATGTAAATACATGAATGAAGTTTATAGGTGTATAATGATTTGCTCAAAGGACTTGCAATGACTATCATTTAGTGCATCTTTTATTAGGTTGCATTATGTTAGCTTAGTTAGTGGCCACCCCGCTTCGCAGTGACCTGACCCTCACCCCTCCTGGATGCTGGCAGTCGGATCATGTGATGTTCACCCTCCCGCCAATGGAGCAACCAATCCGGACGAAGCAGTGCCTCCATATATATATCTATAATGTCTATCCAATCCTGCAATGACCTAGTACCCTATGTTAATTGCATCATCTATGACGATTTTTCATTTTATAATGTTGTGTAAATGCAATGTTTGCCAGAGCACTCTCCGGCAGCAGAGTTCTCTGGATGCCAATTCTATATAAAAGATTTTGAACTCTCGCAACCTGTCCTCTTAGCCTCATTCCCCGTCTGAGGTGTTTCTCATTTATTCTTATTGCACGTAGTAAGACGGGGAGGGCTCTTACAGGACAAAGACCAAAACATGGCTCCTCTCTCAAGATGTATACCTTGAACAACCATGCTGCCTCTGTAAAGCGCTACACTGCCATCTTGTAAATATGTAATGTACATTTCTAACGCATAATGTACTGTAAATAATTGTCCATATATGCACCACCTGTAAGAGGAGCCACCTCTGATGTAATTTGCAACTTTGATGTATGAACTTATAAAGTACTGTAAATAATTGTCTATATAGCCCTATGTAACCTATAACTGTGCCTAGATACCTCTGGTTTGGTGCGCAATATAAATAAATAAACAAACAAACAAATAAACAAACAAAAGTAAGCTGTAGAGCAACAGAATTGGAAATATGTTCAGCCTATGATAGCGAGGCACCTATTTTAATAGGAAATGATGGGCAGAAACAGACAGTGACGTTAAGGAAAAATCACCAGCAGTTTACTTCATAATCTCATTACCTATATATAGTATGTAAACTACTTAGGATGAGTGTTTTTGTAGCTGAGACCTTCAAGAATAAACAGAAGCCACGTTGCAGAATGCATGTAAATAGTATAAGCAATACGTTTTAAGAAGCACTGATCAAAAAGTTGTGTCAATATGTCTACAGCTTACAAGCGTACATCTATATTGTGAAACTCTGAAGGTAACTATAGTCATTTTTCCAGGAGCATCATGAAGACAACATATCTAAACTAGAAACCAAGGTGCCACGTTTAAATGGTGTAAAAAACAAAATCTTATTCATGGCTCTGAAGATTTCTTCAAAATAATATACACACTCAACCACTATTAATAATAATGTGATGAGGCTTTTTACACTATAAACAGGTTACATATTGACCAAATATAGACATAAACTGAGTCGATTTGGTTGTGATTTTCTCGTCCTTCGGAAACAGGTATTTAGAGAAGCCATACATCTAGATGACAATGGAGTGTAATCAGTCTTTCTTGCCACAATTCCTTGAGCATCCATGACGTCTCAAAATCATATCCCTTGCACATGCCCTCTTAATCTCTTGTATTTGGAAGTCAACATTTTACCATACCATATCATAAAACACACCATAGTGTGCTTTTACAGAACAGACATCCTATAGGGCATCCAGGGTCTTGCCCAAACGGAGAACACTAAAGGGAGCAAATGTAGAATGTTCAACGAGAAAAGCACACCTTAGGGACTTAGGATGTCGAAGAGGTGATTCTTTATTTTCTCCTGGAGAGAAAGCATTCTTCTGTTGGTTTAAACTGTTCCAGCAGGGAGTTCCAATGTATTGCTGCTGGGACTCCAGAGGACTTAACGAGGCCTGTACATAAATTATAGTGTGGGATAGAGAGTGTATGATGATTCCTGGCATGCTATGGTTTTATCAGAGGTATGCCATGAAAGGCAATTTTCTGCCTGCCCATATAATGATGTGTGTGAGAGCGTGAAACGTTTGAAGTCAATCCTAGATTACACCGGCAACCTAAGTAGTCATTTGAGGAGAGGAGTGATGGATCCATGCCTAGGCTACCCATGACGACCCTGTCCACAGTGATCAGTATCCATTCAAGATGTAGAAGGACTTGCCTAGGAAAGCCTGAAGATAAAAGTAATACAGTAAAATATTGTCGGCCCATAACTTTCTGAATTTCGAATTTGCTTATTGAAGAACTTGGTGAGTAGTTATTTATTGATACATGGGTGATCTCACTTGAACAATCACTAGGGTGGTGTATTACTGTTGGTATCACCTACTTTTGGATCACAATCACACTGATGAGCACCCATAGAGTAAGCGTAAGGTCAGAATGGATCATGCCCAGTAATTATAGGAGAGAAAATAGTAGCACACAGGGGTCATTATGACCCATTATATGGATGAAACTGGCAGTTCACACATGAGGATTTTTAAAATGAGTAGTTTATCTCACTATTTATTGGAAACTTAAATGCATCTAATACTAATTATAGTAAATAGTATTACCTATTGAAAGGACATGATTATGAACATTGTATCTTACGATGAAATTGATCTTTGCAAATTCTTTCTCATTTTCTTGTTCTTGCTCACCCTACCTGTCACCGATTGGTATCATGTGTATGTAATAATTATGACTGCATTGATGCATATCATTTGTGTATAATTTGACAGATGCTATGGGAACACAATTTGTTGGAATGATTTATTTATTCATTTATTGATGTATAATTATAGTAATTTGTAAAGTGCAACCACTGACCCGGGGGCTTAAGGACACTGGCCCTCATTACGACCCTGGCGGAAAGTGACTGACCGGACCGCCACAGCGTAAATAGCGTTTCTGCCATTGCACGAAGGAGCAAAGTGCGGCCCATTCCGACCCATCGGGCACGAGCACCACGGCATGGCGGAAGTGCAAAGTCCGCGATGGCGGAAATGAACCCAAAACGGCCCACACCGCTGCCGTACGGCGCCCTAGGTGCAATACCGCCACCCATCACAGCGGACACCGCAGTGTGCGCCTACCGGAAAGTACGGTGACCGGAAATATACGGAAACGGAAGTTAAAACATGGGCCCGGAACGGGAAACATCCCGCCGTACACCTATAAAACCACTAAAACCACACAACCACTAAAATCACTACCCTGAGACACACCCCAACCCGTCATCCACCCTAGCGAAACCAAGAAAAATGGGAAAAGTAGCGAAGAAAGCGTGCGACCGCAAGCGGCAGGTCCACTTCTCCCGTGAGGAACTCACCGTGCTAACAGAGACCCTCCAGGAGAATGCTGCCGTCGTCTTCTGCACGCAAATGACCAGGACGGCACTTGCAAACAAGAAGGCCATATGGGCTCTGGTGGCACAGCGGGTAAGTGCGGTGGGGACCGCACCCCGCACCCCACAGCAATGCCGTAAGCGATGGGACGACCTGCGGATACGCGTCCGCAGCATACTCTCTGCCAACCGCAACATTGCCACAGCCACCGGGGGAGGTCCTGAATCACCCATCAAGTTGACCCCCTGGGAAGAAATCTGTGCCTCCACCATCGGAATGGAGAGCATAGAGGGAGTCGGAGAGATGGAGAAAGGAGTGCAGACATCCGAAGATTCAGGTAGGTGGGCCAAATAAAACAATGCCAAATCCACAAAGTCCATCCATGTGAAGTACCATGCGTCCACATAGTGCAACAGAAACACATGTCCAGGAGAACGGCCACACACATCGGCCTGATAGCGCACGTTAAAACCCACAATAAATACATAAATAATTAAAAACCCCTAAAACACGCACTACACGTGCAGCAGGCACACCCTAACTGCAGGCTGCCAAACAACTGCACCCTCACTCCACACACAAATGAAAGCACCTCCAAGGCCCCGACCCAAATCACCCTCAGGTACCACCCCAATGCATGTGATACAATGCCATTCCAATTCCCACAGACCCATCAATAACCCTCGCCCTCCTTTACTCCACCACAGGGTCCGATCCAAACGACGAGCTTCAGGACACCCCTACCAGCACACCTGCAAAGAGGGCCAAGACCAACGGCCAAAGACCCTCCACCTCAGCTGCACGCATCAAGACACGGCAGCAGCACAAATCAGGTGGCAGCACAGAGGAGGGAACATCAACAGGCACCCCAGCAGCCAGCATGCCCACAACACCACCACCACAGGTCCCCCCAACGGATGGCACAGAAGGCACTGCCTCCGGTGGCAGCAGCACCATAGGTGACACCCCATTGATGGCAGCATGCTCCGACACAGAAGACGGGGATGTCGAAGTCAGATCCATCCATGACCTGTCCCAATCCCCCTGTCTGTCCCATCCCGTACAACATGAGGATACCACGCAGGGGCACCCACAAGACGACGACTGGCCATCCCCCACAAGCCCTGTGGCAGGGCAACATGAGGACAACAGCCCCTCTGTGACACCCCCGCAAATGGCCATGGCCCAGCAGAGGCAACAGTCCCTCGACCAGTTAATCGTGCAACAGCAGCAACTGGCCACGCTCCTCAAGGACCATGCCGATGAATGTGGGGGCACTAAGGCAGACATAGAAACATCAACTGAGACACTTAGGGCAGAAATGGAGAGAGGTACAGAGACACTAAGGGCACAAATGGAGAGAAGCACCGAGAGCCTGAGGGGGGAACTGCATGCGACGTCCAAGGACGTATGTGCCGAACTTGCCGCAGTGCGCTGTGTGCTCACTGAGCTCTCGCAAACCCTTAGGGACATGCATGGACGTGAGCAGGCAGAGACATCATCCGTTGCAAGTTCCGTCCAGGGCAGCCCCCAACGTAGATCTGGGAGGAACCTGCGCTCCACAGGCAGGGGTGCCCCTGATACCCGCAGAGGGGGCTTGCAATAGCGACTGCCCACTGACAATGAGCATCTTTGGACACTGGTGTTCGGGGGGGAGGTGGGAGGGTGGAGGGGGTGTGTTGGGCTCACTTGGGTGGCGGGTCGATAGGGTGTACAACATGATATCACATATGCCATAAAAAGTGCACGATCAACCAATGAGATGTGTGGATATTGATCTTTGTGTACTAGGCCATCATAGGCGTACAGTCCATATTGTGCATGTCCCAGACACACACAGTGCCACGAGTCCCGTGTCCATGTATCAGCCACCAGGCGTGAGTGCTAGAAGCATACATCAATGAGATGCTGACGAATGTCACGGGCCTCCGGTGCCTCGCAGACTCCTTGAGGTGCTGCCACATCCCCACCCTCATCATGACCATCATCAGGTGCTTGCAGTTCTGCGTCAGGGGGCATGGGCACATTTCTACGTACGCACATGTTGTGGAGCATGACACATGCCATCACCATCTTTGCAACCTTCTCATGGCGGTACAGGAGTGCCCCGCCAGACCTGCTGAGGCAGCGGAAACGACCCTTCAGTAGGCCGAATGCCTGTTCAATGACTACACGGGTACGTGAGTGGGCATGGTTGTAGTCCTCCTCATGCTGGTCCCGTGGGTTCCGGACTGGTGTGAGGAGCCATCTCTTCAGTGGATATCCAGCATCACCTGTATGTGGACGAGAAACGTATGATGTGGAATGCCATTGCTACGTACGCACACCCCCCACCCCCTTCCTGCCAGGTCATTGCCGAATCACATACCCCACATTATCATGCATGTAATGAGACTCACCGAGTAGCCAGGATCTGTTCCCTGCGTGTCGCTCCATGTAGCGTGGTATTGTAGAGTTCCTCAAGACCATAGAATCATGGGTTGATCCAGGGAATCGGGCACAACAATGTGTAATGATCCTGTTGGAGTCACACACCATTTGTACATTCAGAGAATGAAATTGTTTTCGGTTGCGGTACTGGGCCTCCATGGCATGTGGGACGACCAATTCCACATGGGTGCAGTCGATGGCACCAATGCAACCCGGTATGCCGGCAAGTGCATGGAATCCCACTTTTGTGTTGGTAATTTCCTGCTCCGAGCGTGGTAGGGAGATGTAGTCGTCTGCGTGCTGCAGGAGGGCATCGAGCACTTGCAATAGTGTCCGTGAGAACAGTGGCTGAGAAATGCCATGCAACTGTCCGACTGTGTGCTGGTAGGTGCCTGTGGCCAGGAAGTGGAGTACAGACACCACCTTCAGTAGGGGTGGGATGGCGGTTGGGCTATCTATCATGCTGACAAGGTCAGCCTGTGTCATGTCCACAATGGCGGCTATGGTGTCCCGGTCCAGACGGTAGAGGGTGTGGATCTGCTCATCAGTGAGGTTGAACGGATGTGCTCGGAGGCGTGGGATTGCGGGCTGCCTGCGTGGTGGTAGTGGCTGTGCTGGCGGCCCTTGCTGGCCCTGCCTTGGCCTCCTCCTCCTCCTGCGTCTCCTCTGTGCGGCCGGTTGTAGTTGGTGTTCGTCTTCTTCTTGGAGTTGGAGTACTTGCAGTGCTATCAGGTCCCCCAGGGCCAACATCGCGAGTCCTGCCGGTAGCATTTCGGTGTGGTTGTGGGAGGAGACTGGCTGTGCAATTTATGTGTTTTCAGGCTGAATGGCCTCCACCTGTGGTGATTCATTCCACCTGTGTCAAACTGCTCTCCCCTTTGGCCGAGCACGTCCCGCGCACAACGCTGCAATTCGCGGAATGGCATCTTGCTATTGCAATCATGTATTTGTACCCGATGGCCGTGTAACATTGGTTGATATGTTCATTCTGCTGTGGTCCCATTGTTTCACATACTATCTGTGCAGTCGCGAACAGAGTTGTGAAGGGTCAGTGGAACGCAGTACTCGAGTAACGGTGGGCCCTCATTCATCACTGTACCGAGTTGCAACGACGGGCGGGGCGTCCCATTCGTGGGTGAAGGCAGTTGCCATTTTCACACACAGCCGCACTCGATGGATTAATTAGTGTTTTCAAACGGCCACAGATGCCTCTTCGACGTGATGTTGCAAATGAGGAATTCGAAGGGCGGCGCTTTCGGTTTTCAGCTAGCGGCGAGGAGATGCCCACAGGTCTGACTGCAAATATAACGTTCTATTGTTCAATGTCCTTGGGACAGGGGCCATGGCGAGTATGCAATGATTGATATGAATAGTATGGGATGCGCAATAGCGTAGTGGACGATAAGGCAGGACGTTCCCAAATACATGTTACTTCACTACACTGGAATTACGGGCTGGGGCACTGTGGATTTTGCAGGCTGCATAACGCACAGACTCAATGGATATTTCTAATGTTATGTGAGTAAATATTCAGGCGTTTTAATCCCGGGATGAGGGAATGATGAATGGATGCATGGGCAGGTGATTTGATACAGAGTTTGCCATGTACAGGGCTTCTTGGGATCTATCCGCCTCCCCTACGCTATGTGATGCAGGGCTGCCATAGTGGGACCATCGTCTATCTGGCCTTGTTGAGCCCTCCCTGTCTCGACGCGCCCTCAGACACTTGTGTCCATGCACGTTACCAATCCCATCAGATGGATTCTGTTTTCACAGGCGCATGCACAGGTACACTCGTTTGTGATGGTGTTTACACCTCGATATAGATAGTTATGAGTCGCAAGTGGTTTTTGGGTGGTGATGGACCTTTGGAGTGGGCTAGCATGCATGTGGCTGTGGATTTAGTGTGATCATTGCAGTGAGTTGTTGGAATGTAGTACTGATGGCCATTCTGTTCTTTTTCTTTTCTTTTGGTTGACAGGTATCTCCTCCCCTTTTGCCACTGCCATCTGTATGCCACTCCTGCAGATGGGTTTTACTCCCGACACCTGCTGCTTCGTGTTAATCAGTGGAGCAGCATTACGATCTTATGGGACGATCGCCAATGGGCCACATGCCCTTACGCAGTACTGGTGGCTCGGAGCAACATTTCGGCCTTTCAGCTGGACTAGTGCCTCTCCATTGGGACGGCCCTGCGGTTCTGTGCGCTTCCATGTTGCCTTTTCGTACGTGAATGTGGCTCTGTGTACCATGAGGGAACAGGGCGTCACACAAGTAGTGGCTGGTCATTTCTTGCGGATGCAGCCCACAATGGTGAAATGTGTTTTGGAGTTCATGGCCTGATGGCTGTATGGGCTTGGTGATTTTGATGTGCATTAAATTTCTATTCTGATTTGGCCCGTGTAGCGTTCTTCTTTGCAAGTGATGTGGCATATGCCTATTTGGGGGGCGATGTATTGTGAGGAGATCTGCACTGGGTTCCAGCTTCGGAGTTTAGTTGCGTGGTACTGTACTGGGCGCGTTTGCCTACGAAGCCCGTGAGGTCAGGGATGGGGGCTGCCAATATGACAGTTTCAATGTTGTCATGCTCAGGGGCGGGGGATTGGGTTTTGTGTAACAGATGCCGGTCAGCCAGGTGGACTGGTGGAATGATGTGATTTTCGGAATATTGCTGGTCACAGGTGCCTGTGTTTGCGTGCGTTTCTTGGTGGGGGACTGTGGTCATGTCCATTGGGATGGCTTCTGTATTCGTGCCATCTGTGCCCTGCAGCTCCCATTGGCCCCTGTTGTGTTTCTTTTGTTCGTTGGCATGCATGGGTGACTTGTACATTTCACTGGTTGCATTGTGACTTCATTGCACCTACGGGGAGTTGTACTTTGTGGGCAGGGAGCGGTGTACGGGCACTCAGTGGGGCCGTTTACGGTTGATTCGCGATGCCGTACTTCTCACCATGGCGGAATGGTGCATTCCGCCATGCTTGATGGCGTTAGGTACATGTCCGCTAGGGTCGGAATTGGCGTACCGTTGCGCCATGGTGGTGTTTACGGTTTGGCATGGCGCGCGCGCGCGTGCTTGGTGCAGTTAGCATTGGCGTTCACTACGGTGTCGCTAATGGCATCGTACTTTGCGGTGACGGGTCATAGTCGCACCGAGCGCTATTCGATGGCGGTATTGCATTTCCGCCATCGTTTTCCGAATTCCGCCAGGGTCGTAATGAGGGCCACTGACATGAAACAACACAAATGGCCGGAGCCGGGAACACCTGATAGAGGCAGAGAAAAGCCGAGGTCAGAAGATAGCACGGCTGTTTAGTTAAACAAGTAGGTTTTCAGGCCTTTTCTAAATACTCTGCTGGAGAAAAATGCTCCAGTGTTAGTCTGTGCTAGACAACAGGCTGAAACAGTTAACAAGGAGAAATTATTCGATCGTAGGCTGTATTTACTCGTTTTTGGTTTCAACTCATCCTTAAGGTAGCCAGGACCAGAGTTTTTCAGACAATTAAATGAGATCGACAATAGCTGGAAAATAATTGTTTCATTAATAGGGAGCCAAAGTAGATCCCTTCTAGCTTTGGAGATATGATCTGATCACCTGCGGTCCAGTACAACTCTGACTGCATTGTTTTGAAACACTTGCAAGCTGTTCAATTCACAGTTGGGTAGGGTGATCAGTAGACTGTTGCAATAATATATTCATTCTATTTAGTTTTCAGAGCCCTCACAAGGGTTTCCCTACTAGTTTGTGATAGAAAGGGATGGGCCTGGGACAGTAATTTGATGTAATATGCAGACGAGGTCACAAGGTTGTTGACCTGCACCTTCATGTTGAGGTTACAGTGCAGATATACCGCCAGCGTCTTGACCTTTTACTTAAATTCTATGGAGCTATCTCCAATCAGAAGTTGAGTATACTGGTCTTCAATTGTATGGATTTTAGGGTCAGTACCTACAAGCCTGAGTTTGGTTTTACTTGTGTTTAAGGCCAGTCTTTTGAAACACATCCAGTTTTGGATGAGAAGCTAGATCCTTTTGATGTTTATTTCATCTTCCAAAAAGACACCTGTGATAGGGATGATACATTGGGTGTCATCGGCATAGTTTGTAAATTCTATGTCGTTAACATCCAAGAAGTCTAGGAACGGCACTGTGAAGATGTTATAAAAGATAGGGGAAAGACATGCTCCTTGTGGGACTCTTTGGATCAATTCCTTGGCGTTGGCATCTGCAAGATCACTGCTCACTCTTCACTGACGTTCTTGAAGGAATGCTTTGGCCAAACAGGCCACTGATGCTGAGAAATCTGCCACCTCCCTCAACCTGGAGACCAACACAGTTGGGTCTCCCACGTCAAAGGAAGCGGACCGGTCCAACAACATCAGCATGCTGGCATTGCCGTGGTCCATTTGACAGAGGAGTCTGGATTTTAAGTCTAACATAGCAGACTCTGTTCCATGTTTTTCCCTAAAACCGGATTGTCTCTTATTCAAAATGTTAGCATCTCTTAGATGGGCCAGCACTTGAGTATATGCAACCCTATCAAGGATCTTCACTAAAAAACGGGAATTAGAAATAGGGCGGTAATTAAGGGGCTTGCCAGGGGGAAGGCCTGTTTCTTTTCAATAATGGCGTAACCCAAGAATGCTTAATACAGGTTGGCATGGAGCAGTCTCTAAAAGAGGCCTCAACAAACTTGCAGAGAATGTAAATCATCGTGGTAGTATAGGCTTTGATGAAGGTTTAAGATTTTGAATTATAACTGTAAGGTCTGCCAACGAAATAGGTTAAAAAGAAAAGAGTTAATCTGCTTTCCAGTGTTTGGATGGGAAGGTAGTACCATTGTGGTCCTTTTGTAATATGGGTTCCTTGCTTCAAGGATACCTTTATTAATTTTATTGAGCTTAGCTTCCATAGCATCTTGCACCTGATTACACCATTTAGCGTCTCTGGTGATAGTATCCTTATTTCTTTTTCGTTTCCAGTTCTTTGAAAACCTTAAAAAGCTTGTCAGGTTGGGACTCGGCTTTGGCAATCCGATTATCAAGATATAGGGCCTCATTACGACCCAGGCGGTAAGTTACCGCCTGGGTCGTACCTTTACCACCATGGCGTAAACTATGTTTACGCCATGGTGGTTGGCGGACTTACCGCCCCATTCCGAGGTTGTCGGGGCGGTAAGTCCCCAATCCCCATTTACCCTTCCCCATTCCCATTTTTGCCCCATAGGGCATAATGGGAGTGGGGAAGGCGTTAATTACGCCACCGTAAATTACGGTGGCGTAATTAACAACAAGGTCCCTTAGCGCCATGGATTTTAACACCTGCTAAAAGCAAGTGTTAAATCCTCCATGGCGCTAAGGGACCTCGGAATCAGGCGGTAAGGGTCGGCGCTGTTTACGCTGCCGTAAACTCCTTACCGCCTGGGTCGTAATGAGGCCCATACTCTTTTAGCCATAATAACTGCCTTTTTATAGTGTCTTACATGTATGTTATAAATGTCTTTATCGACATCCACTAGGGACATTTTCCAAGTATAAAGGGCTTTGGTTTTGGTGTGTATTGATTCTTGCAAATCACAAGTAAACCAAAGATTGGAATCTCTCTGTACTATCTTTTTATTCTCTAGGGGGCTAGAGAGTTAACTGCCCCCTGAAGGGTATCTTGATATGCAGCGGTAATATTTTCAACAGAGGACTCATCACCAATCTTGTCTTTCAAAACAGAGATCCAAGGGTTGCCAAGATCAATTTTTTAAGGTTTCTACGACGAGCAGTAGTAAAATGAGGTTTCTTATTAAGGACAGCTTTTTTGGCCCTGATCTCAAAGTGGATAAGACGTGGTCCGACCATGGACAAGGACTGACATCTAGATTCGAGGGCATGATATTGAGAGCCAGTCAAGGCAATATCCCTTCGCATGCGTGGGTATGTCAATAAATTGGGAAAACTCTCATAAGGTTTTAAAAATGTTAAAAGCAAATCAGATAGATGAATGCTAAAATCTTTCATAATAGCTGACGGTCAGTAGATATGAACAACGTTAAGTGTGTTTTCATCATGCAATCTAATTTTGGCATGAAGAATATCACAGTTATGTAAATTCAGTGTGCCAATTTTCCAAACATCAAGAGAATCTTTAAAAATGATGGCCACTCCACCACCCACCCATTGTACCAGTACTGGAAGAAGATATTATACCCATTTGGTATGGCTGAGGCAAAGGAGGGACCCGAGGCTGAGTGGTTCCAAGTCTCTGTGATGGCACATATATCTATTTTGTGAGTAGATATATATGAAGACAACTATAATGTGTGTTATAACAAGGAAAGAGTGTTAAGAAGTAGACATTTTAGTTTGCATTGACAACTAGTATTACTCTCAGCAAAAGGTATAAACATAGAATGGGATATAATAATGTTATCCTACACCATGATGTTATGGTCTATTAGGCTAGGTACGTTGGGGTCAGCATCCCTAGCCAAAGTACCATTGGTATTAGCATCATTAACTACATTCTGAGGAGCGCTGACTTGTGTGTCACCGCCACTCAGCATAGATTCATCTGACTTAGTGGGAGAGCGATGAGTCAGAGTTTGTTGAGCGTGAGCTTGCATATTCAGGACTGACATCCTGTTAAGAAAGTGAGCGGATCTGATCTCTGAGTCAGCTCTTTATTTAGCAATATGGGCAAGAACATCCAAAGGACTCATGAAGCTTACTGAGGTGATTAGATGTTCACGGTGGAGCCCCTCAGACCTGGAGCGCCACGGACCGGCACAGACAGGCTAAATGATTTTGCGCTGGCGCGTTCACACCGAGATGGAGTATAAATAGGCCTACAGAAACTACTCACGAATTTACCAACAGTAGCCTACAAAACAAGCAGACAGTGATGAGAGGTTAATGGAGTAACCTGGAAAAGAACTAACAAGAACATATCAACAAAATCCAATGTTTCAACAGTCCTATAACATTATCAGTCTACCATGGTGGATATTTTAAACAATCTGAAATCCAGAAGGTCCCAGACTCGCCTGAGGCCACAAAAGGCACTTGTGTACACGATGATGACAGCCATGCTATGAAAAAAAAAATACCTAATTCACTGGTCAATCTTGGTGAGCTAGGCTACTTAAACGTATCTTAACTCTGATTTTGACAGACATCCCAATGAACCTGATACTCTCATTCAACAGTGGTTGACATAACGCTGTAGAAGACTATACTGGTCCAGACACTGGCAAGCAACATGCTAGTTTGGGGCCCCAAAGTTCGGTGATGTTCCCAATGTGAAGGCACAACAAACACATGCTGTGAGAAAATGCAGTTTCATTCAGATATAGCACATAGAGATGTTAAAGTACTGTTTAATGCAGCACATTAATTACCAGCCTAGAATAATGTTATTTCTGTGTCAATTTGATGTTATATTGAAAACGGCTTCTGGGTATTTTATAGGGAGGCACACGTTGGTAATGTTTTTCTTTTTCTTTTCTTTCTTAACACAAATGCTGAATCGTATTCCTAAAGACATAGAACACCCTTTACTTCCCCAGGAAGTAGATACAAGGCTTATACATCAAAATCAGGAGCAAAGGTTTAAAGTATCACAAAAAATATGATTTAATAGGCTTGGATTTTTTGGAATACAATAGACTTCTGTACTGCGTGCCTTGAATTAAATAGCTGTCTGCTAGGTGTAATGTCTGCATAAAAGGGAACCTTTCTGTAACCCACGTCAAAGAGGCATCAATTAAACATATGTGTGGGCTGCTGAGCCGAGTAGGCATGAAGTCATTATCCGATGTCTGTCCAGTTAATGCTGTCTAAAGGATGAATATCTCTCTTAAGCTTTGGGTGAAAAGCAGGATGTACTATTCAGAGGACGTACAATGTGGAATGGTGCTGCACTGTTTGGAGTGATCAGAGAAAGGAGCATAATTATATGACATTATTGCAAGTACATTTAAATATGTTTCACTTTCTTGTTCTTTGTGAAACTTCAGAACTTGAAAAATCATCTTTAAGCAGCTGAAAGATCCCAACATCCCATCAAGGAGTAAACAATAAAGCAACCACAACATGATTTCATCCATTTTACAAATGGTAATTTGGTGTTTATCCCAAAACATTACACTGCTGCAAACTGGGACGGCAAGCCATTCAGCAAGCATGGTTCAAGGACTAGACTATGGCCCTCATTCCGAGATTGGATATGGGGGCTCAAATGGGAATGGGGAATGGTTGGTTGAATGGGGATTTACCGGGTCATTCTGACCATGCCCGCAAATAGCAGGCCTGTTATTAGCGCCATGGTCCCTGCGGGACCCGTAAAGATTACCGGCACCCGTCTCCTTACTGGTGCCCGGTATCCCTGACCGCCCAACTCATAATGACCCCCTATATCAGCGACACATTTCTCAGTATTATGGTACGGTCTTTCGTAGGACGACCGTACCATTACACTGAGAACAGTGTTGCTAATATTCTGCAGGTTTCCTTTGGAAAGGTGGCCTGTCTAAGACAGAACAAATGTCACTTGCAGATCCTTCTTCATGGAGGATTGCAAACTGTATTCATCAATCGGATTTCTACTCCTCCCTGCATCCATGACACATGTGATATATCAGGTTGCATCTGCGCCCTTTAAAGAAGATATGTTTCCTTTATATGGAATAGAGTTATGAGTGATGTGTTTCTGAAACAAGTAAATATTTTACGCAGCTCGTTTTTTTTGCCCAGCATCATTACTGAACATGCATGCAATGGCCTATGCAATACGACTACTCCATTTAGTGGGTTTCAGATGAAGACAACAACAGACAACCAGATGAAGACAACAGCAGACTACATACATTACAACATTCTAACCCATTTTTGGCACAAAAAACCTTTAGAACTAGATATATATATATATATACTCTAATAATCAGAATGATCTTAACAATTTAGAGAAGACAATATCACTGGCTGTTATAGCCCAGTCATAGAGCTCAGTTTACTTATTACAGAGTGCCTGGAAGCAGATTATGTCCTGCCAAGGGACCAAGTGGCCATCTCCTTGAGCACCAATTTTGACATATTAGTTTCCAGGTTTTCCACCAATGTTCTTTATTTTGGATTCAAGATCCTCAGAATGGACCGTCTCCCCACTACCACATGCTTCTTATCCATAGTACCCCTGATAGGAACCTTCTGCACGGATTGAGGACAGTTATATTGTGTTATGTTATAATGAATTATACCATACACAGGTACCATTTGCCTTGTCTCCCGGCACTCATGTGGCTCCGTAAGAATGTGGGTGGGGTAGGTTAGAGACGTAAGAGGGATAGGCTAGAAGTTGTGATCTTCTGTTGGTGCTTGCAGAAACAGGTGAAACTGCTATCGGTGCATGTTGGCTTTCTGGATGTGCTTTGATTGTGTGCACTGGGGTTTTGGTCCCTGGAGAGGCAAAGTCCAGTGCAGGTTTTGTGTTATGTACGGCAACCTGTTCTTGTGGCGGATGCGTGGCTTGTGTGCCTGTGTGTAGTAAGGCTAGCACATATAGCGCATGTTTCATATGTAAGAGGTGTGTGGGAGGGGAACAGGAGAATTTACTAGTTAGTAGTGTGTAGTTGTTTTATTGTTGGTTCCAGGATTCACACTGTCCCATGATTACCTTGGGTCCGGGTATGAGTTGTGGGAGATGCCTGTTTTTATGTTTGTCTCTGCAAATTGAATAGCCAGGTTGTCAGTCATTTTCTGAAGGTTAGGTGATCTTTTGGCATTCTTGTTTCCTTCAGTATTGAGCTCAATTGTTAGGCTATCAAAAGGGAGAATGCATATCCTCTGAATGTCCTTGTCTCATGGTGTTTTGTTTCAATTTGGAGGTCATAGCTCGAACTTAGGTTTCTACCTGGTTGGTAGTAGATGATTTTGGCTTGGAAGCCAGTATTGCTTTCTGAGGACGAATGTGATGTCTCGTCTATTTAGTCTCAGGAGTAGTCTTGCTGCAGTATTTTGGATGCATTGGATTTTTTTGTGTGGTGTTCTGCAATTCCAAGATAGAGGCTGTCTGTCTAATTAATCACAGGCGGTTAAAGCCTTTCTTTGCAGTTGCATTGACTTGTGATTCATGTGAGAATCCTTTGTTCATGGGCATTCATATATATATATATATATATATATATATATATATATATATATATATATATATATATATATATTTATTTTCATGGCAGATGCCTCTTGTTGAGTTACCATGCATGGTGGCCAGCTCA
This sequence comes from Ambystoma mexicanum, assembly GCF_040938575.1. Lineage (NCBI taxonomy): Eukaryota > Metazoa > Chordata > Amphibia > Caudata > Ambystomatidae > Ambystoma > Ambystoma mexicanum. Next base: position 918,876,077 of record NC_090921.1, read on the forward strand.
GGTGTGTGTGAGTTGCATTATCCTCTGTGAGGGAAATCATTATTCTGGTTAGTCAGGTTTAGTTTGAGGTTGATGATTGTCATCCAGCTGTATATGTCTGTGAGTGTTAGGGAGGATTCTCCAGAATGTCTAATATCCCTTACCGTTTGAGTCCCTCAGCAGCTTTGCTGGATTTCTAGGGTTTAATTGTTTTACCTGGTGAGAGTGTGAGCCTTTTTTCCCACTCTTACATGGTTTTTGCTGTATGTTGTACATTTGTATGCTCATGGACTATGAAGTGTCACCCACCCCATAGGCATCATCTTTTTACTGTGTGTCACCCAGCATCTTTAGTGCAGTTACACGGGGTTGTCTTTTCAGACTTCCCACTTTAAACTTCATTTTCTGGGACTGACTACTGTCTCCCAGAACATGTAAAGTTACCAAGGACTTTACTATTCTTTTTAAATGTACAGACCCAGTGCACCCTATCTTCCAATAGAGTAGTGGAGGGGTTAATAGTTATTCCCTTTTGTGTGATTCTCATGGAACATTATTATGTTCCCCTTTCTCTAAGACTTGACTGGTGGCAGTTGTATCTACCATTTTTATTTTACCGCACACTATGAAAATAGCGTTTGGTATCATTGGAGGCTATGGCGGTAGCCTCAAACTGAAACCCGTAATCCCTTTTTATTTTTAAATGTGTTCCGGTTGAGTTTTCTTCCCATATCTTTTTGTAAAGGTCTTTCTAGTGTTTTACTCTGCGTGTCAAACCAGATTTTGTTCCTTTGTCCACCGTCCTTTGGCAGGCTCCTGCACAGAAGCCCTCCTTGGGTGCCTGAGTATTTGGGTTGACAGGATGTGAGGGAGGGGTTTGAGGCCCCCTGCACAGGGTCTCCTTGGAGACCCAAGTCACATTCTTATTTGATTGGCTAAGTGGCTGCCCAGCCAGGACAGACACCCTGCTGTGTGATAGACAGCCATGCTGTGTGAATGGGGTATTTGGTGCATAAAAAGACAGTCTCTGGGACTGGAATGCAGAGTCGCCACTGGAACGAGAGAACCAAAAAGAAGCTGAAGGAAGACAACTGCTGCAACTACTGGACATCCAGTGAAGCCCTGATTCAGGTCTGAATCGCCTGAAACTTCAATGACAGAGGAGATCTGTAAGGAATCTTCTCCCCTTGAGCTTGTTGGGAACAACCAGCTCTCCAAACACCAGACACTGGTCTTCATCCTGGTCGAATTTCTGTGCATCGCTGCAGTAGATCGGATAGCCAGTGAGAAGAGAACCAGTTTGGTTTTTAAGGAGTGCACTTTTCATTTGTCGTTTTGCTCCGCTGCTGGCTTCTTCCCTGGGAAGTGCGGGACCCTCCAGCCGTCCTCCTTTTTGTCACCATGACAGAAGCTTCAGGAACCGCAAGCCTGCAGGAACTGCCAGGAACAACCGCCTCAGCAACAGCATTCTTCTTTTTGAAAGGTACTGGGCACATTGAGTCGTTCTTTCCGTCCGACCGCGGTCAAAGCGCAGGAAATCTTTTGCCTCTCTGAAGGCTTGTCCTTCTCCTTTAAGTAGCTTTTCTTTCGACCAACTTTGTTTTGAACTCTGGGCAAAGACCTAACCGCAAACTACTTTGAACTGTGATCCTCTGAAAAGACTCTGAACCATTAACATTGACCTAGACCTATTGACTTGAATCCTAGTTGTAGTAGCCTTTTCTAGATTGCCCTGCCTATAACTTGTTGGTGCTATTGATTTTGGATAACCTTGTCTTTTCTCCCTTTTAAATTGCTGGAGAGCCATTTTGCTCACACTTCATTTTGAGCTTAACTTGTCCACAATTGATTGGGTGTTATTGTAGTATATTAAGACTGTGATTTTCTGCTGCTTTATGATAGTGTGCTGTTTTATAAATGATGGTGTAAATACATGTATATTCTTTTACTCAGAAACCTTGAATCAGGGTTTGTTTGAACCATAGTCATTGTTGTCCTTTGTGTAATCTCTTGTACTGCTCACTTTACTCTTGAGATAGGTCTGGCTGCTCAGCCACTGTGTACTGTGTACTGTGTTTGCTGTGTAATACAGACTTGTACCAAAGGTGAAAGTGTGCTTACACTTGTAGTCTTAATTGTGTGTAGTGTTCCCAAAGGGTACTGCACATGATTCTGCCTAACAGTGAGGCATTTGTTGAGGGTGTTGTTTGGGTCTTGGTTGAGGTTATCTTGAGATGAGTTGGATATCACCTGTGTAGTTGAAGGTGATCAGTCCATTGGTTTGAATGAGTTTCATTAGGGGGGCATGTCGATATTGAAGAGGAGTGGGGACAGGCTAGATCCTTGCAGTATGTTGCAGGTGATGCTTTTGGTGTTAGATGCAAATGGTGATAAGTATGTTTTTTCCCGTTTGATTGGTAAGGAAAGATTTTAGTCGCTGCAGGTCAAAGTCTTTAATGCTGTATTCCTCCAGTCTCTGGATTGGCATTGTGTCTCTGATTGGTTCGAAGACAGCTGATATGTCCAGCAGTATGAGGGGTGATCAAGTGCTTAAATTGTGTGCTTAAAACAGTGTTAAATCCAACCATTTGTATTTCCTGTTTGAAGTTCAAATCACATTACAGTCAGTAATTAAGCTAATCTGCAAAAATAAGTATTGTCCTAGATATGCAGTATCCCTTTAAAAAAAAGAAGAGCAATTGCAAGTACAGTCCCCTTGATGATCCCAACACTCCTGCCACCTATTGGATTCAGGCAGCATCTTGTCTTACCCTGTCCAAGAGGTCCAGGCCATTTTGAAGCACATTTTCTCCAACAATATATCATGTGCGTCAAAACACTTCATACAATATGGTAACAATTCCACACTATTGTAACGATGGTGTGCACACAATGAACATCAGACAGCTGAAAGAGCACACCATTACAATGTCAGCACGAAGAACTTTAAAACCATCCATAAATGATTCCTGATATTTGCTTAACTACGAAACATCTTGTAGGTACTGATGGCAAACGCCTTTATCAACAAGGTACTAGAGATTCATAATTTCCTCCCCTGTGAAAGGAAGGGAGTTAAGATGTAAGATACCGATCTGGCCAACTGTGTTTAATATGTGGTAGGCGATCCTTGGCAGGGCACTGATTCAAATAATGTGCATCTTTGCTCAAAGTCCTGTGGCTCTTTAGTGTTTTGATATCTTCCAGACGTGTGTTCATATTCAAGGTTGAGGATCTTCGATAGACTTCTAGGAAAAGTGATTCCGAGATAAGTTATTGTGGAATCTGCTCATTTCAGGGCCCACGTAGAAACGTGCCACTTTTTTGTAGTGTTCAAAATGGGCATAGCGCTAGTTTTTTTTTCCAAAACACTCAGTTGTTAAACCATGCACCAAAGTTTTGAATATTACCAGCATATGTTGTCCTGGGTAAGAGATCATTATTAACATGTCACTGGCAAGCTGTAAATTCCATTTTGTTTTCAGGTTCTTCGGACATTATATGCCAGTGCTTTCTTTCTTTTAGCACAATATAAATGACAGACTGGGGAGGGTCCCCAAAATCCTCAAAAGCCTGAAAAGCGTCTGTTCACTTCATCCTAAAACTGAGCGTCTCGTATAATTCTCACAACCCATCTGCAAATCTATGATTAAAGCCTTGTGTCATAAGGCTCAAACATAAAAAGTCCCTTTCAACGCTGTTGAATGCCTTTGGCAAATCAAAAGTAACAACAACTCTTTATGCTTTCTCCTTCTTTGCCACGTGTATCATATCTTCGAGGAGACAACAGTTTTCATATCCAATATCTGCCTCTAAAGCCAACCAATCATCGGAGGCAGATGTCAAACAAATGTATTTCTTTATTTACATTTGATAATGAAATGTGTATATAGTTCTCAGAGTATTGGGCATCCTGTAGTGATTTTGGAATCACAGAGATTTCTTAATTATTATTTTGAACCCTTCATCAACAAACACTTCCTACAATTGTTACTAACAAACTTTAAAATAATTGGGAAGAGTTGATCATGAAATGTTGTGTAGGACTGCCCAAGGATCACAGCAAGGCCTAATGTATTGAAAGCCAGCTGGTGTATCACTGCATATTTTACCTCTTCCGGATAGAATCTGAGATGAAACCATTAGGTCTGACTGCCTTTCAAGCAACAACATCATGAAGGACATGCCACTTTTGTTATCCAGTTTCAGGTTTTTAAAAAGAGTTTTTTAAAAAGGACACACATTGATTTGGTGTCAAACGTTTTTTTTTTTTTTTGGGTCATAGCTCTGCATGAGTCAGTAAGCAACAGGTCTTTCATTCTTTTTGCCATGCCTTTTTTAATATGAATGAGCAAACTCAGATTCCCCCATCAAAGGCCTATTTCTATCATATTTAATCACTTAAATATTTTCCTTCCGGGTCATATCCAGTATCAAGTTGCTATTTTGGAGCACGGTTGACCATACTCAATGTTCGGATAATGCTATGTTGACCTGGAGTGAGTGAATGTGTTGTTTATTTCTTGTACAAAAGCTGTGCCTCGCATGTACAGTCTCCATTGCAGTAGATTCACACTTTGAAAGGTTGGCAACACATTGAAATTAACAGAGGTTTTTCTGCTGCCTATTAATGCTCACATATGTTTTTCTGTCATTTGTTTTGCTATAACAAAGGAGTAGATTCGGGAACTAGTCATGCGCATGAAAGTAAAATGCTGAGCCTCTTTGTATTGCGTTTAAAATACACTATATATTTGCTAGCACACAAACCTTCTCTATTCTAAGTAGGAGCAGTCTGCGTTTACCATTGCGGGGACTGAGGACAGTATGTTTGCCCAAGAATGAGTCACTGGTCATGTTAAATCTGTTATCTGGAAAATTCTCATCCTATTCTTTGTTGAAGATCTCTCCGGGAAAGCTGAGGATTGGGATTAATGGATTAGAGCTCAGTAAACTGGTGTCACTGTTAGGCAGGACCTTTTGGTGTATCTTTGGTGGTGCACACGTTGATACCTAGATGACCAGTACTTGCACCTAGTCAGAATCAGCGCACCTTTTCTTTTGAGGAAGCAAATATTGAGGCTCCCTGTTACGGTCTCAGACAAGATATACAATTTTTCGCTCTGATGTTTTACAAACCTTTCCTCCAAAACGTGCATCTCCTGCATCAAGGCAAGGTGTACCATTACGGTTCTGATGTGATTTTTAGTTTTCTTCTCTACACAGTGTTGTTGCACCTGATAGCATTCCCTGGCGCTATTGACAATATATCTAGAGCCATGAACCAAACATTGGCCCTGTGGATTGGAAGAGGGGACAAGAAGTGAGGGCTTAGTGCAGAAAATGGGTCATAGAATCTGAAGATCACAGTTGTTGAAAGAAAACAGCTTCTTCCACCAAACAAAGGTGATTGTCCCTAATTCTCAAGAGTAATGTCTATGGTTATACTTTTTCCCTTCTAGAAAGTACATACAAATTGAAGTATATGGACACCCCATGTGTAAACTATTGAAGCTGGTTATATAATTAAGTGATACATCGTAATATCAAAATGCAGGCCTCGCAATTGAGAAGGGAAGGAAACCTTGCTGCAAATGCTTCCCCACTAGCAGTGAAAAATGTGAGTGCAACTCTCTTCCTCTGACTTTTTCCTTTTTCTTGGCTGTTAAACTGTTGATTTTGATCACAGCATGTCTGTGTTTATCTTTCCCCTCACAGATCATTAAGCTATGTAGGCGAGGCTGTGGAGCACTCCTGTTCTTTATGCAAACATGGTCAGCATACAGATACATAGCATTTACATGATGAAGGGTTGTTCCTCTGTCAGCAAGTTATGACAGAGAATGATTTTAGGGACAATGAACCTGAACCCCATTTCTCCCATTCCACAAGAAGACTTTTGTTAAAGTTGATTAACATTAACCAATCTCGGAAAGCAAGCTTAATTCCATCCCGTCCACTCATAACACCAAATAACTCCTCGCCACCTCCCAGAATCAGACCTTTTTGCCTTTTTTCATAAATATTGCCCTATTCAATCTGTTTTAGCCCTCACATTGAGGGACAGATTCATGGAATTTGTGCGCCGAAAAACCGGGATTTGTGTGCCATTCTGACCGCAAATCCCCATTTGTTAAACAGTGATCTGCGGGCAAAATGTCACACAAATCCCATTTTTTCGGTGCACAAATTCCATGAATCAGCCACTTTATCTCTTTCCCAGACTCATTCTTTCAAGCAATGTTCTTATTTTGTTTCCTTTGACCCCAGGCTTTTGTACAATCCTTTCCCAATGCTGCACCTATTATATGTTTGCACTATCCACCTTATTATTCCTTCTATGCTTGTACCTAAAAGGCACATTCCCATTGCATTAATTTCCATGGCTCAATGTTCATCCCTTTCACCCTAACAGTCTTAGGTGACTTGCCCCATTTGATCATGTGGCCTAGCATGTTCTCTTTCCCTTTCCCGATGAAGTGGACCTGCCTCAATTGTTGCAGAACACATCCTTCCCTTTTAACGCTAATACCAGTAGCAGGAGACAAGGGCCTTTTCTATTATTTGATCACCACCCCCACATTCATCGAAGTTTTGATTTTGCCCCGTCATTTCACTGCAACTCAACTATGAGGTAAGATCTGTTCTGCTTTTTCTGCTCACTGTCCTCCATAATCTCTTTTTTTTTTTCAATGGATGTATGTAGTGTATGAACCTATATGAATGGCTGCAATGTGGCAATGAGTAGAGCCTGTACGTTCGCCAACAGAGATCTTCATCGGAAATCTCATTGCCCTTCTTCCTTCATTGCAACTGAGCCAGGAGCACCTGACTTCTCCTGCAGCCACAGACCCGGAGGGTGTTCCCTGTGCTACATCCCTGCCTTCTTTATCAATAGCAATGAGGTAGGCCTGCCTGGATCTATAAGAAATTGTTTGTTGGAAAGAAAAAGGAAAAAGAGGAAAAGTTTTCGGGAAAGAAAATTTATTTCTTGATTGCGCCCGTTTGACTGCACATCCTCACCTCTGCCAATCTCCCATCCTTGGGTGGCCTGCACATGGGCTAATACAGTGTGCATCCTGTGTGGGCATGTTGCTGTGTTTAACATCATAGTTTTTCAAATATGGCTGACGTTCTCCCCGCAACACTGTGTGACCTCTGAGGCATCCACTCTCATCGGCTGCAGCCGATTGGTGTGCCACTGCAGCACATTGGCCTACTGGGGACTCCACTCTCATCGGTTGCAGGTGATTTGTTTGCCTCTGCAGCAAATTGGCCTATCGGGGACTGGCAGGCTTTAGCCGGCCCCCTCACCAAAGGCGCACTACCTGGGCCCGTCTGCAGGCAGCCCTTTTTCCTTCATTGCAACCGAGCCACAAGGACATGGCTCCCTCTGCAGCTGCAGACCAGGAGGGTGTTCCCTGTGCTGCATCCCTGACTCGTTTACCACCTGCAATGAGGTAGGCCTGCCGCGATCTATAAGAAATTGTTTGTTGGAAAGAAAACAGAAAAAGAAGAAACGTTTTTGAAAAAAACAGTTGCTTTATTTCTTGATTTCACCCGTTTGACTGCACTTTCTCACATCTGACGATCTCCCATCCTTGTGCGGCCTGCACGTCGGCTAATACAGTGTGCATCCTTTGTGGGCCAGTTGCTGTGTTTGGCCTTGTTGTTTTTCAAATGTGGCCGACATTCTCCCTGCAACACTGTGTGACCTCTGAGGCATCCACTCTCATGGCTGCAGCCGATTGGTGGGCCGCTGCAGCACATTGGCCTATTGGGGAAGAGCAGGCATTAGCTGGCCCTCTCACCAAAGGCCCATTTTCTAAGGCCCCTGTCTGCTCTCTGTCCACTGCCAGGCTGCTGTGTGGGGACTTCCTGCACCCCTCATGAGCGCAATGTGATGGCGTACCCACACTCTTCAGCGGAACTTGATCTACTGTGACATTCTCACTTCAACAGCAATGAGTTAGTCGCCTCTACTATGACATACCCACAACTCTGACTTCCAATCCAAACCTCACTCCATCTCATCTGGACTCCCACTCTTACTGCCTGTTAATGTGCTGTGTTTTCACCTTCTGCTAACCTTTACAATTTATCTGTGTTTTCACCTTCTGCTAACTTTTTGAGTTTAGCTGTGTTTTCACCTTCTCTTAACCTTTTGAATTTAGCTGTGTTTTCACCTTCTGCTAACTTTTTGAATGTAGCTGTGCTTTCACATTCTGCTAACTTTATGAATTTGGCTCTGTTTTCACCATCTACTAATTTTTGGAATTTAGCTCTGGCCTGTGGCTGTATTGTGTTTTGACTTTGGCTGTGCCCAGTGACTACCTTGTGATATCCTGTCCTGTGGTTCCTGTCCCCGCCCCTCAGCTACCCTCTCCCCTCTTCATCCACCTCCACTTCACCTTTGGCACTCTCTGTTTCTCCTATCTTTTCTAATTGTTTCTCCATTGACTATCCTGCCCTTCTCACTAAGTATGGTAGGAAGATGTTCAAAAGGATATCCTGGTCTCTAACCCTGGTCTCCCTATTGCTAACACCTACACCAGTGTATCCACTAAACAGACCCTCACCGACATCCTTTTTGTCGTTCCTTCACCTTTGGACTCCTCATATGGTCTCTGTGCTCTCTGCTTCCTCTTCTTCTCCTTTTAATGGTGGCACCCAGCTGGAGGCCCTCCTGGACCCCTTCCACTCCTCTAAGTAATCATTAATGTCTACCTGAATGGTACCGTCCTGATCCAAGGCCCTCAGCCCAACCTTCTCTTTGATAGATGCTTCCCATGCCTCATCAACTTTCTTGCTTCTGCTATGCCCTCTCTCCACTCTCTGGCTTCCTTGCCACCCACCTCTACCTTCTCCTTTGCTACCTCACCCTCTCCTCCTTCCTCCTCTGCCCACCTCGGTCTACTGCGACACATCTGCAGGGCATACCTCTGATTTGCACCCCTCCCCAGAAGTCTTTCAAGGCTGGCAACCTTCTCCATATTGCCACTCTCAACACTCGCTCTGCTTTCAAACACTCCTCTGACATCAGCCATCTCCTGGAAGAACTCAACCTTAATGCACTCGGTCTCATCGAGACATGGTTCATGGCCAGCTCATTCACAAGCTTTGAGACTCTCCTCCCTGATGGCTACAAGATTCTCTCAGCGACCAGATCCACCTATTCCGATGGGGGTGTAGCCTTGATCTTCCCAGAGTGGGTTCCTGCCTCTGTGAATCCTACACAGGCCTACTCCTCCTTCGAATATGTTGTCTGTAGGCTTTCTCTCTCTCCCGGCCACTCTCTCACCATTTCTACTATCTATTGGCCTCCTGGTTAGACTACCTCTTTCCTCTCCGAGTGGTCTGACCTCGCCTCCTCGCTTCTGGCCTCGACCACTCAACTCATCCTCCTTGGAGAACTCAATAGCCACTTGGATGCTTCCTGTCCCTCCTCTGTACTGTTTTGTGACCTCTGCAACTCTATTTCTCTTTCTATTCTTCCCTCTGGCCCGACTCACTCTCCAGGGCACACTCTAGATGTTCTCATCTCCTCAGACCTCCCCCTCTCAAACCATCTCACCACTCCTCTCTCCTGGAGCAACCACTTTCTCCTGTCCTCCCATCTCTCCCTGTCTACCACCCAAGTCTGCTCCAGCACTGCCACCTACCTTCTTGGTCATCCAGCCCATGAAGCGTGTGTCAGTTGAGGATTTCACAGCCACTTTCTCTCCCCCTCCTCCACTTCTGGTTGACTGTCAGCCTGACACTGCCCTTTCCAAGCTCCACTCTGCTATCTCTTATACTCTTGATGTTCTTGCTCCTGTGATGTGGATCTGCTTGAAGCCCAAAGCCAAGTGCAATTCTTGGTACGACTCTGACCTAGTCACCCTGAAACACAAGTTTAGGGTGGCTGAGGGAAATGGCGTGCATCCTGTGCCTCCTCTGACAAACTAGCCTGCCGCCTGCTCCAAAGGTAATACAGGCTCTCTGTCCACACTAAGAAGAGAGCCCACATCCAAACCTGTGTCTCTGCGGCATCTAACAACTCGGCCAAGCTGTTTAAATTCTGCAGGGAGCTGGCCAATCCTGCTGCAGTATCTACTTCTCCTGTCGCCTCCCAGGCCCTCTGCACGACCCTTGCATCATCTATAAAACCCAGGACACCCTCTTATCCTCTCCTCCTCTTTCCTCCTCTCTCTCTGCTACCTCTGCCCCCCCCTGCAGCCACCTCTCCTCCCTCTTTCTCTTCCTATCTTCTGTTCTTCCCTGACGAGATCTGTCTGATCTATGAAATTCTCCTCAAAACAGGTTCTTCCCTGTTCATCCAAAACCACTAAGGACCATTTTGACACTCTCGCTCCTGCCCTGGATGACTTCTGCAACCACTCCTTCACCACTAGAGCCTTCCCCTTCCCTCAGAAGGACTCTCTTGTGCACTCTCATTTAAAGAATATCACTGCCGACCCCTCCTGCTCGGCTACCTAAAGCTGCCATCTCCCAGCTTAATCTTCACGCTGACTCTGTTGGTTGTCTCCATGATCGTGGCTTCAGAGCAGCCAGAAGCAGGGAAACTGCCCTCCTGAACTTTTGTGAAGACCTGCTCCTTAACCTTGATTCTAATCTCCCCTCTGTCCTCATCCTACTTGATCTCCTCTGCCTTTTATACGGTCAACCATGCCATCCTGCTCAACCGCCTCCATGATAATCTCAGTATCACTGACCAGGCCCTGACCTGGCTGACCTCATTCATCTCCAACCGACCCTCCCAGGTCCAACTTGGGTCCTTCCTTTCCTCTATCTCACTCTCTACCTGTGGTGTTCCCAAGGGGTCTAACCTCTCTCACTGGCTTTTCAACCAAACCTGGCACCCTTTGCCCACCGTGTTGCTGCTCTCTGCTCCAATTTTCAGCGCTATGCAGATGACAGTCAGTTTGAATTCAGGCTCCCTCCTGCCATCTCTTCTCCCTCTGTCATCTCTGACTGTCTGCAATCCAGGAGTGGTGTGCTGCCAATGATAGATGCCTTATTGCCAGTAAGACAGAGATCCTTATTAAATGAATAGTTAACAATTGGATAAAGTGCTAAATGCAACCAAGTGCTAAGTGCCAAATTGTTAACAAAGAAATAAAGTACTGAATGCAAAAAAAGTGCTAAGTGCCTACTGTGCATACTGTGCATACATGATCTTCAAATATCAAAACAGTTTCGGCGAATTCAACCTATCTGGCTCAATTAAGCCAATTGTTAACTATTCATTTTTTTCTACAGCAATTCCATTTTTTGAATGAAATTTAAAAATGAGACAGCGATGCTTTACCTTGAGTAATACAAGGTTATGAATTGTGGCAACTAAACTGCGATTGAATGTTTTGAGGCATGAGATTTGACAAGAATTTATACTAAAATTAATTCATCTATTTTATTGTTGTTTTGATGTTAATATATTATGCAATTTTACAATGGTAATAAATTAAAAATGAAAATGTGAATATTTATGTCTGGGCTTCCTTCTCTTCCTCGCCTCTATTTTTATAATTGAGTACTCAAACTAATACAGTACTCTTCCATGCGAACCCCTTTTTTCCCCTTGGGATTTTTTGTGCAACCCTTGCACTTGGGTCTGTAGCTGCAACCCTACAGTCCCATTACTGCACGTATTAGACACCCGTAGTCTGCACCTTATTCTTGCACTTTCCACCTGCTAGCCGCACTACCTGATGTTGTTGATCACATGTTCAGCACTTTTCCACTTCTCCCCTGCCTCTTGCACTTTCCCCTTTCTATCTCCCTGCACTTGCACATTCTCAATTGTCACTGGACCTAGTTAGATAGTTGTTTTGTTTCTCCCTTGTACTCCTCCCTTGCCTTGTTGTGCCCTGAAACACTTGTGTATGGGCACAATATAAATAAAATATATCATATCATATGAACTAGATTTTTGTATGCTAAAGTTGATGGCATTCATAGAAGGGGACATTGTGAAAAGTGCTGTTACCTTCAAAACACTTATAGTCATAGGTTTTATTAGGTCTCGCGAAACACAATCTCTGAGTTCTCAAGGATTGAGAGTTTGCAGCCATCCATACACCTTGTACAGTACATGGTGTCAGAAAGCATCATATGAGCTGGGTAAGACTGAGCAAATTGCCCGAAACCCCCGGTGAATATCTGCAGACCTAATAGCAAGTTTTGGGTAATCCATTGGTGCCCACCGAAGGATTGCAATGTCCAAATCTTTATTATTAGTTCCAATGAGATTGGGAAGCTTGATAGCGCTTTTGGGCATTGCACAAGGATTGGGCATTGAGCATCATAGTGACAACAGATGTATCTATTCTCAGGTGGATTTGGGTAAGATCGGGAGTCTACATATAGAACCCAAAACTTCATGTTCCCTTTGTGGGTTTTGTTTGGCAGTGGGAATGTCAGACAGTGTTGATACATATCACCCCAGTGGAAGTATCACCAGCGGAATCACCACTGTTGGAATTACCGCCATATACTGGCCGAATTAGCTCCAGAATTGCTGGCAGAGGGGGGCGTGGTCGAACACCAAAGAAGATGGCCATGTAACCGCGCCGCTCCGTCCCATTGATTTTTATCGACGGCATTCATTTTTATTATTTTCAATCTTTTTTCTACCTCTTACCTGCGGAATGCATCAGGATTGTCCCGTCAATCTCTGTTCGAGCTCCGGCACTGCTCTGCCATTCTGGGGCTCTGTTTGTGCTCCGAGGACATCACGCCGAAGCTTCTCCCTGCTGGATCGGCCCCTCATGAGGAGACGCTCAGCGTTGCCTCTTTGGTGATGTGCCGACCTGGGCCTGTGCAATGCCTCCCTTTCAGCAACGACATCGGTGGCGAAGTAAGATTACTGCACACGCATTCGCCCATTTGAATGTTTTTCTGCTTTTTATCATGTTATATTCTCATTATTATCCAAGTAAAGGCTATACTGGCTAAAGGTCATTATTTGAGCTGATTTCTGTAGTGAGCCACCTCTCCTCACGTCTTGACTACGCACAGAACTCTTTTTAACTATTCATGAATCCAACATATATTCAATAGTTATTGAATATAAAATAAAACACAAATATTCATCTGAAATGTTCCTGAATCTGCATTGTAAAACAAACATAATACAATTACATTTCCAAATGACAAAATGGGGACAGATCTGATAAGTTTATGGACAAAGAACTTCAAACCACTGCTTCACTCCACAAACCTCTCAGTAAATAGAACAGCTTATCTGACATGCCTTGGTCAAGTTAACCTGATCTAAATATCCAGCTGGTTTAATGTGATATGTTACTATATATACCAACTCATTCTTTCTACAAAGTACAATTCTTCATGTATTATTTTCTATGAAAACAAATAAATTCATGAGAGCTAACAAACAGTTGTTGCCTCATCGTATTGGGACCTGCCAGACCACCAAAATGATTTCTGAAAAGCAGCAAGTGCACACCTAAGAGCAGTTAAGGTATCAGATATGGAAGTATTTTTGAAATGCCAATGATGTGTTTCTATAACTATTTTAAGAAAGCATCCTTTGCATGAATTAAACCATTCCCAATATTTCACAGATAATCCATTTTTGATGATAAAGTGTACTTCACAAAGGTACCAATCTTACCATAATTTTCAGACTGCCATACATTCTATGGTATACACCTCTGTTGCATGATTCCACACATTTCACACCTCATTTCAAATAGGTTAGTCACTATGAGAAAAAAAAGCATATCTCTCATGACATTTGAGGAGCTTCATACCATCTGCCATCTTCTGTTGGGGCATTGTTCAAGGGCTGACAAATAAGATTGTGCATTTACACATTCATTGAACAAAATAAAGTGTTTAAGGATAATGACTAGAAAAACACACTTCTAAATGAACATGCTATCAATTATTACTGTAATGATGCACCTAGAAGATTTGACGGCTAAGTGCCTATGCGGAATGTTGGAGGTGGAATTGCTGCACCAATCACTAAGGGTTCTGCCAAACTGCACACTTCAACATTTTGAGACAATGTTTCTATTATACTATTTGTCAACTAATCTCTTCAAATGCAGGAACAAGGACACATCGGCATGTCTAAAGTGTAGGCATGCAGCTGCTGATGTGTTACACGTTCTGGCCACATGCACAACCATTTGGTTTAAGGTGCCTGATAAGAGTAATTGAATCTGTCACTCATCTATCCACCTCATGCTTGTCAGATTCTTACTGTCTTAGCCTGGTCAAAGTTTGCCCCATAATCTCATTTTCCATTAAAAGTTTCACTGCAATGTCTGGTTCGAAATATGCTCACCAATAATGTATTGTTCAAGGAGATATGGCATTCATATAACTAAGAACAGGTATCTCATGTTTTAAAATACATTTGTTTGAATGTTTAATGTCTTGACAGTACAGGCATGCTTGCTAACATGACCCATTCCAATCTGTAGGTGCTTATACAGTCTGAGTTTCTTCTATGCTTTATGTGACTTGTAGTTTAAGTTTTCTAATAGAAAAAAGTGCACCTACAACTCCCACAATGCAAAGAAAAAAACAATTCTTCATAAGCACCTACATAGTGCTATGGATCAGGTTGGCAAGTATGTATGTACTGCCAGCAAATTAAACCTGCACACCCCAACTTCAACTTCAGATATGCTATAAATGTTTTCCATCTGCTTTTTTTGTTTTACAAAAAAGTTACACACAGTGCTGCTATAAATGCACATCTGCATGTTTCAACTTTCATAAAAATGCTCATTAAAAAACATTTTTAAATGGTCAACATTTTCCATGTTTCATTGCATAGAAATGTCACATTTTCCAACCTCACTCATTACATCCCTTATACTGCCCATATTCTCCATCTGCTCATACACATGTGTATACCACTAAAGTATCTATATACAACATTTCACCTTAAATATAAATTACTCTTCTTTCCAAACCTCTACTGTAAGACACTGAACACTGCTGCAACAACAATCCACCATTGCATTACCAGTAGGACACACTGTAATATTCTTTAAGACCACTGCAACATATTACACATATATTACACCACAAACACACCACTTCTTCTATTAAAATCAGTATCACAAAAATAACCTAGATATACACCTTTTTCTCACATCCATTTTTCCCTTTTTCTTCTAATGTGCCACAACCCATAACACAACATTATTAACTCTTTTTCCCAACAACTCCTTCTACCTTCATAAATAACATCCTTGCTTATTAAAATTACTTCACCATTAACACATATACCCACTACCTTTCTTTAACAATTACAGGAATGAAGAAGATTGTCAAAGACAGCTACCAAAAAAGGAAGACTCTTGACATCCTACAAACTAAGTACATAGATATAGCAAGTATATTTTTCTAATTGTTCCAGTGCACTTTCACTATATATTAGCCTAGAGTATTATTTTCGAATCAACAACATTTATTTCAGTCTTACTCATTGTATTGCCACATTCACACCCTTTCGTTCCCATCTAAACACCAGCATTACAACAACCACTGTTTTCTTCAAAACATCATAATGTCCCTACTTATTCAAACACACCACCGCTCTATTACTCACTAACCAAATACCATCACACCTGCACATATTCTTACTTTTACAACCTTCCTAACTACACCCATAATCCCACTACACAATCACACAGCACTCTATTCATCTTTACAATCACACCCAGACACCGATTCACAAGTTATCCACATACATTCCACAACTTTCAAAGCCAAACTTTCTTTTTTCTCAACAGACAGAACACAATGCTTACTGAAAAGCAACTCTGTATAAAACAAATAGAAAATAGTGCAGATAAGAATAAAAGCAAGCATATAGTCATCCACCTCTAAAACAATGTATTGAAAACATTAAAACAAAACAGCTAGTAACTGCACTCAACAAAACTAAACAAGAAACCACTAAATAGTAAGGCCCCTCTTCCAAAAACCCTAAAAAGATGTGCAAGCAAAAGCAGACCTACTAATGAACCTACACTATATCTACTAATGTTAACGTAGCTAAAGTAAAGCAGTCCAAAAAAATAATTTGACAAACATTTTTCCACCATAGAGTTCTTCACAATCTTAGAAAGACAGCTGAAATTTCACAATCTACTCTTAAAAACGAACGCAAAAAACTAATCCTCGAAGCTCCTATTGACAGCATATTTCTAATAAACAGAAAGTTGTTTATAGTGATTTTAAACAGAATGAAACCACTATCTAAATGAATCGATAAATTACAAGAAGAACTTCTAAACATGCACAGTGTCAATATAGATATTTTTTTCAAACTTCTGTGCAGATGAATAGATTAACACCAGCAGCACAGAACCACATTTCAATTAAGAGGCCTATAAACAAGAACAAAATCACTCAATTGCCATAGACTGTAATGGCCAAGGGTATGAAATGGTACGAGACACCCCTGGGGCAAAAGATCCCTTATAGAAACAATGTCCCCAACAAACTTTCAACCAAATATTCCTTTCGCCCAAACTAATGGTCCAATGTATAAATGGACATGCTGTTCAATGGTAATGTACGCCAACCATCCTTACGACAATTCCTCAATTACTATAGGAAGCTAAAAGACAAAACTAAAATAAAAACTTTACAAACCATGGACTTTTGTCCAGTGCAAAGGCACACTGTACTTTAAGGAGATTAATAGCCTGCATTTCAGGAACTGCTTGCAAAAGCACCTTCCGCTACATCAAAATGTTAGCAATACACCATTCCACAATGTGGAATCTTGTTCATAGTCTATACTATGCAAAATGTCTTTCTCTAGAACTGCAAAATCTAATTAACATTCGACTACATGTAACCACTTTGACAAATAGAGCACATCCAAAGTAAATACTTTGGAACTGAAGTTCACTTAGAAAATTCAGTAACTTCAGAAAACATTAGCAAAAACCTTGCAAACACCAACCTCCTAACAAACGCTTACATAAAAGAAATAGCCACATTTCAAAACAAATCTGCTGAAATACCAGGCCAAGTATGTGTCTGTTGTCACAGTACTTTTATAAAAACGGAACACAATAGTAGATATGGACTACAAAATAGAGGACAATGATGAATCCAAATGGTTACAATTAGCTTTATATCTAACAACATAAAAAAATAATTGACCACTCAATAGTTCACATGTATTGCAATACAAAGCTTGACAATAACCAAATGCCATCACGTGCTACCACTAATAACTTAAAAATATTCCCACTTCCAAATGCCCACCAACAATTTAACTTGTATGAGTGCATTATAATCCAAACAATACACCCATTTCAAGCTATATAATGCCTTCAACTGAAAACAGCCACATTGCCTCTGTGTGAGTTATTTAAAGGCATTCGTGACAAGTAGTATATCCGCCATTAGATCTTAAAGAAAATATAGAAACCGTAGGAGTACAATGTCCAATAGAACAATCTTTGATTGTACTGGGTAATGGTGTACCAACAAAATACAAAATAATTTGTCAACTTAAACAATGTAAGACAAGCCAAACAATATCTCAAAGAAAACAATGAATACTACAAATATATAAACATAGTGGAAAACTTAAGAGAAACCACCCAAATAATTCAAGACTCACCAGCAACTGGCCAATTTGAACATGTAGATCCTGTTACTGCAGCCAACATTTTAGACTATTATACAATTCACCCACTACACCCCAAATACACTGTTGAAGATGCATTAGAAACATATCAAATGCATCAAGTTAAAGAATCCCCAAATAGCATATGGGAAAAAAGTATAGAAGCTCATTCCTACAGGAAAATTAGGAAGATATTATGAAAGATCCACACAAATTAGTGCATTCGAATATCGCTCTTTACGCATGTATTCTGAAGACCTCAGATTCAGATAACACGTGGAATACATTGTCCACCTCCTGTTCGAAATTGAACTAGCAACTCTATGTTATGGAGTTGCACACACATTAAAAACAGGCTCTACTTTTTAAACATGTCTGCTACCCAACTGCTTCAAAAGATAATAGACAAAGATGATGTTTTGCAGTCAAGCATCACAAATCTCTTGGCCAACATGCATGGTACAAAAGAATACTGGTTCCCACATCACGCTGATGTATGTTGTATGCTAAGGAACCGAGGCCCAACCAGATGGTTTGTTACTTTAAGATGTACTGAGTACACATGGGATGACTTGCACGACTTCTTATGCACTGCAAACAAAATTAAAGATGGAATACATATGATAACACCAGGAGAATTATGTTCTCTTGACCCTGTATGTATCAAGGTACATTCACCATCGCTTTATTGCCATGTTGCACTTCATCTGCAACTACCCCTCCACACAGAGGAGTGCAACATTTATTTTGGAGAAAAGAATATCAATCCAGAGGAGCACCACACATCCACATGTTTCTGTGGAAAAAGATGCTCCCAAATTTGTTCATGACTGTGATGGCACGGTCTTACAGTTTAATGACAAATACATTACCTGCAACATCCCTTCAGAAACCACACATGCCCTAGGTACACAAATCTTATGCTTCCAAAAACATAAGTGTGGCAAACACTGCCAACGTAGGTATGAATACAAAGGTAAATAATATACCAAATTAAGTTTTGGCTTCTCTAGAACAGTTTGTAGAAAGCTTGATGTCTTCTGTTAGACACAGTGTAAACAGCAAATCCCTTAAAAACACATACACCATTTAAAGGGACAAAGCATCCAAGTACATCAATGATTGCAATGCAATCATTGCCCTCTTGTGTAATGCAAACATAGGGCCTCATTCCGAGATTGAAGGTAGTCATGGCGCTATTTGTGCCATGACTGCCTCCAATAACGGGACCGAGTCCGGTGTGGTGCAATGGGTACTTAGCTGTCTAGTCCGACCCTGGTGGGACCGGTAAGTCCCCATCGCACCAACCATTCCCCATTTGAGCCCCCATAGGGCTGAACGGGAATGGGGCAGGCACTATTTACGGGCCTGGTGTTTGCAGGCCCGTAATTAGCGGCATGGTCCCCTAACGGGACCCGTAAGGGACGTGTTGTCCAACCACACGTCCCCCGTGGTTCCCATTAGGGGACCTTAGAATCGGGTGGTAGGGGATTACCGCTGGCACCGGTCTCCTTACCGGTGCCCGGTATCCCCTACCTCCCGACTCGTAATGACTCCCATAGACATACAATACACTGCAGACAATTCCACTGCAGGTGCAAGATATGTCAGAGCCTATCACACTAAAGCTGAGAAAACAGAGCTAAAAGACATCTGGGATGATACATCATCTGACAAAACACTTCAGTATAAAAATGATCCTCCCTCCCTCAAGAATGCGGGTGCGAAGCTGCAGACCCTTTAACATGTAGAGTCATATATGGCAAATCTGAACACAATGTCTGGCTAAACCTTGGTCCTGCTTCATCCAGAAAAAGACTACTGAAATCCTACCAAGAGATAGAAACAATAGCCACAAATGATCCCAACAGCCAGCAGGCTTATAACTTCGCTCCCTCTGGACGAATTCTCACCAAACTTTGCAAAATAAGTATATGGCCCACTGTCAGACCCCTCAGTGCAGGTGTCGCGGACAGAGGAATGTCCACATCAGAATCACTCACCCCTACCGTATGGACCTGATGCACATCCAACTCGACATGGACGTCAGAGTGGTCATCTGGGCTGGACTCATTGGCAGCCAAAGACAAGATGGTCTGTAGCACATGTGGATTCTCGTGACCTACCACCGCATGACCCCCACTTGTGCTGGGTTGCTGTAGTGATAACAACCCTGTGCCTGGCATGACAACACCATCCTCTGGCTCCATTGTGTCATCATCTGAAAATTAGAGAGAAAAACAGATCACTACACATGTTAGAAGCAGACAACACACACAAACAGCCAACACATGAAGCAAACATGTCACATACAAAAGAGAACCTGCCATGCATGCCGGGTGAACTTGACATTGGTTCTGTGATTAGGCATGTAGAAGGGTGTTATACCGCTCAGAAGTGGGTCGATGCAGTGCTGGACATTTGTAACCTACTCACTATCTACATGTACATGTACACGTACTTCATGATGTGTATCAGAAAACATGAAGGCAGTGCCAGGTCAATTTCAGGCATCACGTGAAATGTGCATGCAATGGGTTGCATGGCTACAAGCAAACCAAACCTCACCCGAAGTGGAAATGCATGGATGCCTTGCATGGTGAGGTTTGGTCCAGGGAGGGCAAAGTTATAGGGGGGGTCCCAAAACTTTTTTTTTCCCATAGACTGAATGGGGAAAAAACATTGCTCGTGCCTACAGCCCAAACCGCTGGACGGATTTTCACCAAATTTGGACCAGGAGTAGTGGCTTAGTCCCAAAAGCGTGTTTTTGCTGATTTGGTGAAAATCTGTCCAGTAGTTTTTTTTTTAAAATGACCAAAAAGTAGTAGGTCATAAAAAATTAGTGATATCTGTGTTTGGTCCGCGGACACACTTCCCTGTTCGCTCCGCAGACAGTGTCCTGATTGGCCAATCGGCTTGCATGATGTCCGCGGACATGCAACGTGTTCACTGATTGGACGACGCAGAGCGTGGAGCGTGTCAGATTTTCAGTAGCTCCCGCCATCTTGGATTCGCGGACATCCGTGGACAGCGCGGTGAAACTCGGTTTAAAATTTGTATTTAGTAGAGTGTGTTGGTGTGTAAGAGTGTTTGGGGAGGGTGGGAGAGTATGAGATAGGTTAAATGTTGTGTTTTTTTATGTGGGAGACGCTCTTGTTGTGTTCGATTTGTCTGCGGACAAAACGGCTGTTCTGAAACTAAATAAACCAAATGGGGGTGTTCTGAGGACGCAATATGTGTCCGTTTTGTTCGCAAGCAAGCTGAAACTGTTATAAGAACACTCGCAGTGTCCTGAAATGCTGTCCGTATTTTCGTTGTCAAGTTTAAAGTGTTCTAAGAACACTCACAGTGTCCTGAAATGTTTGTAGGGGGTGCCCTGAAGATGCTGTCCATATTGTTCTCTTGCAAGTTGAATGTGTTCTAAGAACACTCGCGGTGTCCTGAAATGTTTGCAAATAAACAAAATGAGGGTGTCCTGAGGACGCTGTCCGTATTGTTCATTGTCAAGTTTAAAGTGTTCTAAGAACACTTGCGGTGTCCTGTAATGTTCGTAGGGGGTGTCCTGAAGACGCTGTCCATATTGTTCTCTGGCAAGTTGAATGTGTTCTAAGAACACTCGCGGTGTCCTGAAATGTTCGCAAATAAACAAAATGAGGGTGTCCTGAGGACGCTGTGCGTATTGTTCTCAGGCAAGTTGAATGTGTTCTAAGAACACCCGTGGTGTCCTTTAATGTTCGTAAATAAACAAAATGGGGGTGTCCTGAGGATGCTGTCCGTATTGTTCGATG
Organism: Ambystoma mexicanum; assembly: GCF_040938575.1. Taxonomy (NCBI): domain Eukaryota; kingdom Metazoa; phylum Chordata; class Amphibia; order Caudata; family Ambystomatidae; genus Ambystoma; species Ambystoma mexicanum. Next base: position 918,897,482 of record NC_090921.1, read on the forward strand.
GCAAGTTGAATGTGTTCTATGAACACTCGCGGTGTCCTGAAATGTTCGTAAATAAACAAAATGGGGGTGTCCTGAGGACGCTGTCCGTATTGTTTGATGGCAAGTTGAATGTGTTCTACCAACACTCGCGGTGTCCTGAAATGTTCGAAAATAAACAAAAAGGGGGTGTCCTGAGGACGCTGTCCCTATTGTTCGTTGTCAACTTTAAAGTGTTCTAAGAACACTTGCGGTGTCCTGAAATGTTCATAGGGGGTGTCCTGAAGACGCTGTCCATATTGTTCTCTGGCAAGTTGAATGTGTTCTAAGAACACTCGTGGTTTCCTGAAATGTTCGTAAATAAACAAAATGGGGGTGTCCTGAGGACACTGTCCGCATTGTTCTCTGGGAAGTTGAATGTGTTCTAAGAACACCCGTGTTGTCCTGAAATGTTCGTAAATATACAAAATGGGGGTGTCCTGAGGACGCTGTCCGTATTGTTCGATGGCAAGTTGAATGTGTTCTATGAACACTTGCGGTGTCCTGAAATGTTCGTAAATAAACAAAATGGGGGTGTCCTGAGGACGCTGTCCGTATTGTTCAATGGCAAGTTGAATGTGTTGTACGAACACTCGCGGTGTCCTGAAATGTTTGAAAATAAACAAAATGGGGGTGTCCTGAGGACGCTGTCCCTATTGTTCGTTGTCAACTTTAAAGTGTTCTAAGAACACTTACGGTGTCCTGAAATGTTCATAGGGGGTGTCCTGAAGAGCTATCCGTATTGTTCTCTGGCAAGTTGAATGTGTTCTAAGAACACTCGTGGTTTCCTGAAATGTTCGTAAATAAACAAAATGGGGGTGTCCTGAGGACGCTGTCCGTATTGTTCGATGGCAAGCTGAATACGTTCTAAGAACACTCGCGGTGTCCTGAAATGTTCGCAAATAAGCAAAATGGGGGTGTTCTGAGGACGCTGTCCGTATTGTTAGTTGTTAAATTGAAAGCTTTCTAAAAATTGTCGCGGTGTCCTGAAATGTTCATAGGGGGTGTCTTGAAGACGCTGTCCATATTGTTCGCTGGCAAGTTGAAAGTGTTCTAAGAACACTTGTGGTGTCCTGAAATGTTCGCAAATAAACAAAATGGGGGTGTTCTGAGGACGTTGTCTGTATTGTTCGTTGTCAAGTTGAAAGTTTTCTAAGAACTGTCGCGGTGTCCTGAAATATTCATAGGGGGTGTCCTGAAGACGCTGTCCGTATTGTTCGCTGACAAGTTGAATGTGTTCTAAGAACACTTGCGGTGTCCTGAAATGTTCGCAAATAAAAAAATGGGAGTGTTTTGAGGACGCCGTCCGTATTGTTCGCTGGCAAGTTGAAAGTGTTCTAAGAACACTTGTGGTGTCCTGAAATGTTCGTCCTGAAGACGCTGTCTGTATTGTTCTCTGGCAAGTTGAATGTGTTCCAAGAACACTCGCGGTGTCCTGAAATGTTCGCAGATAAACAAAATGAGGGTGTTCTGAGGACGCTGTCCGTATTGTTCGTTCTCAAGTTGAATGTTTTCTAAGAACACTCGAGGTGTCCTGAAATGTTCGCAAATAAGTAAAATGGGGGTGTTCTGAGGACGCTGTCCATATTGTTCGCTGGCAAGTTGAATGTGTTCTAAGAACACTTGCGGTGTCCTGAAATGTTCGCAAATAAAAAAATGGGGGTGTTTTGAGGACGCTGTCTGTATTGTTCGCTGGCAAGTTGAAAGTGTTCTAAGAACACTCATAATGTCCGCGGACATTAAAAGTTTCCATAGGCCATAGTTGAAATGATTGACTCTATAGGTGTGATATGCTGCAGTGGTTGTCGCCAGGGCATAGAGTGTTGGGTGCAAGACTCTATGCCCTGGCCACAACCACCACAGCATATCACACTCATAGTTGCTTATAACTTTGAGTCAAAAACAAATTTATAAGGAACAAAGTTATAAACCACTATGGGTGTGACATGCTGCGATGGTTGTACCTATTATAATATACTTACTGTTTGGTTTAGTAACTGGAGTACATGTATTTCTTGTTAATTTCTGTAATAAACGAAAATAGCATGTTAGTATTAGTATTTTGTAATGACTTATTACATTGTATAATCAACATTTTTTTTTTTATGGACCCTCAGATTTAGTAGATTACAAACATAGAGTACTGTGCAATTTGCTCAGTTTCTGTGTTTGTTGATAAAATCATTGGGTCTGTGGGAGAAAAAAAAACATGTTGGATAAAAAAAAACCTTTTTCTGTTATGCTACAGTTTATTTGTTTGTTTTCAGTGTTCACTTGTTGTTTCTGGCTAATGCTTTATACATTGGCTTGTTGCAGTTTTTTGGAGCAGTAACATATTATTTATTTGTTTGGATATTGTAAAATTTTGGAGTAGTTAGATACAAGTAGGCGTATTCTAACTGTCTATTTTTTGATATATTTTAGTGGTATTGATTTATCTATTTGGATATTGTTAAATTTTGGGACAGTTAGATACCAATTGGCGTATTCTAAGTGTCTATTTTTTGCTCTAATTTGGTGTTATTCATTTATCTGATTAGTTGTTGTAGAATCTTTGGGCAGTTAGATAGCTTTTGGAATATTTTAACAGTTTATTTTTTTTTACTACAAGTTTACTTAAGGTTTAAGTACAGTTTAGTTATCAAATTTTGGTTTTAAGAACATTAAATAAGCGTTTGTAAGATTTTTTGGTAATCTCTGCTTTAGAGTAATGGCACTATCATTACATTCAAACCATCCACATTTCTTTTTTATATATGCAGTGTAGTGCCCTGAATTGGTCGTGGCTCCTGCGTGGTAGATTATACCTAATGTTGTGAAGCTTTTCTTACCAAGTGATATTTGACCATGTGTGAATTCAGTCAGCTGCAGTTGTTTTTGGTACCATCTGCATTGTAACGTAGAAGCATTAGTATTACGTATTTACTATGTATTTGTATTACTAACGTGGAGCGCTTATCCGAATTGCAGGTAGTACATAATCTACCATGATTTGCATTTTGTACAAGTTGCTGAAATGGAATGGATTCACAATTAGGTATTGATATATATATATATATATATATATATATATATATATATATATATATATATATATATATATATATATATGAAGCGTTCATTGGGGATTTCTTCTTGTGTCACATTGTTGCAGAGAGTGCATATATGTTTCCACATGTATGAAATCTGGAAGATTTCATGTATAGGTATGTTTTTATTTTCCAGTACTTGTAGTAAGTACATTAGAAATTCTTGTGGATCTTCTTCTTTATAGTGAATTTAACCATTCCAGCACAGTAGTCCAATTGTTGTCTTATTCCATAAACACTATACGTGTCATCAGGATTGTTTGTTGCATTTCTGTGAAGTACTAACATTTGCAAACACAATTGGTCTGTACTGTGTAAGTAAATGTTGTCAACAATTGGTGGCAATTGAAATAGAATATTCATTGCCACGTTTGCATAGCAACTTACTCCAACTATGTATGAGAGTTTAAATGGACCAGGTAGTTCTGTATCTGATTGATTTTTTTTTAGTTTGTCTTCCTTCTTTGCTGAAGTACCTGGTTTACTTTCCCTAATGGGTTCTTTTATGTTTGTGGTACTTGATGAAGTTTTTGTTTCTTTTTCTCTCTTTGGAGGATTTGCAGTGACATCCTGTTGAATTTCTGTTTGATTTAGTTTTCTTTTAGAACGTTTTACTTTTTGTGGTACAGAGTATGTGTTTAGATGGGGGGTGTATAGTGAGCGAAGTCTATTGTATTCTAAAATGCAAGGAATATCAGTGTTTACTTTACTTGCATCAAAGTTGATTAGAAATAGACCATCAAGTGTACGTAAGCGTGATAGTGCTACGTAGCTCATGCCTTCTTTAAAGACTGTATTACCAATGTCTATCATTGCTTTGTCTAGGTTAAGACCTTGTGATTTATGAATGGTGACTGCGTATGCAAGAGTTAGAAAAAATTGTTCTCTGCGTACATACATGTCTTTGAAGAGAAGGAATCGAGCTGTTGAGCGTCCTATCCTTTTTACTTCTGAAAGTTTGTCAAAGGAAATATTGACAAACTGAATTTTGTTGTCATGTGGGTCTGTTTGAAAGCCAACAACTGTACCCAGTGCCCCATTAACTAGTCCTTGGTCCACACCAAGGTTACGTTTAAGCATTATTCTGCAATTTAAGGATAATTTTAATATCTTTTCCAAGCCTACTGTGTTTGAGATTGATTTTTTTAAACTATTTAGTCTTGTTGTGGCTTGGTCACACATGTGTAGTGTCATACCATGTACATCTAGTGTGTCTGTGGCTCTAATTTCCATTATTGGTTGCATTTCTTTACTAACATTATTTCATTGAATTTTAAACAGCTTGCAAGAGTTAGCATTAAGGCCATACAATTGACATTTTTGTGGGCTAGTTGTTCCATAACATCTGTCGCACATGCATTATCACCATAAAGTGTATGAATGTGTCGGGATTTCAATATTGTTTCTGCTTCTTTTGAAAGTATACCAACTCTGATACTTTTTAAGATGTTGGCATATGTGAGATCTGCAGATTGCCGCATGTTTTCTGTAAATTGTCTGTATTGGAAAAGTTGACATTTCCAATGCTGCCAACAGTTTTAAGGTAGAGTTTGTGTCCTAATGTTTTAAAAATAGGCTCACATTTTACTGGTGTCAATTGAAGAAGATCTCCGAAAACAATAATGTGTTTTCCTTCAAAGAGCTCTTCATAATTTGTTTTGAGTACTCCTTGTAATCTGAGGTGAATCAAAGCCAACATTAGGTAGGACACCATGCTCACTTCATCTATTAATTGCATTTTCATTTGTTTCAATGCTCTGCATAGCTCCATTGCAGCTTCTGTAGAAAGTTTGTAATAGTCTAATTTGTTTTGGTGTTCTACTGGCAATAGTAGTAATCGGTGTAAAGTGACACCACCTATGTTGTCGGCAGATAAACCTGTGGGGGCAGAGACAACAGCTGACAGTTTGTTGTTTGTCAATTGTTGAAGGAACTTACTGATGATTTTGATTAGGGATGTTTTGCCAGAATCATCTTCACCACTGACATACAATAGTATAGGTTTGTAATTTTGGCAGGTGCATTCTTTGTGTTCATGTTGTACACCATGTGCAATTTCTTTTGTTACTTCTTGAAAAATGCTAAGTTGCTCATTATTTAGTTTTGATTGTAGTATAGTTAAGTCTTCTTTATCTTCATACTGACACATGGTGTTTTCTTCTTCTATCATAGCTAATTCTGCCTCATTTGTTATAAGAGGCTCTCCCAGTGGTTCCTGGCTTCCTGTTACAGAAGGTTGACTACTGTAAGGAGTGTCCTTATCTAGTTGGGCCTGAGTTCTTCTTTGTGTTGCTGTTCATTGTGCAACATTGTTTTGTACTGTGTAAAGTTTACATCAGTTATAGTGCTTTCATTTGCTTTGAAAGCGTCTTCACATGAGTCATAGTTATCTAGTATTTCTTCTTCTTTGCTCCATGGTTTAAAGAGTTGTAGCAGGGACATGTAATATACTTCTTTATGTTGAGGAGTCTTTAATGACAATTTGATATGATTAATTAAATTTGGTTTGGTGAGTTTTACTTAGCTGCCTTCACAGTTTGCCACTCTGTATTAACCACTTTTTTTCATCAGGTTTTATGTTATTTTTGTATGTGTAGTTTTGGGCTATTTGGTATAGACACATGGTTTCCAAAGTGGTACTCCTGTTTGGGTAGTATGTGTCCAATAAATTGTTTTTTTTAATGTTTTGGCTGTTGGGATCATGTTTGGCTATTGTTTCTATATCTTCATATGATTTTAGAACTTTTTTTCTAGATTTAGCTGGACCAAGACTTAGCCGTATTATATTTTAAGATTTACCATACAGTGCAGTACCAGTTAAACGATCAGCTGCTTCATAGGATCCTCATTCTCTGTGGGACAGCATTTTTATGCCCAAGCTGTATAATTTTTGAGATACTGTTTTATCTGATGACAGGTCATTCCAGAGGTCTTGCAACTCTGTCTTTTCTGCTTTGGTTAAGTATGCTGTGACATATCGTGCAACTGCAGTAGAATTGCATGCAATGCACTGCACATCGATGTTTGCATTCCATAAGTGGGCAATGATTGCATTGTAATCATTGATATATTTATCTTCTTCTTTTCTTTTTATGTAATATTTATTTTTAGGTGACTTACCTTTAACACTATGGGCCTCATTACACGGTAGGCGGTAAAAATCGGAATTTTACGGCATGGCGCCATTAGCGTGTCCGCCCTCGCAAGAGGCCGCTAATAGCGTCCCATCACGAGTACGCGGACACGAGCATAGCACCATGCCGTAAATGACCGTTCCACCCTGCCGCTAAATACCCCAAAAAGCCCCTTACCGGCACCCGCAAAACCGGCGATTGCGCTTCCGCCCTCCCGCTACCCGTAAATAGCGGACACCGCCATTACCGCACACCGTTAAAAAGCGGAACTGGAAATTACGTCGTCGCACAGGAACGGGAAAGAGCACAGCGGCCATCTTCAAAAACACAATCCATTGCCATCCACTGCATCCAGGACATATATCCAGGCAACACCGACCAGGAACCACACCGGGTAGCTCGAGGATGCCGAAGGCGCTTAAAAAAACTGCTGATCGCCAGCGCAAAGAAAAGTTCACCAATGAGGAACTAATGATGCTGACCACCACACTTGCTGCAAATGCAGGAGTGGTATTTGTGAACGATATGCGGCGGGAGGCCCTCCTGAAGAAGAAGGCCATCTGGGCCGAAGTTGCGCTAAAAGTCAGTGCGGTGGGCACCACCACCCGGAGTGTCAGGGAATGCCGCAAAAGGTGGGACGACCTCCGGGTGCGTGTGCGCAACATTCTATCTGTGAACCGAAACATGGCAATGGCCACAGGAGGTGGTGCAGAGTCCCCCTTGAAGATGAAGGAGTGGGAGGAGATATGTGCCTCCACAATAGGAGTCGAGTCGATAGAGGGGGTCGGCGATATGGAGCATGGCGTGGCCGTTTCATCGGATGGAGGTGAGTGTATGCACCCAAAAATGCGCAGTGAAGGGTGAGGGGTCCCACAATCATGTGTCCATATGAATGCCGTGGATCCAGCCACAAACAGACATGCATGCATCATCACATACCCACCAACACAGGGCCAATCATGCATGAGCCAGCCAACATCCCCATTCCATGCCTCCACAATGATGACCCCAAAATGCATCAAACTGCATGACGTATACATCTGCCATGATGCAGGTAGAGCCATAGATGATGATTTACCCTTCTTATCACCCCTGCAGGATCACACACGGAAAATGAGGAGCCACGCACGTCAGCACCCACTCCCACACCCATGAAGAAAGCCAGGAGTGATGCCACCGGGGACCAGGCATCAACCTCTAGGGGACCCAAGAGTAGTGACCGGGACAAAGGCAGCAGAAGCAGCAGTGCCACGCAGCCAGAGGCAATGCCTGCCGCTGTTGTGGTAACCACGGGAGTGTGTCTCCCATCAATTGAAGGCAGCATGGAGGGAGTGCCGTCTGCTGCCACCAGCTCTACGGGTGAGGCAGCAGCCACTGGGCCACTTTCCGATGCGGAGGAAGCACCGGTGAATGAGGATCTGAGTCAGAGCCCCATCCCCACACGCCACTTACTCTCATCCCCAATGTTTTCACCAGGTCCGTTCAGCCAAGGCGGATCGCCCGCCCACACACATGATGTGTCATGGAGCCCCCTGGAACCTAAGCCTGATGTCAGTGCTATTCAACCAGGCGCATCAGCCATTCCACCGGCAGACACCGTGGAACTTGACCTATCAGCCATCTACCAGAGGCAGACCGAAGTGGCTGGTCTGGTAGGTCAACATGTGGTTGAGACAGGGCACCTGAGGGAGGACATTGGTGCATTCGCACGCCAGACGAGGGAGGCCATGGAGGCATGCACCAATCGCATATGCAATGAGATGGGGCAACTCAGGCAGGCCATGATCCGCATTGCGGATGCGATTGAGCGCAGATGTCCACTCCCTACCCAGGAGGAAACAGGCCCAGCCTCCTCTGGGAGTTCACGGCAGACAAGCCCCCTACGCCGCTCTATGTGCAACCTCAGGCGCACAACATCTCAAACACCCGAAGAAGGAGCGGACAAATAGGGCCAACAAGGAATATCGGCCACATTTGGGGAAGGACATGTTCACGCCTTGGGACTCACGTGGGAGTGTTGTGGGGGAGGGTGGGAGGGTGTGTTCGGGGGTGTTGTGGGGGGAGGAGGGGAGGGTGTGTTCGGGGGTGTTGTGGGGGGAGAGGGGGGAGGGTGTGTTCGGGGGTGTTGTGGGGGGAGGGGGGGTGTGTTCGGGGGTGTTGTGGGGGGAGGGGGGAGGGTGTTTGCACAGTTGGGGTTATGCACTTTCTGTACACGTTATGTTGAAAATACACTCTTCTGCAGTTGAAAAACAGGCATGGTCTCCATCATTGTGTATGTGTGAATTTCTTTGGGAGAGGGCCCTTTGTGGCCTCCAGACGGCCACAAGGGCAACAATGCACGTCTCTCCATGCATGATATTCCACCTTTGTTCCTGATGCTATCCCTGATTCCGATGCTGACGCGGATCCTGTCCCGCCATGCCATCGCCTCTTGCATGTCCGGGCTGGCCATTTCGACAATACTCATCCACATCCACATCATGCTCATCTGGTGTTTGCATGGTGCCATGGGCACATTCTATCAGATGCACATTTAGTTGTGCCTTACACATACCATGGTCATCTTCGCCTTCATTCCGCGGGTTTGTTGGCTGCCCTTGTGGTGTTTCTGGGTGCCCCGGTGGTGCTTGCTGCACAAGTCTCGGCCTCCTCCTCCTCCTCCTCCTACTCCTACGTCTCTTCGGTGCTGCCTGTTGTTGTTGGTGCTGCACTGCAGTCATGTACGCAGGCCCATGTCATGCTGCTGGTGTTGGGACTATCTTGCTGTGGGAAGGGGTGTGGGAAGGGGTGTGGTGTGCTCTTTAGTGCTGGCTGTCTCCATTGACTCCACCTGTGTTGGTTGTGTCCACCTGGGGCAGATGAGAACACTGCTCAGGACTCTTAACGTGTGGTTTTCGATGCTGTTATTAGTGCCATGCCGGTACATGCTTTTTGGGTCTTTGGGATGCCGGTATTGCCGTGTACGCATGGGTTGTGATTGCGTGCTATTAGCGCCATGGCGCTATTTACGGTGTGGGGGTCGCGCGCAAGCGGCCACGCCGCTATTGGTAGCGGCGTACTTTACGGGTCCGCTAATAGCGGTGGGTCCGGGTCGTGATCGGCTTGGGAAAATACAGTTACCGGTATTCCGTTACCGGTAACGGTATTCCCTTAACGCCTACCGTGTAATGAGGCCCTATGTCTAACTGAAGACATGAGGTTGTTGACTTGACCTGTATTTGTAACTGGTCTAGGGAAACCAAATCGGCATTTGGTGTAGTATTTCCCTTTGTTTTTGTATTTGCGACGACAATATTTGCCACATTTGTGTCTTTGAAATTGTAAAATTGGTGCATGAAGATCACTATTTTTGGATTCTGATGGAATTTCACTAGTGACATATTTTTAATAAACTGTAAAATAGTGGCATCACTGTCTTGATCAAATTTAGGAGCATCTTTAATCCATAAAAGCATGTGGATATGTGGTGCTCCTCTGGCTTGGTATTCTTTTCTACAAAAGAAGTGTTGCACTTCTCCAAGGGGAGGAACAGTTTTATTACAAATAAAATGTAGCATAGCAGTGAAGCAATGGTGAAAATATCTTGAAACATTAACAGGATCCAGAGAGCAAAGTTCTCCAGGTGTTAGTATATCTATGTTTGTTTTGTTTTTGTTTGATATGCATAGGAAATCATGTAAATCTTCCCATGCATATGCTGCACAACTTAATGTAACAAACCAAGTGGGTGGGCCAAGGTTTCTGATCATACAACGTACATCTACATGATGTCGAACCAGTACTCTTTAGTACCACGCATATTTGCTAATAGATTTGTAATATTTGATTATAAAACCTCATCTTTTTGTTGCACTTTTTGTAATAATGGTGTAGCTGTCATATTTTGAAAGTGTGATCCTGATTTTAATATGTGTGCAACTCCGTAACATAAAGTTGCTAGTTCACATTCAAAGAGTAGGTGGAATATGTATTCCACATTTTGTCTAAATCTGGGATCTTCAGAATACATCTGTAATGAGGGGTATTCTGATGCTGATATTTTAATAGGTCTATCATCGTACCTTCCTCCTTTGCCAGTAGGAAAGAGTAGAGGAAACGCACATGCTTCTATACTTTTTTCCCATATGCTGATTGGTGATCCTTTTGTTTGACACATTTGGTACGTTTCCAGTGCATCTTCTATGGTGTCATTAGAGTGCAATGGATGAATTGTATAATGGTCTAAATTTTTTGATATTGTAGCAGGATCTAGTAGCTCAAATTGACCAGCTTCTTGTGTCTCTTGAATTATTTCAGTTGCATTCTTCAAGTTTTCTTCAATATTATTTTCTTTGTAATATTCATTATTCTCTTTAAGATTTTGCAAGGCTTCTCTAACTTTTTGTAAATCTACCAGCTGTTGCCAAATTCTTTTGTCTTTTGTAGGTACTCCATTTACCAAGATAATTAGAGATTGTTGCATTGGACGTTGCACTCCTTGAGTGTGCACATTTTCTTTTAGATCTAATGGTAAATACACAACTTTTCCACGAATACCTTTCACTAATTCAGATGGAGGTCATTTTGCAGTTTTTGGTTGAAGCCGTATTATTGCTTGAAATGGGTGCACTGTTTGAATTATGATGCTATCATATAAATTAAGTTGTTGAAGGGTTTTTGGTAGTGGATATAATTCCAAATTATTTGTGATAGCATGTGAAGGAGTTTGGTTGTTGTCAAGTTTTTTAATGCAGTAACTACAAATTATTACGGGGTCAGTTATTTCGTATTTGTTTTCTGCTATAAGGTAGAGAGCTAATTCAAACCATTTAGAAACTTCATTATCTTCTATTTTGTATGATAGGTCTACAGTTTTTGTGTTACTTTTATAAAAAGTTCTGCGGCAACATACACACACATGGTTTGGTACTTCAGCTGATGTACTTTTAAATTTTAGTATTTATTTTTTGTATGTGTGTAGTAAAAGGTTGCCATGTGTAGAATTGTTACTAATTTGGTTTACAGCTATTTCATTCTGTGAGTGGGTTTCACTTCCAAAATATTTTTTCTTAATATAGTCGATTTCTTCTAGTAGGTGTTTTGCTGTACCATGTAGAATAATTTTATGTAAATTGGCTAGTGCTAAAGCAGGACTTTTAGCATAGTACAGTTTATAAACTAGAATTCTCATACTTGAATGATGTGTTGAAATCCTTTTGATATCATGGAAGGTGGTTTTGCAAGTAGGTCCTGTAATGCAGGCCAATGAATGTCCTTGCAGTCCTGTGTACTTGCATACTGGATAGGTATCCATATTTTGCAGTAGTTTAATTTTGATTTTATCTTTGCTTTTCACATATTGATTAAGGAATTGGCGTAAAGACTTGAAAAATTGTTTGGGAATGTTACACATTGACGTGCATGGCCATTTGTACACTAGATGTTCTGATTCAATTGAATGGAGGGGTAATTCTAAGTTTTTAGGGCATATTTTTGTAAGGAGTACTTCTTGTTCCATTATGGTATTATTAACTTTTTCATAACCTCAACCACTGCTATTTATGGCAATTGCATTTGTTTGCTTTTGTTTGTACGCTTCTTCATTAAAGTATGGTTCTGTGCTCATACTGTGACTCCATTCACCTCCACAGATACTTAAGAAGTTCTTTCTGTTGACATTTCGTTTATTGAGAAGTCTTTTTTGTAATTTAGTTATTAGTTTTGTTAGTGGTTTCATTTTGTTTAACACTAAAATAAATAACTTTCTTTTGAGAAGAATTGCAATATTTATCAACGCTTCTAAGATTAATTTCCTATGATAGGTTTTAAGCGTTGAACCTGGTTTCTTTCCTGTTTTTATAAGATTTTGAAGGACTTTGTGATGGAACATTTTGGCTAAAATACTTTTCTTGGTATGCTTACTTTGAACTATATCAAGATTTAAAGAAGCAGTTTTATCTGTAGTGATAGCTGATTTTCTGTTAATTGTTTTTTGGTTTGCTTTACATTTTGATAGAGGAGGCAAGGTTTTTGTACTTGAAACTTCTTTTGTTTCACTAAATGACTGTATTAGCTGTTTTGTTTCAACTTTTTTTACAAATTGTGCTAGAGATGGATGCTTATGTTGGACACTTTTATTTTCATTTGCTCTACTTCTGCGTGGCTTTCTAAGGACTTGATTTTTGGTAGGCATTCTTTAGGGTCTGTTGAAAAAATAAAGAAGGTATGGGTTTGGGTGTTCTGCAATGTATGTGTGGTGTGTGCATGAGTGTTTGAGTAAAATGATAAAGATGTATGTAATGGTGTGTGATTGTGCATTGGGAACTACAACTAGTAGGGATGGGTATTACTGAATTAATGTGTTACTAAACTGGAGTTCAGAGGACAGAAAAAAGTAAGCTAGTGGTGTGGAGAAGTATAAATAGTATATCTAATGCTATACAATTAAAACAGCTGTTTGTTCTATAACATCTAAATTCTAGCAGTTGAGTTGGGTAATTTGTGTGTCGAAAAATAGGAATTTGTGGGCCATTATGACTATAAATCGCTGTTTAAAACATGGGGATTTTTGGACGGAATGGTGCAGAATCTCTATTTTTAGGCACAGAAATAGCATGAATTAACCTTAAAGTGTGTTTGAGTAATAATACAAATATTATGTTGATATTCTACTTACTTTTTTCTAAAATGAACAGGTTACTTCTTAGTTGTTCTTTGTACTTCAAATTCGGCTGCTTCTTTTCAGGAAAATGGTCTTCACTGCAATTGTAAAAGAAACAAATTAGTAATTTTGTTTGTATATAGCACTATTTTTAATTTTTAATTGGCATCCTCAGGGCCTTCCTTAAAACCATTAAAACTATCTTATTTACATAAGATACGTCGCACCAGTTGAATACATATGATATGTTCTTAATGAACAAATTGTATTGCAATTACTAACTGTAGCAAATAAAATATCTTTACTATGGGCCTCATTACGACCCAGGCGGAAAACCATGGTGCTAATAGCACCATGGTCCATGCCGGTAACTTACCGACTCCGCCATGGAGAAAGGGGGAATTACCACCCCATTACAAGGTTGGCGGGGCGGTAATTCCCCCTTCCTCCATGGCCCTTCCCCATTCCCATTTTTGCCCCATAGGGCTCAATGGGAATGGGGAAGGCACTAAGTACGGTACCGCAAATTGCGGTACCGTACTTAGCACCAAGGTCCCTTTGTGAGTCCCTACTTTAACGGCTGGTGTAGACCAGCCGTTAAGGTCGGGTCCCGCAAAGGGACCTCGTAATCAGGCGATAATGGGTTAACGGCGCCACAGCCTTTTACGGCGCTGTTACACCATTAGTGCCAGGGTCGTAATGAGGCCCTATGTCTTGTGAAATTCATAATGTAGCACTCACTGAATACCATTATTCCTGTAACTAAGCTCTTCCAAGTAATAGTGCCTCAATGGCATGGGCTACTTGTCCTATGTAAATGTAAGTAATTAAATAAATAAAGAATATATGTAATTGTAGAAGTATTTATATTTGAGATTTGAATATAGCGTGTGCATGCAATTTTGTTTGACTATATGTAGTTTATATATTTAATTTCAAAAATGTTAGGTTAACATGATTTGAGTGTGTGTGTGTGTCTAAAGAAATTAAATAGTATAAAGGTATGTAAGTGAAATTTGATTTTAGGAGATTGAAAAAAAAGATAGTAGATTCATTTTACAGATTATACAAGCTAAAAGTCAGTTAGAAATGTGTTCATGTTCTGTACAGAAAATATGCAGACCTGTAGTTTGTGTTCATGCATATGGATATGCATGGAGCTGCAAGTAGAAATCTTGGAGACTTATACAGTATTTCTTGTAGATGGTGCTTGCCAATGATATGACACTTGTACTCAGAGAGATTCACAGTACATTTGCAGTGCTGATCTATGATGATGCAGTTAGATGTAGAGGTCTTGAATGTGATTGGTGGATGGTCATGTGACTTCTTAGCTATACCCAATGAGGTAATGGCATAGAGAGTGAAGTGGAAATGGTAGACGGGCTGTTCATGTTACGATATGTCTGCGGACATGGCGGTAGTTCACAGACATCGGGTGTTACATCCAGATATTTTTGGGTTCAGAAGTCATGCAAATGAGAATGAGCACTGAGAATGAGCACTGAAAGGGATTGGTCAGGAAAGTTTAGTGGGTGTGTTGTGCCAGGAGAGAGGTTTTCAGATACTCTTTTTGCTGAGATAAGAACAGATAGCTATGACTGTGTGTTTCAGAAAACAGATTGTTTGGATTTTGGGAGACTCGTGGATACATTGGTTGAAGGTGCATGCAGAAACCTGTATAGTAGCTGTAGATCTTGGATTCCCACATGTGGAAGTACACTGGAATGGAGTATGTGGAATGAAGTGGTTGGACTTGTTACCTCTCTGTGCTACTTTGGAGACAGAGCAACATCCAGATATAATTATAATTCATTGTGGAGGGAACAGTTTAGGCCATGTGTCTGGGATTTCTTTGCAATTTGCAATGAAAGAAGGACTTGGGACGGTCATGGACATGTTTCCAAATTCTCAGGTAATTTTTTCACGGATTGCGCAGAGACAAATGTGGCTTCGTTCTTCTTCATTTGGTCCACAAATGGAGAAAGCAAGGCACAATGTCAATAAGGCTGTTTGTGCCTTTCCAAGAGATTTTGGCATGTCTTCTTTTCACCATGAAAATATTATGTTTCGTAGTACATACATTTTTCGCAGAGATGGAGTACATCTAACTTATGCTGGAAATCAGATTTTTCTAAGAAACATACACAATGCATTGCAACCTTTTTTAGAATTACAGCATCCAGTTTGAAGTAGGTGTTGAGTATTTATAATTTTTGAAACACAAACACCTCCCAAAGGCTCTTTTCAGAGCCACCACTTCCTCCCAGAGAAAATTGCAATGGTTATGAAAGGGTATCACCCCAAAATTTTAGATGTCCGCGGACTGTCTGCGGACTTCTATAAAATACAAAGGGTCCTGCTTCATTTATTTTCACTTCTATTTTTTAACTGTGAAAGACGGCTCTGAAAAGAGCCTTATTTTTATTTGATTTTTGTTATTTTATATTTTTTTGGTTTTTTATACACGACACACTAGGAGAGGATGGGAAAGGAGGGTAAAGGGGGGGACACCAAGCACAGGCATAAGAAAGGGCAAGCTGAGAGAGGAAGATGTAGATGTAGGAAGATGTAGAGTGGGTTTTATTTGGGTAGTGAGCAGGTCTTCTCGTGCTCTGAGACGATAGTCTCAACAGCACTACGAAGTTGCTCCCCCCTGCAGAGTACTGTGTCACAGTACATACACACAACTGTGACCCTCGAAAGGTAAGGGTCATCAACATTATGTATGGCCTGTGAGGCAGCTTGAGGAAGACGCTGTCCCACAGAGGTGTTCCTTGTGGTGACGGGATCGGAAACGGAGGATGAAGTAGAGGAAATCAACCTACTACGCTCCTCGCAAGGTACAACCTTGCGAACGGCCTAAGAGTAAAATGACTTGAGGTGTCGCTTCATGGTAGTGGTCCCAAAGCTTTACAAACCATGCTTCCCGCGACTGAGTACCACTTTGCACTCATTGCAGGTGACTCGGTTCGCACGAGCCTTAGGACCATTCCCATGAATAGTAAATAACCGCCACACCCAAGACTCATGCCTAATGTGGGTAGTAGGGATTTCCACTACCTCATTCTCATCATCTTCTTCTTTGTCCTCGGCATCCTTACTCCTGTTCCCCTCTTCAGGCCCTTGGGCAGGTGGTGGTGGATGGGGTGGGGGTGGTGCTGAAGCAGGTGCAGCACCAGGTGGCAGTAGTTCAGCCATGGATGCCATCTCGATGATGGTGTAATCTGCAGGTGACAGCAAAAATCACTGTGTTCTGAAGAATAGCCAGAAATACATTGAGAATAAGCTATAGGGTGTGGTCTTTTATAGGGGTGCATGCGCGCTGTCCACTGACAGATCGAACACAAAAAAAGGTTCAAAAGGTTTCAAAAAGTATGTAGAAACTCAAGATTAGTATGTGGGGCTTGTGCTATGGTGAGTTTGTATTGAGAAGTATTGTGGATTACTTGAAAATGTACTTTTAAATTGTGCAGGGACACGAACAATGTCCGCATTCAGAACACGCGATCAGAGTGTTCGCGAAGGAAGCGGCTGTCCGCAGGACATCAAATGCACGGACATTGGTTTGCGCATGCGCGTTGATGTTCTACGGACACTGTTCCGGTCCTGAAGTAATTAAAAGTGCGCCACATGTCAAACGAACAGTTACAGACAACCGTTTGTTCTTAGAACAGTTTAACTTCCTTGCGAACAATACGGACAGACATAGCGTCCTCAGGACACCTCCATTTTTGTTTATTTACGAACATTTCAGAACACCGCGTGTGTTCTTAGAACAGTTTCAACTTGCTAGCAAACAGTACGGACAGGTATACTGTTCTTCAGGACATCTCCATTTTTGTTCATTTATGAACATTTCAGGACACCGCTTGTGTTCTTAGAAAACTTTCAACTTGGTAGCGAACATTATGGACAGGTATAGTGTTCTTCAGGACATCTCCATTTTCGTGATTTACAAACATTTCAACACCGCGTGTGTTCTAGAACAGTTTCAACTTGCTAGCGAACAATACAGACTGGTATAGTGTTCTTCAGGACACATCCATTTTCATTTATTTACGAACATTTCAGAACAATCGCGCTGTCCACGGACACCTAAATTGTTGTTCTTTTTTAAAACTGAAACTAATTACAACACAATATGAAAATGTAACTTTGTTTAACATATATTAACAATTTATGACAGAGAAGGTGAGGCAGAAACGGAAACAAAAACAGGAGAATTAGGGGTTTCAACATGATTGGTATCAGGTGAAGAAGGCATGGAAGTCTCATCAAAACGTTTTGGTTTATGGAGAGTGTTTGGGGAAAATTGACTGGGGTATGGCGAGGGGGGACAAGTACATGTGGGACAATGGTATGAGGAATTTGTTTTAAAATTATCCTCAACAAAAGTTTTCAAATTATTAAAATTGGTCAACGATAAATCCATTTTTTTCTTTTATGCTTTCAAGAGTGTTATCCGTAACAGTTTCTTCAGTCAGAGGTATTTTCTATTATGGTATGCTCTGTACAAAACAAATATATATATATATGTTAAATATATATACAATAATAATAATCAAATGGTTTATATTGTAAAGTGTGTACCATTAGCTTCACTATCTTCTGACATTTCCTCATGTGGGAAATGCTCCTCTAGCCATTCCAGAGTACTAGACATTTCTGTGAGAAAAAAAAGATTTTTTTTATCTAATACAGAAAGTTTATAAATATATGAGTAAAATGAAGTACACTTACTATTTCAGGTAATATATGTTATGAGTACTCTGTAGGTCTGGTCTTGCTCTTAGTTGTGGAGTGTCTGTGAGGTAATTATGTTGGAAGCCAATTTATCTTCTTTTGGTATATTCCATTTTAGAACATATTGTATTTAAATGAATGGTTAGTGTATTACTAATATGGGTTACATTTCTTATGTATTACTACATATAATATGTATCTGTGCTACTTTGTGATTTTTTTCAATGTTACTATGTTATGATATAACAATTCAACATACCCCCCCCAGAGTTTTTAGGTAGTGGTACTGTTGTCCGAACATGCCCGCGGACATCAAAAAAGTTCGCGGACATCAAATTCAGTAGAAGGGGTTCAGTATGTTCCATATTACATGTACGTAAAGTCAAAGTTATTATTGTTAAGTTGTGCTACTAAAAACCTATGAAATTCAGTGAAAAAACTTCGTTAAAGAGACGTTATGGTTAAGTTGCTCTACTAAAAACCTATTAAATTCAGTGAAAAAACATTGTTAGAGGGACGTTATGGTTCCTAGTAAAACCGAAAAACCCCTGAAATTTACCAGTTATGATAAGCTAAGCAACCATAACTCGCGCCACCACCGTGCACTGCTAAGACTAACACCCAGGACATCAAGATGACATCACTTGCTCATGCTCCGTGTCTCTCTCCTGTTCCCCCCACCCCCGGCTCATGGCCCGTGTCTCTCTCCCATTCCCCCACCACTGCTCATGGCCCGTGTCTCTCTCCCATTCCCCACACCCCCCGCTCATGCCCCGTGTCTCCCCTGTTCCCCCCCACCCCCCGCTCATGGCCCGTGACTCCCCTGTTTCCCCCCACCCCCAGCTCATGACTCATGTCTCCCTCCCGTTTCCCCCCACCCCCTGCTCATGCCCTGTGTCTCCCCTGTCCCCCCCACACCCCGCTCATGCCCTGTGTCTCCCTCCTTTTCCCCCCACCCCCCGCTCATGCCCTGTGTCTCCCCTGTTCCCTCCCAACCCCCGCTCATGCCCTGTGTCTCCCTCCTTTTCCCCCCACCCTTCGCTCATACCTGTTTCTCCTTCCCGTTCCCCCCACCCCGCTCATGTCCCGTGTCTCCCTCCTTTCCCCCACCCCCCGCTCATGCCCCGTGTCTCCCCTGTTCCCCCCCACCCCCACTCATGCCCCGTGTCTCCCTCCCGTTAACCCCCACCCCCGCTCATGCCCTGTGTTTCCCCTGTTCCCCACACCCCACGCTCATGCCCCTTGTCTCCTCTGTTTCATCCCACCCCCCTCAAGCCCCGTGTCTCCTTCGTGTTACCCCCCACCCCGCTCATGCCTCGCATCTCCCTCATGTTCCCCCCACCCCACGCTCATGCCCCATGTCTCCCTCGTGTTCCCCCATCCACCGCTCATGCCCTGTGTCTTCCTCGTGTACCCCCCACCCCCGCTCATGCCCCGTGTGTCTCCTGTTGCCCCAAACCCCCCGCTCATGCCCCGTGTCTCCCTCGTGTTCCCCCCACCCCCGCTCATGCCCCGTGTCTCCCTCGTGTTCTCCCCACCCCTGCTCCTGCCCCGTATTTTCCTCGTGTCCCCCCATCCCCTGCTCATGCACCATGTGTCTCCCTCGTGTTCCCCCCACCCCCGCTCATGCCCCGTGTTTCCCTCGTGTTACCCCCACCCCCCGCTCATGCCCCGTGTCTCCTTCCTGTACCCCCCAGCCCCCGCTCATGCCCTGTGTCTCCCTTGTTCCCCCCACCCCCCACTCATGCCCCTTGTCTTCACTGTTCCCCCAACCCCCCGCTCATGCCCCATGTCTCCACTGTTCTCCCCACCCCTGCTCATGCCCTGTGCCTCGCTACTGTTCCCCCCACCCCTCACTCATGGTCTGTGTCTCTCTCTTGTTCCCCCACCCCCCGCTCATACCCCGTGTCTCCTGTACCCCCCACCCCCCGCTCATGCCCTGTGTCTCCCTCGTGTTCCCCCACCCCCGCTCATGACCCGTGTCTTCCCTGTTCGCCCCACGCACGCTCATGCCCTGTGTCTCCACTGTTCCCCCCACCCCCTGCTCATGCCCCATGTCTCCACTGTTCCCCCACCCCCCGCTCATGCCCTGTGTCTTCCTGCTGTGCCCCCCACCCCCGCTCATGCCCCGTGTCTCACCTGTTCCCCCCAACCCCGCTCATGCCCCGTGTCTCCCTCCTTTCCCCCCACCCCCACTCGTGCTCTGTGTCTCCCCTGTTCCCCCCACCCCTGCTCATGTCCCGTGTGTCCCCTGTTCCCCCAACCCCCCGCTCATGCCCCTTGTGTGCCCTGATCCCCCCCACCACCCCGCTCATGCCCCATGTCTCCCTGCCATTTCCCCCACCCCCCGCTCATGCCCTGTGTTTCCCCTATGCCCCCCAACCCCCGCTCATGCGCTCATGCCCTGTGTCTTCTTTGTTCCACCCCACCCCCAGCTAATGCCGTGTCTCCCTCGTGTTACCCACCCACCCCCCACTCATGCCCAGTGTCTCCCTGTCTCCCTCGTGTTCACCCCACCCCCCGCTCATGCCCCGTGTCTTCCTCATGTACCCCCCCACCCACACTCATGCCCCATGTGTCTCCTGTTCCCCCCACCCCCCGCTCATGCCCCGTGTCTTCCTCATGTACCCCCCCACCCACACTCATGCCCCATGTGTCTCCTGTTGCCCCCACCTGCCGCTCATGCACCGTGTCTCCCTCGTGTTCTCCCCACCCCTCGCTCATTCCCCGTGTCTCCCTCCTGTTCCCCCACCCCCCACTCATGACCCGTGTCTCTCTCTTGTTCCCCCCACCCCCTGCTCATGCCCCGTGTCTTCATGTTACCCCCACCCCGCCGCTCATGCCCTGTGTCTCCACTGTTCCCCCACCCCCCGCTCATGCCCCGTGTCTCACTAGTGTTCCCCCCCACCCCCCGCTCATGGTCCGTGTCTTTCTCTTGTTCCCCCCACCCCCCGCTCATGCCCTGTGTCTCCTTTACCCCCCACCCCCGTCTCCTGAACCCCCCACCCCCTGCTCATGCTCCGTGTCTGCCCTGTTATTCCCATCCCCGCTCATGCCCTGTGTCTCCCTCATGTTCCCCCCATGCTCATGCCCCATGTCTACACTGTTCCCCCCACCCCCGCTCATGCCCAGTGTCTCCACTGTTCCCCCACCCCCCGCTCATGACCCATGTCTCCACTGTTCCCCCACCCCTTGCTCATGCCCCATGTCTCCCTGCTGTACCCCCCACCCCCCGCTCATGCCCCGTGTCTCACCTGTTCCCCTCACCCCCTGCTCATGCCCTGTGTCTCCCTCCTTTTCCCCCACCCCCGCTCATGCTCCATGTCTCCCCTGTTCCCCCCACCCCCTGCTCATGTCCTGTGTGTCCCCTGTTCCCCCACCCCCCGCTCATGCCCCATGTGTGCCCTGATCGACCCCACCCCCCGCTCATGCCCCATGTCCTCACTGTTCCACCCCACCCCCAGCTCATGCCCCGTGTCTCCCTCGTGTTACCCACCCACCCCCAGCTCATGCCCCTTATCTCCCTCATGTTCCTCCCACCCCCCGCTCATGCCCCATCTCTCCCTCCTGTTCCCCCACCCCCCGCTCATGCCCGTGTCTCCCTTGTGTTCTCCCCACCCCACGCTCATGCCCCGTGTCTTCCTCGTGTACCCTCCCACCCCCAGCTCATGCCCCGTGTCACCCTCGTGTTACCCACCCACCCCCAGCTCATGCCCCTTGTCTCCCTCATGTTCCCCCCACCCCCCGCTCATGCCCCATGTCTCCCTCCTGTTCCCCCACCCCCCGCTCATGCCCCGTGTCTCCCTTGTGTTCTCCCCACCCCCCGCTCATGCCCCGTGTCTTCCTCGTGTACCCTCCCTCCCCCCTCTCATGCCCGTGTCTCCCTCGTGTTTACCCCCACCCCCCCTCATGCCTCATGCCCTGTGTTTCCCTTGAGTTACCCCAAACCCTGCTTATGCCCCCTGTCTCCCTCCTGTTCCCCCCACCCCCTGCTCATGCCCCGTGTCTCTCTCTTGTTCCCCCACCCCACGCTCATGCCCTCATGTTCCCCCCACCCCCCGCTCATGCCCCATGTCTCCCTCCTGTTCCCCCACCCCCCGCTCATGCCCCGTGTCTCCCTTGTGTTCTCCCCACCCCCCGCTCATGCCCCGTGTCTTCCCTCCTGTACCCTCCACCCCCCCGCTCATGCCCCGTGTCTCCCTCCTGTACCCCCCACTCCCCGCTCATGCCCAGTATCTGCCCTGTTCCCCATCCCCCGCTCATGCCCTGTGTATCCCCTGTTCCCCCCGCCCACCCTCATGCCCGTGTCTCCACTGTTCCCCCACCTCCCCCGCTCATGCCCCGTGTCTTCACTGTTCCCCCCACCCCCTGCTCATGCCCCGTGTTTCCCTACTGTTCTCCCCACCCCCCGCTCATGGTCTGTGTCTCTCTCTTGTTCCCCCCACCCCCCCACTCATGCCCCGTGTCTCCCTCCTGTACCCCCCCGCTCATGCCCTGTGTCTGTCCTGTTCCCCCCAGCCCCGCTCATGCCCCGTGTCCCCCTGTTCCCCCCCAACCCCCGCTCATGCCTTGTGTCTCCCTTCCATTCCCCCAACCCCCGCTTATGCCCTGTGTCTCCCTCTTGTACCCCCCACACCCCGCTCATGCCCGTGTCTCCCCTGTTCCCCCTCACCCCCCGCTCATGCCCTGTGTCCCCCTGTTCCCCCCCAACCCCCGCTCATGCCCCATGTCTACCTTGTGTTCCCCCCACCCCCCGCTCATGCCCCGTGTCCCCCTGTTCCCCCCCAACCCCCGCTCATGCCTCGTGTCTCCCTTCCGTTCCCCCAACCCCCGCTTATGCCCTGTGTCTCCCTCCTGTACCCCCACACCCCGCTCATGCCCGTGTCTCCCCTGTTCCCCCTCACCCCCCGCTCATGCCCTGTGTCTCCCCCCTTTTCCCCCCACCCCCCGCTCATGCTCCATGTCTCCCCAGTTCCCCCCATCCCCCGCTCATGCCCCGTGTCTCCCTCCCGTTCCCCTCATCCCCCGCTCATGCCCCATGTTTTCCCTGTTACCCCACGGCATGCTCATGCCCCATATCTTCCCTGTTCACCCCCACCCCTCACTCATGCCCTGTGTGTGCCCTGTTCCCCCATCCCCCACTCATGCCCCGTGTGTGCCCTGTTCCCCCCAACCCCCGCTCATGCCCCCTCTGTGCCCTGTTCCCCCTACCCCCGCTCATGCCCCTTGTCTCCCTCCCGTTCCACCCCACCCCCGCTCATGCCCAGTGTTTTCCCTGGTCCCCCCATCCCCCGCTCATGCCCCATGTTTTCCCTGACCCCCCAACCCTGCTCATGCCCCGTGTCTCCCCTGTTCATGTCTCCCTCCCGTTCCCCCCACCCCCGCTCATGCCCCTTGTCTCCCTCCCGTTCCACCCCACCCCGCTCATGCCCAGTGTTTTCCCTGGTCCCCCCACCCCCCGCTCATGCCCCATGTTTTCCCTGACCCCCCAACCCCGCTCATGCCCCGTGTCTCCCCTGTTCCACCCTACACCCTGCTCATGTCCCGTGTCTCCCTCCTTTCCCCCAGCCCCCGCTCATGCCCCATGTCGCACTCCTGTTTCCCCAACCCCCCTCTCATGCCCCGTGTGTGCCCTGTGTTTTCCCTGTTTCCCCCACCCCCCGCTCATGCCCCGTGTCTCCCCTGTTCCACCCCACCCCCAGCTCATGCCCCGTGTCTCCCTCCTTTTCCCCCCACCCCCTGCCCCGTGTTTCCTTCCTTTCTGCTCCACCACCCGCTCATGCCCGTGTCTACCTCCATTCCCCCCACCCCCCACTCATGCCCACGTGTCTCCCCCGTCACCCCCCACTCATGCCCACATGTCTCCCCTGTTCCCCCCCGCTCATGCCCCGTGTCATCCTCCTTTTCCCCTCCAACCCCCGCTCATGCCCACATGTCTCCCATGTCTCCCCCAGCCCCTGCTCATGCCCACGTGTCTCCCCTGTTCTCCCAGCCCCCGCTCATGCCCATGTGTCTCCCCTGTTCCCCCCCACCCCCGCTCATGTCCCGTGTCTCCCTCCTTTTCTCCTCCAACCCCCGCTCATGCCCACATGTCTCCCCTGTTCCCCCCACCCCCGCTCATGCCCATGTGTCTCCCCTGTCCCCCCCACCCCCCGCTCATGCCCACGTGTCCCCCCTGTCCCCCACCCCCGCTCATGCCCACGTGTCTCCCCTGTTCCCCTCCATCCCCCGCTCATGCCCTGTGTCTCCCTGCTGTTCCCCCTACCCCCAGCACATGGCCAGTGTCTCTCTCTTGTTCCCCCACCACCTGCTCATGCCCTGTGTCTCCCTCCTTTCCCCCCAGCCCCCGCTCATGCCCCTTGTCTCCCATGTTCCCGCCACCCCCAGCTCATGCCCTGTGTGTGCCCTGTTCCCCCCACCGCCGCTCATGCCCACATGTCTCCCCTGTTTCCCCCACCCCCGCTCATGCCCATGTGTCTCCCCTGTCCCCCCCACCCCCCGCTCATGCCCACGTGTCTCCCCTGTCCCCCCACCCCCGCTCATGCCCAGGTGTCTCCCCTGTTCCCCTCCATCCCCCGCTCATGCCCTGTGTCTCCTTGCTGTTCCCCCCAGCCCCCGCTCATGCCCCTTGTCTCCCATGTTCCCCCCACCCCCAGCTCATGCCCTGTGTGAGCCCTGTTCCCCCACCGCCGCTCATGCCCACGTGTCTCCCCGGTTCCTCCCACCCCCGCTCAAGCCCCATGTCTCCCTCCTTTTCCCCCCACCCCCTGCTCATGGCCCCTTGTCTCCCCTGTTCCCCCCACCCCCGCTCATGCCCACGTGTCTCCCCTGTTCCCCTCCATCCCCCGCTCATGCCCTGTGTCTCCCTGCTGTTCCCCCTACCCCCAGCTCATGGCCAGTGTCTCTCTCTTGTTCCCCCACCACCTGCTCATGCCCTGTGTCTCCCTCCTTTCCCCCCAGCCCCCGCTCATGCCCCTTGTCTCCCATGTTCCCGCCACCCCCAGCTCATGCCCTGTGTGTGCCCTGTTCCCCCCACCGCCGCTCATGCCCACATGTCTCCCCTGTTTCCCCCACCCCCGCTCATGCCCATGTGTCTCCCCTGTCCTCCCCACCCCCCGCTCATGCCCACGTGTCTCCCCTGTCCCCCCACCCCCGCTCATGCCCACGTGTCTCCCCTGTTCCCCTCCATCCCCCGCTCATGCCCTGTGTCTCCTTGCTGTTCCCCCCACCCCCAGCTCATGCCCTGTGTGAGCCCTGTTCCCCCACCGCCGCTCATGCCCACGTGTCTCCCCGGTTCCTCCCACCCCCGCTCAAGCCCCATGTCTCCCTCCTTTTCCCCCCACCCCCTGCTCATGGCCCCTTGTCTCCCCTGTTCCCCCCACCCCTCGCTCATGCCCCGTGTGTGCCCTATTCCCCCCAGCCCCCACTCATGCCCCGTGTGTGCCCTGTTCCCCCCACCCCCTGCTCACGCCCCATGTGTGCCCTGTTGCCCCCCACCCCCACTCATGCCCCTTGTCTCCCTCCCGTTCCACCCCACCCCCGCTCATGCCCAGTGTTTTCCCTGGTCCCCCCATCCCCGCTCATGCCCCATGTTTTCCCTGACCCCCCAACCCCGCTCATGCTCCGTGTCTCCCCTGTTCCACCCCACCCCCTGCTCATGCCCCGTGTCTCCCTCCTTTTCCCCCCACCCCACGCTCATGCTCCATGTCTCCCCTGTTCCCCCCACCCCCTGATCATGCCCCATGTGTCCCTGTTTCCCCCCACCCCCTGCTCATGCCCTGTGTGTGCCCTGTTCCCCCGCTCATGCCCCATGTTTACCCTGTTACCCCCACCCCATGCTCATGCCCCATGTCTTCCCTGTTCACCCCCACCCTTCACTCATGCCCCGTGTGTGCTCTGTTCCCCCACCCCCCACTCATGCCCCGTGTGTGCCCTGTTCCCCCAACCCCCGCTCATGCCCCATCTGTGCCCTGTTCCCCCCCACCCCCCGCTCATGCCCCATGTCTCCCTCCCGTTCCCCCCACCCCCCGCTCATGCCCCTTGTCTCCCTCCCGTTCCACCCCACCCCCGCTCATGCCCAGTGTTTTCCCTGGTCCCCCACCCCCCGCTCATGCCCCATGTTTTCCCTGACCCCCCAACCCCGCTCATGCCCCGTGTCTCCCCTGTTCCACCCTACCCCCTGCTCATGCCCCGTGTCTCCCTCCTTTTCCCCCAGCCCCCGCTCATGCCCCGTGTCTCCCTCCTGTTTCCCCAAACCCCTCTCATGCCCCGTGTGTGCTCTGTGTTTTCCCTGTTTCCCCCACCCCCCGCTCATGCCCCGTGCCTCCCCTGTTCCACCCCACCCCCTGCTCATGCCCAGTGTCTCCCTCCTTTCCCCCCCACCCCCTGCCCTGTGTTTCCTTCCTTTCCCCTCCACCACCCGCTCATGCCCGTGTCTACCTCCGTTCCCCTCCACCCCCCGCTCATGCCCACGTGTCTCCCCCGTCACCCCCACTCATGCCCACATGTCTCCACTGTTCCCCCCTGCTAATGAGCCGTGTCATCCTCCTTTTCCCCTCCAACCCCCGCTCATGCCCACTTGTCTCCCCTGTCTCCCCCAGCCCCCACTCATGCCCACGTGTCTCCCCTGTTCTCCCACCCCCGCTCATGCCTACATGTCTCCCCTGTTCCCCCCCACCCCCGCTCATGTCCCGTGTCTCCCTCCTTTTCTCTTCCAACCCCCGCTCATGCCCACATGTCTCCCCTGTTCCCCCCACCCCCCGCTCATGCCCATGTGTCTCCCCTGTCCCTCCCACCCCTGCTCATGCACACGTGTCTCCCCTGTCCCCCCCACCCCCCGCTCATGCCCACGTGTCTCCCCTGTTCCCCTCCATCCCCCGCTCATGCCCTGTGTCTCCCTGCTGTTCCCCCTACCCCCCGCTCATGGCCAGTGTCTTTCTCTTGTTCCCCGCACCACCTGCTCATGCCCTGTGTCTCCCTCCTTTCCCCCCCACCCCCCGCTCATGCCCCTTGTCTCCCATGTTCCCCCCACCCCCAGCTCATGCCCCGTGTGTGCCCTGTTCCCCCCACCGCCGCTCATGCCCACGTGTCTCCCCTGTTCCCCCCACCCCCGCTCATGCCCCATGTCTCCCTACTGTTCCCCTCACCCCCCACTCATGTCCGGCATCTCTCTCTTGTTCCCCCCCACCCCCTGCTCATGCCCTGTGTCTCCCTCCTTTTCCCCCCCACCCCCTGCTCATGGCCCCTTGTCTCCCCTGTTCCCCCCACCCCTCGCTCATGCCCCGTGTGTGCCCTGTTCCCCCCACCCCCCACTCATGCCCCGTGTGTGCCCTGTTCCCCCCACCCCCGCTCATGCCCCATGTGTGCCCTGTTCCCCCCCACCTCCGCTCATGCCCCATGTCTCCCTCCTGTTCCCCCCTACCCCCCACTCATGCCCTGTTTGTGCCCTGTTTCCCCCACCCCCCGCTCATGCCCCTTGTCTCCCTCCCGTTCCACCCGACCCCCGCTCATGCCCAGTGTTTTCCCTGGTCCCCCCACCCCCACTCATGCCCCATGTTTTCCCTGACCCCCCAATCCCGCTCATGCTCCGTGTCTCCCCTGTTCCACCCCACCCCCTGCTCATGCCCCGTGTCTCCCTCCTTTTCCCCCCACCCCCCGCTCATGCCCTGTGTCTCCCTCCCGTTCCCCCACCCTCCGCTCATGCCCCGTGTGTGCCCTGTGTTTTCCCTGTTTCCCCCACCCCCCACTCATGTCCCGTTTCTCCCCTGTTCCACCCCACCCCCTGCTCATGCCCCGTGTCTCCCTCCTTTTCCCCCTACCCCCTGCTCATGCCCCGTGATTCCTTCTTCTCCCCTCCACCCCCCGCTCATGCCCGTGTCTACCTCCATTCCCCCCACCCCGCTCATGCCCACCTGTCTCCCCCGTTCCCCCCCACCCCCCCACTCATGCCCACATGTCTCCCCTGTTCCCCCCCGCTCATGCCCACATGTCTCCCCTGTTTCCCCCAGCCCCCGCTCATTCCCACATGTCTCCCCTGTTTCCCCCACCCCCCGCTCATGCCCAAGTGTCTCCCCTGTTCCCCCCCATGCCCCGCTCATGCCCCGTGTCTCCCTCCTTTTCTTCTCCAACCCCCGCTCATGCCCACATGTCTCCCCTGTTCCCCCCACCCCCCGCTCATGCCCACGTGTCTCCCCTGCCCCCCCACCCCCCGCTCATGCCCACGTGTCTCCCCTGTTCCCCCCACCCCCGCTCATGCCCCTTGTTCCCCTGTTCCCCTCCATCCCCGGCTCATGCCCTGTGTCTCCCTGCTGTTCCCCCTACCCTCCGCTCATGGCCAGTGTCTTTCTCTTGTTCCCCCCACCACCTGCTCATGCCCTGTGTCTCCCTCCTTTCCCTCCCACCCCCCGCTCATGCCCCTTGTCTCCCATGTTCCCCCCACCCCAGCTCATGCCCCGTGTGTGCCCTGTTCCCCTCACCGCCCCTCATGCCCACGTGTCTCCCCTGTTCCCCCCACCCCCGCTCATGCCTCGTGTCTCCCTTCCGTTCCCCCAACCCCCGCTTATGCCCTGTGTCTCCCTCCTGTACCCCCCACACCCAGCTCATGCCCGTGTCTCCCCTGTTCCCCCTCACCCCCCGCTCATGCCCTGTGTCTCCCCCCTTTTCCCCCCACCGCCCGCTCATGCTCCATGTCTCCCCAGTTCCCCCCATCCCCCGCTCATGCCCCGTGTCTCCCTCCCGTTCCCCTCACCCCCCGCGCATGCCCCATGTTTTCCCTGTTACCCCACCCCATGCTCATGCCCCATGTCTTCCCTGTTCACCCCCACCCCTCACTCATGCCCCGTGTGTGCCCTGTTCCCCATCCCCCACTCATGCCCCGTGTGTGCCCTGTTCCCCCCAACCCCCGCTCATGCCCCATCTGTGCCCTGTTCCCCCTACCCCCGCTCATGCCCCTTGTCTCCCTCCCGTTCCACCCCACCCCGCTCATGCCCAGTGTTTTCCCTGGTCCCCCCACCCCCCGCTCATGCCCCATGTTTTCCCTGACCCCCCAACCCCGCTCATGCCCCGTGTCTCCCCTGTTCATGTCTCCCTCCCGTTCCCCCCACCCCCGCTCATGCCCCTTGTCTCCCTCCCGTTCCACCCCACCCCGCTCATGCCCAGTGTTTTCCCTGGTCCCCCCACCCCCCGCTCATGCCCCATGTTTTCCCTGACCCCCCAACCCCGCTCATGCCCCGTGTCTCCCCTGTTCCACCCTACCCCCTGCTCATGCCCCGTGTCTCCCTCCTTTTCCCCCCAGCCCCCGCTCATGCCCCATATCGCCCTCCTGTTTCCCCAACCCCCCTCTCATGCCCCGTGTGTGCCCTGTGTTTTCCCTGTTTCCCCCACCCCCCGCTCATGCCCCGTGTCTCCCCTGTTCCACCCCACCCCCAGCTCATGCCCCGTGTCTCCCTCCTTTTCCACCCCACCCCCTGCCCCGTGTTTCCTTCCTTTCTGCTCCACCACCCGCTCATGCCCGTGTCTACCTCCGTTCCCCCCACCCCCCACTCATGCCCACGTGTCTCCCCCGTCACCCCCCACTCATTCCCACATGTCTCCCCTGTTCCCCCCGCTCATGCCCCGTGTCATCCTCCTTTTCCCCTCCAACCCCCGCTCATGCCCACATGTCTCCCCTGTCTCCCCCAGCCCCTGCTCATGCCCACGTGTCTCCCCTGTTCTCCCACCCCCCGCTCATGTGTCTCCCCTGTTCCCCCCCACCCCCGCTCATGTCCCGTGTCTCCCTCCTTTTCTCCTCCAACCCCCGCTCATGCCCACATGTCTCCCCTGTTCCCCCCCACCCCCGCTCATGCCCATGTGTCTCCCCTGTCCCCCCCACCCCCCGCTCATGCCCACGTGTCTCCCCTGTCCCCCCACCCCCGCTCATGCCCACGTGTCTCCCCTGTTCCCCTCCATCCCCCCCTCATGCCCTGTGTCTCCCTGCTGTTCCCCCTACCCCCAGCTCATGGCCAGTGTCTCTCTCTTGTTCCCCCACCACCTGCTCATGCCCTGTGTCTCCCTCCTTTCCCCCCAGCCCCCGCTCATGCCCCTTGTCTCCCATGTTCCCCCCACCCCCAGCTCATGCCCTGTGTGTGCCCTGTTCCCCCCACCGCCGCTCATGCCCACATGTCTCCCCTGTTTTCCCCACCCCCGCTCATGCCCATGTGTCTCCCCTGTCCCCCCCACCCCCTGCTCATGCCCACGTGTCTCCCCTGTCCCCCCACCCCCGCTCATGCCCACATGTCTCCCCTGTTCCCCTCCATCCCCCGCTCATGCCCTGTGTCTCCCTGCTGTTCCCCCCAGCCCCCGCTCATGCCCCTTGTCTCCCATGTTCCCCCCACCCCCAGCTCATGCCCTGTGTGAGCCCTGTTCCCCCCACCGCCGCTCATGCCCACGTGTCTCCCCGGTTCCTCCCACCCCGGCTCAAGCCCCATGTCTCCCTCCTTTTCCCCCCACCCCCTGCTCATGGCCCCTTGTCTCCCCTGTTCCCCCTACCCCTCGCTCATGCCCCGTGTGTGCCCTATTCCCCCCAGCCCCCACTCATGCCCCGTGTGTGCCCTGTTCCCCCCACCCCCCGCTCATGCCCCATGTGTGCCCTGTTGCCCCCCACCCCCACTCATGCCCCTTGTCTCCCTCCCGTTCCACCCCACCCCCGCTCATGCCCAGTGTTTTCCCTGGTCCCCCCATCCCCGCTCATGCCCCATGTTTTCCCTGACCCCCCAACCCCGCTCATGCTCCGTGTCTCCCCTGTTCCACCCCACCCCCTGCTCATGCCCCGTGTCTCCCTCCTTTTCCCCCCACCCCCCGCTCATGCTCCATGTCTCCCCTGTTCCTCCCACCCCCTGATCATGCCCCATGTGTCCCCTGTTTCCCCCCACCCCCTGCTCATGCCCTGTGTGTGCCCTGTTCCCCCGCTCATGCCCCATGTTTACCCTGTTACCCCCACTCCATGCTCATGCCCCATGTCTTCCCTGTTCACCCCCACCCCTCACTCATGCCCCGTGTGTGCTCTGTTCCCCCACCCCCCACTCATGCCCCGTGTGTGCCCTGTTCCCCCCAACCCCTGCTCATGCCCCATCTGTGCCCTGTTCCCCCCACCCCCCGCTCATGCCCCATGTCTCCCTCCCATTCCCCCCACCCCCCGCTCATGCCCCTTGTCTCCCTCCCGTTCCACCCCACCCCCGCTCATGCCCAGTGTTTTCCCTGGTCCCCCACCCCCCCTCATGCCCCATGTTTTCCCTGACCCCCCAACCCCGCTCATGCCCCGTGTCTCCCTGTTCCACCCTACCCCCTGCTCATGCCCCGTGTCTCCCTCCTTTTCCCCCAGCCCCCGCTCATGCCCCGTGTCTCCCTCCTGTTTCCCCAAACCCCTCTCATGTCCCGTGTGTGCCCTGTGTTTTCCCTGTTTCCCCCACCCCCAGCTCATGCCCCGTGCCTCCCCTGTTCCACCCCACCCCCTGCTCATGCCCAGTGTCTCCCTCCTTTCCCCCCCACCCCCTGCCCCGTGTTTCCTTCCTTTCCCCTCAACCACCCGCTCATGCCCGTGTCTACCTCCGTTCCCCTCCACCCCCTGCTCATGCCCACGTGTCTCCCCCGTCACCCCCCACTCATGCCCATATGTCTCCACTGTTCCCCCCTGCTAATGCCCCGTGTCATCCTCATTTTCCCCTCCAACCCCCGCTCATGCCCACTTGTCTCCCCTGTCTCCCCCAGCCCCCGCTCATGCCCACGTGTCTCCCCTGTTCTCCCACCCCCGCTCATGCCCACATGTCTCCCCTGTTCCCCCACCCCCCGCTCATGTCCCGTGTCTCCCTCCTTTTCTCTTCCAACCCCCGCTCATGCCCACATGTCTCCCCTGTTCCCCCCACCCCCCGCTCATGCCCATGTGTCTCCCCTGTCCCCCCCACCCCCGCTCATGCCCACGTGTCTCCCCTGTACCCCCCACCCCCCGCTCATGCCCACGTGTCTCCCCTGTTCCCCTCCATCCCCCGCTCATGCCCTGTGTCTCCGTGCTGTTCCCCCTACCCCCCGCTCATGGCCAGTGTCTTTCTCTTGTTCCCCGCACCACCTGCTCATGCCCTGTGTCTCCCTCCTTTCCCCCCCACCCCCCGCTCATGCCCCTTGTCTCCCATGTTCCCCCCACCCCCAGCTCATGCCCCGTGTGTGCCCTGCTCCCCCCACCGCCGCTTATGCCCACGTGTCTCCCCTGTTCCCCCCACCCCCGCTCATGCCCCATGTCTCCCTACTGTTCCCCTCACCCCCCACTCATGTCCGGCATCTCTCTCTTGTTCCCCCCCACCCCCTGCTCATGCCCTGTGTCTCCCTCCTTTCCCCCCCCACCCCCTGCTCATGGCCCCTTGTCTCCCCTGTTCCCCCCACCCCTCGCTCATGCCCCGTGTGTGCCCTGTTCCCCCCACGCCCCACTCATGCCCAGTGTGTGCCCTGTTCCCCCACCCCCGCTCATGCCCCATGTGTGCCCTGTTCCCCCCCACCTCCGCTCATGCCCCATGTCTCCCTCCTGTTCCCCCCTACCCCCCACTCATGCCCTGTTTGTGCCCTGTTTCCCCCACCCCCGCTCATGCCCCTTGTCTCCCTCCCGTTCCACCCGACCCCCGCTCATGCCCAGTGTTTTCCCTGGTCCCCCCCCACTCATGCCCCATGTTTTCCCTGACCCCCCAATCCCGCTCATGCTCCGTGTCTCCCCTGTTCCACCCCACCCCCTGCTCATGCCCCGTGTCTCCCTCCTTTTCCCCCCACCCCCCGCTCATGCCCTGTGTCTCCCTCCCGTTCCCCCACCCTCCGCTCATGCCCCGTGTGTGCCCTGTGTTTTCCCTGTTTCCCCCACCCCCCACTCATGTCCCGTTTCTCCCCTGTTCCACCCCACCCCCTGCTCATGCCCCGTGTCTCCCTCCTTTTCCCCCTACCCCCTGCTCATGCCCCGTGATTCCTTCTTCTCCCCTCCACCCCCCGCTCATGCCCGGGTCTACCTCCGTTCCCCCCACCCCGCTCATGCCCACGTGTCTCCCCCGTTCCCCCCCACCCTGCCACTCATGCCCACATGTCTCCCCTGTTCCCCCCCGCTCATGCCCACATGTCTCCCCTGTTTCCCCCAGCCCCCGCTCATGCCCACATGTCTCCCCTGTTTCCCCCACCCCCCGCTCATGCCCACTTGTCTCCCCTGTTCCCCCCCATGCCCCGCTCATGCCCCGTGTCTCCCTCCTTTTCTTCTCCAACCCTCGCTCATGCCCACATGTTTCCCCTGTTCCCCCCACCCCTCGCTCATGCCCACGTGTCTCTCCTGCCCCCCCACCCCCGCTCATGCCCACGTGTCTCCCCTGTTCCCCCCACCCCCGCTCATGCCCCTTGTTCCCCTGTTCCCCTCCATCCCCCGCTCATGCCCTGTGTCTCCCTGCTGTTCCCCCTACCCTCCGCTCATGGCCAGTGTCTTTCTCTTGTTCCCCCCACCATCTGCTCATGCCCTGTGTCTCCCTCCTTTCCCCCCCACCCCCTGCTCATGCCCCTTGTCTCCCATGTTCCCCCCACCCCCAGCTCATGCCCCGTGTGTGCCCTGTTCCCCCCACCGCCGCTCATGCCCACGTGTCTCCCCTTTTCCCCCCACCCCCGCTCATGCCCCATGTCTCCCTACTGTTCCCCCCACCCCCCACTCATGGCCGGCATCTCTCTCTTGTTCCCCTCCACCCCCTGCTCATGCCCTGTGTCTCCCCCCTTTTCCCCCCACCCCCTGCTCATGGCCCCTTGTCTCCCCTGTTCCCCCACCCCCCACTCATGCCCCGTGTGTGCCCTGTTCCCCCCACCCCCGCTCATGCCCCATGTGTGCCCTGTTCCCCCCCACCTCCGCTCATGCCCCATGTCTCCCTCCTGTTCCCCCCCACCCGCCGCTCATGCCCTGTTTGTGCCCGGTTTCCCCCACCCCCCGCTCATGCCCCTTGTCTCCCTCCCGTTCCACCCGACCCCCGCTCATGCCCAGTGTTTTCCCTGGTCCCCCCACCCCCACTCATGCCCCATGTTTTCCCTGCCCCCCCAATCCCGCTCATGCTCCGTGTCTCCCCTGTTCCACCCCACCCCCTGCTCATGCCCCGTGTCTCCCTCCTTTTCCCCCCACCCCCCGCTCATGCCCCGTGTCTCCCATCGTTCCCCCACCCTCCGCTCATGCCCCGTGTGTGCCCTGTGTTTTCCCTGTTTCCCCCACCCCCCGCTCATGCCCCGTGTCTCCCCTGTTCCACCCCACCCCCTGCCCCGTGTCTCCCTCCTTTTCCCCCTACCCCCTGCTCATGCCCCGTGGTTCCTTCTTCTCCCCTCCACCCCCCGCTCATGCCCGTGTCTACCTCCGTTCCCCCCACCCCGCTCATGCCCACGTGTCTCCTCCGTTCCCCCCCACCCCCCCACTCATGCCCACATGTCTCCCCTGTTCCCCCCCGCTCATGCCCAAATGTCTCCCCTGTTTCCCCCAGCCCGCGCTCATGCCCACATGTCTCCCCTGTTTCCCCCACCCCCCGCTCATGCCCACGTGTCTCCTCTGTTCCCCCCACCCCCGCTCATGCCCCGTGTCTCCCTCCTTTTCTTCTCCAACCCCCGCTCATGCCCACATGTCTCCCCTGTTCCCCCACCCCCGCTCATGCCCACGTGTCTCACCTGCCCCCCCACCCCCCGCTCATGCCCACGTGTCTCCCCTGTTCCCCCCCACCCTTCTCATGCCCACGTGTCTCCCCTGTTCCCCTCCATCCCCCGCTCATGCCCTGTGTCTCCCTGCTGTTCCCCCACCCCCTGCTCATGGCCATTGTCTCTCTCTTGTTCCCCCACCCCCTGCTCATGCCCTGTGTCTCCCTCCTTTTCCCCCCACCCCCGCTCATGCCCCTTGT
Source organism: Ambystoma mexicanum (assembly GCF_040938575.1). Taxonomy (NCBI): domain Eukaryota; kingdom Metazoa; phylum Chordata; class Amphibia; order Caudata; family Ambystomatidae; genus Ambystoma; species Ambystoma mexicanum. The sequence goes on from NC_090921.1 coordinate 918,932,016, forward strand.
CTCCCATGTTCCCCCCACCCCCAGCTCATGCCCCGTGTGTGCCCTGTTCCCCCACCCCCGCTCATGCCCATGTGTCTCCCCTGTTGCTCCCACCCCGCTCATGCCCCGTGTCTCCCTACTGTTCCCCCGACCCCCTGCTCATGCCCTGTTCATGCCCTGTGCCTCCCTCCTTTTCCCCCCACCCCCCGCTCATGGCCCCTTTTCTTCCCTGTTCCCCCCACCCCCTGCTCATGCTCCGTGTGTGCCCTGTTCCCCCCACCCCTGCTCATGCCCACGTGTCTCCGCTGTTCCCCCCACCCCTCGCTCATGCCCATGTGTCTCCCTGTTCCCCCCGACCCCACGCCCATGCCCTGTGTCTCCCTACTGTTCCCCCGACCCCCTGCTCATTGCCTGTGTCTCTCTCTTGTTTCTCCAAACCCCCTGCTCATGCCCCGTGTCTCCCTCCTTTTCCCCTCCAACCCCCGCTCATGCCCATGTGTCTCCCCTGTTCCCCCGAGCCCCCGCTCATGCCCACGTGTCTCCCCTGTTCCCCCAGCCCCCGCTCATGCCCACATGTCTCCCCTGTCCCCCCCCACCCCTCGCTCATGCCCATGTGTCTCCCCTGTTCCCCCCACCCCCGCTCATGCCCCGTGTCTCCCTACTGTTCCCCTCACCCCCCATTGATGGCCTGTGTCTCTCTCTTGGTTCCCCCCACCCCCCACTCATGCCCCTTGTCTCCCTCCCGTTCCACCCCACCCCCGCTCATGCCCAGTGTTTTCCCTGGTCCCCCCACCCCCGCTCATGCCCCATGTTTTCCCTGACCCCCCAAACCCGCTCATGCTCCGTGTCTCCCCTGTTCCACCCCACCCCCTGCTCATGCCCCGTGTCTCCCTCCTTTTCCCCCCACCCCCCGCTCATGCTCCATGTCTCCCCTGTTCCCCCCACCCCCTGATCATGCCCCATGTTTCCCCTGTTTCCCCGCACCCCTGCTCATGCCCTGTGTGTGCCCTGTTCCCCCGCTCATGCCCCATGTTTTCCCTGTTACCCCCACCCCATGCTCATGCCCCATGTCTTCCCTGTTCACCCCCACCCCTCACTCATGCCCCGTGTGTGCCCTGTTCCCCCACCCCCCACTCATGCCCCGTGTGTGCCCTGTTCCCCCCAACCCCCGCTCAAGCCCCATCTGTGCCCTGTTCACCCCCACCCCCCGCTCATGCCCCATGCCTCCCTCCCGTTCCTCCCACCCCCCGCTCATGCCCCTTGTCTCCCTCCCGTTACACCCCACCCCCGCTCATGCCCAGTGTTTTCCCTGGTCCCCCACCCCCCGCTCATGCCCCATGTTTTCCCTGACCCCCCAACCCCACTCATGCCCCGTGTCTCCCCTGTTCCACCCTACCCCCTGCTCATGCCCCGTGTCTCCCTCCTTTTCCCCCCAGCCCCCGCTAATGCCCCGTGTCTCCCTCCTGTTTCCCCAAACCCCTCTCATGCCCCGTGTGTGCCCTGTGTTTTCCCTGTTTCCCCCACCCCCGCTCATGCCCCGTGCCTCCCCTGTTCCACCCCACCCCCTGCTCATGCCCAGTGTCTCCCTCCTTTCCCCCACCCCCTGCCCTGTGTTTCCTTCCTTTCCCCTCCACCACCCGCTCATGCCCGTGTCTACCTCCGTCCCCCCCACCCCCGCTCATGCCCACGTGTCTCCCCCGTCACCCCCCACTCATGCCCACATGTCTCCCCTGTTCCCCCCTGCTAATGCCCCGTGTCATCCTCCTTTTCCCCTCCAACCCCTGCTCATGCCCACATGTCTCCCCTGTCTCCCCCAGCCCCCGCTCATGCCCACGTGTCTCCCCTGTTCTCCCACCCCCCGCTCATGCCCACGTGTCTCCCCTGTTCCCCCCACCCCTGCTCATGTCCCGTGTCTCCCTCCTTTTCTCCTCCAACCCCTGCTCATGCCCACATGTCTCCCCTGTCCCCCACACTCCCCGCTCATGCCCACGTGTCTCCCCTGTCCCCCCCACCCCCCGCTCATGCCCATGTGTCTCCCCTGTTCCCCTCCATCCCCCGCTCATGCCCTGTGTCTCCCTGCTGTTCCCCCTACCCCCGCTCATGGCCAGTGTCTTTCTCTTGTTCCCCCCACCACCTGCTCATGCCCTGTGTCTCCCTCCTTCCCCCCACCCCCCGCTCATGCCCCTTGTCTCCCATGTTCCCCCCACCCCCAGCTCATGCCCCGTGTGTGCCCTGTTCCCCCCACCGCCGCTCATGCTCACATGTCTCCCCTGTTCCCCCCACCCCCGCTCATGCCCCATGTCTCCCTACTGTTCCCCCCACCCCCCACTCATGGCCAGCATCTCTCTCTTGTTCCCCCCCACCCCCTGCTCATGCCCTGTGTCTCCCTCCTTTTCCCCCCCACCCCCTGCTCATGGCCCCTTGTCTCCCCTGTTCCTCCCACCACTCGCTCACGCCCCGTGTGTGCCCTGTTCCCCCCACCCCCCACTCATGCCCCGTGTGTGACCTGTTCCCCCCACCCCGCTCATGCCCCATGTGTGCCCTGTTCCCCCCCACCTCCGCTCATGCCCCATGTCTCCCTCCCGTTCCCCCCACCCCCCGCTCATGCCCTGTTTGTGCCCTGTTTCCCCCACCCCCCGCTCATGCCCCTTGTCTCCCTCCCGTTCCACCCGACCCCCGCTCATGCCCAGTGTTTTCCCTGGTCCCCCCACCCCCACTCATGCCCCATGTTTTCCCTGACACCCCAATCCCGCTCATGCTCGGTGTCTCCCCTGTTCCACCCCACCCCCTGCTCATGTCCCGTGTCTCCCTCCTTTTCCCCCCACCCCCCACTCATGCCCCGTGTCTCCCTCCCATTCCCCCACCCTCCGCTCATGCCCCGTGTGTGCCCTGTGTTTTCCCTGTTTCCCCCACCCCCCGCTCATGGCCCGTGTCTCCCCTGTTCCACCCCACCACCTGCTCATGCCCCGTGTCTCCCTCCTTTTCCCCCTGCCCCCTGCTCATGCCCCGTGTCTCCCTCCTTTTCCCCCCAGCCCCCGCTAATGCCCCGTGTCTCCCTCCTGTTTCCCCAAACCCCTCTCATGCCCCGTGTGTGCCCTGTGTTTTCCCTGTTTCCCCCACCCCCGCTCATGCCCCGTGCCTCCCCTGTTCCACCCCACCCCCTGCTCATGCCCAGTGTCTCCCTCCTTTCCCCCACCCCCTGCCCTGTGTTTCCTTCCTTTCCCCTCCACCACCCGCTCATGCCCGTGTCTACCTCCGTCCCCCCCACCCCCGCTCATGCCCACGTGTCTCCCCCGTCACCCCCCACTCATGCCCACATGTCTCCCCTGTTCCCCCCTGCTAATGCCCCGTGTCATCCTCCTTTTCCCCTCCAACCCCTGCTCATGCCCACATGTCTCCCCTGTCTCCCCCAGCCCCCGCTCATGCCCCCGTGTCTCCCCTGTTCTCCCACCCCCCGCTCATGCCCACGTGTCTCCCCTGTTCCCCCCACCCCTGCTCATGTCCCGTGTCTCCCTCCTTTTCTCCTCCAACCCCTGCTCATGCCCACATGTCTCCCCTGTCCCCCACACTCCCCGCTCATGCCCACGTGTCTCCCCTGTCCCCCCCACCCCCCGCTCATGCCCATGTGTCTCCCCTGTTCCCCTCCATCCCCCGCTCATGCCCTGTGTCTCCCTGCTGTTCCCCCTACCCCCGCTCATGGCCAGTGTCTTTCTCTTGTTCCCCCCACCACCTGCTCATGCCCTGTGTCTCCCTCCTTCCCCCCACCCCCCGCTCATGCCCCTTGTCTCCCATGTTCCCCCCACCCCCAGCTCATGCCCCGTGTGTGCCCTGTTCCCCCCACCGCCGCTCATGCTCACATGTCTCCCCTGTTCCCCCCACCCCCGCTCATGCCCCATGTCTCCCTACTGTTCCCCCCACCCCCCACTCATGGCCAGCATCTCTCTCTTGTTCCCCCCCACCCCCTGCTCATGCCCTGTGTCTCCCTCCTTTTCCCCCCCACCCCCTGCTCATGGCCCCTTGTCTCCCCTGTTCCTCCCACCACTCGCTCACGCCCCGTGTGTGCCCTGTTCCCCCCACCCCCCACTCATGCCCCGTGTGTGACCTGTTCCCCCCACCCCGCTCATGCCCCATGTGTGCCCTGTTCCCCCCCACCTCCGCTCATGCCCCATGTCTCCCTCCCGTTCCCCCCACCCCCCGCTCATGCCCTGTTTGTGCCCTGTTTCCCCCACCCCCCGCTCATGCCCCTTGTCTCCCTCCCGTTCCACCCGACCCCCGCTCATGCCCAGTGTTTTCCCTGGTCCCCCCACCCCCACTCATGCCCCATGTTTTCCCTGACACCCCAATCCCGCTCATGCTCGGTGTCTCCCCTGTTCCACCCCACCCCCTGCTCATGTCCCGTGTCTCCCTCCTTTTCCCCCCACCCCCCACTCATGCCCCGTGTCTCCCTCCCATTCCCCCACCCTCCGCTCATGCCCCGTGTGTGCCCTGTGTTTTCCCTGTTTCCCCCACCCCCCGCTCATGGCCCGTGTCTCCCCTGTTCCACCCCACCACCTGCTCATGCCCCGTGTCTCCCTCCTTTTCCCCCTGCCCCCTGCTCATGCCCCGTGGTTCCTTCTCCCCTCCACCCCCTGCTCATGTCCGTGTCTACCTCCGTTCCCCCCACACCGCTCATGCCCACGTGTCTCCCCCGTTTCCCCCCGCCCCCCCACTCATGCCCACATGTCTCCCCTGTTTCCCCCAGCCCCCGCTCATGCCCACATGTCTCCCCTGTTTCCCCTACCCCCCGCTCATGCCCACGTGTCTCCCCTGTTCTCCCCCACCCCCCGCTCATGCCCCGTGTCTCCCTCCTTTTCTTCTCCAACCCCCGCTCATGCCCACATGTCTCCCCTGTTCCCCCCACCCCCCGCTCATGCCCACGTGTCTCACCTGCCCCCCCACTCCCCGCTCATGCCCTGTGTCTCCCTGCTGTTCCCCCACCCCCTGCTCATGGCCATTGTCTCTCTCTTGTTCCCCCACCCCCTGCTCATTCCCTGCGTCTCCCTCCTTCCCCCCCCGCTCATGCCCCTTGTCTCCCATGTTCCCCCCACCCCCAGCTCATGCCCCGTGTGTGCCCTGTTCCCCCCACCCCCAGCTCATGCCCCGTGTGTGCCCTGTTCCCCCACCCCCGCTCATGCCCACGTGTCTCCCCTGTTCCCCCCACACCGCTCATGCCCCGTGTCTCCCTACTGTTCCCCCCACCCCCTGCTCATGCCCTATGCCTCCCTCCTTTTCCCCCCACCCCCCGCTCATGGCCCCTTTTCTTCCCTGTTCCCCCCACCCCCTGCTCATGCTACGTGTGTGCCCTGTTCCCCCCACCCCTGCTCATGCCCACGTGTCTCCCCTGTTCCCCCACCCCTCGCTCATGCCCATGTGTCTCCCTGTTCCCCCCGACCCCACGCTCATGCCCCGTGTCTCCCTACTGTTCCCCCGACTCCCTGCTCATTGCCCGTGTCTCTCTCTTGTTTCTCCAAACCCCCTGCTCATGCCCCGTGTCTCCCTCCTTTTCTCCTCCAACCCCCGTTCATGCCCACGTGTCTCCCCTGTTCCCCCCGAGCCCCCACTCATGCCCACGTGTCTCCCCTGTTCCCCCCAGCCCCAGCTCATGCCCACGTGTCTCCCCTGTTCCCCCCCACCCCTCGCTCATGCCCATGTGTCTCCCCTGTTCCCCCCACCCCCGCTCATGCCCCGTGTCTCCCTACTGTTCCCCTCACCCCCCATTGATGGCCTGTGTCTCTCTCTTGGTTCCCCCCACCCCCTGCTCATGCCCCGTGTCTCCCTCCTTTCCCCCCCACCACCGCTCATGCTCCTTGTCTCCCTTGTTCACCCCCCACCCCCCGCTCATGCCAAGTGTCTCCCTATTGTTCCCCCCACCCCCACTCATGCCCCATGTCTCTCTCCTTTCCCCCCCACACCCTGCTGATGCCCTGTTGTGTTCTCTTTATACACCCCACCTTCCCTTTCCATGGTGGCCATCTTGGTAAAAGATTTTCCTTCCTAGGTTTGGGAAGAAAAATCTTTTTATTACCCCCCGGGTGTCCCACTTTGAGGACCTAAGATGCTAGTGGTCTTCATTTATTGAAAAGGATGTTATGGTGACATTGCACTAATAAAAACCTATGAAATTCAGTAAAACAAAATGTGTTACAGGGACGTTATGGTTAAGTTGCACTAATAAACATCTATGAAATTCAATGAAAAAACTTTGTTAAAGGGACGTTATGGTTAAGTTGCACTAATAAAAACCTATGAAATTCAATGCAAAAACGTTGTTAAAGGGATGTTATGGTTAAGTTGCACTACTAAAAACCTATGAAATTCAGTGAAAAAACGTTCTTAAAGGGAAGTTATGTTTAAGTTGCGCTACTAAAAACCTATGAAATTCAGTGAAAAAACTTTGTTAAAGGGACGTTATGGTTCCAAGTAATACCGAAAAACCCTTGAAATTCGCCAGTTATGGTAAGCTAAGCAACCATAACTCGCGCCACCGCCGTGCAATGCTAAGACTAACACCCACAACATCAAAGATGACATCACAAATGTCATTGATGACATCACATGCCTGGCTCACTGTTTTTTCTTTTGCTGACATATCTAGGCCACATGGTTTTCTTCAGTAACAGTCAGAAACTAAAAAATGTATTTTATTTGTAGACGTATCCTTCAAGTAGGTTCTTACAGTAATTCCCTTAGAGTCCAGTCACATCATATGAAACATATACATAGGGGAAGACACAAGCTTGAAAGACAGCAATCCTTTTTGTGCATAAAGATAATCAATAGACTTATCAGCATTTTCTGATAGTTCTGTTGTTTTTTTATGGCTGTACTTTCCCTGTATATGGTCATATTTGTATACATTGTACTCACACTACCTTACTTAGGGTCCAATCACATCAAGTGATACATATACATAGGGTAAATAGAAGCTTTGAAACAGAGCAATCATTTATTTGCATGAAAATAATCAGTTAGGTTATGAATTGTTTCTGCTACTGCTTGTTCTTTTTTGCTAACTTCACTTTCCCTGTATATACCCATATTGGTATGTGTTCTTGTCTCTTTGTGTTTTGTCTATAGTAATGCAATTATGTAATACATGGGTTTTATTAGCTACTTATTACATATTTCACAGTACACAAAAATCTATTAAGAAAACAATTATCATTTTATTATTCAACATATTAGCATTACGAAATATTATACCTTCATCGTGTACACAATGCTATGTTTCTGCATGAGTACCTTAGTATACTAGATAGAACCCCATAATTGAATGTTATTAATATCAATGCATCGTTCAATGCACTAATTAGGGTATGATATTTATTGCAATGACCCTTGACACTTTTATGCAACATTATAATAAGAATCTCTTTTACACATATTTCATGAAAAGTACATACACATGTGATGTCATCAGTGATGTCATCAATGACATTTGTGACGTCATCTTTGATGTCGTGGGTGTTAGTCTTAGCAGTGCATGGTGGTGGCACGAGTTATGGTTGCTTAGCTTACCATAACTGGTGAATTTGAAGGGTTTTTCGGTTTTACTTGGAACCATAACATCCCTTTAACAAAGTTTTTTCACTGAATATATATATATATATATATATATCAGTAAAAAAACTTTGCTAAAGGGACGTTATGGTTAAGCTGTGCTACTAAAAACCTATGAAATTCAGTGATTTCCCTGGTCCCCCCACCCCCACTCATGCCCCATGTTTTCCCTGACACCCCAATCCCGCTCATGCTCGGTGTCTCCCCTGTTCCACCCCACCCCCTGCTCATGCCCCGTGTCTCCCTCCTTTTCCCCCCACCCCCCACTCATGCCCCGTGTCTCCCTCCCGTTCCCCCACCCTCCGCTCATGCCCCGTGTGTGCCCTGTGTTTTCCCTGTTTCCCCCACCCCCCGCTCATGGCCCGTGTCTCCCCTGTTCCACCCCACCCCCTGCTCATGCCCCGTGTCTCCCTCCTTTTCCCCCTACCCCCTGCTCATGCCCCGTGGTTCCTTCTTCTCCCCTCCACCCCCTGCACATGTCCGTGTCTACCTCCGTTCCCCCCACACCGCTCATGCCCACGTGTCTCCCCCGTTTCCCCCCACCCCCCCACTCATGCCCACATGTCTCCCCTGTTTCCCCCAGCCCCCGCTCATGCCCACGTCTCCCCTGTTTCCCCCACCCCCCGCTCATGCCCACGTGTCTCCCCTGTTCTCCCCCACCCCCTGCTCATGCCCCGTGTCTCCCTACTTTTCTTCTCCAACCCCCGCTTATGCCCACATGTCTCCCCTGTTCCCCCCACCCCCCGCTCATGCCCACGTGTCTCACCTGCCCCCCCACCCCCCGCTCATGCCATGTGTCTCCCTGCTGTTCCCCCACCCCCTGCTCATGGCCATTGTCTCTCTCTTGTTCCCCCACCCCCTGCTCATTCCCTGTGTCTCCCTCCTTTTCCCCCCACCCCCGCTCATGCCCCTTGTCTCCCATGTTCCCCCACCCCCAGCTCATGCCCCGTGTGTGCCCTGTTCCCCCCACCCCCAGCTCATGCCCCGTGTGTGCCCTGTTCCCCCACCCCCGCTCATGCCCACGTGTCTCCCCTGTTCCCCCCACCCCGCTCATGCCCCGTGTCTCCCTACTGTTCCCCCCACCCCCTGCTCATGCCCTGTGCCTCCCTCCTTTTCCCCCCACCCCCCGCTCATGGCCCCTTTTCTTCCCTGTTCCCCCCACCCCCTGCTCATGCTCCGTGTGTGCCCTGTTCCCCCCACCCCTGCTCATGCCCACGTGTCTCCCCTGTTCCCCCCACCACTCGCTCATGCCCATGTGTCTCCCTGTTCCCCCCGACCCCACGCTCATGCCCCGTGTCTCCCTACTGTTCCCCCGACTCCCTGCTCATTGCCCGTGTCTCTCTCTTGTTTCTCCAAACCCCCTGCTCATGCCCCGTGTCTCCCTCCTTTTCTCCTCCAACCCCTGTTCATGCCCACGTGTCTCCCCTGTTCCCCCCGAGCCCCCGCTCATGCCCACGTGTCTCCCCTGTTCCCCCCAGCCCCCGCTCATGCCCACGTGTCTCCCCTGTTCCCCCCCACCCCTCGCTCATGCCCATGTGTCTCCCCTGTTCCCCCCCACCCCCGCTCATGCCCCGTGTCTCCCTACTGTTCCCCCCACCCCCTGCTCATGCCCCGTGTCTCCCTCCTTTCCCCCCCACCACCGCTCATGCTCCTTGTCTCCCTTGTTCACCCCCCACCCCCCGCTCATGCCCCGGTTCTCCCTATTGTTCCCCCCACCCCCACTCATGCCGCATGTCTCTCTCCTTTCCCCCCCACACCCTGCTGATGCCCTGTTGTGTTCTCTTTATACACCCCACCTTCCCTTTCCATGGTGGCCATCTTGGTAAAAGATTTTCCTTCCTAGGTTTGGGAAGAAAAATCTTTTTATTACCCCCCGGGTGTCCCACTTTGAGGACCTAAGATGCTAGTGGTCTTCATCTATTGAAAAGGATGTTATGGTGACATTGCACTAATAAAAACCTATGAAATTCAGTAAAACAAAATGTGTTACAGGGACGTTATGGTTAAGTTGCACTAATAAACATCTATGAAATTCAATGAAAAAACTTTGTTAAAGGGACGTTATGGTTAAGTTGCACTAATAAAAACCTATGAAATTCAATGAAAAAACGTTGTTAAAGGGATGTTATGGTTAAGTTGCACTACTAAAAACCTATGAAATTCAGTGAAAAAACGTTCTTAAAGGGAAGTTATGTTTAAGTTGCGCTACTAAAAACCTATGAAATTCAGTGAAAAAACTTTGTTAAAGGGACGTTATGGTTCCAAGTAATACCGAAAAACCCTTGAAATTCGCCAGTTATGGTAAGCTAAGCAACCATAACTCGCGCCACCGCCGTGCACTGCTAAGACTAACACCCACAACATCAAAGATGACATCACAAATGTCATTGATGACATCACTGATGACATCACATGCCTGGCTCACTCTTTTTTCTTTTGCTGACATATCTAGGCCACATGGTTTTCTTCAGTAACAGTCAGAAACTAAAAAATGTATTTTATTTGTAGACGTATCCTTCAAGTAGGTTCTTACAGTAATTCCCTTAGAGTCCAGTCACATCATATGAAACATATACATAGGGGAAGACACAAGCTTGAAAGACAGCAATCCTTTTTGTGCATAAAGATAATCGATAGACTTATCAGCACTTTCTGATAGTTCTGTTGTTTTTTTATGGCTGTACTTTCCCTGTATATGGTCATATTTGTATACATTGTACTCACACTACCTTACTTAGGGTCCAATCACATCAAGTGATACATATACATAGGGTAAATAGAAGCTTTGAAACAGAGCAATCATTTATTTGCATGAAAATAATCAGTTAGGTTATGAATTGTTTCTGCTACTGCTTGTTCTTTTTTGCTAACTTCACTTTCCCTGTATATACCCATATTGGTATGTGTTCTTGTCTCTTTGTGTTTTGTCTATAGTAATGCAATTATGTAATACATGGGTTTTATTAGCTACTTATTACATATTTCACAGTACACAAAAATCTATTAAGAAAACAATTATCATTTCATTATTCAACATATTAGCATTACGAAATATTATACCTTCATCGTGTACACAATGCTATGTTTCTGCATGAGTACCTTAGTATACTAGATAGAACCCCATAATTGAATGCTATTAATATCAATGCATCGTTCAATGCACTAATTAGGGTATGATATTTATTGCAATGACCCTTGACACTTTTTTCGCAACATTATAATAAGAATCTCTTGTACACATATTTCATGAAAAGTACATACACATGTGATGTCATCAGTGATGTCATCAATGACATTTGTGACGTCATCTTTGATGTCGTGGGTGTTAGTCTTAGCAGTGCATGGTGGTGGCACGAGTTATGGTTGCTTAGCTTACCATAACTGGTGAATTTGAAGGGTTTTTCGGTTTTACTTGGAACCATAACATCCCTTTAACAAAGTTTTTTCACTGAATATATATATATATATATCAGTAAAAAAACTTTGCTAAAGGGACGTTATGGTTAAGCTGTGCTACTAAAAACCTATGAAATTCAGTGAAAAAACGTTGTTAAAGGGACGTTATGGTTCAAAGTAAAACCGAAAAACCCCTGAAATTCGGCAGTTATGGTAAGATAAGCAACCATAACTCGCGCCGCCACCGTGCACTGCTAATACTAACACCCAGGACATCAAAGATGACATCACATGTGCATTTACCTTTCTTGAAAAGTCTGTACAAGGGATTCTTAGTGTAATGTTAATAATAAAAGTGTCAAAGATTATTGTAATAAATATCAAGTGCTAATCAGTGCATTAAGCTATGCATTGATATAAATAGCATTCTATTGCGCAGATTAATCAAAAAATGGACAACCTTATGCAAAATTTTATGGATTTGAAAAACTTTGTGGAAAATTATGTGAAACCCCCAACAGCACACCATTGTCCAACCTGCACTTGTCCCCCCTCACCCTATCCCAGGCAATTAACCCCAAACCCTGTCTATGGACCAAAGCATTTTGATGAGCTTTCCTTCCCTTTTCACCTGATCACAGTTATCTAGAAATCCTGAATTCTCCTGTTTTTGTTTCCGTTTCTGCCCCACCTTCCCAGTCATAATTGTATATATATATGAAATAAAGTTACTTTTCTTATATTGTGTTGTAATTACTTTCAGTTCCTTGTGATAAAATCAATTTAGGTGTCCACGGACACCGCAGTTGTTCGGAAATGTTCGTAAAGAAACGAAAATGTAACTGTCCTGTAAGGATATTTAGCAAACAGCACAGAGTACAGCGCTACTGCACAAGTAGCAAATTTTTTTTTGCAGCACCACCACCACAAGGGTGCGGTGCATTGCTATATGGGTTAGCAGATTAACAAGGAAAGACAGGCTATTCAGTCAAAAACGATTTTAACATATAAGATGCAAATCTATTTTTACAGTTAAAAGCACACGTGTTCATTTAAAAATGCACACTATTTTTCACCTGAAATGCCTATGGTGCGAGAGACACATTTGAAAATTAACAGCTAACCTATTAACCATTAACCTGACTAATAAAACCTTATTTAATATAACTCACTAATAAAATGTGTTCTCCACTGCAGAATTAGGCATACTCTGAAAACCATTTAAATGTGTGTGCAGATTTTTTTTTCTCTTCTCTTCTCTGCCTGATTCTCCGTGTTTTTGTGCACAGTAACTGCAGGAAGAAGGAAGTCAGATTTGCAACAATTGCAAATGTATAAGCGAAGCTATTGTTGAAGAGTAGGAGGATGAGAGATGATGGATTTCATTGGGACACGTCATACAGAGGGCTGAGAGGAAAGTTTTAGTGGGCAGTAACGGGGAAAATTCCAGGCAGACATTTTTCTGCACTACTGGGGAGAAGACCTGGCTGTGGGGCTCCTGACTGAATGCAGATTCCTGTGTCCTGCGGCAGTCGAGATTGGGGAGGAAGCCCTTTTCCTGGCTGAGGCATTCCTATCTGAAAAAGCTGAGAATTCCAGGCAATGACCCCGGTTTGAGAAGGAAAGGCGATCCTTTTACTGGGGTTAATCTTCAAGGGAGCTACATTCAGAAAGAGAACAGCTGAAGAAATCTCAGACAAGGTAATTACATAAGCGTGGGAGCCGGGTGTGTGCACGAAAATATGCAGTCAGTGTAGGATTCCTGTGCGTGTCTTAATCAAATACCAATGTTGCAATTTGAGTTCTGTTCTCCGCCACGCTCTTTGCAGTGTGTCATAGACAATGCTTTTACTGTACCATTTTATTTATTTCTGTAAAGAATGAGATCGTGTCTAAATGCAACTTTTATAATACAGAAAATATTTGAAAACAGACGGGTGGTTTATTTTCTATTTACCATTACAATGCCGATGATGTGGGGAGATTTTTAAACAGTGCAATGGTCATTTTAAGACAGATGTGTGCATGTCAGAATCAGTATGAATAATTGTGAGTGACTGTAGCATAGCTTGTTGGAGGTACATGAGCCAACGGGAAGAGAGACTCTCTGAACATAGCTCCCTACCGTATATAAGGTAGTGGAAATTACCACAAGACTACCACATATAGCTCTCTGTCGTAAATAAGTCAGTGGGCCTCATTACGACCCAGGCGGACTTCGCGGTGCTAAATGCACCGCGAAGCATGGCGGAAAGCCGCCGATAGCGCCATGGGGGTTGGCGGATTTACCGCCCCATTCCGACCTCGGCGGAGCGGTAAATCCCCAATCCCCATTCTGCCCTTCCCCATTCCCATTTTCGCCCCATAGGGTATAATGGGAGTGGGGAAGGAGTTAATTACGCCACCGTAAAATACGGTGGCGTAATTAACAACGAGGTCCCGTAGCGCCATGGTTTTCTCCGGCTGGTAAAACCAGGCGGAGAAAACCTCCATGGCGCTACGGGAACTCGTAGTATGGCGGAGAGGTACGCCATGCACTACGCTGGCGTAACACCCTCTCCGCCAGGGTCCTAATGAGGCCCAGTGAGTTCGCCCATGGTGGCACACCAACACTATCACTGGAAATGTGGTATTCCTAGAATGCAGGTCTGAGGTCTCTCTAGTGATCACACGAAAAATCTAAGCAAAGATAAGGGATTCTGGACATTGGGGCCACAAATAAAACAAGGGAATTATGCTCACCAAAAATACCACCAACCACGTATACCAAATATGCAGGTCTGGGTGCTGAAATAATGCATGTCCATTGTATTATTGTTGCACATGGCCAAATCTGAATACAAAGAGTGATTATTGCTAAGTTATTTTCGGCGGTAATAAAATACCGTCAGGCCCCAAATCTCCACAAAATACCCTACATATTTATGGTGCGTTGCAGGCCGGGAAAGTGATCATAGAGTACCTACTGGGCGTGGCAAGCGTGTCTCACACTGCCATTTGCACATTAAAGTGAACCCATTTTATAATAGCAGTGTGCCACTAAAAAACGAATTTCAGAATGTCACAAAGAGAAACCACATTCTCAGATCTAGTGCAATATTTAGAGGCAAAGTTATTTGCACATGGGAATTGGTCTTCGAATAGCACGTTAGAATGGAGTAACCGCATTCAGGGTGAGGTGCAGAAAGAAAAACTAGACAATATTTTTGCAGAAGGCAGCATAATTCAGGTCTGCCTTACAAGATTATTGAATGCAGCCGATAAAAGTGCAGAGAAAGACTGTTTAATACGGCTATGTGGCAAAATATGGTTTATTTTAAACAAATCCCTGCGAATGCAAGAGAATGATACTCAGCTAATTAACAGGTTAAAGACTGAATTAGAGGGGGCAAGTAAAAATCAGGAAATGTTGAGAGCAGAATTGGATGTATGCCAAAAAGACATGCAATTAAAATGCAGAGACTTTGATACTCAGTTATCCAAAAGCAAGAAACAATTTGAAGATAGTGAGCAAGAATTGGCACACTTAAAAGCCTTAGTGGATCACATTAGGCAGGATAAAGATGAGGTTGTTTCAGAAATGCAGATTTTACAAAAAGAACATTGTGAAAAAGAAGGTGATCTCCAGAGTGCAGAACAAGAAATGATTAAAATGATTCAAGAAAGAGACAAGAGAAATAAAGAGTTCAATGAATGCCAAATGCAAATGTGCGAAATGCAGGAGGTGATTAATAAAATGAGTGATGAAAATAATTATTTGCATGATGAAGCCAATAGACTCCTTAAAAAGTGTAAGGACTTAGAACAGCAAATGTGCATTCCCAGGTCCCAGGAGAGGCGGCAGGGTACCACATTCAATGGAGTGGAGGTGAAGTCTAGCTCTGCCCAAAGAGCTAGTGCCCCAGAGACTGGGCCGGTGACTGAACTTGGTTGCAGCGCCCTTGGGGGATTTGATACTCCCATTGGGGGCAGTCACCAATCTCATACACCTGAAAACAGGATTGACTCACAAAATAGTGCAATTCCATGCATTGCAACAAGTAGCCCCATAAAAATAATGAAATCCATTAAAGCCCTGATCAAACCATTTAAAAAGGGAGGTGAATGCTGCATTGAGGATCACTTAGAAGCGGTGCATGACATTTTTAAAGCACTCCAGATACCTAGGGAACAGTACAGGCAATATTTTCATTTAACTTTAGATGCCCCGACGGCCAGCATCATAAGGGGATTAAATGAACAGCAGAATATGACATGGCTGGAGTTTGAAAAAGAAATTAGGCGTCATTTTTCTCCTTTTCAGTCATTGCAGGAGGCAAAGAAAGTCGCGTACACAATTACTGCTGGATCTAATACATCCCCTCGCCAATTTCTACAAGACTTAAAAAGAGCATTATCTCGCTTTGATGTATCTTTTGACTCAAATTCCAATGAGTTTAAAACCGCATACTTCTATGGGCTACAGAAAGACATCATATCCCAATTGGTCCGTGAATTTGACCGTGACAAGTCCCTTGAATGGATTGTACATCAAAGCACAAAGCTATATGAGGTACTCTATTGTCAGGGTAGAGAAAGTGATAAAATGAAAGATACCAGGCCTAAATCTAAAGAACCCTCAACCACAGTAATGGAAATCAGGTCAGCCAAAATGTCCCTTGAGTCTGCTCAAAGCCAAGGTAAAAATAATGTGACACTTGAACAAAGGGGTAATCAACAAAGATCGCCATTTCCTGTACCAATGTTCCAAACACATGATCCTAGTAATAGAGAGAGCTACATCAGCCCTAGATATTTAGGGGATAGACCCCGGGTAGGGTATCGGCCTGATATGGCAGGTATGAACAATAACCAGAGACAAAATCAAGATCAAAGAAATGATGGTCCCTACCAGTCATTGGGGACACAGAGTAGGTTTGATCCCAGCACCATGATATATGGTAATCAGGATAGGACCCGATATGTGGATCGATTTACTGATAATGGAAATCAACATAGGGGCCAGTACCCACAATCTGAGAGACAGGACATGAGGCAAAACGTGAACTACAATCCACGCCAGTACAATGATTCCCCACCAGGGGACTATAATCAAAGAATGGGTGCAACCCGCTCCCCTCCACAAATGAATCAAGAGTTCAGAAACCATCCCAACCGACATCAATCACCTGAGAGGTATCAGAATAGATCCAATCAGGGGGAAAACAACCAATATCGACCTAGGCCACAGAAAGAGGATCCTAGAGAGATGGAAAGGTTCCAGTGCCTTGAGGCCCAAGTGAAAATGTTAGCTGAGCAAATAGGAAAGCTCTATACAGCGCAAAAACAACCTTCCAAAGAGGGGGCTGATGGCCATAGCAATGACCGGGGGGCTTCCGAAAAGTGACTAAGTACTCATGATAATCGCAGTGCCAAAATGACAGATTGCTCTGATATAATTTTGCATAACAACTCTGAGGTGACTAATGGATTAAAAATGAAAGTACCAGTAAATGAAATTGTGATAGAAAGTGCAAATACTTCTAAAAAAGAGGTACGGTTTAACTTAGAGCTAAATAAAACAGTAAAGATTTGCACAAATGAAAAAGAAACATTAGGAATTCCAAAAGAACAAAGGGACAGATTTAAGAAAAATGACTCATGCATGGGGAATACCAGTGAACAGGGAGTAAGTGGGGATGCCATAGCTCCTTCCCTGGGCAAGCAAAACAATGACCAAACACAGACAGAAAAAGGAAATACTCACAAGGAGGGTACAAGTCAATCACCTGAAGAATTCTTTGAGCCACATATTTTTGAAGAGGCTGAAAGGGCTGGTATTACACTAAATGATCACAAATGCACAGAATTAAAAAATGACAAATTGCTGAATGATGTTGTTACACATGTTCAGTTGGAAGGTTGTAATGTGGTCTCTGATGTTACCCAGATGGATGGGCGAACAGTGGCCACACTCCAAAAAACCTCTGAACATGGAGAAATGAATAAAATATCTCGCACAGAAATGGGTAAAAAGGAGGGAAAAATGTCTTTTCATTTACCAATGTGCTTAGCCAAAAGTGAAAAAGACCTGAGAAAGGTGAGCCCTGAAATCAGTAAGAATTCACATTTCTTATGTGTATTAGAGGAAGTTGAGGACAGATATTATGCACCCATCACTGTAGAAGAAAAATGCCACACCTTCGCTATGATTGACACTGGCGCACAGGCCACAATTATGTCCAAGGAGCTGGTAAAGAGTATCAATGAAGGGAGGCCTCCACAGAGTCAGATCACAGTGAAGGCAAATCAAGGCCCAGTGCATAACTTTAATGGGGAGGAGGTGCCCATCATAGGTGTAACTGAGGTTGACATAAAAATAGGAAAGCACAGAATGAAACAAGAGGTATTGATCACATCTATTTGTGAAATTCCATTTCTGATGGGGACAGATTGCCTGAAAAGATTGTCTCCTCTCATAGATGGGGTGAATGGAGTGCTGTGGTCCTTAACCAAAAAACCATTGAGGCCTAAGAAACTAAAATCACAAAACAGCAATATAAAAGAATGTCACACCGTTGCCAAAACAAATGATGCTGTGGAGGTATATCTCCAGAATAGCTGCATACCTAGTGTCACTGTTATATTAATGTGTCAAGACAAAGATCAGAGCGACAATGAAAAACTACCTGTACAAATATACTTGGACCCAAGGAAAGATTGGCAGACTGCCATAGATGAGCACACATTACGTTTCTATTTAAAAGAGAAAACATGCAAACAGAATATTGTTCCTAAAACAGATTCAGAAAAACACATTACCACTCTGGCAGAAATACACATGGAAGATGAGCAACCATGGGTTCATGTTGGTATAAATGATTATCTTAAAACAATAAAAGCCACTTTAGCACTTGAACATGAAAGGAGTTTCATTAATGAGAGATTGTTGCAAAAAATTATGGAGAGGGAAGAAATCCCGAAATTTAGGATTAAAAACCAATATGTTTCTGGGTTGGACAGTCCAGACTTTGAAAACCGAATTGCAGGCAGATGCATGCTTAAAATTAGCATTGGGCAGAAAATAATTTACCATAATGTATGGATAGTGAGTGGAGCACAAAATGAATTTTACATGGGCAATGACATCATGCACAGAATGTGTATGGTGTTAGATTTCCTTAATCAAAAAATATGGTCACGCCTAGGTGGTCCGGCACCTGAATTTGAAGACAAAAGAAGGGCTTATCATTGTGCACAACTAGTTCCTTATGCAGTCGAATTACAAATGAGGAAAAATACTATTATTCCTGCATTTACAAAACAGTTTGCAATAACACTGAAATGCAAAAATGGACAGCAGATGAAAGGCTCTGATGCATTTGTATGCCTGAATGAATCCATAAAACAGCAAGGCCTGGATTATGAATACATTCTATTGGTAGATATTGGTGAAGGATCTGTAAAAATTATGGTAAATAATAAAGGTTGTCAGGATATTCATTTAGAGGAAAACTCCCCATTAGGAATGGCCATACAAAAATCACATTATACGGCAGATTTAAATAACATGGTGATTGGGAATATTCCTGAAAAATATGTAGATGCCAAGGGCGAGTTGCCAGAACACCTGGACTCTCAGCCCAAAGGAATATTTAAAATTCATTCTGTGTATCCTTATGATTCAAATGAGACAGTGTGCTGCCATCAAGAGGATTGCATAATATTTAATTTAAATGAAAATGAAACAGGAAATCAGCCCATTGAAGTGGAAGCTGATATGCCAAAATATTTAAAAGTGGCAGCTCTACAAAAAGATACAGCCACACAGTTAGAGGAAAGCGCTGAGACCCTTTACCAGAAGAGTTTCCAGAATTTTCCAGAATGGTAGAAGAGCAGATCTCCTTAGCGGATGCATGTGACAGCGATGAGGATCGAGACGACCTGAGGGAAATATTTATGGAGTTTAAGGATGTATTTGCAAAAGATGCTTATGATTGTGGTTTAACTGATTTACATGTGGCCACACTACCAGAAGGTTGTAGCAGAAATCCAGTGTTTGTACGCCAGTATAGACTACCGCTGGCATGTTTAGAATCATTGGCAGAGATTATTAAAAATTTGGAATCACGGGGAATAATCAGGCCCATTCATAGCACCTCCAATACGCCTATTTTAGGTGTGTTAAAGCCAAATGGTCAATGGTGGCTGTGTGCAGACTTAAGAGAGTTAAATAAAAGAGTACCAGTATCTAGATGGCCACTACCATTCATTGATCAGGGCCTAGCTCAGATACATGGTTCAAAGGTATTTACCACATTAGATCTCACCTCTGGATATTGGTGTGTGCCATTGGCAGAGGAGATACAACACTTATTTTCCTTTACATTTGACAGGACTCAATATGCCTGGCTTAGAGCTCCGTTCGGGTACATCAATAGTGGGAGTGAATTTGGCATATTTTTGAGAAAGGCCATGCCGGATGCAGCGGAAAGAGGAACAATAGTTTATGTGGATGATGTCCTGATAAAAAATGAAAGCCTTAAAAGCCATTTTGATGAAATAAGACATATACTTGGCCAATTGCAGAAAGCAGGCGCCAAAGTATCTTTGCAAAAAGCACAATGGTGCAAGAAAAAAGTGAACTTTCTAGGGCATGAAGTGACTGAACATGGGCTAAATCCACAAAGGAAGAAAATAGAGGCCATACAAAGATTAAAAGATCCTAAAAATGTGAAAGGAGTAAAAAGTTTATTAGGGATGACAGGCTATAACAGAAAGTTCATTGAGAATTATGCAGAAATCACTCAACCATTAACTAAACTGCTTAAACTAAATACTCCCTGGAGATGGGAAAGAGAGCAGTCTGATGCAGTGGATAGATTGAAGGAATGTCTTGTAAAGGCACCATGTTTAGCATACCCCATAAAGGACAGGGATTTCTTTATAGAAATAGGTTTTTCTGAACATTGTATGTCAGCAGTATTATCACAAAAACACGATTTGAATCACAAAACCATTGCATATGCAAGTAAGGCATTTTCCCAAGTTGAAATGAAATTTAATGAATGTGAAAAGGCCCTATTAACCACTGTGTGGGCGCTACAACATTTCCGCCCCATTGTTCAGGGAGAAAAGGTGATTATTGAAACAAATCATCAACCGTTGCAATTTTTAGAGAGTAAAAGAATTAGATCAGGCAATCTAGCGCAATCCAGAATCACTTCATGGACGCTGGCATTACAAGGTTTTCCCGTAGAAGTGAGATATGGACAAAATAAAAAGAGCCCAATTGCTCAAGGGTTAGCTGACTTACATGACTGTGCAGCTGAACAAATACCAAATGAAATGGAAGTGGAAACTAGTTTACAGGAATTTGAACAATCATCACACAAAGCTTTTGATGAAAAAACATGCAAGGATTTGCCAACTGTATATGTGGATGGTTGTGCTTTTCACATTGAAAATGACAGTAATAAACAGTTAGTGGCAGGAATAGGAAATGTCTGGTTGAAATGTGAAGGCGTTCCCAGTATAGGGATGAGGATTGGAGATAGGAGCAGTCAGGTGGCGGAATTGGCAGCCATTTATAAAGCAATTGCTACTGCAGTTGATAAAAAGTTCAGTGAAATTGTCCTGGTGACTGATTCTGACTATGCACGGAATAGCTTTGTGGAGTATTTGCCTGGTTGGAAAGCAAGAGGCATGGTTACATACAACAAAAAGCCACTTAAACATGGAAAAATGATACAAGCCATAGACAAATTGGTGTCAGAAAATAATTTAACAATATACTGGAGAAAAATTCGTGGGCATTTAAAAACACCAGGAGAGGATAAGGAGGGAAATGATAAGGCAGACCATCTGGCTAAGATTGGGGCTGTGATGGGAGAATTGCTACCTATTGATTATTTAATGGGTGAAATACAAATTGATGCAGTCACACGTTCTAAAGCACCAAAGGAGGTAGATCAACCGGTGGTGCAGTGGAGTCATGACACGCCAGACCAAGATTTGATTGAGGCACAAAAGAATGATCAAATTTTGGGAATCTATTATAATCATTTGATAGATCCTGAACAAAATCCTGTAACAGAAAAAGATTGTATGGGAAAAGAAGAGTTGAGGGTGTTATTAAAGAACAAAACACGAATTAGATTACAGGATGGGCTCATGATTAGAGAGTCCATAACAGGGCAAATACAGTGGGTAGTACCCCTTTCATTCAGAGGACTAATGCTACACCATGCACATGATGCCATAACTGCAGGCCATAGAGGTTCACAAAAAACATTAGAAATACTAAAAGATTATGCTTACTGGCCTCATATGTCCCAAGATGTGGAATTATATACTAGAGGATGTCTAGTATGCGCCCAATTTAAACCTGCTTCACCAATGCATAGAGCACCATTGATGAAAAGAGGCCTAACTCTCCCATGGTCAGATTTGCAAATAGACTATGTAGGTCCTTTAAAAAGGTCGAGCAGGGGACACCGTTATATTTTGAGTGTGGTATGTTTGATGTCGAAGTGGATTGAGTGCATTCCTGCACCAGATTGTAGTGCGCAAACAGCAGCCACATTACTGGTGAACCATGTGTTCTCAAGGTTTGGGTTGCCGCAAAGAATTGAGTCAGACAGAGGAAGTCATTTCACAAGTACTCTAATGAGCAAGGTATGGCAAATACTAGGTGTGAAAAGGAAACTACATATCGCATATCGGGCGGCGTCTTCAGGTACAGTTGAAAGAAGCAATAGGTCTGTTGTGGATATTTTAAAGAAATTTGTGGCAGAAGCAGGTTCCAGCTGGGATTTGCGTTTACCATTGGTTTTGATGGCAATCAGGTCGACTCCTGCCAAAGCAACAGGTGTTAGCCCCCATGAGGTCTTAACAGGTAGGAAAATGGTGTTGCCACAACACCTACTATACAGAACACATGAGCAAACTCTAGTGAGTGCATCCACAGTTCATGAATATATTGATGAACTGAGGAGGCATTTGCAACATGCATTTGCTTTTGTGCAGAGAAATCTGGAAAGAGCTGCTGACAGTGCAAAGTCATATTATGATAAAAAGACATCAGTAAAGGAATACAGTGTAGGGGATCAGGTGTACAAGTTTCATTTTGGAAAAAGTAAACAGAAAAATTCTAAATTTCTAGCAGCCTGGCAGGGGCCATTTCGAATTATAGATAAGGTCTCTCCTGTAGTGTATAAAATTTTGAAAAATGAAGGTGAAACAGCAATAGAGCAGTTTGTCCATGTAAATCAAATCAAACCATGCCATCCCAGACATGAGATCAGGCAGCTTGAGCATGTAGAAACGGATAGAGTCCCTTGAGAAAATAAATGGGTGTAATCAGGAGGCAGTGACAAAGAAGTTAAAAAAAGTTGATTGTTATGATGGCACATAAACACTGTAATATATGTAAAAATATATAATATAAATAAATAAATAAATAAATAAATGCACATATAACGGAAGCTCGTGGTTGGTGTGCAGAGAGAAAGTGTATTAAATATTGAATGCTGTTTTATATATGCTTGTTTTCTTTTAACTTGTATTTGATTTCAGAAAAAAAACAGGAAAAAAAAATATAAACGAAATATTTTTACCAAGCATGTTTTATTTTTGGCAAAAGGTGGAAATTAGTATTGTGCTATGTACTTAATTTGTTTATATTCTATTTTGATTTAGAAAATTAACATTATTTGGTCGGAGGTTCTGGGACCAGAGGCCACGGGAGACGATGGAGTCCTGCAGCCCGCGAGGACGGATTCCGGGAAAGCCCCAAAGAGGGGTGAAGACCAAGGCTACAAAGCGATCAGCATTGAAGATGATACCGATGACATGTTTAATGATGATGATATTTGGAGGGATCTTCAAGAATTCAGAAGCACAGGTTGTCATTGAACCTGGACCAGCATCTGGTATCGCGGTGGAAGAGGCACCAGGATTCATCATGAGTGATAGAAGGATGATTTTCCAAAATATATACATACCGTTAAATCCTGAGATTTTGATTGAAAAACACTTGAACAATACCGGAATTAAGATTGAACAGACTAAAGAGTGGCTGGAAATAAGAAAAGAGGACGCTAAGCAGTCAATAAGAGATATATTAATGCAATTGGAAAAAACATTTGTGAATTCAGCAGACATTAAGAAGAAGAGAGGAAAGAGAGGTGCGGTGATGCTCGCGATATCAATGGTAATGTCTATAATTGGAGCAATAATAGGTACCACAATATCAACAGCCAATTCTATTTCGGTAGGAACACTGAGTACTAAAGCACAACAACTGAGTATTGACCTAGAAATAATACAAAAGACATTAGATGGAATTAGAGGGGGACTGGATGAACAAGTAAGATTCATAAATGAAACTGCAATCATTCTAAATGAACAAGCGGATGTGATGCAACGGGCGACTAAAGTAATACTTAAGCATGACAGAACTTTAAATGAAATATTGAACATAATGAGTCCTGTTGATAGACTATTAACGAATTATATGAGAGAAGTTCAAACTGCAGTTTCACAATTGATTCAAGGACATATTCCCTTGTATTTTGTTTCGCAGGATATCATTCGTCAAATGATAGAAAGATTGACCAGGAGGGAAATTGACCTTATACAGGTAAAAATTGCATTCGAAATGGGGAATGCAATGCCGTTATATGTGGACTTGGAAAGACTAGAGATCGGATTTTTGCTATGCATCCCATTTGTAGCCCCTGAACTTATTTATCAAACGAAGTGGGTACACAACGTGGGATTTTGGCAAGAGGACAAATTCATTAAGATTAAGACTCCAAAAGTGGTGGCATTTCAGTCATGGGAACCTGAAGTTTATTTAATACCAAACCTGGAAACATGTGTAACATTTAAAGAACAAAATTATATGTGTCCAGGTAAACCGTTTGTTCCTGATGCCACAGATGCTATTTGTGGATTGAAATCTGACCCAAATATATCAGAGGGATGTGAAGTGATTATTAGTAATATGGGGAGTGAAGAAATGGCACAGGCTAAGATGGTCAGAGGTAAATGGTTGGTCAGCACCTGTTTAAAGAACATGACGGTAGTACATTTAAACCATGGAACATACGTGGTTAAACAGGTAAAATATAATGTTTTTTATTTACAGGTTCCAAAGGATGCAATTGTGTCAATTGGGGGATTAACATTGTTTCATGTAACAAATGATGTTTGGGAAAGCCAAGTGGAAAATATCGATTTTTTTCAAAGGGATACTTTTCCAATAGATCCAGATGTGGAATATTTATTGAATCACAAAGAAAGACATGTTATGAAAATGAATTTGCGAAAAAACAATATTACAATTAGTAATCTGGGCATAATAGAAGTGGAAAGATTTAATTGGGGAACCTGGGGGGAACGCTCAATAGTGGGTTTGGCTATCCTGGTGCTAATCATGGGTGGATGGTTGATTGTGCTATCAGTAAAAATGAAAATGTTACTGATTTTACTGACTACGTCAGGAAGAGAAAGATATCCCAATACACATGCATTTTAAAAGAAAAAGAAAGAACAAGTTGTTTTTAGGAATTGGCTTGGATTATAGCCAAGTTCTAAAAACAAAAGGAGGGTATATGTAAGGATATTTAGCAAACAGCACAGAGTACAGCGCTACTGCACAAGTAGCAAATTTTTTTTTGCAGCACCACCACCACAAGGGTGCTGTGCATTGCTATATGGGTTAGCAGATTAACAAGGAAAGACAGGCTATTCAGTCAAAAACGATTTTAACATATAAGATGCAAATCTATTTTTACAGTTAAAAGCACACGTGTTCATTTAAAAATGCACACTATTTTTCACCTGAAATGCCTATGGTGCGAGAGACACATTTGAAAATTAACAGCTAACCTATTAACCATTAACCTGACTAATAAAACCTTATTTAATATAACCCACTAATAAAATGTGTTCTCCACTGCAGAATTAGGCATACTCTGAAAACCATTTAAATGTGTGTGCAGATTTTTTTTTCTCTTCTCTTCTCTGCCTGATTCTCCGTGTTTTTGTGCACAGTAACTGCAGGAAGAAGGAAGTCAGATTTGCAACAATTGCAAATGTATAAGCGAAGCTATTGTTGAAGAGTAGGAGGATGAGAGATGATGGATTTCATTGGGACACGTCATACAGAGGGCTGAGAGGAAAGTTTTAGTGGGCAGTAACGGGGAAAATTCCAGGCAGACATTTTTCTGCACTACTGGGGAGAAGACCTGGCTGTGGGGCTCCTGACTGAATGCAGATTCCTGTGTCCTGCGGCAGTCGAGATTGGGGAGGAAGCCCTTTTCCTGGCTGAGGCATTCCTATCTGAAAAAGCTGAGAATTCCAGGCAATGACCCCGGTTTGAGAAGGAAAGGCGATCCTTTTACTGGGGTTAATCTTCAAGGGAGCTACATTCAGAAAGAGAACAGCTGAAGAAATCTCAGACAAGGTAATTACATAAGCGTGGGAGCCGGGTGTGTGCACGAAAATATGCAGTCAGTGTAGGATTCCTGTGCGTGTCTTAATCAAATACCAATGTTGCAATTTGAGTTCTGTTCTCCGCCACGCTCTTTGCAGTGTGTCATAGACAATGCTTTTACTGTACCATTTTATTTATTTCTGTAAAGAATGAGATCGTGTCTAAATGCAACTTTTATAATACAGAAAATATTTGAAAACAGACGGGTGGTTTATTTTCTATTTACCATTACAATGCCGATGATGTGGGGAGATTTTTAAACAGTGCAATGGTCATTTTAAGACAGATGTGTGCATGTCAGAATCAGTATGAATAATTGTGAGTGACTGTAGCATAGCTTGTTGGAGGTACATGAGCCAACGGGAAGAGAGACTCTCTGAACATAGCTCCCTACCGCATATAAGGTAGTGGAAATTACCACAAGACTACCACATATAGCTCTCTGTCGTAAATAAGTCAGTGAGTTCGCCCATGGTGGCACACCAACACTATCACTGGAAATGTGGTATTCCTAGAATGCAGGTCTGAGGTCTCTCTAGTGATCACACGAAAAATCTAAGCAAAGATAAGGGATTCTGGACATTGGGGCCACAAATAAAACAAGGGAATTATGCTCACCAAAAATACCACCAACCACGTATACCAAATATGCAGGTCTGGGTGCTGAAATAATGCATGTCCATTGTATTATTGTTGCACATGGCCAAATCTGAATACAAAGAGTGATTATTGCTAAGTTATTTTCGGCGGTAATAAAATACCGTCAGGCCCCAAATCTCCACAAAATACCCTACAGTCCTGAGGACACTACATCTGTCCGTAATGTTCTCATGCAAGTTGAAAATGTTCTAAGAACACTCGTAGTGTCCTGAAATGTTCCTAAATAAACGAAAATGGAGGTGTCCTTAAGAACACTCTGCCTATTCGTAGTGTTCGATAGCAAGCAGAAACTGTTCTAAGAACACTCGTGGTGTCCTGAATTGTTCGTAAATAAACGAAAATGGAGGTGTGCTTGAAACGCTATGTCTGTCTGTATTGTTAGCAAATAAATTAAACTGTGCTAAGAACAAACGGCTGTCCCAAACTGTTCGTTTTACATGTGACGCACTTTTAATTAGTTCAGGACCCGAACACTGTCCGCAGAACATCAACACGCATGCGCAAAACAATGTCCGTACATTGGGTGTCCTGCGGACGACCGCTACCTTAGCGAACATGCTCACAAAACAATCATGTGACCGCACCCACGCTCATTTCGTGCTCTAAATGCGGACACTGTTCATGTCCACGACCAGTTTAAAAGTACATCTCCAAGTAATCCACAATATTTCTCATAAAAAAATCACCATACCACAAATCCCACATACTTATCCTAACTTTCCACATAGTTTTTGTGACTTTTTGAACCTTTTTTGATGTTCGATCTGTCTTGCGGACGGCGTGCATGTCCGTGACCCGCGCACAAGCACCCCGATATAAGACCACGCCCTAGAGCGCATTCTCATTGTGTTTCTGACTATTCCACACTGCGAACAGAAAAGCAATTGCATTGCTACCCTATTGAAACCAAATGCATTTTTCTCTAACAGGAAGTGGTGGCTCTGAAAAGAGCCTTTGGCAGGTGTTTGAATGTAAAACATTTTAACTACATAAGACGTACTTCAAAACGAATGCTGTATTTCTAAAAAAGGTCGCAATGCATTTTATACATTTCTCAGAAAAATCTGATTGCCAGCATAAGTAAGATCGACTCCATCTTTGCAAAAAATGTATGTTCTACGAAACAAAATATTTTCATTGTTAAAAGAGGACATGCCAAAATCTCTTAGGAAGGCACAAACAGCCTTATTAACATTATGCCTTGCTTTCTCCATTTGTGGAGCACATGAGAAAGAACAAAGCCACACTTGTCTCTGCGCAATCCGTGAAAAAATTATTTTAGAGTTTGGAAACATGTCCATTATCTTCTGAAGTCCTTCTTTCATTGCAAATTGCAAAGAAATTCCAGACACATGTCCTAAACTGTTCCCTCCACAATGAATTACAATTATGTCTGGATGTTCCTCTATCTTCAAAGTTGCACAGAGAGGTAGCAAGTCCAACCACTTAATTCCACGCACTCCATGCCAGTGCACTTCCACATGTGGGAATCCAAGATCTATAGATACTCCACAGCTTTCTGCATGCACCTTCAACCAATGAATCCACGAGTCTCCCAAAATCCATACAATCTGTGTTTTGAAACACTCAGCCATAGCTATCTGTTCTTCTCTCTGCAAAAACAATATCTGAGACAACCTCTCCTAGCACAACACACTCACTAAACTTTACTGACCAATCCCTTGCTTCATCCAATCTCATTTCCATGCCCCCCTCCCCAAATTCCCCGGATGTAATATGCGGTGTCCTAGAACTACCGCCATGTCCATGAACGTATTGTAACATGTACAGCCCTTCTACCATTTCAATTTCACTCTCTGTGCCATTCCCTCATTGGATGTAGCTAAGCAATCACATGACCATCCACCAATCAAATCCAATAACTCTACATGTAACTGCATCATCATAGAGCAGCACTACAAATGTACGGTGTATCTCTCGGAGTACAAGTCTCATAACATTGACAACCATGATCTACGAGAAATACTATACAAATCTCCAATATTTCTACTTGCAGCTTGGTCCATATCCATATACATGAATAGAAAGTACAGGTATGCATATTTTCTACACAGTACATGAACAGATTTTCTAACCGACTTTTACCTTCTATAATCTGAAAAATTAATGGACGATCATTGTTTCATTGTCCTTAAATGACCTGTCACTTACAAACCTTTATATCGTTTAATTTCTTCATACACACACACACATGCAAATACTATTAAACTAACATTTTTGAAATAAAATATATACACGACATATAATCACACAAAATAACATACACACTCTATGATCAAATCTCAAACAATAATATTTGTACAAACACATAATTGGTTTTAATTTTGTTCGTTTATATAAGTACTTACATACATTTATATAGGACAAGCAGACTATGACATTCACTCACTGTTACATGCCCGCCTTGTAAAGGACTGGCTCACCCGCCAAGCCTCCTGCACGCCCATTCATTCCAATGGGCATCTCACCCGCCAAAAACAAAATCAGGTGATTTCACCCGCCTTTGCGACACACATGGTTAAGAGCTATGATGACAATGACTCACTATTACGTGGAAAAACTTAGTTACAAGAATAGTGGTATACGTTGGTAGATTATGAATTCCACAAACCATAGTAAAGATATTTTCTTTCCTACTATTAGTCATAATATAGTTTTAATGGTTTTCAGGAAGGCGCTGAGCATTTCAATTTAAAAATATCTATGTCTAAAATGAAAACAGTGCTTTATAGCAACCAAATTACTAATTTCTTTCTTTTACACTTACAGTGAAGCCCATTCTCCTGAATAGAAGCAGCCAATTTTGATTTACAAAGAACAACTAAGAAGCAAACTACTCATTTTTGAAAAAAAAGTAAGTAGATTGTCACCATAATATTTGATTTATAACTCACACACACTGTACGGTGCATTCATGGTATTTCTGTGCCTAAAAATAGAGATGCTGCAACATTCTGACCAAAAATCCCCCCGTCTTAAACAGTGATCTCCTGTCAGAATGGCCCTCAAATTCCTATTTTTCGGCACACAAATTACCCAAATCAGCTGCTAGAATGTAGATGTTGTAGAACAAACAACTGTTTTAATTGTATAGCTTTACCTATATTATTTATTCTTCTCCACACCACCGGCTTACTTTTTTCTGACATCTGAACCCCAGTTTAGTAACACATTAATTGAAGAATACCCATCCCTAGTAGTTCAACTTCCCAATTCACAATCACACACCATTACATACATCTTTATCATCTTACTCAAACAATCATGCACACAACACACATGCATTGTAGAAAACCCCAACTCATACCTTCTGTATTTTTTTCAACAGACGCTAAAGAATGCCCACCAGAAAGCAACTCCGTAGAAAGGGACGCAGAAGTAGAGCAAATGAAAAGAAAAGTCTCCAACATAAACACCCATCTATAGCAGAATTTGTAAAAAACGTTGAACCACAACAGCTAATACAGTCATGTTGTGAAACAGAAGAAGTTTCTAGTGGAAAAACTTTGCCTCCTCTATCACAAAGTAAAACGACCCAAAAAACTATTAACAGAAAATCAACTATCACTACAAATAAAACGTCTTCTATAAATCTTGATATAGTACAAAGTAAGCATACCAAGAAAAGTATATTAGCCAAAATGTTCCGTCACAAAGTCCTTCAAAATCTGATAAAAACAGGAGAGAAACCAGGTTCAACACTTCAAACCTATCGTAGGAAAGTAATCTTAGAAGCGTTGATAGACAGTGCAATTCTTCTCAAAAGAAACGTATTTATTGTTGTGTTAAACAGAATTAAACCACTAACAAAACTAATAACTAAATTTCAAAAAAGACTTCTCAATAAACGAAATGTGAACTGAAATAACTTCTTAAATATCTGTGGAGGTGAATGGAGTCACACTACAAGCACAGAACCATACTTTAATGAAGAAGCGTACAAACAAAAGCAAACAAATACAATTGCCATACATAGCAGTGGTCGAGGTTATGAAAAAGTTAATAATACCATAATGGAACAAGACGTACTCCTTACAAAAATATGCCCTGAAAACTTAGATTTACCCCTCCATTCGACTGAATCAGAACATCTAATTTACACATGGCCATGCACGTCAATGTGTAACATTCCCAAAAAAATGTTCAAATCTTTATGCCTATATCTCAATCAATATGTGAAAAGCAAAGACAAAATCAAAATTAAAATACTTCAAAGTATGGATGCTTGTCCAGTACGCAAGCACACAGGACTGCAAGGACATTTGTTGGCCTGCATATCAGGAGCTACTGCAAAACAACCTTCCATGATATCAAAAGGATATCAACACATCATGCAAGTATAAGAAATCTAGTTTATAAACTGTATTATGCAAAAAGTCCTGCTTTAGCACTAGCCAATTTAAATAACATTCTTTTACATGGTACACCAAAAGACCTACTAGAAGAAATCGAGTATATACAGAAAA
Source organism: Ambystoma mexicanum (assembly GCF_040938575.1). Classification (NCBI taxonomy): domain Eukaryota; kingdom Metazoa; phylum Chordata; class Amphibia; order Caudata; family Ambystomatidae; genus Ambystoma; species Ambystoma mexicanum. The sequence continues at coordinate 918,962,619 of NC_090921.1, forward strand.
AATATTTTGTACATTAAACCCACTTACAAGATGAATTAGCTGTCAACCAACTTTGGAACAAATCTGCACATGGCAACCTTTCACTACACACATACAAAAAAGAAATACTAAAATTTCAAAGCACTTCAGCTGAAGTACCAAACCACGTGTGTGTATGTTGCCGCAGAACATGTTATAAAAGTAACACAAACACTACAGACCTTTCATACAAAATAGAAGACAATGAAGATTCTAAATGGTTTGAATTAGCTCTCTACCTTATAGCAGAAAACAAATATGAAATAACTGACCCCATAATACTTTGCAGTTACTGAACTACCAAACTTGACAACAACCAAACTCCTTCATGTGCTATCTCAAATAACTTGGAATTACATCCACTACCAAAACTCCTTCAACAACTTAATTTATATGAGAGCATCATAATTCAAACAGTTCATCCATTTCAAGCAATGATATGCCTTCAACCAAAAACTGCAAAATTACCTCCCTCTGAATTAGTGAAAGGTATTCGTGGAAAAGTAGTGTATTTACCATTAGATCTAAAAGAAAGGGTGCACACTCTAGGAGTGCAACGTCCAATGCAACAATCTTTAATTATCTTGGTAAATGGAGTACCTACAAAAGACAAAATAAATTGGCAACAACTGGTGGATTTACATAAAGTTAGAGAAGCTCTGCAATATCTTAAAGAGAATAATGATTATTACAAAGAAATGAATACCTAAGAAAACTTGAAAGATACAACTGAAATAATTCAAGAGACACAAGAAACTGGTCAATTTGATCGCCTAGATCCTTCTACAATAGCCAACACTTTAGACCCTTATACAATTCACCCATTGCACTCTAAAGACACCATAGAAGATGCACTGGAAATGTACCAAATGCGTCAAACAAAAGGATCACCAATCAGCATATGGGAAAAAAGTATAGAAGCACATGCTTTTCCTCTACTCTTTCCTACTGGCAAAGGAGGAAGATACCATGATAGACCTGTTCAAATATCAGCATCAGAATATCGCTCATTACGAATGTATTCTGAAGATCCCAGATTTCGACAAAATGTGGAATACATATTCCACCTACTCTTTGAAAGTGAACTAGCAACTTTATGTTACAGAGTTGCACACATATTAAAATCAGGATCACACTTTCAAAATATGACAGCCACACAATTATTACAAAAAGTTCAACAAAAAGATGAGGCTTTACAGGCAAATCTTACAAATCTATTAGCAAATATGCGAAGTACTAAAGAGTACTGGTTTCGACGCCATGGAGATGTACGTTGTATGATCAGAAACCTTGGCCCACCCACTTGGTTTGTTACATTAAGTTGCGCAGAATATGCATGGGAAGATTTACTTGCTTTCCTACGCATATCAAACGAAAACAAAACAAACATAGATATACTAACTCCTGGAGAACTTTGTTCTCAGGATCCTGTTAATGTTTCTAGATATTTTCACCATCGCTTCATTGCTATGCTACATTTTATTTGTAATAAAACTGTTCCTCCCCTTGGAGAAGTGCAACACTTCTCTTGGAGAAAAGAATACCAAGCCAGAGGAGCGCCACATGTCCACATGCTTTTATGGATTAAAGATGCTCCTAAATTTGGTCAAGACAGTGATGCCACTGTTTTACAGTTTATTGAAAAATATGTCACTTGTGAAATTCCGTCAGAATCCACAAATATTGATCTTCATGCAAAAATCTTACAATTCCAAAGACACAAATGTGGCAAATATTGTCGTTGCAAATACAAAAACAAAGGGAAATACTACACCAAATGCCGATTTGGTTTCCCTAGACCAGTTACAAATACAGGTCAAGTGAACAACCTCATGTCTTCAGTTAGACATAGTGTTAAAGGTAAGTCACCTAAAAATACATATTGCATAAAAAGAAAAGAAGAAGAAAAATATATCAATGATTACAATGCAATCATTGCCCACTTGTGGAATGCAAACATAGATGTGCAGTACATTGCAGACAATTCTACTGCAGTTGCACGATATGTCACAGCATACATAACCAAATCAGAAAAGACAGAGCTCCAAGACCTCTGGAATGACCTGTCATCAGATAAAACAGTGTCTCAGAGATTATACAGCTTGGGCATAAAAATCCTGTCCCATAGAGAATGTGGATCCTATGAAGCAGCTGATCGATTAACTGGTACTGCATTGTATATTAAATCTGCAAATATAGTATGGCTAAGTCTTGGTCCAGCTAAATCTAGAAAAAGAGTTCTAAAATCATACGAAGATATGGAAACAATAGCCAAACATGATCCCAACAGCCAAGACATATTAAAAAACAATTTATTGGACACATACTACCCAAACAGGAGTACCACTTTGGAAACCATGTGTCTATACCACATAGCCCAAAACTACACATACAAAAATAATATAAAACCTGATGAGCAAAACCGTAAATACAAAGTGACAAACTGTGATGGCAGCTTAGTACAACTCACTAAACCAAATTTAATTAATCATATCAAATTGTCATTAAAGACTCCTCAACATAAAGAAATATATTACATGTCCCTGCTACAACTCTTCAAACCATGGAGAAAAGAAGAAGAAATACTAGATACCTATGACTCATATGAAGACGCTTTCAAAGCCAATGAAAGCAGTATAAATGATGTAATCTTTGCACAGTACAAAACAATGTTGCACAATGAACAGCAACACAAAGAGGAACTCCAGGCCCAACTAGATAAGTACACTCCTGACATTAGTCAACCTTCTGTCACAGGAAGCCAAGAACCACTGGGAGAACCACTAATAACAAATGAGGCAGAATTAGCTATGATAGAAGTAGAAAACACCATGTGTCACTATGAAGATAAAGAAGACTTAACTACAGTACAATCAAAACTAAACAAAGAGCAATGTAGCATTTTTCAAAAAATAACAAAAGAAATTGCACATGGTGTGCAACATGAAAACAAAGAATGCACCTGCCAAAATTACAAACCTATACTATTGTATGTCAGTGGTGAAGCTGGTTCTGGCAAAACATTCCTAATCAAAATCATCAGTAAGTTCCTTCAACAATTGACAAATAACAAACTGTCAGCTGTTGTCACTGCCCCCCCCAGGTTTAGCTGCCTATAACATAGGTGGTGTCACTTTACACCGATTACTACTCCTGCCAGTAGAACACCAAAACAAGTTAGATTATTACAAACTTTCTGCAGAAGCTGCAATGGAGGTACGCAGAGTATTGAAACAAATGAAAATGCTACTAATAGATGAAGTGAGCATGGTGTCCAACCTAATGTTGGCTTTGGTTCACCTCAGATTACAAGAAGTACTCAAAACAAACTATGAAGAGCTCTTTGCAGGAAAACACATCATTGTTTTCGGAGATCTTATTCAATTGACACCTGTAAAAGGTGAGCCTATTTTTAAAACATTAGGACACAAACTCTGCCGCAAAACTGTTGTCAGCATTGGAAATGTCAACCTTTGGCAACATTTCCAATACAGAGAATTAACAGAAAACATGCGCCAATCTGCAGATCTCACTTATGCCAACATCTTAAAAAGTATCAGAGTTGGTATACTTTCTAGAGAAGCAGAAGCAATGTTGAAAACCCGGCACATTCATGCACTTTATGGTGATAATGCATGTGCTACAGATGTTATAGAACAATTAGCCCACAAAAATGTCAATTGTATGGCCTTAATGCCAACTCTTGCAAGCTGTTTCAAATTCAATGAAATAATGTTAAGCAAAGAAATGCAACCAATTATGGAAATTAGCGCCACAGACAAACTAGATGTACATGGAATGGCACTACCCATGTGTGACCAAGCCACAGCAAGACTAAATAGTTTAGAAAAATCAATATCAAAAACAGCAGGCTTGGAAAAGATATTAAAATTATCCTTAAATTGCAGAGTAATGCTTAAACGTAACCTTGACGTGGACCAAGGACTAGGTAATGGAGCACTGGGTACAGTTGTTGGCTTTCAAACATACCCACGTGAAAACAAAATTCAGTTTGTCAATATTCTCTTTGACAAACTTTCAGAAGTAAAAAGAATAGGACGCTCAACAGCTCGATACCTTCTCTTCAAAGACATGTATGTACGCAGAGAACAATTTTCTCTAACTCTTGCATACCAGTCACCATTCATAAATCACAAGGTCTTACTCTAGACAAAGCAATGATAGACATTGGTAACACAGTCTTTAAAGAAGGCATGAGCTACGTAGCACTGTCACGCCTACGTACAATTGACGGTCTATTTCTAATAAACTTTGATGCAAGTAAAGTAAACGAAGATATTCCTTGCATTTTAGAATACAATAGACTTTGTTCACTATACACCCCCCATCTACAAACATATCCAGTTCCACAAAAAGGAAAATGTTCTAAAAGAAAACTAAATCAAACAGAAATGCAACAGGATGTCACTGCAAATCCTCCAAAGAGACTAAAAGAAACTAAAACTTCATCAAGAACCACAAGCAAAAAAGAATCAATTCGGGAAATTAAACCAGGTACTTCTTTAAAGAAGGAAGACAAACTCCAAAAAAAGCAGTTAGATACAGAACTACCTGGACCATTTAAATTCTCAAATATAGTTGGTGTAAGTTGCTACGCAAATGTAGCAATGGATATTCTATTTGAATTGCCACCAATTGTTGACAACATTTACTTACACAGTACAGACCCATTGTGTTTGCAAATGTTAGTACTTCACAGAAATGCATCAAACACTCCTGACAACACGTATAGTGTTTATGGAATAAGACAACAATTGGACTACTGTGCTGGAATGGTGAAATTCACCATAAACTCACAGGAAGATCCACAAGAATTTCTGATGTACTTACTATTAGTACTGGAAAACAAAAACATACCTATAAATGAAATCTTCCAGATTTCATACATGTGGAAACATACATGCACTCTCTGCAACAATGTGACACAAGAACAAATCCCCAATGAGCGCTTTGTCTATGTATCAATACCTAATTGTGAATCCGTTCCATTTCAGCAACTTGTACAAAATGCAAACCACGGTAGATTATGTTCTACCTGCAATTCGGATAATCGCTCCACATTACTAATACAAACACATAGTAAATACGTAATACTAATGCTTCTACATTACAATGCAGATGGTACGAAAAACAACTGCAAGCTGACTGGATTCACACATGGTCAAATATCACTTGGTAGGAAAACCTTCACAACAATAGGTATAATCTACCACACAGGAGCCACAACCAACTCAGGGTACGACACTGCACATATAAAAAAAAAATGTGGATGGTTTGAATGTAATGATAGTACCGTTACTCTAAAGCAGAGATTACCAGCTAATCTTACAAACGCGTATTTAATGTTCTTAAAACCAAAATTTGATAACTGAACTGTACTTAAACCTTAAGTACACTTGTAGTAAAAATATATAAACTGTCACAATATTTCAAAACCTATCTAACTGCCCAAAGATTCTACAACAACTAATCAGATAAATTAATACCACTCAAATAGAGCAAAAAATAGACATTTAGAATACGCCAATTGGTATCTAACTGCCCCAAAATGTGCAAATATGCAAACAGATAAATAAATACCACGAAATTATATCAAAACATAAACAGTTAGAATACGCCTACTGGTTTCTAACTGGTCCAAAATTTTACAATATCCAAACAAATACCTAATATCTTACTGCTCACAAAAACTGAAACAATCCAATGCATAAAGCATTAGGCAGAAAGAACAAGTAAACGCGGAAAACAAACAAATAAATAAACTGTAGCATAACAGAAAAATGGTTTTTGTTTTAATCCAACATGGATTTTCTTTCTCCCACAGACCCAATGATTTTAGCAACAAACACAGAAACTTTGCAAATTGCACAGTACTCTGGTTTGTAATCTACTAAATATGAGGGTCAATAAAAAGAAGAAAATGTTGATTGTACAATGTAATAAGTCATTGAAACACTTGTGTATAGGCGCGTTACAAATACCATATCATATCATATCATATCATATCATTATAAAATACTAATACTAACATGCTATTTTCTTTTATTACAGAAATGACCAAGAAAAACATGGACTCCCGTTGCTAAACCAAATAGTATGTATAACAAGATAAATACAACCATCACACCATATCACACCCATACAAGCTTCCAACATTGTTCCTTATAAATTATTTTTTGACCCAAAGTTAAAAGCCACTATGGGTGTGATATGCTGCGGTGGTTGTGGCCAGGGCATACACTCTTGGGTGCATGGCCAAAAGGTCATGCACCCAACATTCTATACCCTGGCCACAACCACCACAGCATATCACACCCATAGATGCAAGCATTGCAACCATTTTTATACCCGCGGACAGGGGGAAGGTCCTAGGACACATTCAACTTGCCAGAGGACAATACAAACAGCGTCCTCAGGACACCCCCATTTTCTTTATGTACGAACATTTCAGGACACCGCGATTGTTCTTAAAACATGTTCACCTTGCCAATGAACAATACAGACAACGTCTCCAGGACACCCCCGCCAAACATTCCAAGACCCCACAAGTGTTCTTAGAACACTTTCAAGTTTACACCAAATCCATTCTGTTTATTTACGAGCATTCCAGAACAGCCGTGTTGTCCGCAGACAAATCGAACACAACAAAAGCGTCATACTCCCCCATCATCCCCAAAGACTTTACACACCAACACACTCTACTAAATACACATTTTGAACAAACTTTCACCACGCTGTCTGCGGACGTCCACAAATGCAAGATGGCGGGCGCGACAGAAAATCTGACGCGCATCACGCACCACGCCGCCCAATCAGCGAACACGTTGCATGTCCGCGGACATGACGCAAGCCGCTGGGCCAATCGGGGTGCTGTCCGCGGAGCGAACAGGGAAGTCCGTCCACGAAGCGAACACAGATATCACAAATTTTTTTGCCTTACATTTTGGTAATTTTTTTAAAAAACTACTGGACGGATTTACACCAAATATGCAAAAGCACGCTTTCGGGACCAAGCCACTGCTCCTGCCACAAATTTGGTGTAAATCCGTCCAGCGGTTCAGGCTGTAGCCGTGCGCAAAGTTTTTTCCATTCAGTCTATGGGACAAAAAATGTTTTGGGACCCCCCCTATAGCTTTTCCCCCCCTGGACGAATCCTCACCAAACTGTGCCTGTACAACATAGCCCAAAATTACACCTACAAAAACAATGTCACACCAGATGAGACAACTGGCAAATATTCAGTCTCAACTTGTAAAGGAAGCCTAGTGAAACTTACAAAACCCAGCCTTATTAATCATATAAATCAATAATTTAAATTTCTGCAACATAGAGACCTTTATCACATGGCCCCACTGCACCTTTTCAAACCTAACAGTTTTGAAGCAGTATAACAAATGTCTATTTCAAACAATACAAAGAAATGTCGGACAATGAATGCCAACAAGAGGAAGCAATTGAAGCTCAACTAGATAAAGACACTCCTATAGGCAGTCAACCTTCCCTTACAGGAAGTCAAGAACCACTTGGAGAACCAGTCAAGCTAAATGAAGCAGAAATAACCATGACTGAGGTAGAAAATTACATGTATCAATCTAAACAATCTGAAGAAGACGTGTCAGAGCTAAAATCACAGCTAAATGATGAACAACTCACCATTTATCTGGAAGTCACTGAAAAAATTGAACATGATTTTAAACTTATGAAAATAAAATGTGTAGCTGTAAAAACCATAAACCTCTGCTCCTGTATGTAAGTGTTGAAGCTGTTTCTGCTAAAATGTTCTTAATTAAAATAAACAGCAAATTTCTACAAAACATCACAAACAATAACTGTTCAGCTGTATTGACAGCCCAACAGGTTTAACTGCCTACATCATAAGAGGTGTAACTTTACACTGACTACTGCTCCTCCCAGTAGAACATCAAAACAAATAATAATACTACAAATTATCAAAATAATTCTCAAACAAATGAAAGTGCTCCTGATAGATGAAGTAAGCATGGTGTCCAACCTCATGTTGGCTTTAATTCACCTCAGAATGCAAGCCGTCCTAAAAACTGACAACAAACAGCCCCCACAGGTTTAACTGCCTACAGCATAGGAGGTGTTACTTTACACCAACTACTGCTCCTTCCAGTATAACATCAAAACACATTAGCGGAATACAAACTATCAACCGAAGCTGCTATTGAACTAGACAGAATTCTGAAATAAATGAAAATGCTCCTAATATATGAGGTGAGCATGGTCTCCAACCTAATGTTGGCTTTGATTCACCTCAGATTACAATAAGTCCTTAACACAGACTACGAAGAACTCTTCAGAGGAAAACATGTTATTGTATTTGGAGACCTCCTACAGTTAACACTAGTAAAAGGTCAACCTGTTTTCCAAACATTATGACACAAAAAATTCTGTAACACACTCTGCAGTATTGGAAATGTAAATCTCAGGCAACATTTTCACTACAGAGAACTAACAAACACATGTATCATTCTGCAGACCTCACCTATGCTAGCATTTAAAAAATCATTAGAACTGGTCTGCTTACTAAAGATGCAAAATCATCTAAAATAGTACACTAATCCATGAGCTATATGGGTGAAATAAATCTGCTCTTGATGTCATGGAACAATGAACTCAACAGAATATCCAATGCATGTCCTTAATGCCAACCCTTGCAAGCTGTAGTCAATTCAATGAGAAAATGTTAAAAAAAGAAATGCAACCCATACTCAATATCAGCTCCACAGACAAGCTAGAAGTGTATGGCATGACACTCCCTATATGTCAACAAGCAACAGCACGACTAAATAGCACAGAATGTATCTCCAAAACAGCTGGATTAGAAAAAAAGTATGAACTCTGTGTCTAAACAGCAGAGCAATTCTAAAACTTAACCTTGACATAGAACAAGGTTTAATCAAAAGAGCAATTGGTACAGTTGTTGGAATCCAAACATATCTACATGACAACAGCATTCAGTTTGTCAACATCTACTTTGACAAACTTGAAGAAATTTAAAAAACATTTGCCGTACAATGGCATGTTTCGTTCCTTTCAAAGACATATACGTACGCAGAGATCAATTTTCTCTATCTCTTGCATATGCTGTCACTATTCACAAATCATGCATTGATTGACATTGGAAGCACAGTGCTGACATTCTTTGCATCCTAGAATGCAACGGGCTATGTGCACTGTACGGCCCCTTCTATATATATACCCTTTACCTCAAAAATAAACATTTAAAAAGAAACCTAATACAAACAGAACCTATAACAGATCCCCCAACAATACTGCTAAAGAAACAATGACCAACTGCTTCTCCATCAAATAATACAACCACAACTCTGTCTAGTAGACACTCAACTGCACATCCATCTGAATACAAAAAGGTACCTATATTTTCACAAAAAACAACTAAAGGCCCATCAAAGGATGCAGAAGCAAAACTATCTGATCCATGTACATTCAGCAACACAACTAGAGTAAATTGCTTTGCAAATGTAACAATCTTCTCTTCCAATTGCCACCAACTGTTCACAACCTCTACTTAAACTGATCAAAACCAGTTTTATTTGCAAATGCTCATTCTTTATAGAAATGCCACAAATAATCCTGACAGCACTTACAGTGTCTTGGGTATAAGGCAAGAATTGGACTACCATGCGGGAATAGTAAAAATGTACCATAAACACACAAGAAGATCCACACAAATTCCTAATCTACTTACTATAAGTATTGGAAACCAAAAACATCCCTATAAATGAATGAAATCTTGCAGATTTCATAGACGTGGAAACATACACAAGAGCACATTCCTAATGAACAATTTGTGTAGCTATCCATACCGAATTGTGTATACATTACATTTCACCAGCTTCTGCAGAATGCAGATCATGGCATATTATGCCCTTCTTGCAATTCAGACAATCGGTCGAGCATACAAATAAACTCACACAGCCAATATGTCATACTAATGATTCTAAGGTACAATGCAGATGGTGCCAAAAATAACTGTAACCTCACTAGCTTTACACACAACGAGCTATCTCTTGCCAAGGAAACCTTCACAACAGTAGGCATAATATACCACACTGGTGCCACAACCACTTCAGGTCACCATACTGGATATGTGAAAAAATAAGTGGTTGCTTTGAATGTAACAACACCTCCACTACTCCAAAACATAGGTCACCAGCAAATCTAACAAATGCATACTTAATATCCCTTCAACCCAAATTTACTCACTAAACTGTAGCACAATAAACATTTAGAATTCGCCAACATGTATCTAACTACTTAAAAAAACTCCATTATTTACATAACACTTCAAATATGCCATCACATTTCTTGTTACTACAAAACGTCTTGTAAAGTCTAATATAGTTAGAATGTTCCAACAGGTATATAACTACTTTCTACATTCCCTTAATAACAATACACTTCAAACACACATACTATAAAACTTACAGTCACTCAATTATGGTAGTTTTTTTAAATCCCTTATGGATTATTTTTCCCAATGATCCAATGTTTATTTCATGTCAATACAACAACATTGTAGCACACACTAAGTATATGTAAAATTGCATGCATTAAAGCTTTAAAACAACTATCCTGCTAAAAAAAAGTATACTGTTTTTCTCATAGAAAAAGAACCAGAGATTCCAGCTTCATTACTGTGTACAACTAAGTAACCATGCCAAGTATAAACAAATACATATTCCATAAGCACTATCCTCAATTGTACTACAATCATAAATAACATATATGCACTTCAATTATATAATTCCACCATATTACAAATACTGTATACTCCCCTACAGTACTTACCTATGATTACTATACACATATTACTATAATGTGTGGGGCCAGTGGCCAATCTGGCCACTGTCCACAACCACCACAATATAATTAAACCATATAGGTAAGTACAATACACCTACAAATAAAACTCACTCAGAGCCCCCTGCCATACAAATGATGTCTGCGGACACGAAAATTGACTGCATGCTCGGCAACATCTGCAAACCCTTTTTTTATCTAGAAAAACAGCTCCATATCATCTTTGTTTCATTCCCCGACCCATTCCAGCACCTCTTTCTGCCACCAAATAATCCCACCTGTGTTTTCCAAACTGTTTGCTCACAGCGTTGTCCGTGGACTACCACAGTGTCCACAGTTTTTTTCACCTATAAAAACAGCACCATATGAACTATAATCCACTCCCCCACCCTTTACAGGCCCACTTTCTGCCACCAAATAACCCCAAATGTTTTTTATTTTCAGATTTTTTTCCCACTGCACTATCCGTGGACACATGACACACCTTACGCTTTTCAGCATCCAATCAGCAGGCGTGTATGATTTCTGTGGATATCACGCTGCCCCCTGATTGACCCAGACCTGTCTGCGGATGCCAAATCAGAAAATGAGTCTGCACACCAGACCCAGATATCACTATTTGTATGTATCTACTTTTTGACCATTGTTTAAAAACTACTGGACGGATGTACACCAAACTTACAAAAGCACACTTTCGGGACCAAGCCCCCACTCCTGTCCATATCTGTTGAAAATCCGTCCAGAGGCTTGGGAGGTAGGCATGAGCAAAAAAATGTTCATTGCATCTATGCAGATTTCCTAACATTTTGGGACACCCTCCATAACTTTGCCCCCCTGGATGAAAATGTACAAAAATGTGCAGAATCATTCCATATACTTTTTTTGCAAAGTTTGTTGAGGATTCGTCCAGGGGTGTGGGGGAGTTATACGCCACCCAAAAAGTACTCTTTCTATGAGTTGACCAATTTAACCATAACTACAGTGCCACTACCGCAGACCATGTAATGTGTAAGTAGGATTAGGATTAACAAACAAAACAACAAATGGTGGAATTTAGGATGACCAAAAGCGCATGACCAAACTGCAGATCCCTCAGAGCACTCATATGGGGGTAATTCATAGAATTCAGTCAGAGTCAGCGCCAGCCGCGTGCGCCAAAACCCATTTAGGCGCATAGTGTATTCATGGATTTATACATCCATAAGCAGCCGTGATGCAGAGTGGCGTAGCGACCCTGCAGCAGTGCAAGTTATGCCCCAACCCCTCCCTTTGCGCAAAAAACATCGCAGAAATCCAGTACATGGCACAAAGGCTAGTGGATCAGCATACAGCCCCCCCAACCACGAAAATGAATGTAAAACTCACTGCGCATCCCTTGGAATACACATACCCCGCTTGCACCAGCAAAATCGTGTTTAAAACTCCCTGCGCACCCCTCGGAATACACATACCCTGCTCGCACCAATGAAATTGTGTGTGAAACTCCCTGCGCACCCCTCGGAATACACGTACCTGGCTCCCGCCAACAAAATCACGTGTGAAACTCCCAGTGCACCCCTCGGAATACACTTACCCCGCTCATGCCAGGCCAATGGCATGTGAAACTCCACACGCACCCCCGGAATACACGTACCCCGCTCGCACCAGGCCTATTGCGTGTGAAACTCCACACGCACCCCCGGAATACACATAAAGTCCCCCATGTGGAGTGGGCTGCCTGCGGAGCATGCCCAAGGTGGATGGACTGCCTGTGGGGTATGAACTGGGGTGATGGGCTGCCTGCGGGGCATGCCCAGGGGTGATGGGCTGCCTGCGTATATGGACTGGGCTGATGGGCTGCCTGCAGGGCATGGGGAGGGTGGAACGGCTGCCTGCATGTATTCCGGGGGTGCGCATGGAGTTTCACAAGTGATAGGCCTGGCGCGAGCGGGGAACGTGTATTCCAAGGGGTGCGTGTGAAGTTTTACATGTGATTGGCTTGGCGCGAGCGAGGTACGTGCATTACGAGTGGTGCGTGTGAAGTTTAAAATGCAATTTGGCAGTGTGTACCCTCCCGGTGTGCCCCCCTCCTCATACCCCGCAGGCAGCCAACACCACAGGGGACCACCCCACAACCCTGGGCATGCCCCACAGGCAGCCCATCACATCTGGGCATTCCCCACAGGCAGGCCACATGGCACCATGCACTTGGGAGCCCCGACACATGTCCCCCACCCCACCCCACCCCCATTGACGGGCACCTGCCACCTATGCCCTGACACATGTACCCCACGCTCCCATTGACAGGCACCTGCCAGCAGGCTCTGTCTCATATCCCACCACGCCCCCAATGACGGGCACCTGCCAGCAGGCCCTGACACATGTCCACCCAACCCCCCCATTGACAGGCACCAGCCAGCAGGCCCAGACTCATGTCCCCCAGCCACCCACCCACCAGTTACGGGCACCTGCAAGCAGCCCCGACTCATGTCCCACAGTGAAGTGCATCTGCCAGCAGTCCCCGACTCATGTTCCCCAAGTGACAGGCACCTGCCAGCAGGCCCCGACTCATGTCTACCCACCCCCAATTGATGGGCACCTGCCAGAAGTCCCCGACTCATGTCCTCCCACACCCCCAATGATGCCACCCGACAGCAGGCCCCGACTCTTGTCCCACACCCCCATTGACGGGCACCTGCCAGCAGGCACCGACACATGTCCCCCACCCCACACCCATTGACTGGCACCTGCCAGCAGGCCTCAACACATGTCCCCCACCCCACCCCCATTGACGGGCACCTGCCAGCAGGCCCCGAAACATGGCCCACCAAACAACATGTCATAACAAAACAGACACATGACCCTAATGCCAACCCAAATCACCCCTGCCCCCCAGTACAAGCACGCAACCATCCACTGAACCCAATCCAAAATTAGCCATGCCATGAGAGTCTCAAAAGAGCCAGCATGGCCATGCATGAGTGTACAACAGAGCCACACAGTGGCAACACATGACTGAGGCAATGCTTATAGAGACATGCACAAAACCAATGACGATACACCACACCAATAATGAAGGATTATGAAATGTATTGAAAAAAGTAATGAAATAAAAAAATTAAAAAATCAAATGTGCAAATTAAGAAATAATGAAAGGAAAAAAATGAAAAGAAATAATTCAAATATAAAACAAAAATCCACAACAGGAAACTAGAAAAGTGGTCCATTGCCATTGTCCATATAAAGTACAAAAAAAAAAACAAAAAAAAACATTGATTCATGGGAAGTTCAAATAACGAAAGTATGTACAAGTCTTGAACTATTTACAATACAAGTCCAAAGGGTCCATGATCCCAAAAGAAAGGGAAACCTACCATAAAACCTATAAAAACATCTATATACATAAAGTGGAGCAATGTCCATGAACTCCCAAAAAAAATACTAAACAAAGGAAACCTTAGCCTAAAGAACTATGTACAAAGGCGGCGGGCAAGTCCTACGGCTCACTCTTCGATGTTCCGGGGCAGGGCATCATCGAACTCCTCTTCAACGTCCCAGAGGAGGGCCTCTCCACTGGCCTTGAGGTCTCGCAGGGCTGCAGCCATGGCCTCCTCCAACTCCCTGCGAGATGCCTCGAGGCACTCAGCCCACCTCAATGCCCTGCGCATGTAGTTCTCTGCCCTGACCTTAGTGAGTTTGATCATAGTGGCCCGCCACCGCTCCGCATCTATCTGCTGTCCCAATCGCTGCCACACGGAAGACACTCCCAATCCAGGGTCCCCCTGCTCTCCGGCTGATTACTGCCCCTGTGATGTTGATGGCCACGAGCCATCATCGCTCCCACCTTGAGCCTGCTGCTGCCATGGATGTGCCCTGCCTGTCGATGCCTGCACGTCCTCCTCTTTCTGGGGTCCAGTTGGTGGGTTGGCCACCCCTGCTGGACCTCCGACTCCTGACTGTGGCAGGGATGTGTCCTCCACCAGTCTGGCTGCTGGCTTAGGGGCAGCTCCACAGGTGCCCAGGTGATACTTGGGCAGGAAGATGGCACAGAGGAGGACTGGCGCATAGAGGGTGCAGTTGAGGAGGCGGTCGCTAGAAGATCCAGCACACAGAGGAACCCAGACTTAGTGACCTGTCCTAGTAGGCTGACGCAGTCAATGAGGTATTCAAAATGACGTGCATTGTCCTCACGAGAACCTGGCACGTCATCTGAATACCAATGTGATGCAACGCCACCCCAGCTAGGACAGGCTCAACCCGGTCACGGATTGCCATGTCCGCAGGGAGAGGAAGGCCAGTTGTTGTTTGTGCACCCCCTCCCTGAAAACGGGTCTGGACTATGGCAACCCTGCTGGTGCGGGATGATGCAGTCACAGGATTGGGGACAGGATTACACACAGGCACCTCCGGGGCAGCCTGTGCTGCCTCCTGTCCCTGTCCCTGGTCCCCTGGTCGTCACCACTAGCACCAGTGGAATCCCTCCTCCAGGCCCCATGCATGGGCCATCTACGGCCTCCTCCTCAACCAAACTCCCCACCAACCTGGATGACTCCGTGCCATCTTCCTCCATAGGCCCCTGTGGGGGCTCAGCTGCCCCTACTACTGCTGAGGAGTCCACCTCCAACCTCCGCCTCTTGGACCTCCCCTCGGCAGCTGCGGCCCTGGACGCCGCACTAGACTCCTCAATCCCAGAAGAGATGACAATGTGGGAGGAGAGCTGGGCCTTGTGTCTCCGTCTGGCGGTGGGATCCCAACCGCTGAGCTCCACAGCACCGTCTCTGCCCTCTTCATCAGCCAATGCTGAAGACAGGGAGAGACAGAACACAGGCATCAGGGCACTGCACAGTGGTCGGATACACACATGACAGTTGCACATGAGTGGCATTGTCAAACTTCACAGATGGCATCACACTCCGCAGCACTCATATCATTTTAATCCACACACATGTGCAAACTAATAGGAATTGTGCAGCAAGCAGCAGCATCCATACACCCTGACCAGCATCAACATCTGAAGGTTGGCATGATATCACAAGCAACATGGGGAGTGACGAACACATGCACACACGCCAACAGACAGACATGCATTCGTACATCTCCACCACCTGTCATAGTGCAATGATCGGCCACTATGTCACATCTGCCAATCGGGTTCCTACATGTCTATGTCACATGCATCCATGGCGTATCACATACGCACACATGTCAAACACACACACACACATATGTATGCCATGCACGTACATTAAGGTGGAACAAGCATTCATGTGTCACACCCCAACCATGCCATGTACATACACAGAAATGCTAACATGTGTGCATCTCCACATGCAGTTGTGCATTATGCTTCAGAACACATACACCATTGATGTAAATCACACATGACAGGACTCAAATGCAGCACGGTCATGTCCCTGCACATACACATCCATACATGGGCCTTTTCCGACAAATGTCCAAGCTGCACACTCCTGGCACACCTCAACGTGCACTGCATCCAATAAGTATGCATGGGCACTTACCGCTCGACTCGGACTGCTCTGCCTCTCGAGGATCTGGCAGTGAAGCACTGGGTTAATGCGTTCCAGCAGAACCCTCATGGCGTCGGTGGTAAGGTGGACCCGGCACCTCAGTGCATGCGCTGCTTCCAAGAGGCGCCGGGTCTTCCTGAGGGTCCTGGACCTGAACTCCTCCCAGCGCTTCCGGACGTGTGGTATGTCATGGGCTTCCACCCCCTCCATGTTGATGGCAGCCACAATGTCCTTCCAGATCCTCTCACATCCATCCTTGTCAGCGCGTCTTCTTCCGTAGAGGGCATCATAATGCACCAGGACTTGCTCCACCAGGATACCAACTTCTGCGGCACTGAAGCTGGTAGCCCTCTGCCTCTGTGGCTGGGGATTGCCAGTGGTCTCTGATGGTGTTTCCCCTGACATGGCAACCCCAGAGGCATGTGTGGGTGGGCAACTGGGTCCTGGTGCTGGGCTGTGTAGTGATGGAACTTGAGTCGGGAGTCTTCTGTTCCAGCAGGGGTGGTCACAGCAACTGGACCCCTACAGATGGCTGATGTGCAGGCACCAAATAGCAGGGCACGTGGCCAGCAGGCAGGCAGCAGCAGATGGCTGGTGGGAGTCGCTCAGGGCTCTGGGGGGCAGTAATTTGGCCTTTTGGGCAGGAGCGTGGTCTTACGTGTGTTGTCGCGTGGCCAGCTTCATACAGAGTGATTTGGCACATGAAAAAACAGCACGTCAGCATGTAAATTTAGGAAAGGCCCTTAGTGTGTAAGCGCATCTGTGACGTAACACGCGCTGGCGTTTCCCTCATCACAGGTGCATAGTGATTCAGCACGTGAAAAAAACAGCACGTCTGCTTGTTAATGCGTGTAATTCGAGGAAAGGGCCTAAGCGCGTAAGTGACATGATGCGCGCAGGCGTTTCCCTCAGCACGGGTTAAAGGTGAGTGGGGCCAGCAGTTTGCTAGTACGAGCCTTTCGTGGAGACCGACGTGTGTGTTGCTACTTCTGGTTGTTTCATGTGCCATCACAACTTCACAGCGGATCATGGACATATCTCTTCTTTTGGCAGGGGTAGTGGCTATGCATGTTTTTAATTATCACGCTAGTCAGACGGTGAGATGCGCATGCTATTTCTCCCACTGCAGGTGCCCCTGTGTATCGCGTACCGGCTTTCGAGGTCATAGTAGTCCTGGGTGCCACCGCATACTGCGGGAGGTTAATTCCACACACGTGGGCTACTGGGGGTTGCATGCATGATTTTACTGCAGTTTTGGGGTGCCTGAGCATTGCATGACGCGTCACTTTATCACTGGGGTCACATACGGCCTTGCAGGTGCACAAGGGTGCTGTTAACATCTTGTATCCCACCCCTTTCACCCCAATTGCCCAGGACAATTGTTGTGTACACCTCCCATTTGCACTACTCCATCTGTGCCATGGTTGGGAGGCCACGAAAGGTGAGGGGTGCCTCAGCTGGGCATACTCCACGTGGCAGGCATGGTCAGGGATGTGGCCAGGGTGACCAGGGAGTAGGAGGACTCCAGGGTGTCCAGGGTGGCTGCAGAGGGGGAAGAGGCAGGGGTGCGCCACTTCGGCATGATATTGTGCCACGTGTTGGTGTAGTCGGGCCACCACCTCCTGTGGTTCGAGGAGATGCAGCTCTTGCATCTGGCACTGGCGCCCATGTGACCCGGCAGTCCGTTTCATCGGCTGCCATGGGCCCAAAGGTAGTGGTAGATGCAGGTGCATCTGTGGAAACCACCACCCAGGCTCAGGGTCAGCCAGCACATGCTGGGTTGGCACCTGAAGAGTCCCAGGATGATTTCCAGGAGGTCAGGAGGCACACAGTAAGTGCACGCAGGGCTGCCCTGACCGAGGCACATGTCCCTGCGGCAGTATTGTCATCTGCTGCCCTGAGCAGCCGGGTGTTGGCAAGTACATGGGCAGTTGCAGCCGACACCACCCCAGCTGTGAGTCTACCATCCAGGACAGTCCCGGTCAATGAACTTAGCACAGCAGATGTTGCTGCGCAGGGTCAAGTCAAGGGCATCCAGCAGCCACTGACGCAAGTCAGGGCTTCCGTCCTTGTTCCACCTGCCACTCCCTCGGTTCAATCCACCAGCGCCACTGCCCATACTGATCAGGTTGGCATTTGCCAGTCAGGGTCCGGACCGCGGCTCAAGAGGAGGAAGGTTGCATCTGCAGCAGAGACTGGGACCCCAGACACGGCTCCGGCATGTCGAGGAAGAAGCCTTTCTGCAGGCAGGAACTGGACTTCCTTGTAGACTACGTGTTGGGACATAACTGTGATATGCTAGTGGGCCCGAATTGTCACAATCCGGCTGCTCAGTGTATGACCCACTGGAAGCTTGTTGCAGAGGGTGTCAGTGCAATCGGACATGAGGTGTGCACAGCTCAGGAATACAAAATGCCTTGGGATGACCGCCGATGCTCTGCTAAGTTAAAGTGTGTCTCTAATTGTAACATGACTCTGGTGACTGGCTGTGGGCCACCACCTGAGGAGGAAGTGCTCACTTTGCACAAGTTAGTCGCTGTGGAGTTCATACCAACAGAATTGTATGAAGGAGTGGGAGAGATGCTGGACTTTGATGCCCAGTCCAGTGAGTCTTGTTGCGTGTTTGTCCAGATCATGTGTGGTTTGCTTGTGTGATGTGTTGTGCTTCACTGCCACTACATTCTATGTGTACATGGTTCTCATATGCAAGTCATGCAATGCTTCACTGATGCGTGCCTGCTGTGCAGGATGCTGGACATGTAGAGCAGACGGGGACTGTCCACATCACCACACCTTTACCCTGCTCACATGCTAGTCACCCGGCTGCCCCTTAGGACCATGTTCCAGCTCACTGACCCTTCTGCATGTAGCCTGGGGTGTCTTTCCACTCAGCAGTGGGACTATGTCATTGCATAACTGACGTGCATGTGTGTTCTGCCTGCATGCGTGTACTCCACGTAGGCATGCTCCCTTACCCCTCCACCCCCTTGTAACCCAATTTCACCATGGCACTGGTGGGGATCATGTTGAAGCACTGCAATGACCTGTTCAACGCGCCTGTTTACATGCACACTTCCCCCTGCCAACCTGCCAGACACATACAGTGGGGTACATCCTTTGTCCTTGAGGCAGGGTATCTCACTCGGACTGTGCAGATGGCAGATGCTCTGCAGGGACATGAGTGCCCATTCATTCTCCATGTGCATTCCATGCATGCCCCTATGTGTCCTTGCCCGGATGATCATTGTAGTATGTGTCCAGGATGACCTACATTTAATGGCATTTGATCATCCATTCCATGCCCACTCTGGCTCAGTCCTGCATCACGCTCATTTTTAGGGTGTCCCAGTTTGTGTGGGGCACTGGCCTCCCCCTGTTTCAGGCCCCCTGACTCTGTTCAACTGGTGTAGTGGCTTCTGCACACATGGGTGTACTACTGAGGGTTCATCATGTGTCCTGCTTACTGTCTCATTTTCATCTGCTGTGTTGTCAGTTGACTCAGATGATGCAATTGATGCTAGTCAACACTGCCAATACACAGGTCTAGTCACCCTTTCACTGTCAGGCAATGCCTCCCTGCATTTTCACTTAGGAGGGGTGCGAGGTTTGCCTGTAGCCATGCAACCCATTGCATGCACATTGCACGTGATGCCTGAACTTGCCCTTACACTGCCTTCATGTTTATTGATTGACATCATAATGTGCTTGTTCATGTAGATAGTGGGTAACGTACACATGTTCTGCATTGCATCAACCCACTTCTGAGCCGTGTTACACCGTTCTACAAACCTACTCACTGCTGCAATGTCAAAGTGACCTGGCATGTATGGTCAGATTTTCATCCCTTCTCTGTCATGAATGCCACGGGCACAGGTGCATCCTGTGACACATGTACTCAGTATTGGAACTCCCTAGTGGGTGTTTAGCAAAGTTGGTTGGTCAATCTGTGGCCTATACCAACTGGTATAAGGCGCACATTGAATGTAGCCTGCAAATCGTGTTGTAATGACTGTGGAGCTGCCTTTACGTGTGTATGTGTACACTTTCACATACATCAAAGCAAGCAGCGTTGTAGCTGCTTGCTTTGCTGTATTGGATGCTGTTCATGTTCACAATACAGGTGTATAGGGAAAGGGGTGTTTTTGAATGCTTTCACAAGTACATATGCAAGCAGCTTCAACGTTGTGTAGTGCAACATTTTGGCTACTCATTTATGTGTTTGTGTGAAAGTGTTAATTTACACATGTGTCTTCCGCAGCTTTTTTGTTGACTGACTAATATGTAGTTGATTGACATTAATGCTTGTGAGATTTCAGCATTGCACATGTTATTTTCAACTGGCATAATCCTGAAGGTGCACTGTTGTGCAGTATGTGTACACCCAGGCCCACTTAGCTAATATGGTTGGGCCTGGCAGTGAAGAATTTACACACAGAATAATGGAATAGGGCACTTTCATAGGACAATGTGCTCAATCAGGCCCTGAGGGGTGTTCTGGAGGCTTCATGGCCTGCAGCTCGGACTGTACTGGGCATTATGGTCCCTCATGCCTGGTTGCAGGCCCTTGCTTTGCGCGGGACATTCACTATATCTCCATATCCCATGACACCCGGCACGGGCCGAGCTGCAGATGGATGAAGCTATATTGGTGAAGATGGTTTAGTGATGCATGCGTACATGCATATTACGTGTGTCATTGTGTGTTTGGATTCACTTGCAGCTGTGATCAATTTACAGTTCAGACATGCTGATGGTATGTGCCATCTCTTTGTTGCCATCTGTCTTTTCTGTCTGTGACATGTGCCTGACCTAGGTGGTGTCTGATGGAAGTGATATACTACATTTTGTACTTGTGTAGGCTTTGCTATTTAGACACATCCATTTCTGCTTTTGGGATGTATTTGCATATCAATGCTACTGGATGCATGTCAGGTTCCCATTTGTATGTGACATTTCTGCTTCATGTGTTGGCTGTTGATGTGATGTCTATGTGTGTGTGGGTTATGTGCTTCTGACACGTGTATTCATGTTAGTTGTTTCCACTTTTCACATGATGACGCAATGGAGGCAGAGGATGGTGATGTCATGCCAGACACAGGGTTGCTATCACACCAGCATCCCGGCACAAGTCGGGGTCGTGGGGTGGTAGACCACAAGAACCCACTTGTGCTCCAGACCATCGTGTCTAGGGCTGGCAATGAGTCTAGCCCGGATGATCACTCTGACGACAATGTCGAGTTGGATGCGCGTCATGTCCATTTGTCAATGGTGAGTGATTCTGATGTGGATGATCCTCTGTCCGTGACACCTGCACTGAGGGGCCAGACAGTGGTGGGACCTCCCCCTGTGGTGGATCAGGATGCACGGTCACACTCCACACCAGTTGCTGATGTGCCTGGGGCATCACGTCAATGGAGGAATGTAGTCCTGCAGTTGTGGGTGGGGCCAACCCAACAAGGACCGCGGCTCCTTGGGCCCCGCGGTTGTCAAGCCCAGCAACGCGGAGGCCGTGCGCCACCGTGGTATATGGAGTGGGAGAAAGCCATGGTTGCCAATTCTGAACAACAGGGGGCAGCAATTGATAATATCGCTCAGAGCATGGAATGTGTGGCCCAATCCATGCTCCCCCCTGGTAGGCAGGTGGATCTCCAGCAGCGGGCGGCACAGTCCACAGCCCGCTTGCTCAGGCTGGGCATGGCAGCCTCAGACAGGGCATGCCGGGCTGAAATGGTGTCTCTGAGTCAAGCAATTGCTGCTCACACAGAGGCACACAGGGAGGCCCTGAGGAAAGACCATGCTTCCCTCCGATCTGCTCTGGGTGAGCTCTTGATGCCCCAGAAGCAGCAGACAGAGGAGAGGTTGTAGCAGCTTGAGAATACGATCTCGGCTGAGCTACGTGCTTGCGGGAGGTGTTCCAGATGTCATGCCAGGCCATGCAGGAAGAACTCTGTGTTACACGTGTTACCTTGCAAGAGGAAGCACGAGTATCACGCGAGGTTCTGTATGCAGACCTATGTGTCATCGCCGCACAGAACCATGCTCAGCAGTCCCACAGACTTGCTACCGACGAGGGGCAAGCTGCGCATAGGCGTGGTCAGGGTAATGTGCCACGTCCACCGTTTGAATCAGAGGGTGAGGAGGACGATGACTTATCTCCCACACAGGTCGGACTGTGCAGGCGTTGAGCCCATGGAGTTTTTTTTAATCTCAATATCATCGCATGTGGGTTTTGAGGTGCACCCTGTGTCTCCCCCCTCCTGGGTGCCTACCCCCCCAGGTCGTATGTGGCCATTTTTGATTTTTATAGTTAGTTTAATTAGTTAATATAGTTTAAAATTGCTTGTCTATTGTGCATTCATGTGATGGTGTGGTGCTTTGTGGCTTTTGAAAACATCCACTGTCTGTTCCAGCTGGGCCCTTCAAGCTTGTCTCATGTATGTGTTTGCAGCTTGGGGTCCTGACTCACATATGCCACTCCTGCTTTCCCTATCCATGGGCTTGCAAGGATGGTTCGGTGTTACAACCATTTACACAAGGGCATTGGACTTTCTTCATATCTGTGGCCTGTCTGCTGCTGTACTACTTGTGTTAACACCCCTAGTGGGGATTATGGATGTTTTCTCCACGGCATGTCTGTCATCAATGTTGGTTAGTACATTATTGATATGTCCATTTATTGATGTTGATTGTGATGTATGTTATTTTCTTGCCTGTAGATGTGCTTGATGCACTTCATTCTGTAGACAGTAGCCTGCACCCTTTGCTTGTCAGAGTCACACTGATGGTGGGTGGGGGCCGGATGTTGACAATGTCAAGTTGGTGCATGTTGAGTTCAGCCCCTGGGGATTGTGGCAAAGGAGGATGCATTAGGAATGTGACCCAAGAGGCACAAGTCACGGTCCAGTCCTCACCTGAGATGTCCGCCTATACTACTATGCAATTTTCATACTGGAATACTGCTCTTTTACTTGTTTTTCACACTTTGGTGCCTTTAGTCCCTGTTCTTCTTCCTGCTACTGTCCGTGATGCGGATCTGTCCGCCTGTCTGTAGGCTGTTATTTATCTTACACTGCCTAGGTTTGCCTCTGTGAATTCTGTTCAACAGCATCTTTCTGTCACACCTCCTGTCTTTCATCTATTACACCCATGGCAGTTTTATGTTGGCTGTTGGCTTTTACCAATGCTATTCAACTGTTGTGGCTCTTGACTTGCTGTCAGCTGTTTCTGGCTATCTCACATTCTCTGTGCCGTTTAAGACGTCTGCTGTCTCTGCCTTTCTTTGTTCACACTATCAATGATTGATTGGGTTTCAGCTCAACCATCCTGTTGTGCCAGCCTCCTTGGTTATTTTCGACTCAAGTTCCAGCTCTACCTGTCAGAGTACAGAACCTGGGGTTGTGTGGGAGGAAGTGGGATGTAGGCCTCATACATGGCCCATTAACAACCAGCATCAAGACACATACAGTAAACTTTCAAGACTTATTGAAACCTGTTATGACCATTCTGCAGGAAAAGGAGGATCCACACTACCTTTGCCAGCAGACACCGGTCCAAGAACTACTAAACCCTTGCCACGTTGGGTGGGGCACACGTGCGCATGTGCATGCAAGCAGAAGCACGGGGCTTGTGCTCAGATGTCCGACAGAAGCAGACGTGTTTCCAGGAGCCCCAGCCGACCTTCCTCCAGGCCCCTCACACATGCAAGCTAAATTGCGCCAGTGCAGGGGAGGTTGGCCAGGCGTTGGGGAAGATGCGCACAGTACAGCTAAGCCGCGCTGAGGACAAAATGGCAAGAAGCTTTCCCAGTTGTCAGGGGCACATGCAGGGGGCATCGTCCATGTCCTCGAGTCCACCCTGCTCCACAGAAGCAAAGTTATTAGCGCAGTAGTGTTCCGAGACACAAACTAATACAGCGCAAGGGGGGCACACAGCACCGCACAAACTCGAGTGCAGTGCATATCATTAGCATATGCAAATCACCATGTGCGCTATCTATAGAAATCCACGGCTGGCAGAACGCAACTGGTACTGAAGTCAGACCTCGGCACACGCATCTAGCAGGTCACCCAAGGACCATTCTATCATGTGTGATTCTTACCACATGGTCTTCCATTTACCGCGGGGCCACGTGTGGCTGCCTTAACCCATTAACAGTGTATGAACCATCACAGGGGCAAGGAAAAGTATACGAACAAAGCAGCAGACAAGAGTGTTTGTTTGGGGAGGAGTCACTTAGTTTGAGGCATGAATGGTGTGTGTGTGGGGAAAACACACACAGAATAGTAACTCACGCTCTCTTTGCAGCATTGAACTGCTCCTGTTACCGGACCTGAGAGTGTGCAGGCAGGAGGCCAGCACTCACCCCAGAGATAAGTCTCTCTTTGTCTCGGCTTTGAGCCATTTTGTACAGTATGCATGAGGAATATGGTTTCTCTGATTGAGTATGTGTAATTGTTAATAGTATGATTTTGTCTTTTGCCTACTTTCCCTTGCCCATCCACCTGCCCTCTCCTGACCCTCTTTCTGGGTATCCTGAATACCAATGCCTATCCAACCAACAGATCCCTGACCCTCTATCCCCACCGGGGTCTTGGAGGCCTGTGTAAATTTGACCTTGCAGGCGCCCAGACCCGCTTAGGGGGTGGTTGGTTTGTGCCACTCCTGCACCTGGAGAACGGAGCTGTGACACTACCCATCAGTTGTTGCATTCTCATTGATTATTGTGTACTGAAAATGCTACCCATCCTGTTTATCCATTGTTCAACTGTGCTACCTTGGTAGTTCTTCTATCAGTCTGCTTGGACATGTGCTTGCCCATATTCAGCAACTTCAAGTCATCTACTGGAGACTCTTCCAGGATTTTTTGTGGGCTACAGTCTTTTTCCCTGGTTTGGGGGTTTGGCTTCTTGGAGTTCTCTGCGATTTGGTATTTTTACCAGTCAAGGTGGCCTCTGAGGGAGCTGGACCCTATTTCCACGCAGGGTAGAACAAGGAAACCAAGGGATAGGGGAATCCTGAAGCCAGGTAGACTAGGAGGAAGGAGGCAACGGACCCCAGACTCAGTTCTTCTAAAGGTCATGGCGATGAGTAAATGAGTGAGGGTCTTTTTTTGTGGGACAGTATGCTTGGGCTACAGTGTTTGTGCACTCTATGATATTCTCATGGTGGGGTACTATGTACATAATGTGTTCTGCTGGTCAATGGCTGTTCCTGTGTTGGCTTTACTTTTCAGGTGTCAGGGGATTGTTTTGGTTTGACATACTGGGGTGTACACATAAGCAATGTTGCCATGTGATGTGTACAGGACACTGAGTGTCACTTGATTTCACATGCATGTATTGAGTGCATGTCCCTACTGACACACACATTTACATAATGCTCCATCACACATACAACCACCCTTCCATGCCCGCATGTACACACGGATTACCTTCTCTGGCATGCTGTGACCCTGCAGCGCATGATCACCTACCATTTGGGGATCGTGTACATCATGCGTCAATGTTTTTTTTTTGTTGCTTGTTCTTTTTATATGATGCTCAAGGTGTATCCCAACAGAATGGCTGCTCACTGTGCTGTTTGCTGAATGGTGTGTTGCAGGAGACACAAAAAGCACACAGGTTAGGGATTTGCAGATTTGGCTTGGACGATGTGCGTGCTAACAGGCATTCTCTCTTTTATTGATGGTACCGCTGGTGGCATGCATTTGTGTATGACTTTGTACATGGGGTGGGGTTGTTGGTCAGTCATTTGACCTGATTCCATGTCAGGTGTTATTGTCTCAGGCCTGTTTCCATTCATCACGTGTCACTTTGTATCTAATTGATCATGTGTTGGGCTTTTGGTTTGATCTTTTGCTGTTGAATGGCATGTCATGGTGTGGCAGACAAGGGTGATGTGGGTTGGGAGGGTTTGGGTGACATACCAGTGATTGTCATGGCCTGTTTTCAGTGGGGTGGTGTGATGTACACCTTGCATGTGTTCCTTTTGGTCACACAGGATTGGTTATTTTTAAGTAGCTAGGGATGCACACAATGTAGCACTTCTGTGGAAACATTCTCAGGGTGGTAGGGTTGTGACAGTTGTGACAGTCTCTTTGTCATCATCGATTGTCACCTGGCATGTGCCAGGCCTGTGTGCACTCCGCAGGGGTGGGAGTTTAGGTGAAAAATGTGGCCACAAGCTTGGTCCGGGCTGCCTTGCCACGTGCCCTTTCCGCTCCCATGGGCAGCGCCTGTGCCTGTGGTTGGGGATGTGGGGGCACCACCATGTCCGCCCTGTTGCAACATTGTGCAAGACACATGCTGCCACAATTATCCTGCACACTACTGGGAGTGCATATAGTAGCTGACCGCCATAGAAGTCAAGGGAGACGAAGCGTGACTTGAGCACTCCAAATGTGCACTCCACTGGTTGTCATTAGTTGGGTTTGTGTATTTGTCTGTGTGTGACATGCATACATGTGCCCAGACATTTGTACTCACCAATGAGCCATGTGTCGCCATGCCTCCCAGCTTCCAGGTCCCGGCTCAGGGCAGACATTCTGTATATGAAACTGTCATGGGTAGACCCAGGGTAGTTTGCATAGACAGAGGTGATGATTCCCTTGGCATCGCATACAACCTGTACGTTGATGGAATGCCAGTGCTTGTAGTATTTCAATAGATGTGCTCAGTGGCCCTAGGTGGTCATAGGGCCACATGGGTGCAATCTATGGCACTGAGCACTTTGGGGAAGTGTGCCACCCTGTAAATGTCCTGGACCACGGCCTGCCTTTCTGCGGGTGTTCTGGGCATGTATAGGTGCCTGCGGACTGAGGGGGGCGCAGTTATGATTGCCAACACCTGGTGTAGGCAGCATGCCTGCGTAGCCTGTGAGATGCCCCAAACTATGGCAGTTGTCTGCTGAAATGACCCAGTGGCCAAATAATGCAGGACATCGAGCACCTTTTCCAAGGGGCTCAGTGCTTGGGAGCACAAGGTGGGTAATGTGAGGTCTTCCTCCCACTCAGTGACCAGGTCTAGGATGATACGAGGTGGAAACCTCTACCTGCCATACACCTGGTCATCAGGCATCCCAAAAAGGCTGGTCCGGGGCAAGAAATTACAGGCCTGGCTATTCTCCTCATCCTACGGTGTCCCACGATGAGTGCTGCGACAAATGGGGCATTCATTGTAGCTGTATATACGTGTTTGTTGTTTGCGCGCGCACTTACTGTGCCTTCGTGAGGCGGATGTGTTGACGCCTGTGCGTGTCTTTTGGCATGCGCGCGTTTCCCGTTTTCGATTCCATGAATACGTGTTGTCTGCATGCGTGTGGGCGTTCCGTGTATTTCCCTGCAGTACTGCCCCAGTTACGCCTTCTTTTTCATGCACTGGTCCCCATTCTGCGTGTTCTGCCCTTTGTTCTGCCCCCTTTTTGGTGGGTGTGCTGACGTTGTGCATTTTCGCTGTGTGAGTCGCGCACAGCAATCTGGATGTTGCAATGACGTGTGCGCCTGTGTGCGCCATGCACAGATTTGGCACACATCCCGGGGAAAACACGTGCAGGGCCTTCCATGAATCGCAGGCATGCGCTTGCTTTTTCACGCTTGTGCCAGCTTGCGCCACGATTTTCGGCGCACATTTGTTCCATGAATCGGCCCCATATGTGAGAATGGAAAAAAAGATACATTCAATAATTAATATCCATCACTGATTTATTAGATTTGAATGTATATATCGATGGTTGCCCAAGGGCATTAACATGCCACATGAACAGGATGTATTGATCAACAGCAAAGATGAAGAAATAAAATAAGAAATTAACACAGAAACGGATGAAATAGATATGTGTTTTCAAGTTATCTCTACATTTGTCAGCTGGTATTATGTCCGGATAGTTCAATTGAATCATGACTTTCGAATGAATGCCTATCCCATGCCTCCCCAAAAGCCCAAACGGTTTGTTTTACCAATGCTTGTTTTTAATGTTTGCAATATTAGGTATGTTCCATGGGTGAAGTGTAATACTTAGGTGATGTCTTCACCAGAGGTCTGTTGCTATGTGGAGCAAAGGGGGACGAGGTTAAACATTTGAAGCAATCTATATCCATGTGCTTATTATCAATGTTATCAAAAATCAAACAACAAAAAAGAAATGGGAGAGGATCACATTAAAACACACATTCATAAAATGAGTTAAGACAAATAAAGTGATGAAGAAAGAAGAATAGAAATTCTAGAGGCATAATGGACTGAGGGACGACCACAGTGATTGGCCTTTGGAGGTACAGTTGACAGGATCATCCACAGAAAGAAGGGTGACTTTAGAGAAGCAGGCAGAATAGGTGAGCTTCACAGTTTCAGCACAGTCTGCCTGGTGGAAGAGCTGTTGCTGAGAAATGCTTTTATAATTCGACAGGGATTGACATCAGACTAAAAGGTAAAACAATAAAACATTCTATATATTTATCTCTAGGGACAATTCGCTTGCTACATGAGGGATTGCATTATAACTGCACCCTCAGTCATCCCTGATTAATTGTCCCAGAGTGGTGGCTGCCTGCATAGCCTTACACATTAAATCAGCATTGATAATAATATATATTTTAAATGGAGTCCCCATCACATGAAAATAAAATTCCGACAGTTAGATACACAATCTCATTTTTGTTCGGTACACGTATATGCAAGTGAATTAGCATTGATGACTACGTTGTCCACTCCTTTGCAGTATGGTAAGTAATGTTATTTTTTAGAAAGTAGACTGCTGTAGCCAATTGGGTTATGGCTGCCGAAACTCACTCATGCTAGTGTTCTCTATTTCTATTTTGTTTTGCTGTTCTGGTAAACTCATTATGCAGATGATATGACTGTTTGACTTTTTCCATGTTCTTGCATAAAAGAACACATTATGAACAGGCCATTGCTTGTGCTTGTTCCTAAACAAAAGCAACAATAAATGTGCTGCTACCACCGTGTATGCATAAGTACTGGATTGGATGTTAACATATATTGGCAGCGTTCATTTACATTTTGACGATAAAAGACTACCGTTTTACTAACTTCTAATTACATAAAACAGATACATGATCTTATTGTTTTATGGGTGACAGTTCATGTTTGTCCTTCTGTATGCATATTTCACACATAATAATGGGGAACGTCTGAGTGAACTGAGTGCATTTCGTCAACGAAAACACTGTGATAACTCCATTGAGCACTTTCAAAAACATATTTATGTTTTTGTTATAAAGTGTGCTAATTGATATGTAGTGACTCATCTCTGGTGTCCACTTTAAATCAAATTGCCATTCTTAGTTATTTACAACATGTTTTCGGAGCACATCCCTTTTTTAAATGGTCTCAAACAATGTAATTATTTATTTAACAAACCCACAGTGGACAACCTATAATAATATATCATAAACAAATATCTACATCCCAAAGAGAGCTTGATCGACAAATGACTACAGTCCGGAATGGAGACATTGGATCATTCGGGTTAACATACTCATAGCTCGCCCACAATGAAAGACTTAGGATTCATGGAATTATTTTCATTCAACATCAGGGATTTGAACGCTGTTCTGCGTGTGAAACCCTGTTGGTCGATCCATGGAATTGACTGATAAGCACTTGTTCCTGACTTGCGTGAATTTCACGCGGGCTCGGCATGTCTCTGCGAGCGGTCAAGTGCCTTGAGCGAGATACCAGGCAGCGCGTGGGCGAGGTCTGTGCAGACGGCGGATTATGGTGTGGAACATGAAAAATGAGGAAGAATTGGGCATTAGGAGGGACGGGCCGCAGGCAGTTCATAGCACGCCCACAAATGTGCACACCAAAGCGTATTCATGGATGTGACCGTGCAACCTCCCACCTGCAAAATGCCCACGGAAGTCCCTCCATGTCTCTGCAACTCGAAGGCAGGCATAAGTACACTTACGCATAGTAATCACAGCA
Organism: Ambystoma mexicanum; assembly: GCF_040938575.1. Classification (NCBI taxonomy): domain Eukaryota; kingdom Metazoa; phylum Chordata; class Amphibia; order Caudata; family Ambystomatidae; genus Ambystoma; species Ambystoma mexicanum. The sequence goes on from NC_090921.1 coordinate 918,992,962, forward strand.
CAGAGGTGGGTCTGCATGCCAGATTTAGGGGTGTGTGTATGCAGCCAGGAATCCAATTGGACTTAGGTGAGCACATATGCAGTGTAATGTGGAGCAGGAACGTTTTATGAGGGTTTGCATTCAGATTTTTTGAGTTTCACCCGAGTTATGATACACTGAGTGCATGTTGTTGGGATGCCGATAACAGTTACGGGGGACCTCATGCAGGGTCCTCGACATGCAGGCACAATTGCGGGGGACCCCATGCTCTGTTTGAAGGGTGTGTGTATTCACACACGGAGAAGCATGCAAAAATAACTGTACTGGCTTGTCAGGGCTGTTCTGCCCACTACTTGCATATACGGTTAATTTGCACAGAAAATTCCATGAATACGTGAGGCACACATTTTTTTATTCTGCTTTTTATTCTGCGCGCAGGCTTGTACAGTGTAATTCTCGGTGTGCGGCCCTTACAGGATTTATACGCTCTTTTCCATGAATTGGCCCATCAATACATGATTTTTAATAATCAAAGGTCACCAATGACCCATGTATATTCAAAAGTAATTTTTGGTGTGGAGAAAACAGCCATATCCACCAACCCAAGAACTTCTATTTCAGCTCACACCAGCATTACCATCATTAAAAACATCCATTGCAGGATTGCTGGAAATAGAAAAAAAAACACATTTTAACATGTTCCACTGCCCTGCCTGCACAAGTCAAGCCCCAAAGTTCAGTGGGGCAGTGTAACAGTCCATGTAGTGCATGACAGAATCCCTTGCTTGCAGGGCACTAATTGTTGACCCCGGGTGCACCGCAATCTATTCTGGGTGGATTCTGAAAGTGCTGCAGACCTCATATCATTCGGAATTTCATTGGGTAGAGATAAACCCAAACATGTTAACCCATTCCTGTTCTCATTGTGAATTACTGTTGTGTCACTGAATAAGAAAATGCACGTTTTACGAATTTACTGAGGTATACAACATTGTTTAAGAAAGATTCTTATATGTAGATAGGTTTGATCCAGAACTGAATAGTAAGCATGCAACATTAATGGCATATGTAAAAAAAATAATGATGTTTCAACCCAATCGTAGTAGCAGCTTTTACTTTTTTCTCTGCTTTCTCATTTTCCTTCATGATTATTTTCCATGTTGTCTGTGTGTAATGTTTGAATTTTAAATAGGAACATTACAAATAGAAGATTATGGAGATTAGAATCAAAGAGAATTAATTTGTCTAATGAACATTAGGGCACGTAGTTATGAATTCACGGGTAATGCGGATTTATTGCATTGATAATAACCCGGGGTGCTCACAGGACATGTTTAAGCACACTGAGATTTCCTAAGAGGGTATGGCATAAGAAAATCATGTACTGTGAGAGTGTAAACATGAAACATATATAGGTGCATGTTGTAAGAGGATATTTACATGAGATGGTACTGTGAACAATAACAGTTTACTTGTGTACAGTTGTTAAATCACAAAAACTGTTAATAATATGAAACACATAGGGGCCCATTTTGGAGTCTTGTTTAATTTGGCGTCAGGGAAGTGTTACGTCTAAACTTTTGTGTAAACAGGTCCCTGCAACCCAATTTCACCCCTGCAACCCAATTTGCACGGCAAAGTGCAAAAGGGCAGGGTAAAAGGGCAGCCTACGTGCTTGTAGGTTGCCCTTTTGCACTCCACTGTGGAATTGAGTAATTGCTGCTTGGCATCTACACATGGTAGGTGACATTTACAATGGATTCCTCATTAGTCCACCAGCTTGCGCCAGCATGAGAAAATGCTAAAGTATTTGCATGGCAGAGAGGAAGATGGCGGTGGTATCTTAAGTTACGATCGGCACCTCCTTTCCACCCTACATATTAATAAAAATGGGGCATGATGTGAGTGAAAGGCGTACACGCCTTACGCAAAATTTTGACACCTTTCATTTAAGCCGTACCCAGCTCAACTTGAGGTCCATAGGGGATCATTTCAAAATAAATTGTTATTGCATGTAGGGGACCACCAGCGCTTACTTAATGTGCTGCTGGTACCCTGCATGACATTTTAAACACTGCCAGAAATTGCACTCTTTGCTGTGGGAGAAATAAGACACTGCCTGCAAATACACTTTGCAGCCAGGGTTTTACAGTGGGTTGCAGCGGAATCTGGCCGATCATTAGTAGGTGCTAATGTGAGGCACAGTCCATTGGAATCCATTCATTTTACGCATGCATGAAAATCTCATCCGACATGTAACAATATTCTCTCGTGAACCGGAGGAGGAAAGCTAAGTGTAGATGGTCTCACTGCTTTTCTGCCAACCTACACCTCATTACCGGTGTAAAATAAATTGGAGCATAAAAAGAAATAGTAAACTGCATGTATGTTTTACTTTTATGCTCCAGTTCATTATAAAATGGGCATCATATTCACTTGTGATTAAAAAAAAAACATTACTGTATTTTCTATTTGACTTTAAGTTTGGTAAGTGCAGAACCAAACTCAATGGTTTTGTGACATACTGCCTTCCAGCAACTCGATCGACTAGCGGTCGACCTAGTAATAATAATTATTATTTAGCATTAATATAGCGCTACAAACCCTCAGGCATCAGAGCGCTGCTTATTGTTAACCACGTGTGTGATCATTTATCGACCTCGGAAGGATGAGTTTGGCCCAGCCGGGATTCGAACCCACGTCAGTAGGCTCTGCACAGATGTCAAAGCGAGTGCTCTACTCCCGGTGCTATCGGACTGGCTTGATCTTTACGATACACAACAGTCTAAAAACCACCTGTAATGTGTGGGTTGCATGTGAGGGGATCTTGGCAGTCGTATCAGTTTTCCCTTTTCTTTGGGGGAATACTTACTAGTCTATATTTACTGGAATCTGGCCAAACATTCTAATGAAACCTTTCAATCCTCACTGTTACAGATCTCCGAAACATGGCTATTGGAGGGCCCCCAACATACAATGGTTGTGGGTCTTGACTTCAATGCCAATTGTACCATTTGATTGGTCAGCGGTATAATTATCTTACCTATACCCCAAAAACATCTAAGAACAATCTCAAATCGGGCCTCGCATGGGATTCCGTTCTGTCTGACTGGAATTTTCAACAGATTGACACTGTTTCCAATACAGGTGCCGATTTCTATACCTGACGTAGGGGCAAGGCTTTCTCTTGGATAGTTATTTTTTTTGTCTCGTCCATTCTGTAACCTATGTGCAGCAACATAACTTCCTCTGATACTCTAGTAGGAGATCATCTAATCATCTACTTTAACCTGAAATTACAAATTGCTGCACATAGAATCTGTCCAAAGTTGTTTGCTTTGAGACCTAATAGGAAGGATCATGCTTGCCGCTGGGATGGGAGACTCTGCAACAGGCTAATCAAGGTTTTTTTCAGGATGACATGGTGCAACAGAATGAGTTGGTGGTAGAGGATGGGGCTTTTTCCCAAATGGCTGGTAAACCCCTGACATTTGAATTATTAAATGATTAGTAAGGTGTCATTTGAAGATTAAGTTAATGTTAAAAGAAAATGCACCCTCACTATTTCATTCCCAGAATTAAGGCCACCAAGGGGCAAAAACGGAAAGACATAAGTCTGTTAAAGGCAAAGGAACTTCCCCTTAATGAATATTGAACTTAGAGGAGGCTGCCAGCATCATTGAAATGTTGTTCAAATCCAAAACTGTAATGTGTATTTTAAGAGATATTCAAAACATGCTTAGAATTCTTTTAAAATCGAATTCTAGACAACTTTGGGCACTTATAAACAACACAGCTGGTGATAATACTTTCTGTGTTGCAAAGGTCATACAGGAATCTACCTGAATGTCTTCTTTTTTTTTTTCAAAGAAAATCAGTATTCCCGTAGAGTTTAAGAACTATGTGGATCCTTTTGGGGGACGTGTTATTTATGGTCTGTGTCCTTGATAGGTGGAGGATATCGCATGGGCCATAAAGCAACTTAAACCATCTAGGGCCCCTGGGCCTGATGGTCTTCCGCCATTCCTATTGAAAAGGGACCCCCTAGCTTGGGCGTATTTCCTTTAAACCTCATTTTGACCATATATATGCATTACACAAAGTACCGGATTCCTGGTCATTATTCCCATTTTTCCCATTTATATAAAGGGAAATTTGAATGAGCCAGGCAATTATAGACCAATTTCACTGATGGATTCTGTAAGCAAGGTATTTGCTACCTTGCTGTTGAGAGACCCTGACCTTCTTGAGTCGATACAACATCTGGGCACGTCTCTCAATGCCACTGTACTCAAACATCTGCTGTATAAAGTTAAGTACAATGAATGTGGTAATATATGCATGGCTTCCCTGGATTTGACATCAGCATTTGATTGTTTTATACAAGATCATCTATGGAATACATTTCTCAAATACAAAATACCACTCAAATTGATACAACTGATTTGTCTCTTACATCAAAAATCTATGTTGAGAGTTCACTTGAATGCAGAAGGTGTGGTTACCCTCTTTAATGCTTATTTAAGCGAAATAGCGGATCTGTGGCATAATAGTGACATGGTGCCGGTAAATCTGGGTCATCTGAAGATTCACTGGTTGGCCTTTGAGGATGACATTATTATATTTCATAGGTCTCAGCAAGGTCTACAAAAGAAAATTTAATCTATTTTGTGAGTACAATATAAGGAACAACTATATGGTTAATGGTGCAAAATCAAAGGTGGTTATTTTCTCAAAAAACTAAAAACCCAGAACTATGTTGTGGTTTTTGGGGGCTCAAAGAGTTGAGCTGGTTTCATCTTTTCATTATGTTGGCTATAATTTTCCGAACACATCTTCCAGAATTATGTGGAAGCTAGCCTTACAAGATTGACCGTCTACCCTTCTAGTCCACACAAAACAATGTGGATTCTCTATTCTACCCGTCCTAAATTTCTACCTAGCTAAAATTGAACCAGCTTTACTATATGGGCTAGTTATGGCATCTGTAAATGTGGGTCCATATCTTGACTCTCTACAAGGTACTGTTTGGAAAACCGTACTAGAGCTTTCTGTTTCTATTCCTAACTCCATTATATGTCACAAATTTGACATAATGTCACTCCCAGCTTGATATCTTTGGTTGAATGCTCGCCAATAACAGTTACCATATTTAGAGATGATATACAAAATCTGTTGGGAAGAATTGACTCTTCAGAGTCAAAGTTCCTATCTAATCCAAATGCAGTGAAGCAAAAACTCTTTAAGGGTGATTGGAGACGGACTGTTGAAGCTTTATCCAAATATTCCTCATACTGTGAATATGCCAGGTTCCCTCGCAGGAGAGTACACATGTCAACTTATCTAAAATGTTTTCCCTGTATGTAGAGTCACAACATTTAAATGAAATTCAAACTGAATAAGCTCCATACAAAAGAGAGGGTGAAAAATTGTTGGGACGGAGTCAGGAACGAATGATGGCCCTGGCTCTCAAATAATCCTGAAGTGCTATATGTTTAGGATAATTGTCCTGTATTATTCTGAGCTTTCTGATGACCTAGGGATAAAACATGTCTGCATAGGAGACCGGCACCTCTCAGAAAATGAGTTCTTTAAAGAAGGCTTTGTCGATTTTGCATTCAAGGATAACTATCAGGCCTGCTTTAAGATGCGCCTTAAGACATTTAACTTGTGTTTCGGCTGTGGTTTACTAGACAGGTGACCCCTCTTCTGAAATGCCATCCTGTTGAACTATTCAAGGTCAATGGATGTGTTGTACATGAACATCATGTCAGCAAAGCCCTTGGCTGTCTTCAGCCACTGTTTTGTGTGCAACAGGCGTTCTCCATATTCAAGAACATAGATTTAGATGACTGTCTAGAACGTAATAGAAATACACAATTACAGAACACACACAATTCCTAATAACACTGCACAAACTGTGAAGCCACTGTTTAGCCCCACATATTGTCCCACAAATGACACAATTTGGAGTGTGATCCCACTGAAGCTAGGCTGCACCTAATATGCATGCCTTGATATAATGTGCAGTAGAAATATCTTAACAAAAGCACAGCACTCCCCCCTCACACCTTGGTAACCATAGGATCTCATTAATTTTGCAATTTGACTATTCAAATCACGAGCCAGCTGATGAGGGTACATTTCCATGTTTATATATTGAATCCCACGAAGAGAGGACAGCAAATACTCGAACCCGGTCAGATTTCCTCATTATCTTCCTTAAGTGAGGAGGCAATGATCTCAAGGAAGCACCTATAAATACAGCAAACATGTCAGCATATGCAAAAGAAAATAAATTCTGCTGTTGAGAACCAAGAAAAAACACACAGGGCCTCATTACGACCCTGGCGGTAAGGGGTTTACGCCAGCGTTAGCTGCGCCGACCCCTTACCGCCAATTACGAGGTCCCTTAGCGCCATGGCGCTTTTAACACCTGCTTTTAGCCTGCCATTAGGGAATGGGGAAGGGTAAATGGGGATTGGGGACTTACCGCCCCCGCCAACCTCGGAATGGGGCGGTAAGTCCGCCAACCACCATGGCGTAAACGTAGTTTACGCCATGGTGGTAAAGTAATGAGGCCCACAGTATTTTGGACTTCCTATACAGAAACTCAGTACCACAAAGTGTATGTCAATGGCAGAGATTCTGGAGGCTTGATGTATTATTTGAGCTGGTCCCTTTTGATGCAGCCTTTGAAGGTATCAGTCCGATGAATCAACCAGAATCTGTTTGAACATCAATGTAGAACAGCAACAAAGAAGCAGACAGTTTGAACGTTTTTTTAATGAGATGGTTACGGCATAGAGCTTTGAGCCGTGGAAACAATGCCCTCATCTTGCTTAGTGGCACGAAAATAGGTGGAGTGCAAAAAGCTGCACCAGAGGGTCTTTGTGGTTGATATGTGTCAAACGGTGCTAGCAACATGGCTCAAATCATATTTGGGGGGCAAAACACAGGGAGCTTGGCTGTACTAGATCTCAGAGTGCTGTTAGTGCCAATCAGGGACAAGAGCAGGTGGGCCAAAAACTGCAATAGTGATTCACCTCCAATGATGTACTGTGTGGGCTGCCAATGAGGCAGGTCTTGCTGCAGCATCAGCTCACCCCCAATGCTCCCTGGTGATGGTTAATGAGCAGAGCTTGCCTCTGACTTGGACTAACCTGTCTTCACCTCACAGCTGGACTACTTTGGAAAGGACTGCTGTCTCAACAAGTTCTGAACAAAGTAATGAAGTTCAGAAAGGAAGATTGAGACCCCCTGTTTTATAGGCAAAATTCCATAAGAGCTTGCACAAAAGAAAGTCTGGTTTAAGGGGTCCAAATTAAAGATTTTTTAACATAAACAGTCACTTATTTATTAGTGTCTGCAAGGTGTCACAGAAAGCTATTTTACAAGCAAGGAATTTCGAAAACGTGTCACTACTTTATTTAACAGATGCATTTACAGGTAGAATATTAGTACTCTGTTCTCACTAAAGGAGCAAGCACTGCAATGTTACAAATGACCTATAACAACAAAAGTACACCCTAACTGCTCTGTGATCATGTATTACACTTTCATTTTAATATTACAATGCTTGCCCCTTACGCCACCAGAGAGCACAATTACACCTTTAACTGCACCCAATTAAAGCAATAAAATGGTTTTGAAATTCCCTGCTTTCAAATAAAATAGTTTATGTGACACACTATATAAATGAATTAACAAAAATAAACTATTTATTATGCAATGTTTAATTTGTGTGCTGCTGGAGTTCATCACATGTAAGCACCAATATGCATGCCATTACTCATTTTAAACCACTAAAGTACACCATTTTTACAGCATTTTAGTAAACTATTTAAAAAATATTTGATGAAATGTAATGTAATCAAACTTGTAAAGTACTAAACTAATGCCCAGAGGCATCTAAACACTAGGATAACAGCAAGTGACCAGCAAGTGACCAGCAAAAGAAAATAATCAATTATAAATTTTAGTTTTCTTCATAATGCTACCAATTGAATACTGATTGTATTCCCAGTACACAACCATTACCAGGTTGTATTCATTAACCGTACTAAAGATGAAAAAACAAACCTTCTCGTTGGAGGGGAAATAAACTTTTGTTGGACAGAAAAATAAAACACTAATAATTATATATACATGTACAAATTATAAACTATCTCACTTTCTAAATGTATATGTATAAAATAACATGTAAAATGAAAATGTGAAAAATGTTATAAAATAAACATTGTAAGAAAAAAAAACCTTCAGAAAATAAAACTTTCAAAACTAAGAGCTGTTTCAGTGCAGTATAGGAAAAACATGCACTATTATAATTTCAACTATACTGACCATTTAGGTAACTATGAACTGGGATTTGCCCACAACATCAACAGTTTGTGCACCAATAAATCCATTCCACTACAATGAAGATATGTTAAAATATTTCACATATTAAATGATGACAAATTCACATAATATTTTATGCAACATTAACCAGGAAACCAGAAAAGACATACAACTTATATCTTCAGTTTTACAAAAGACAAAATGATAGGTCGACTACCCCTACCTTTAGTCCCTTAGGAACACAAGGCTAACACCAAGCTAATCTAATTTAATTCAAGATTAGTCATACCACAGCTATTGGATATTGAAATAACAAGTTCATTTATTTGGTGCATTTTATGCAAAATATAAAAAAGGGCTAAAAAAAGAAGTCCTATACACATAAAAACCGAAACTGTGCTATCCACGTACAATCTAGCTGGTGTGTGGACACCATACCTTTCATGATGAATAGGGACAAATACAGACAATTTCAAAATCATTCTTAAAAAACGGGAAAAAACAGTGTACAGTACTGTAAACACAAGAACATATTTTTATACCCAATTTAAGGATCAATAACCTTGATCCCAATAGCATTATTCCATCAAACTCAGGTTTGTAAGAGCAGGTGTTGGTTTGTCCTTTTCACATACCTCTTTAACAATCGCTCTATTTTATTCCAACATATCCATATAGGGTATAGGATTATACATTAAACCCGAAACACCCTGAATTTTGTTCTTAAATTTAGAGATAGGAAACAGATGGTAGAAGATTCCTATTAACATTTTTCGGCCCTTTAAACTCATCCGGTACACACTCTCAGTGTACTATTTGTTTTTTGTATCTACAACCTACTGTTTACTTACTTACTTGTTTCATATGTAAACAGTCATGCCTTTCTACACTCCGTCACACTCAAAATAATGTACATGGAACCATTCATGTAACCTAGCATTTATATGAACATTTGTATATCTTAAAATATAAAGGGCCTCATTACGAGTTATGCCGGTAAGGGAAAAATTATGCCGGTATGTAAATACCGGCATCATTTAACGTTCCGTAGCATTCTGACCCACAAACCCGGTATTAACGGCACCGTTATTTACGGTGCCGCTAATAGCGGCATAGGCGCGTACACGCGCCTCCTCAGGTAGTAAATACCAGCATGCCGGTAATAGGGGGCAATCACAACCCACGCAAACATGCAAATACCGGCATCGCGAACACGGTAATAATGCCGTGCATGATGCCGGAAAAACAGGCATCGCGGACCACCCGCAAACAGCAACCAAGATACAAGGCAGGTGCACACAATCCCCACACAATCCCCACAGGTGGAGTCAAAGGAGGCTGTGCCAGTATGAACTGAGCACACCCACACACCACAACCCCCCCACAGGTGTAGGCAATGCAGAGTGGCCCAGTACAAAAGGAGCACACCTACACACCACACCCCTCCCTACACCAAAATGCTACCACTAGCATTTGCAATCATGGCGCAGGAGGACATGCCTATACTGCTACAACTACAGCAACAACAGCAACAACATCAACAACAACAACAACAACAACAAGCAGCAAGAACAGGCAGCACAGAGGAGACGCAGGAGGAGAAGGAGGATGAAACAGGCCCAGCAATTACCACCAGTGCAGCCACCAGCGCCTCGTAGGCAGCCACCAATCCCTCGCACCAGACCCAGCCCATTCAACCTAACCCCTGAGCAGATCCACACCCTGTACCGGTTGGACTGTGACACCATCACCACCATAGTGGACATGATACACAACGACATTGCCATCCCCCCACTACTGAAGGTGGTGTCTGTGCTACATTTCCTGGCCACAGGCACCTACCAACACACAGTGGGCCAGCTGCATGGCATTTCACAACCACTATTCTCACGCATGCTGAACCAAGTGCTGGATGCCCTCCTGAAGCACGCAAGCACCCACATATCCCTACCACGGACTGGCCAGGAGATAGCCGAAACCAAAGTAGGCTTCCATGCACTGGCCGGCATGCCCAATTGTGTTGGTGCCATCGACTGCACCCATGTGGAATTGGTAGTCCCCCATGCCATAGAGGCAGTGTACCGCAATCGCAAGCAATACCACTCCATCAATGTGCAAATGGTATGTGACTCCAGCAAAATCATCACCCATTGCTGCGCCAGATTTCCTGGATCCACACATGATGCCATGGTACTGCGCAACTCCACGCTACCCCGTCACATGGAGTGACATGCTGGACCACGTGCCTGGCTGCTCGGTGAGTTGCACAACAGGCCCATGGCCATGCTGTGGGGTACTCATGTGTGCGGATGCAGAAGGGGGGGGGATAGTACACCTGGGTGGAAAAGGGGGGGATAGTTCACCAGGGTGGGAAAGGGGGGGGTAGTTTACCAGGGTGGGAAAGGGGGGGTTAAAAGTACACCTGGGTGGCAATAGCCTGTGAGTGGAGAATGAATGCAGAGCTAAACACTCCTCACCTGACACAGGCAAACGGAAAATGACACATCACTGGGCCACATATCACAAATAATGCAAATGGATGACAACAAGTAAGAGGCACAACCGGGGCACCATGGTGATGGCAAGCAATGCATGACTGAATAGGATGGCAACTGTGCCAATGCGGCCAGTGTGACCATGCAAAGTAAAGAGTACACAGCATGAATTGGAGGCTCAACATTGTTGCACTGCCACAGCACATCTGCCTCAGCATGCATGATTACACCCTGCATCATCTATTCAACCCCATCCAGTGTCCCACACCTCTTTCCAGTATACATCCCATATAGGTGACTATTTGGTACACGTACAGGGACATGTGCATGCTCACACCTAATAGCTGCTGCCATGACCGTGCTCCCTGAAGGTGTCAGTTCAGAGTGACACACACCTATTTGTATCTGCTTGCAGGTGATGGAGGATATCCCTTGAGGCCGTGGCTACTTACCCCTGTGCGGAACCCGCAGAACAGCCATGAAGAGGAGTACAATCATGTGCACACTCGTACCCGTGTCGTGATTGAGCAGACCTTTAGCCTGTTGAAGGTGCGGTTCCACTGCCTAAGCAGGTCTGGTGGGGCACTCCTATATAGACCTGAGAAGGTGGCAAAGATCATCATGGCCTGTGTCATGCTGCACAACATGTGCGTCCGAAGTAATGTACCACTGCCACCTGACATTGACATGCATGGCCCGGGTGAGGATGAAGGGGATGGAGACGGAGGCGAAGGAGCCCCCCTGCCAGTACGTGATGCACGGGACGGCCATGCTGTACGCCAAGCACTAATTGACGAATACTTTTAAGACACAGGGACCATGAATGACTTTTGTCAGTCAGACACTGGGCCAATGTGAAAATGCACAAAGGGAATGTTGTAATTTTGAGACTGAACACCGTAACACATTAAATGGATGCACACCAAAAATGACAATGTCCAGCCATGGATTGTTCTCCAGAAAACTTGTGTATTATATGAAAGTGCAAAACTGTGCCCACTCTCCCCTCCCACGATCCCCCAACAAACTCCCTCACCCACCCCACAGACCCCAGTGAACAGCCCAACAAACTCCCTCACCCACTCCACAGACCCCAGTGAACAGCCCAACAAACTCCCTCACCCACCCCACAGACCCCAGTGAACAGCCCAACAAACTCCCTCACCCACCCCACAGACCCCAGTGAACAGCCCAAAAAACTCCCTCACCCACCCCACAGATCCCAGATGTCCCCATGTGTGCAACAAACAGTGTTGCCTTCAACAATCCTACTCCTCACATTTCTTCCATTTTTCAAAAAGTCACTTTTTGGCGACTTTCAGGTCTGGGGGTGCCATGGCCATGCACCGTGCACTCCTGCGCGTTAAGCGCACGGGGCTTGATTGGACAGAGGTGGAAGGTGTTGACGTGGTCGAGGTGTCAATTGTCAATCCTCTGTCAGACCCATGGTGTGGCTGCTGCACTTGCCTGATGTTGGCTAGTAGGGCCTCGGTCAGTGACCCCATGCACTGCCTGAATGCAGACGTGGATGCCTCCACGGCTGCTGTATTTGCAGCAATGGCCGTGGCTATGGCCTTCATGGCCTCATTACCGGCAAGGACCTGTTGCCGCATTATCTGCAGCATCTCGTCTTGACGGGCCTCCACCCTTGCCAGACGGACCTAAAAGGGGGTTTCTGTCGCAGGTGTACCGGTGGAGGGCTGGGTGGTGGAGGGCTGGGTGGTGGAGGGCTGGGTGGCAGAGGGCTGGGTGGTGGCAGGCACCTGCGTGTGGCCCTCGGCCTGGGCACTGTAGTCCTCAAATATGCCGATGTCCGAGTCCCCTAGGTCGGAGTCATGGAGACATGGGTCATCCAGGCTCTCTGTCTCTGCAGGGGGGGAGTGGGGCCAATGGGTGTTGGGCTGGGCGATCCCGAAAATTCTTCTGCCTCTTTAACCACTTCTGTGGACAGGACGTCCGTGGTGGCCGGCGGTACAGCTGGCACTGTCGCAGCAGGTGCCCCCTGCAGAGATGATGCCTTGCGTGGCACACTGGGAGTGGTCACAGGAAATCTTTTGGAGGAGGGGGTTGTGGTGTCCCTGGTCCCCTTGCTTGCACTGGATGTCCCTGACCCCCTGTCCTGGGTTCCACCTTCCTCATCGGTGCCTGGGGGATAGAAGAGATGCAGGTCATCAGTGAGATTGCCAAATGGCAGCTGTGATTTGTGGCAGTGTTATATCTTGATACATTCAGGCATGATTTCATTTCTGTTGTGTGGCATTTGGTGTACTGAGGGGACATGTTGGCAATGATTGCATGGCTGGTGGCAATGGATTGTCTAGGTGTGGGGGGACATGGACATGGATGCGTTTATAGATTTCACGCAGCATGCGTGTGGTGCAGGGGGTGGCAATCAATATTCTGTTGGTGAGTTGATGTTGCCTTGGGTATGGGAATTGCCTTGCCTATTCTGACTCCCACCTCACTTGTGTCACATCATGTTTTGTTATAGGTGGATGTGATGGTTCACTCACCTTCCTCTGTTGTAGTAGCTGCCCCGTACTCCTGCTCTCCAATCCCCTCGATGGATTCTGGATCGATGAATCCACTTGCAATCTCCTCCCATGCGGTGAGCTTAACAGGGGAGTGTGTGCCACCGCCTGTCGCCATTGCGGCCCTCCGGTTCTCCGCAAGGATCTTCCGCACACGGAGGCGGAGGTCGTCCCAGCGCTTTCTGCAATCCCGGACACTCCTTGGGGTAACCCCCACTGCTGTTCGCCTCTGCGCAACCTCTTGCCACACCTGTTTTTTATGCGTTTGGGCCGCATGCTTCAGGTCCGTGCTTCGGATAATGTCAGCATGCTGTTGTAGGGTGTCCGCTAGCATTGTCAATTCTGCATCTGACAAGCGCTGCTTCCTCTTCCTTTGTTTGCTTTGTTTGCTTTTTCCGGTGGCCTTTGACATCCTGGTTCTGTTTTGGCACTCAACAACACGGGTGTAGTGGTAGTAATGGAGGATGGCAATGGATTGTGTTTTTAAAGATGGCCGCCGGTCCATTTCCCGTTCCTGCGCGATGACGTAATTTCCGGGTCTGTTTTTTGCGAACACGGTAATACCATGGTGGTATTACCTTGCCGGTATTTACGGGTTAGTGTGAGGCGGTAGCGCAATGGGCGGGCCCCGCGATGCCGGTATAGGGGGCTTGAAGGCCCTTTACCGGCATGGCGGTGTTGCCACTACCGGCATGGGGGAACGCGCGTGCTCGCGCACTCGTAATGACCCGCTATTAGCGGGTTCATACGTGCACGGACCCGCTCATTCCGGCATGCCGGTAATGAACACGGTTTTACCGGCATACTCGTAATGAGGCCCAAAGTGTTTTATGCAATAAAACAGAAGTAGAAGATTGCAGAATACTATTTTGTCTTTTAGTTTATATACTCTTCAGAATATTACCACTACATGCATTTCATACTATGTTTAAAGTATATCCTGGTTACAATCCATCTCCTACTTTATATAAATCCTATTACCCTATGCTTCCATTTCAAAATGTATTTGGCATGTTTATATTGACAAAGCATATTAAACATATATTTGTTCTAACAACATTAAGTAGGCATTCTTTAAACCCTTTGGAAATCTAGCTTGGTGTGTGACTGTAGAGTCATTATAAACAGGTCAATCTACTCCTCTACACACCCATGTCATGAAATATCCACATTCAATGGATGCCCCTTCATGAATAATAATTGCACAATGTTTAAAAGTGTTCTTACAGGTTGGCCACCAGGGGGCGCGCGGATGCAGACCTTGTCCGCGTGAGCTCCCGTCGCACGGTCCCCCAAATCGGATTGAGCCCCCGCTTTTAGGGACCCCCCCGGACTGGAATTGAGCGCAGGGGTGTCGGAAGGACACCCCCGCAAAACAGCGAAATCCCGACTGAAATCGGCCAAGAACTCCCGGACAAGAAAGCCCTGGGCGTCTCGCGCCGGAAACGAAACTAACAGTGCCCAGAACGAGCACCACGCCACAGTGCCCAGAGTCCCTGGTAAACTTTGCGCGCTTCGACCCACGGTGTGGGGGCAGCGCCCAGACACCCGCGCACCCCACCCTCGCGGGAACGACCCGCTGGAGGAATCCGTGATCACCAGCATAAAGTGGGAGAAGAACCTCCTCGCGACGCGGCTCCAGCGAACCCCGCCGAGACACAAAGTAAGTGCGCACACTGGCACTCCCCGCCTGCTCTCGCACGACCCCACGCTTACAATCCGCCCTCCCCGCCGAGGAGCGAACTAGTCCAGGGCGGTGGGTCGAGGCCCCCACACATGGCAGCATAGACTCCGGAAACCCTGCTGCGCCCGACTACACCGGAGCCTCAACCACACAGGCCTACACAAGCAGGGCCCCGCTTTTTCAGGCCCACGGCACCCGCGGCCTCCCTGCGCCACACGTGGCAGACAGTAGGTGGTCCCCGGTCCACCCGGACGACATCGTAGCACAAGGCCTCACAGAGTGGACCCGACTTAGCGCTCCTGTTCGGACCCCACTAGCGGAAGGCCCTCACCACACAGCTAAAGAATATAGTCACAAGGAAGGGGACCCACGGCCCGTTGGGACATTCCTAACACGGCAAGACCCGCAAGAAGAGGGTGATCCCAAAACATGAATGCTCTACAGATCTACTGAACGCCACGACTCCAGGGCATTCCATGGGGGGCACTCTCTGGACCTAACTCTCCTTGAACACACTGGAGAACTGCATTGTCACACACCGCTGGGGGAAAGGCCCCCTGCCTCATCATTGTCCTCTTGGGCATACCAGTGACTCCAAGAAAGATACAGGGGCGTGTGCCTCCTCAGCGGTATCCACAGTCTTACCGAGCGAACTCACCTAAAAGTCCAGAACGGGTTCTCATAAGCGCATGAACCCCCGACAGAAACTCGCCATCTACGCCTACAACGCAAACCCCGAACCTACCGGCAACCTCGAGATGGCGTCCCCGACAAACCCGGTCCCGGACGGGAACACGGCGGCAACGAAAGGAGATATTGCAGGCCTGCTCGCAGAGATCAGGAACATGGGTGCCAGCATTGGTGGGAAAATTGATAAACTCACACAGCGGATAGACAACATTGAGGACAGGGTCGAAGGGATTGAAAATAACCCGGTATCAATTGATACCCATGAGACTCAGTTGTCACTAAGGATAAGCGATCTAGAGAGGAAGGAACAAGAGTGTAAACTGAAGATGGACGATTTGGAGAACCGAGAAAGAAGAAATAACCTCCGATTTTTCGGCATCCCAGAAAAAGAGGGGGAAACTGAAGAGGACCTGAAAACGACCATACACGATATCATAAAGCTCCTCGTTACCGACGACAATATAGATGAACCCAAAACGGAACGCATCCACAGGGCGGGGGGGCCACCCGGGGGACCCCGGTCCGTCCTGGCCCGATTCCATCATTACCGAGACAGATCGAGGGTGTTAGAAAAGGCAAAGAATGGAGGCAGCATCACCCTGAGCGGGGCACACATAACGATTTACCAGGATCTCTCCTCCTTAACCCTCGCAATGAGGAAAATGTGCAAACCGCTTACCACATGGCTTAAATCTCGAGACATAAGATATAGATGGGGATACCCCTTCTCCCTCTCCTTCGAACACGAGGGATCGAGAATCAAATTGTCCTCGGAGAAAGAAATTAAGGCCTGCATCCTCGACCTATTAGGCGATCCATCTCAAGAAGAAGAGACCGATCACGCACCCCGCGAAGATAGGGAATGGCGAATACAAGGCCCAAAGAGGAGGAAAGTTAAAGGCTCGAGAAAATACCGCAGAGGAAATGGCTCACCAGAGGGATTGGGTTGACTATGTTCTATCACATTTCCACTCAGCTAATTTGCACGCCAAACCGAGAGCGAAAGGACATTCCTAATATAGGGTGTTTCGACCCTACCCGTGCTCAGCTAACAAGTACACTTGGAGGGGGGGTTCCAGGGGGCTCTAAAGTTGATATTGTCGTATATACTGCAAGGGGACCGTGAAGTAACGGCCTCCACTGGTGGTTCGGTTATGGGCCAGTGCTGCCAACTCGGCTCAATCGAACGCCACTGAACACATGGGGGGAGGGGGAGGGAAGGATGGGGAAGGGGAATGGAAGCTGATTTCGTGTCAACATGTTGGGTATATGGCGCACACAGGGAGACGGGCTTGTGGCCCCCCGGTTACCACGGGGAAACAGCGGAAGGGTCAGCGCGTCCAGGTGACCTGAGATACCACCGTCGTGATGATGGCTGAGGCATGCCCTAGGGGCAACATGAGGGTGGGTACATTGAATGTGAAAGGCCTGAACTCGCCCACAAAAAGGTCCCTCGTCTACAGAGAGTTCCGGAGGTCGGGATTTGATATCCTTCTCCTACAGGAGACGAAATACGTGAGAGGTGAAGAAAGATCAATCTTGGGGAAGTGAACGGGGCTGGAGTTCTGGGGATCAGGCCAATTGCGCAAAGGTGGGGTGGGGATCTTGGTCAGAAAAGGAATAGATCTGGTGGTCACGAAGGTCTGGGCGGATGTAGAGGGCCGAGCGCTACTTATCACGGGTACCATAGGTAAACTAGCTATTACGGTGGCCACAATTTACGCCCCAAATGTAGGTCAGATCCGATACCTCTCCAAAACAATACCCAAGATCATGCTGGAAGCGACCGGCCATGTAATATTAGGCGGGGACTTCAACATGTGGGCGGACCCCGACATGGATTGGCATCCTGGCAATCCCCAAACTAAGGCCAAACCCACTGGGGACTACACCCAATTTAATAAGATGATGGAATTGTATGGCTTGATGGACGTGTGGCGTTGTAAGCACCCCACTGACAAGCGGTACACCTTCTTTTCAGCCCCACATAACACACACACCCGCATAGATTACCTTTTCTTTTCAAGAGACATATGTGATACAGCCTCTAGCTCAGATATCGTTACAATTTCATGGTCCGACCACGATATGGTACGAGCCGAATTGTCATGGGGCTCCCTCCCAATGGGGAGGGGTAGATGGCGTTGTAATGAATCGCTTTGGAGGGATGCAGTTTTTAAACAAGCAATGCAAACCGCAATTGAGGATTACTTTCAACTGAACGACAATGGTGAGGTCTCCAAGCAGGTAGTCTGGGAAGCGGCCAAAGCCACATGGAGAGGGGTATTAATAAGGGAAGGGGCCAGTAAAAAAAGGGAGAGGGCTTTGATCGAAAACAAGCTCCGCAAGGAAATTACCCAGCTAGAGACGGGGACCTTCAATAACGGGGTTGCGGACTCTGAACGGGTCTTAGAAGCTAGGAAGAAAAGGGAGGAACTCCGTCTCCTAGAACATGAACTAATAGCCCGCAAACTTGTCCTCTTGAAGCAGAAGTTTTATGAGAAAGGGGACAGAGCTGACGCGCTATTGGCAGCTAGATTACGGGCCCAGCAAGCCGACAGGAGGGTACATGAACTATCTGATGCTGACAACACCCCGGAAGGGCCCCAAACCACCATCCCTGAAAAATTTGCCAACTTTTTTGAAGCTTTGTATACCCCCGACGGAGAACCCGACACACTAAACATCCAAACATACTTAAACGACATCGACATGCCCAAGATTACAGTCACAGAGGCCGAATCCCTTGACAGCCCCATAACGAGTGCGGAGATCCATGAAGCAATAAAGAGACTCACATCAGGCAAATCCCCGGGAGAAGATGGCTTCTCGGCAGGATTTTATAAAACGTTTGCAACACAACTCACTCCCTTCCTCACCGATCTCTTCAATCAGATCCTGAAGACAGGGAAACCCCCCGATTCTTTCACGAGGGCGATTATTGTGGTTATCCCAAAGGAGGGGAGAGATCCCGCGAGATGTGGCTCCTATCGCCCAATCTCTCTATTAAACTTAGACGCGAAAATTTACGCCAGGGTCCTAGCCGCTAGACTCGAATCGTTCCTCCCCCGTCTCATCCACGCAGACCAAGTAGGATTCATATTAGGCCGTCAAGGCGCTGACACCATGCGCAAAACCCTTCACTTGATACATACCTCCCATACCCTCCATACCAACCCTGCGCTGCTCTCCATTGATGCGGAAAAAGCGTTCGATAGGGTAGAGTGGGACTTCTTAATGAAGGTCCTTCAGAAGATAGGACTTGGCCCCAACTTGAGAAAGGGAATACAAGCAATTTATTCAGCTCCCTCGGCATCGGTCCATGTGAATGGAAAATATTCTAGGTGGTTCCGATTAACGCGTGGTACCAGGCAGGGATGCCCCCTCTCAGCGATTTTGTTCGCCCTATCGCTAGAACCAGTGGCATGCAAAATCAGAAAAGACCTTGGTATAGAGGGCATACGTCTGGGAGGCGTAGAGTATAAATTAGCGCTATATGCGGACGACATACTACTACACGTAGTCAACCCAGAGACCTCCATTCCTCGAGCCATCCTCCTACTTGAGGAATACGGACGCCTGTCGGGGTTCAAGATCAACCGCGCTAAATCAGTCCTTTTCCCCTTACAAGGTGACCCACCCACGAACGCGGAAAGATATTCCTCCCTGGGGCTAACGATCGAACACCATACATTACAATACCTAGGGATTCGAATCACCAAAAATATTGCCTCTCTCTATGAAGCAAACTTTCCCCAGCTCTTAATTAAACTCCGTTCGGACCTCGCCAGGTGGGGTAAACTCACGATATCGTGGTTGGGCAGGCTCAATGCGATAAAAATGACTTGCCTCCCGCGGTTCCTTTACCCATTCCAGATGCTCCCAATCGGGATCCCTCAACGGTACTTCATAGACATCAGGAGGGAAATTCTAAAATTTCTCTGGCAAGGAAAGAAGCCCCGTATAGCATATGCCACCCTCACACTGCCCAAAGATAAAGGAGGGGTAGGACTACCTGACCTGAGAAAATACCATGCAGCAGCCCAACTCCGTCTACTTGTCCCCCACCTGCGCAACTACAGGGAACCACAATGGGTGGCAATGGACAACCACTACCTTGCACATGCAACACTTGGAGAGTGGATGTGGGCACCGCGGAAATGGGTGTTGAGAAGAACGAGAAGCCACCCACTATTTGTAGCCCTGTGGGACATCTGGAGGGAGGGAACGGATATGACATGCATTACAACTTGGCCGTCCCCACTAAGCCATTTATGGTCACCAGGTATTAACAATCATATTCCCAACGTAGAAAGATTCCAGACCTGGTATGAGGCGGGACTTGAGCGGGTTGGTCAACTTGTTCGTACCGACTCCTTCATCACCTTGCCAGCCCTAACAGAGACCTTAAACATAGGAACTCTATCCGCTTTTCACTACCTCCAAATTAAAGGAGTCCTGACGAGGGAGGTGTGGAAGGATAAACTGAGCAGAGAACTCACCCCATTTGAAAAAATGTTAGACTCCAAGACTGACAGGAAGGGACTGATCTCGATAATGTATAAGCTGTTATTGGAGGGTGGTACTGGCTCGACACACACTCTCCGAACACGATGGGAGAATGACATGGGGATTGAAATTGTAGACGAAATATGGGACAAAATGTGCTCCATGGCCATACGCACCTCTATTTCAAGCCAATACAAATTACACTCCATAAAGCTCCTCCACCGCTGGCAATACGACCCACACAGATTATCAAAGATGTATCAAACATCATCCCCCCATTGTTGGCGCGAATGTGGTGAAATAGCTGATTACTGGCATATGTGGTGGGACTGCCCTAGGGTCCAGATTTTTTGGGATGAGGTGCTGGGCTGGATAAGACACACGGACGGGATCCAGAGAGCCCTGACCCCGCAACTGGTGCTATTTAGTCTGGAGGCGGAGGATGGCGAATGGACGAAGGTCCAAGGAGTAGTCCCCCACTTACTGCTTGCGGCGAGGGCATTGATAGCGACCAAATGGAAATCATTGTTGACCCCGAGTAAGAAAGAATGGATTAATGTCGCTTTAAACCTTTGCACGATGGAAAAGATAACGGCATCACTCCATGGTAGAGCGTCACAATGCGAACTGTTATGGTCCGAATTTCTGAGCGCACACACGTCCACTCCAGAACCAACCCACAGCGAAGATGGCTCTCTGCCCTGAGGAGGCCGGACCAGACCGTCCTCCTCCTCTAGGGACGACCCCACCGCCACTTTGCCACAGATCCTCCCCCATGCCACTAGACACAACCATTCCAGGCCCCCCTCATGGACACCCCCACAGCAGAACTCAAATGACCTAGCCCTGACCCACAACATACACCTTGACCAACGATGAAAAAATCACCAAATGACCAGTCTTCCATTCCGGGGGGGAGGGGGGAGGGGGTATCGACACTACATTTGTTGGGGGAAAAGAGATGACGTATTTGTGTATACTCTTGGTTCCCCTGTGTTCTTCTGTTACTGTATGCTCTATAATTGCACTTTCCTATCACCAGGAAGAACCTGATCTGAACAGGTATTCGTTGTTATTTCAAATGATATTTTCAGTTTCTACTTCTCTGTTCATGTACAATGTCTATTTTGAAAACTCAATAAAAACAAATTTAAAAAAAAAAAAAGTGTTCTTACAAACAGAAACCTGACCACATTTAAAATTCATTATTGATGTGTTAATTTTCCTATCATCTGCATTCTATCTTTGAAACATAATCAATACATACTTATTAAAAACTAGATGTTGCGTGTTGATTGTAAATTACAGCCACAGTCACTGCATTGCATGTCATGGAATGTTTTAGTTACAAGATCAGAAAAATTTGCACATTTAATTTAACCACTCCTCCTTAGCCATTATCATCAAAAAACAGGCAAAATTAACCACCTCACCAGCTTCTACTATTTCAGCATAATAAGCCAATGCACTAACCCACTAACCTGCTTTTCACCCAAACTAATCAGTACTACTGGTACGCAACAAAACATATGACCATATATATATACCCTCCATTACATATCCCCACTCTCACTAGAGTTTGATTGGCCAAGTCCACTAGGTAGCCCCATAAAGCTACCTTACCAAACCTAATCAATAATACTGTTACCCCATACCACTATATAGTTTTTAAATAAAACCTCACACACCTGCACATAATTTCAGAGTACAATTGCCAAACAACTTCTAAATAGAAGAACTGTTCACTGTAAACAACATGACAAAAATGAACATCATTTCTTCATACACATTCATAAAGGTGTTGCAAAATAATATGTAACACATCTTTGCTTTCAACCAACTATTCATTCATCTCTGGTGTTTCCTTCATTCAGTAATGTGATAAGACAACATAGCTCCAAAATAACGCACTGTCACTTAGTTCCTCCACCCAGCTTCAATGTTCACACCTTAAAAGCCTCTACTTAAGAACTGTACGTCAACTCCAGGCAAACACCATTAGGTATACTCCTGGCCACATAACTTGTCTTGCCACACCCTTGCTTCTCCCAACGCCCACTTAATTAGTCCTCCTTAGCCATCCTCATAAAAAAATAACATGCAAAATGTACCTCCTCAACTGTTTCGATCTATTTAAGCACCATAAGCCAATAGCCTTACCCACTATCCGCCTTTCATCTACGGACAAATTACTACTACTAGTACTCAACAAAACATTTCAGCAGTATGTCCTCTCTTCACTTCCCGTCCCCACTCCACTAGGGTTTGAATATCCAAGTGCCCTGACCAGCAACAGAAAGCTATCTTATCAAACCTCAACAATAATACTGTTTCCCCATTCCCACTATGCACCCCCATTAATTTTACATCTCCCTAAATCAGTGCATTGCGTAACAACATATTGCATTGTATAGCATGAAACGCAAATAAAATCCTGCCCTTCGAAAGCACGCCATTTCAAGAAGACCAGCAAGTTTGCATTCACCAAATGTACTGCTTCAAAAAACATTTCAATTTTAAAGCCACATTCAAACACTTGCACAATTCGAAGACAGTACAAAATCAACAATATTGGGTCACAGAAAAACAGCTTAATATTGAACTACAAAGCACACACAGCCACATTATTGGTCAAGGATAGAGTTATACTATTTGGTTCACACTAGGGTTTCTTATACACTCACATTCATATTGCGTCTTCCAATGTCAATTACAAATAACCTTTATTATGAAAATATTTGTTGTCACACTTAAGCATTGCATAACATGTCATATGGCTTCATCACGCTCCTAAAAACACTGATGCAAAAATGGAAAACCCTTCTTGCCAAACAATAGGTATAAACTTGACTAAATCAGACATCTTAACATACTTCATTTATCTTAGAAATATAACTATTCAAAATATACATAAAATATGTAAAAACACGCAATCACTCACCTTCAGCTGGTCCAATTAATGAAAAGATCTTCACAATAGCCAAACACAGAACATGGCATAGCCACGCCTACACCCCAGGTACAAGACAAAAACCCACATATCGACGCAGTTACATGAATATGTTTCTAATATGCTGAAAAACACATATTACAAAGGTTTCAAAATCAATGCACACTAGGCATCAGGTAAGAAAATCCAAACAGAAACACATGTACAAATGTATACTAAAGCATCCATAATATAATATGATCACTTCACCAAAATACAGACAGGTAAAACCACGGGTACAATCAGCAAGTTCATATCCACGGCTACCGAAGCCTGCCAAAAAGTATGTTGTATGATTTTAGCGTTCATAGCCGTGGATCAAGTCAACCGCCAGTAGTCGTGGCTAGCTGTAACATTTTTTACAGATTCAAAAAGACATATTGACAAGGTATATCAATTGAAACAACATAAAAGTACACATGAGGGCATAGAATCAGAAATGCATGTGAAATTGTGCAGTGTAAAATCAATGCAACAACATGATCAATGCACAGGAATTGGAATCTCCATATCAGCGGCTAAGGCGATAGTCATAAACGTGGCTACACCCACCAAAACTACATGACATCTCATTGGTTTACTGCTATCCGTGGCTATAGTCCGCCTGACAGGGCACAATGATTTATTGGCTGCTGTCGTAACCTCGCTATTTTAAATAAAAGGCATCAAAGGTTTTTTCCTTTTCCAATATACTTAAAACCCAAAAATATATTTTCAATCAGAGAAATACCCTTCATGATTATTACAAAAAAATTCTTAAAACATTTTTCTGTGCTCTTTCTTTAGATGATTAATTAATTTACTTGTCCCAGAGAGAGAAAAAAAAATGAACTCCCAGTCAAAAATATTTCTCCACAACTGCAGCATAAACCTCTCATTTCAACACTCCATCTCAAATAATATTTTAGAACCAAAAACACTTTGTAAGCCAATGTTTTAAGAACACATCACCTATGCTTTCAACATCACTATTAACCTCATTCTCAAAATTCTGAAACTCTCCACATTCTTCTGAACAATTAATATTACCTGCTTTTAAAATTGACTGCATGTTTCAAATATCCAATCAAACAATAAATATACCACAAAAATACCACAATCTCCTACAACTACACCTCACTCTCAACCAATAAACTTGTACTATGTAGAAAAACTCTTAATAAAAAAATACAATATAATCTACAGTTTTATTGGCATATATAAACATCACTCAAATAAATACATTCTCTGATAGGTTCAACAATTCAACAGCATCTGAGGTACTTGACATCCTATTGGCAGCCACCCGCCACACAGACAATGAACAACCAAGCAGAAGGTACATACAAGCCTTCCACATTCTCTCCTCATGTACTCTTCCTCCATTTTAAATTCTAATATCTGAAGTGACAAGCAGTATTTTGTTCTACCATGCTAAAATGGAAAACTAAATGCAATGGCTGGAGGACTATTATCCTACAGAGGAAGACATTTAAAAAGAAGATGCCGAAGAACATGAAGCAGAAGAAAATACACCACATCCATGATTTTGTGAGTCCATTCTTTATATTAATTATAAAATGAGACTAAACATAATATTTTAAGTAGCAAATATCACCAAACAGATATACTTTATCTCCCTACTATCAAATGTGAATACCCGCAAAACAAATATTTGTAAAGTGTATTATATCTTCAATTGTTTAAAAATATTTCAAATATTTTCAAACAGATGAAGAAGTAATTCATGTATCAAGATGAATCAAGCAAGAAGCACTACACACAATACCCACAAACAAATCATGGATTCATCGACATAATTGAAACACCTATTAATTAATATTGAAAAAGAAGTACAATCAATAAAAAAGGACTTTGAAAATGTACAATTCATGGACAGAAAAAATCCAGATAATTGTGCTAAAGAAGATATATCATGTGGTCGAACGAAAAGAAAAAGAAAACCCAGTACCACATCATGCCACGCTCCTTACCTATAGTGCTGCAACTGACACACTATAATACATATATATTCCGTGAATTGTTTGTTAGTTTAGAGAGAGTTAAGGTGATCAGATTTAAAGTAATAAAAACATAGTAACAAATTCAATGACAAAATCTTGGTTAAGAGAAAATTAAGGTTATCAGATTGAAAGCAACCAAACCCTTGAAATTCAGCACTTGTATTTGGATCAAGTCCACCTTTAAATCGCACACTCTATTGCACAGCATATGAACACAATTTGGACATCTCATAACACCAGATATGGCACCCAGGTTTGGTCTAAGAAGCTTACATTTTTCTCCCAGAGAAACTTTTAACACACAACAGACTCTAAAAATCTAAAAATGTCTAACCTAAAACATGGGCTCTGTGGTTCCCACTTGTATTCATTTCGAGCTAAAGAAATATTTCCAGACGACATAAACTAAGAACCACACAACGTCAAAGTCATTGCTCCAAATTAATATCACCTAAGCAAAGGCAGTATGCTGAATAGAATCTCCTCCCATACATCTGCTCATGCCAGTCCCATATTCAGATCAGATGCCATCGATTCATACTTCATAAATAAGTTTAAAAAAGTATTGCTCATAATGCTAACATCACCATTAACACGTCTGAAAATTCCATAATTCCCACCCAAAATATATTGAACATTACTACTTCAGCCACTTACTGTGCATGATCTGCCAATCATCATCAGCTATATAATGAATTAAATCCTTCCTGAAGCTCTCAAACATAGCACGTTGGCCTGCACACTGGAAAATGACTAGATTCCAGTTTTCTTGTTTTCAAATCGGCTTTGCTCAAGTAAGCTCTTCGGGTATTGACAAACAACTCACCTAGCATCACTTGGCAACATTTTAGTCGCCATAGTGAGGCAGTTTTCAGCCCACATTGACTAAATCCATCTTCTGCAGGACAACCAATCAGGATTATTCCACAATGTAGAGCAGAAAAAAACAGCAGCAGCCAGGTAGTCCTCCACAACCGCCATGTTGTTGTCTATGTCTCAGTGCCTAGTCTCGGGCTGGCAGGCCGTTAAAGTCCATGTCCGCCCCCACAGTGGGGTGACAACCATATTATTGACTTAACTGAGTGATTATCTGTCATGATGTTAGGGCATTGACAAAGACATCGTGGCTGCAGAGGACTATCATTCATGTTTTTCCTCTCTGAGTGATTTATAAGGCACCTTTAGCTATCTGGCTGGTGGCTGTTTTTTCTGTTCTGCAATGGGGAGGAATCCTGATTGGTGAGGACCGGTGGTCGTTAAAGGCCATGTCTATCCCACACAGCAGGGGTATTAGTTATTCGATTTATTTGGGGTGCAAATGGTTTCTTTTTTTTCTCGAGAGAATGGCTGTGCAAGGGACGCCAATCTCCAGGAGGCACAAAAAAAATAACAAGACATTAACCACCATAGGGTCTTTTTCATTTGTATGGCAGTGACTGAAAACTTCGGGCCAGCACGTAAGTAGGGAGGGAGGGGGAGAGGAGGAGATTTTTGTTTGGGAGAGTGGGGATGTGGAGAGGCAAAACGATGGCACCACCCAAGGAAGGGCCTTGGGGTGCTGGAAACAGTGGATGGAGAATATACATTATTGACCTTTGTTCCAGTAACTGGATAGGCTCAGCACCCTTCCTCAGATGCAAAATTAATTTCTGACAGGCAGATAATACATTACAATTGAGCCATCAGAATCCCCCACTATCCTTGACTATGACAGGTTCCGAGATTCCTCTTCTTAAAAGTAAATCTTTTGTAATGTATGGGAGTCCTACTTGAAAAAGGGAAATGCATATTCATCAACAGACACGATTCAGTTATCTCTCAGAATATCATAAGGCAAATGCATTTGTCAAATCAAAACCCAGAACTCATTTGAGCATTGCTATTGGCAAGATATGTAAAATGTAACCCCACTAAACATGGATAGTTACTCTGCTATTGTGTTGTCTCAATACCGAGATCCAATATGTGGCCTGTGGAATGGTTCTCAAGGATTTATACATATATCACTTGCACTGTGGAAAAGCACATGGTTTTTTACATCAGAAACCAATTGGCAACACAAATTTCCAAAGCAGTTACATAAACCCCTTTGAAAGGGAACCTCTTACCTGCCGGGACATACTTTTTTTTAGCATTAATCAATATGAAGATGTATTTCTACCCAGTGTTTCACTGAGCACCCTACACCCTACACCCCTAAGAACGTTATGAATTGCATCTGTGTTCTTGACCAATATACAAAAAGAACTGAGAACATCTCTCTTGCCCTGAGTGAAGTTTACTAGCTCCTGTTTCAAGCACCACCTTGCAATCCAGCCCCCCACTCACAACAAGGAATTGGGCAACCATTTAACCTAGTTTGCCACATTGATTAATTGTGTCCACTTATGCAACATCTTAAAGGGAGTATTAACCTCTCATTCATTTAATACATCTCTGGTCAATGTTCAATGTCCACGTTATTTAAACAACTGCACAGAACAAAGGCAATATTCTGGACATTCATTGCCTCCTCTGGGTCTACATTAAGCATTGATCTGTCACACATGATTAAACCCATCTAATCAGCTAATCCAAATCTACTGTAATAGTAATGAGAACAGTCCACATGTTCACCTATACCTGCTAGAGCATAGCTTTAACTCTCTAGTAGTTCCAGGTAATGTACCAAAATGTAATTATTCATTAACACTCATGCCACACACATTGTAATATATTTGCAAAAAACACCCATCTGTTTTTAACTCCAGTCACTGAATGTTCCCAAAGCATCTATCAAACAACATCAATAGTACTGGAAGAGCGCTCTTTTTGCTGTCAACTTCTGCTGTCCAGAGCTATAGACCACAAAATGATCCAAGAGGCATTGGGTCTCATTATAAGTTTGCCGGTCTGGGAACAATGGTGCCGGTACTGGCACAATTGTTTCCGGACCGGCAAACTATAAGTCTGCCTGTCGGTGCTGCTGTGTCAGGCAGGTCTGACCCTGCCATGCATAGCAGCCACTGTATGCAGACTGTCACAGAAGCACTGACACCGTTAGCAATCCCCCAGTGTTACCGGGAAGTCAGGCACCGGTAAATCTTTCTTAGTCCAGCGGCAAACTGCCGGTAGCACCAGCAGTGTTACCGCCGGACTTGGAATGAGGCCCTTTCTCCCTACAATGGGCCTCATTATGAGTTGAGCAGTATTCCGGAGGTAAAATTGTACATCTAAGCAGCTACATTCCTGGATCATTGAGAAAATAGTCAACGGTTTTGGTTTCTTGGAGCAGGGTTCTCTCCTCTGCAATAACCCCCAGTGTCCATTATGGTATAACCGATTCAGCAGTGCTCAAAAAGGAGCATAAGATCTATCTTTTCAAATAAGGTTTCGGCATCAGAATTATTTTGGATTGGTCTCACCTTGTGGACGTTCCTCTTGTACTTGGTTAGCACACATCCTTAATTAGCTTACGTGAGTATAACGCAATTCTGAGCATAACCGTGTACCGATGGCTCCTCCTTCAATGTTCTGTTCAACATTTAAGGAAAACATCCATTACCACAAAGAGTAAGCCTAGAATCTTTAAGTCTTTCTTTATCATTGTTGTTGGAGAAGTGTTTTGGTCTTTAAAGTTGTATGATTCTTAAAAAGAGCACACAAGCATTTCAAACATGGTTCTGATACCATGATATGTGACTGCCGGCGGAAGTGTTGAAATGTTGTAACTTACTGTTCTGTGTAAGTGAAAGATCTAGCACCCCTGTCTTTGGCATGCAGTAGTCAGGGATAGAACACCCATCCCTGAACAGAATAGAAACGTATTGCAGTCCCTACAAAACACTGCAATTTTTGAATTATGATTATTGATGCATGGGGCAGGTAATACAAACGATAGGATGCACTTGCTGCTATCGAAGGGAACATACTCTTGCAATCCAAGTTATCAATTTCTGCCTCCCTTTCTTCTCTTGGCTGGCTTCCCTTTCACTTTCAACTTAAATTTAATTTCCTCTGCTTAGTCTTTAAATCTCTCAATGATCTTGCACCCCCTTGTCTCTCCTCCCTCCTCTCTTTCTATGCTCCCTCCCGCTCCCTTCGTTCTGCTGACCACTTCCTTCTTACTGTTCCTTCATCTACTTGTGCCCCCTCCCGTTTCTGCTACATCCAGATCCTAGCCCCCTTGCACTGGAACTCCTTACCTCTCTCAATCCGCTCTATACCTACATTCTCCTCCTTCCGCACCTCCCATAAATCTCTCCTTCTCCATCCCCTGCCATGAAACCTTTCCCCCTTCTTGCTACCCCTCCTTCCTTTATCTTTTCCCCATGTTCATCTCCCTCCCTATCCCCCCTCACACCCCATTCTTGCCCTTATACCCCCTTCTGTTTCCCTCCTCCTTCTCATCCTCACTCCTCCCTCCTCCCTCTCAGTTCTACTGACCTACTCTCCCTCTTCCCTTCAGTTTAATTGCTCTACTTACTGTTTTGTTGGTCTGATTCATAATTGTAAATTGCTTCTACTGTTATAATGTTATATGTATCCAGTTGTTAAAATTGTACAGCGTTTTGGAGTAAAGCGCTATATAAACATAATAAATATGAATACAAAATACAAACAATATATTGCATCTGAAAACTAAGACACTCAAAGAGACAGGTATGTATGTACCTTCGACCTTGTTACATTTCTTTTGATGTCTTCTCTAATTTGATGAGCAATTTAGTGATTATGTTTTAATTACTTTTGACTTGCAGGGTGTAACGTGCCATCATCACTTGCCAATCGTGTTTCCTTAAAGAGCATGGTCTTAAGTTCCTTCCTGAAATGAAGGAATGAGGACACCTGATGTTTTTAGGTATGTGGGAGGGTAGAAGGAGAGTCATTGTTTTGAATTGTCCTCTTTCCTTTACCTTTTAGATTCAAATGTGGAGAGTTCTTGTTGTGTTGCTCTCCTTAGAAGGTGACTGTTTTCTGCCAGGTAGTAAGATGTCTTGACCACAGTGCTTTGTAGGAAGCTATTGCCCTAGTATTATATCATGAAATTCACTGCCATTTTTAGCACATTGGCACAGGCCACGCTTGTTTTATGCAAATACAGATTTGGTCTCTGCCTCAAATATCGTTTGGTGTTTTTCTTTCTCAAGAATGAAAGTAATACCATAATGGTCAAAGAAACTCTTTAACATAATATTATTCTAGTGGATTCGCTAGGCCAAGGGTATGAAGCCCTCTCCGCTGGCTGTTTCAGCCAAGGTCCACAGCTTTACCAATATTTGCAATGCCCCGTGTGAAGGAATGTTCCATAGGGTACGCACCCCAAGTGTACACCCCAACTGACCATCAGAAACTCCATCAATAATCCAAATGTAATGCACTCAGCAGTGCCCACTCTCACTCGTTAGTTGTAGGTAATGGATGCCATCTTGAAGGTGGTCCAGGCTTCGTGTTGCAGGCTCCGAGGCGTAGCCATTTAATTTACTTGAGTTTGGATGGGATGAGCTTTACATTTTTTAGTAACTGAATTAAGTGAGCCATGGCATTCTTTAACGTTTTTAGTGGTGCCCGTGTGACAGTTGCAATCAATGCCGGAGTTACCTGGTGGGATAGTGGGGCTCAGAAAATAGGCCTCTTTCATTTCTAAAAATAGGACTGGGCTCTGTGTTCACTCTGAGCTCCCTGCGAGTGTCCCAGGAAAGGGTTGCCTAACAGCAGCCAGAGGCAGTCATAGAAACGCAAGAGCTCCCAATGCCCAAATGAGTCTATAAGGCTTGGGCTTTACAGAGTATTTACTGTTATTTTAAGTATTCTGACAAAAGAGATGATCACAACCCCCATTGTGCATTATCTGCACAGAAGGGGTTCATGCTGGAATGAATATTACAGACTTATATATATATATATATATATATATATCAAATAAAAACAAATGTGTGCAGTTATATGCGCCCAACATACTCTATGCACATTAAATACGTGTTATTTGTCCCTCTCGCCGTTCTTATAAGAGATTTAATTACTGAATTGGGGTCTGTTGCTCACTGATTGCATTGTTTGTATAATGTGTTTTATTTACAGAAATATATTTGCAAACTTAGACATATTGTATTTTAAAATGCAGAATGGATGCAGACAAGTACACATTAGGCCATGCAAAGTAACCCAAAATACATGTTTATAGGATCACATGATTTATTGTTTGTGGGTTTTTAGGCAATGCCTCCTTGTTAGAGAGCCCCTCTCTCTATTTCCTATTTCACTAAAAGGAATGTCCGAATCAAGCGCATGTGTGCCAGTAGTGGAGCGGGCAGGAGGGTGGATGGGAACTACTCTAAGCCCACTGCGCCCTGCCTGCTTTTCTCAGGATGAGAGGGCCGGGCACCACAGCACTGTTTCATTGGGGAAGCCTAAGCAGTGTACATAGATGGAGGGCAGCCCCACCGCCATGTGTTCCAATCCAACCTGTAATACCCTCTACTCTGTTTCCATTTCAATAGTATTGGAAAGCACATACACCTTAGGCACTAGATGCCGTCCGGCAGAGTACACTGATATCCCATTACTGTTAAGCAAATCCAACGTGTCTCTCCAGGAACCCATACATTCCTGCTCCCTAACCATACAGTGCCACACTGTTATCAGAGTAGTCCACCCCTCAAACAGGTCTGCCAATGCAATACAAACGTGCAGCTACTCCATCCAGCCTCGGTGCTTCCAGGTTGCCTTTTCACGGATTCTTGACATTGTGCATGATAACTATTTACAGTTGCAAAATTCGAAGGAGGTTCATTTAAGTGGCATTACTTTGCATTCCACTGCTTGTAGACTTCTATTCCGGACGAGGAAAACAGAGCTATACTCATATTCTTTTTCACTTATCATAAAATGTATTATGTGCCAGATCGCTTTACTTTAGAGGAAATCCTGTGAAAGCCATTCAACAACAATACCTATGCTCTCTCTGTCCAGTATGGCGTCTCACAGGGCCTCTTGTGGTTATCAGACCCTCCCACTCATTGGAACATTCCAAAATCAGTGGTACTTATTTCATTAGATTCAGAATGGGGTATGTCTGGATTCGAAGTTGCGATCTTGGAACGTACTCAGAGGTTTGCAGCAGGTCTGTTAATCATCCTAGATTTATTACCACAGAGGAATAGGAAAGACAGGGATTTCAAAAATATATATATTATTTGTGCTATGGTTTGAAGCAAACCTTACACAATTACACAGTTTACAAAAATGCACATAAATATCATGAATTTAAATACAGTATTGGTTCAATAAATAGACCACTCTTTCAGTTAAAACTGTAAAAACACACCCACTGATTACATCCTTTTTAAAAATAAAGGCATCAGGAAAGATTTCGAAAACAAATCTAGTAGTGGCAATGAATAATGACAATTGATAACCTGTAGGAATCCTTACACACAAGGCAGGTAATATAACAGAGTTTTCGTAATTAATAAAGCTACTAAAATGCTTTATCCTATTTAACCTCCACTTTGGGCGGTAAATGATTACGTTGTTCCACTGTCTCGGTAATGTCCATATGTTCACTATGACGCAAAATCTGCCTGGACAGGGTACATTATAGCTGGCACCAATAACTTCATGTTTGGGTGGAGGCCTAATCTTAAACGCATACAAATACTTTGCCCTTTGAAACATGGGAATTTGATCAACTAACCATTGACATGTTTTAGAGCCTTCTGCCCCAATGCCTTGAGATTTAAAAGTGTGTAACCTCCTAGCAGATCTCTTGTCATACACCAATCCCACTCCTGCAGCAATTTCTGGTTAAAACACGATTAGAAATTAAAATATCCCTAGTGGTTTTACATTCATTAACAATTCATCGCAAAACATGACCCAGCAGTTTAAAACACAACAATGGCCTTTTGTGAGCAGCACATTGAGAGCCACACATAAGATGGCAGTGTCCGGGAGATGCCAGTTCCCACCTGTATGCACTACTGTGAATTAGTGAGGTAGGAGTCAAACAAGAGAAGGGCAGAAAACATTCACTCCCATGTGGCTTGAATCATGTCGTGCACGGTTTGATGATTGATTGTGCTGCAAGTGGCAATCAGGTTGCGTAGGACCAGAAAGAAATGGTCTAAGAAGAGAGGTTTGTTGTTAGTAATCACTCATCATCAATCATTTCTATTTACTCAAAGAGCTGGGTGCTAAGTTCCCCTCTAAAGTGCAGGAGGGAGCACGTGTGTGTAGGCAGGCTGTTCCATAGAATGGGAGATGAACAGGAGAATGCTTCTTGTCGAGTTGTATCTGGATATATCTTTGTTACTAATTATGTGCTAATTTCATGTGATGTTAGTTTTCTTTTCCAGGCAGGAGTGTGTTTTGGTCTTCGGTCCTTGGTAAGTGGCCCTGGCTGGCGTGACGGTTACCTACTCAATGCTTTAATGGATAATTTGTGAAGTCACTTCTGTATCCGCGAGAAGAGATGGCATTTCTTTAGCTCTGCAAAAAACTGCACTGTGGAATGCAAGGCAGCTACCAGGGATGCCTGTGCACAGTTACAATATTTCCAAATCACAGCAGTGCAGCAGGAACAGGAGGAAGGGCTTGAATGGAGTGGATTGCATTGCCAGTTACCTGAATGGTTAATGTCACGCCATCTTTGCCAGGAGCTGGCCGGTACATTTGTATGGGATTTCATTGGATTATCTTTTCCTGTAGTTGGGTAGTGGCCATCTTCTTGTCGAACTGTCTTACGATGAATGCCTGCGAAATTAAAGGAATGTGCTGGCTTGCCTAGCTTTGAGAGTAACCTGCATAAAAGCCCCTTGGAAGTGGGCCTGGACAGTGGCAACACACAAGGGAATGAGAAAGGCGACAGTGTCATAAGCAAAGGAAAAGTCCACACCCAACCATCTACTCAAGGTGGATACAAGCAGATATTTGACCCTCATAGAAAAGCCATGAGAGAAAAGCACAGCTTCACACTGGTGAAAGAGCACCCTTCTAGCCAAACATATCTGCAGAGCATTAGCACGTGCAAACAATTCAGGGGTCACGCCACTGAAAAAGGTGGATTGAGATAGATTTTCAGCAGTATGCTGCCTTTTTCCACCTGATAAAACACTGAAAACATGGTGCGAAAAGACACATTAATTTTGGCGAACACTACATGAAAACAAAATACAAAACTCAGATGCTACTTAGAAGATTTATTTATTAACCGGGTGTGTTCCTGGAGTAGTTGAATGTCATCCACTTATGTGCATCTCCCTCAGAAAAAGAAGATGCCTCTGTCTTTATCTCAGGCCATCGAATAAAACTGAAATGACTGCCCTCTTCACAAAGTAAAAGAACTAATTGAGTCATGGAGTAGGTCTGCTAGGTTGACCAAAATGTGCATGAAGAATTGTCAGTGTCTTTAGAAGGGATTATAACGAGAGGTATGTGCAAATTTTTCATTTTTATACTGGTTCACCTTATGAGATCACACATCGTTCTAACACACACTCGCATCTATCATTATTCCTTGACAGATACCTCACGGAAATGGAGAACACTTTGCCTGTCCTGAAGAAGACCATTCTCACTAAAAGCTTAAAGAAATAGCTTCATTTGGCCGAAACATTATAGTGTCGACCTGCCTGTTATAATGTTCTGGATTTTATGTCACATTGTGTATTGTTTGGTACTCCAGACCTGCATCTTGCACTGGATAGCACACGCTTATATGTAAATATTGTGTCACAAATGTTGGGAAATGTGCATTGTTTGAGTTAAATCCTTTTTGATCTAATTGGATGGTACACAGTGGTACTACCACATTGTTAAATGAAAGAAATGCAGTTTATGGGTTTGTTCTGTAAAATATGAAGAAACTGCTTTATAAAATAAACAACCAAGGGGCCAAGATCTGGTTGACCCAATAGCTTTAGAATTGTGTTATGTGTTCTACAAGTGTGTAACATTACACCCAAGGACTTTATGTGTGATCTCTCACCCTGATTAATTGTGAAATACTATTGTATACCCACCTGGGCATATCAGGGCCTAGCAAGGCACCGTTTATTGCTTTAGGTTTCTTTAATAGACATGTTTTGCAATCGACATATACACTCTATAAGATTACATTATTGCAGGCCTTCAAATCGAAAACTTAAACCTTTGTACTAAGTAAAACTTGGAAGGGACTTGGTAAAGTGCCTTAATTATAGAGCAGGTTAAGTACGTATTTCATTCTTGTACCAAAATGTGATCCTGGGAAATATTGTAAGCTCACTGTTGCTTAATTTAAAAACATTGGAATCCTTAGAAGAGATTCAATTCAGACTATTCGAAAAATAGTCCCTCAGAATGATTTTAGGGACACAATTGTGCCCCTCATACTCTCCTGTTAGTGGAAGGGGAGGTTGTCACCTAGAATTGCATTGTTGTTGCACTGATCAACCATCAGGACAATATCACTTGATTTGGAAGGCCGGCGTATAGTTTCACTTTCACCAGCCAGACAGTGCACCAGAGGCTCTAGTCTAGACTTGTGAATGAGGCAGAACCAACTTTAAGTTCCCCTCGTGATGCATCTACTCACAGGCGTTACTGAGGCTTTCTAGACTACATACCTCACAGGAGAATCAACAACATGCTTTGCTATAACCTGCTCAGTTAGGTTGTTGAGTCTTTTATAGCGCACCTGCCACCATTTTCAAGGTTTCTTGGAGCTTCAGAATCTGCAAAAGGTGGGGTACGGGACTGACATAGTAGCAGGGCGAGCAAGGCAAATTTGCTTTATTACAATGTTGATGTGAGCAGACCTGAAAAGGTAGCCCTCTTTTTGGGGAGTGAATTTTAGATATTGTGTGAACTAGATGGAGTGTTGGGATGCACGTACAACGTCCCAGCCAAGCAAAGAGGTTCAGGTTGAGGAACCTATTAGAGAGCAACATCATGGGAGCAGAGTGACGGCTGTGCTGTGGACTAGTTAGGTCTAACACATATTATATCCTCACATACAGCAACACAGAAAGAGCAACCAATGTAGCAACCAATGTATTAATGTTGTGGTTGCAGAGGTCTTGGTAGAGCAGTACTATAGGCCTGGTATTTAGTTGGTTTATTGTAGTGACGTAGGAAAGTGTGTTGTAGTGGATGGATTGAAATGAGCGGAAGATGGAGTCAGCAAGTTGGCTGGTAGTAGTGATCTCAGTGTATTATTTGGCAGATGTGTCGCCATGTTTGGTATTAAGGCCTAGTGCATGATGAAAAGGGGAGAACATAGACCTTGGTGTGAAGCAGCGGCTCTGGTACTTCAGGTTCAGAACCAAATTGCCTTTCCCGTTACCTAGCTCTAATTGTATCCAGCTGCGGGACAGAAACATGATAACGGAATGTTATCTGGTAAAAGAGCAGGAGGGGATGCACCCTTTGAAAGACAAATTCATGAGAATAGTGCACAAGGCTCTGTGATGCCAATAAACCAGGCAAAGGTTTAGAATACTACTGCCCTCATCCCAGGGGTGACACCCCATATGAATTACACCTAGAGGCACAAATTAAACAAACAAATCCTCCAAATTCAGTCTCAAGAACAATGCTTTGTTCACATTATCCAGAGGCACCTGGAGTTGAAAGAGATAAGGGGGAGCCTTGTCTTGAACATCTTGTGATATGGTATAGAAGGAGCAGAGGTGATGTCAATAGATTGAGTACAAGGTCGGAGTACAGCTCGTGTGCACCATGGAGTCTGGGTTAATGAGGAAGCCTATTGTCTCATTAAAAGAAGGGTTGGCCTTACTAAGTCACTTTGATCATGTCTGGAACAAGAGGGTGCATGTCACATAATGGTCCCAAATTTATGAACCTATTGATAAGAACCAATCATCCACATGTGTTCAGCAGTGACGACGCATGGGTCCACATGCCCAGTGCAATGTGAGTAGTATAGATGTGGCGAATCAGTCAAGGGGCTATAGGGCGATTAGCATATTTTATAGGTGGTAGACATTGAGGGTGGTGGGACTATGCTATACTCATTATTATGTATAGTATTGTTAATGTGCAATTTCTCTGCTCTAAGAGATGTAACGTCTTGAGATAAGACAAGCTCCTTGTCAGTTCAATTCTACAAGACTGCCTGAGATCATTTTTGCGTGTAATGAACATTGTTTTAGCTTGCAAAGAGGTGCAGTGGCTATTTAGTCATGTGGATTGTTTTTATTATCCGGTTTTTGGGTTGCCACCCTATCAGGAGCAGTGGTTATTGAGTGCTCCAGGTTCCTAAAATAGTTGTTTGTGTTGTTGTTTATGGTGGTTGTCAGAGTAATGCTTAATGAGTGTAGCTCGCCAGGGATCCATGGACAAAAGGGAGGCAAAGACCAGAGGTGGGTGACTCAACAGAGTAGCCAAAGACCAATGTGCAGATGGTCCGAAAAAGTGCAGGAAAAGAGAGGCAACAGACCAGAGCAGCCAAAGACCATAGAGGTGACAGACCATGCATCCAATGACCAAAGGTGTGACAGACCATAGGGGCATGATTCACAATTGATCCAAGGACCAAAGGGGCAACAAACTAGAGGAACATCTCAAAAGAGAGTAGGGTTGTCAGATGACCACATGTCCTGAGGGATACCCTATTCCACCTCTAGGAATTGCTTTAATTTTAGTTTGACATCAGTCTATTGCATTTGATTGAAAGGCCTACTGTCAGATGATTACTAGAAAGTGCACAATGCATTGAGTTTAAGTTATGGATATGAGTTTTCCCTACGTTTTGAATTTCTGTTTTTCTCAATTATTGTTTTTTATAAGTAAAGTAATGTGCTAAGGGAAAAAGATAAAGTAATAATGTTAATATGAAATTAACCTGAAAGCTTCATCTGTCAATTGCTGGATTGACTTCCGTACTATGCACGTAGTACCATGTCATGTTTACCTACTGAGACTGTTTAGAGCCATGTGTATTTCAATTGTAATGCCAAATCACAATGGGGCCACTTTACACACAGTTGTTCAGTGGGTTTGTGCCATTGTAAAATGCTTTCGTAAATCAGGCCCAATATGTTTAAGCTATGTGTATTATTAGTTTTAATGTAAATGAAGACTCAGATAGCACTAATAAACATGCACTAAAGATATATGTGTTTCAAGTAGTATTTTGTTTCATTTCCTTGGACAATTGGATATTTATATGTTTCAATATATTGTTTGGATATTTCAGTTGGTAATATATCCAGTGTCATGTTTTGTTCTATCCCAGGCATTACCTAGTCAAACCCCAATGCAACAAGAGCCAATGAAGATTGTAAAACAAAGGTCAAGCTCCCGCCCTAATAGCTGCTCCTCCTTCCCCTCTGGCACTCCCATTCCACCCTTTGTTGGATGCAGCCAGAATATCACTAGTTCCTTTTTCTCAATTTTCACCACTGAATCAAATTCAGATTTTCAACACATTTGTTCCAGAAAGTCATAATTCTATTAAAAGACACAGAGGCAAATGATTATGCTTTCCCATAACATTACTTATCGAGCAGCAATGAAAACCAACAATAATAGAATCCATAACAAAGATGAATACTACAAGTCCCACTTGATTGGAGTCTTTGGCAGTCCAGGTATTATTGTTTCCTGAGAAAAACATGTTTCAAAAATGTCCAACCACCACCCAGCAAACACAAGAGAAAAACAGAACTGATTGGCAAACAGTCAAAATGGTTTTAAAGTTATCTGAGAATGGATTGGGTAAAACACTAAATCTGGTTTAAATTTCTGAAATTGTTTAAATTCTAATGGGAGCTGCTTTAGATAGTTGCAGGCAAACACTAGCAATGATTTGATACTAATAAGCAATGTGCAAACTTAAAACTGAGGTCGGGTGCATTTAAAAGCTGTTTTACATGTGTACTATTTTGCCAAATTGAAAATTTGCGGCAAACTTTTCCGCGTGCGGTAATCGCGATCGCAGGAGACCTATATGGATTTGGAATGCGGTTTTTGGTTCTATGGAAAGCTGAGGATGTTAGCTACAAGCAGAAGTTGTTTTGAGCAAATTTGAGGAAGTTATGGATGTTTTAGTGGAGGTCGTTTTTCTGAGATAGGCGCAAGAATGGGAAAACAGGGATGCACTTTTCAAAGACAAATGGAATTTGTTTATACTAGGTGATGACTATAGAAAAAGAGAATGTCACACATGAATCTCCATCAATTCTGCCCAGGGACCCTTCATGTGGTGGATAATCGATTACTTTCTGGGGTTCAATTTATTTATTCACAACACTATTGATTTATGATTTTAGAACACGAATAAGAAAACTCAGCGCAAGAAACGCTCTGACAATTCAAACTACTCCTAACAATATAAGGTTCTAAAGACAAGGTAGGATGGATTTAAGACAGGGATTGAACTATGGACAGTACATATTCTAGTGACACAGTCTACAGATACTCACCATATGGGTTTCAAACGGAACCATCAGGGATTCCGGTCAGGGATTTTGGTTCTGGGACAGACTGCTGGGCACACTGGAGTGGACTGGGTCTGCAATCAGCAAGGTGCTCTGGTCACCACATGTCAGAACTGGACAGGATCAGAACAGCACAGTACAGCACAGCACAGAATTGGGTTTAATCTGCCCTTCTTGGTTCTGAAGATAATTATTTAGCAGGCAAGCAGTTACAACACAGCCCTGCTCTTTCTTTTGTTCCCCTTAACTTTGTGGGATTCTTTCTGGTTCTGTAAATTCAAGGCCTAGTTGAAAATGGTTCAATCTGTGTGTTTTTCTAAGTCGTCAGCTGTCTCTATTTATGCTTATGATAAAGGGGATGTGTGCTGGTTTATCCTAAGCAGGCCTCTTAGGCAGGCGATTGGCTGGAGTCTCTTCTCTCCCTTGATTGGAGGAGAAAACAGGTTGTCACCATGATGGTGTGTGTTTATGAGTCAGAGAATCCTCCCTTTGTCCCTTTGAACATAAAATCTACTTTGGTACAATACATATTTACATGTGTGCAATCTTTAGAACAATAACATATATAAATCACATATTTTGTGCAGCAGATACTCCTCCAAGTCTCATCGCTGTGGGATCTTGTGTCTGCTTTTGACAGAATTTCACCCTTTTTGACCGGAAAACAATGTCCAGTTTATCCGAAATTTTGTACAAATATGCGTTTTGAACATGGGCATAAGGGTATAACGTTTCTTACTTCTGGCACAAATACATTTGGTGTAAAACAACCTTTTCTGCCGTTTCCTTCTAGAACATGCCACACGGTTTTGCTGCTTCTCAAAATGTACAGTCAGCATTTAGAATATGTGATTTTTGTAATTTAAACAATTTTAAGTGGTGAGTTGTACGTCTTTAAACAAAATGTTTCTTTGTGAATGTCCAGCCCCAAATGGCTGTTTGTCTCCATCTCCTTCTGACTCTCTGCAGTTAGAAGCAGTCTCCTCCCATTTCCTCCAGAGACCCAGGCCCTTTTACGACTCTCCACACTTAGCCTTCCTTTGACTGGAGGAAGTCCATTGTCTTTTTCTCCTGGCAGACCAAATTCTCCTCCCCTAATCTAATCATCACAGAGGTGTGATTTCCTGGTGGAGTGAGCAGAAGGGAGATGCCTGGCCCCCGTGGGGGAACATGTTGGACTGGTTAAACGGCTTTGAGGCAGTCCTAAATTCAGTGGGCCTCATTACACGGAATGCGGTAAGGGTTTACCGGTACCGGTAAGGGCACCGGTACCGGTAAACCCTTACAGCCTTACTATGAGGTCCCTTTGCAGGACCCGACCTTAACGGCTGGTTTTACCAGCCGTTAAGGAACGGGCCCGCAAAGGGACCTTGGTGCTAATTACAGTACCGCAATTTGTGGTACCGTAATTAGCTCCTTCCCCATTCCCATTTAGCCCTATGGGGGCAAAAATGGGAATGGGGTAGTGCCTTGGTGCATGGGGAATTACCGCCCCCGCTCACCTTGGAGTAGGGCAGTAATTCCGCCATCCACCAAGGCGGACACGGTAAAATACCGACGGCAACCATGGCGCTAATTGCGCCATGGTTATCGCATACCGTGTAATGAGGCCCAATGTCATTTTGTTACATTTTTTCTTGGATTAAAACAAACTTGCAATTTCAAAACAAGCTGCTAGAACACTGATTCCAGATTCTAAACCATGGGATTTAAATAGTTACAACCTAGGTTACTCTCAATAGCAGGTCGCTTAGATTTCAGATATTAGATTTCAGTTGTATATGTTTACAGTTTTAAAACAGGCTTCTGACAGCTGTCATGCAGGCGGCCACGGGTACTGCACCCAGATTTTGACAGATTTCACAGGCAGGCACATTTTTGCTGTGAATGTTTTGATGACAAATTCAGCTTTTCAGAACATTGTTCATAATGATTTCTTGAACTAAGTGACTTGTATTACCCAGCAAGAACATTGGATGTTTGATGGTGTTTTGTACCGGCATTCTGCAGTTTCAGCAACCAAGAAAAAGATTCACAAGCAAGATTTTGGGTTTATTCCAGCAAAGCACTGCTTTTCATGCAGGCTTCATTTTTACCTGTTGGGCAGCCCAGTGACATGTTTCAGCAGTGAGGTCTCTGTTCCACCACTGACAACATGCATGGTAGATTTGGCAGCCATCTTTTTGTGTTGTAAAGTGCAATTTTCAAAGGTTTTGGCATGCACAAGGGTTTTCACTGCCATTTTGATAATTCTTGCACCACCAGAACACAGTGATGCCACAGGGCAGAGCATAAGTGGGTTAATACATCCCACATCTTGTGTCTTCACAATATATTTGTGCCTGGGTAGCGCTAGTGGGTTGCTGTGAGTTAGGTCCAGTAAGCCTGGAAACCAGGTCTGGCCTTTCCAGTCTGGCATGATCAGGGTCAGAGAGGGTTTCTGCCTCTTCACCTGAGCTAGTGTCCTCATTATCATCGTGGGAATTGTGTATCATAAGTCCTGCCCCCACGACTGAAGGAAGGCCTCTGTTGCTTCTGCCTCTGGGTCTAGCCACCAACTGAAGAACCAAGGTAGTTGTTTGTTCAACCTCGATGCAAATAGGTCAATCTGGCATGGCCCCAACAGATCATCCGTTCCTGGAACACCACCTCATCCAGCTTCCAGTCACTGGCATCCCTGAGGAATATGGAGTTCCAATCAGCTACCTCGTTAAAATGACCTGGCAGGTATTCCACCATCAATGATGTTTGTCTCTGAAGAAAGAGGTGCCAGAACTCTTTCACTATTTCTACTAACATTCTGGACAATCTGTCCCCCAATCTGCTTATATACCTGACTGCTGACAGATTGTCCATTTTGAATAGCATGCAAAATTGTGCCTTCTCTTGAGTCCAGCATCATACAGCGAAGGACCCTGACAGAAGTACTAGGCAATTTATGTGAAGGGGTGTTTCCTGACCAGACCACCTTCCCCCTGGCGACAGGTTCCCACACCGGGCTCCCCAGCCCCATCTGCTGGCTTTGGATTCTATAATCAGGTCCAGTGATGAGCCAAATATAGCTCTCCCATTCCATGCATGAAGGTGTTGGAGCCAACATAGCAACTCCTCTCTCACTTCTCGGGAAACCAGGACCTTCGGCTTATATGACACACCCCTCCTGAGAAGGTGGATCTTCAGTCTCTCGAGTGCTCTGTAATATAATGTACCTCGAAATATAGCCTGAATTGAGGAGACTAGAAACCCCACTAGTCTAGCAATTTCCTGTAACAATAATTGTCTTTTCAACAGTGTCTGTCTTATCTGTTTCTTGATGTCATTCACATTGGTCATCGGCAAACTGAGAAAACCTCAGGTTCAATCTATCACAAATCCTAGGAATTCCATGGATTGTTTTGGTTGTTCACTAATTTTCTCCCAGTTGATCAGAAACCGCAGAATCTTGTGTAATTTTAGGGTGATGTTCACCTAAACTTTGAGCATTTCCCTTTCCTAACACATTAGTAACAAATACATCGTCCAGGTATACTATGAGATGAATACCTTTATGAGATGAATACCTTGTTGTCTCAGGTAAGTCACTACAGGTTTCATCTGTTTTTGTGAAACACCATGGAGCTGATGCTAAACTGAAAGCAAGGCAACACAATTCCCATGTCTCCTCCCCCCAGAGAAACCTCTGGAATTTCCGGTACCCTTACGCCATGGGTACCATCAAATAAGTAGGTCTATCCTGTCCATCCAGTGCCCCTGTGATAATGTGTCCCTCGATGAAGTGGATCCCCTCCATTTTGAAGTGTCTGTACAGCACAAATTTCTGGTTTCAACTTGTGTTTCCCTTTCACAAGGGGTATATTGCTTACGAACCCTACTGGGGTCACTGATATCTGTACTATTTTTTAATAAATCTTTTTATTGGTTTTAAAAAAAATGAAGACAATTTACATGAGCAAAAAGAAAACATGGACAAGACAATAAGCATCACGACACACATTACTTCATTTGGTATATCTATTGGGTTCTTCTGGTCATCTTGGTGTGTCATTCCCGGGGATTTGTGGCCCATACTTCTTCCCTTACCGGATCTGTTACCACACACACACACCTCACCAAAGTTTAGTTCCTAGCATTTCATTCTGATTCACAGGCCTTCTTGGCATATATCTGTCTCTGGTCCATCGTTGCGTTACTCAATTATGTTAGTATGACCCCTTTATTGGTGACTATCCTCGACCATGACAACTATGCGTCTCGCCATAACTTATTGCCCGGGGGAAACTATAACCTCAGTTTCCCTCCTCCCCACCGGTCAATCCCCCTCCCATTCCCTTTCGCCAACTTCCCTTAACTCCCCCCAACCCTGAGTGCCATGCCTTCCTGCTGCTTCCCATAGCCCCCCTTCCCTTCTCCATATTTTGCGATTGAGGGAGACCTCCCCGTCATTTATTTCATCTCACTCTTTCTTCCTCCTGTTCATTCTACTGTGTATGTATTTAGGGTGGGTTTAGGTCCTGTGCGGACACCAACTCATTCAGTAACTGTCCCCAGTCCACTGATAGTACGTTTTCCCCCTCCGGATCCCTATGTTTGTTTAGGTATTCCACTTCAGCCAAGCCCCATCGGCATACCTCGTGTACCCACATCTGCACAGATGGACCGGTCACCTTTTTCCATTCTATTGCTATCTGCCTCTTGGCCAATATTAGTAGGAACCGTGAAATCTTATTCCAATTTTTATACCTCTTTGCTCCCTGCAGGAGTGCCCAGAGGCAAACCTC
Organism: Ambystoma mexicanum; assembly: GCF_040938575.1. Classification (NCBI taxonomy): domain Eukaryota; kingdom Metazoa; phylum Chordata; class Amphibia; order Caudata; family Ambystomatidae; genus Ambystoma; species Ambystoma mexicanum. Next base: position 919,037,383 of record NC_090921.1, read on the forward strand.
GTGAGAGCATTCACAACTACTCCCCAGTATGGCATTCACTTTGTGTACCACCTCTCCACAATATTTCACCACCACTGGGCAGCTCCAGACCATGTGCCAAAACCTGTCATGATCTCCTCCACATTGTGTGCAACCATGCATTGTCTTGTGACTGATCGCATGTATTTTTTACGGCGTCGGATACTCTATGTAAATAGTAAAATGGGTGAGCTGGATTTGTGCGTTCCTGTAGGACTTCTTAACCTGTTCCCACATCCGTACCCACTACTCTTCCGTAATAGGTGCTCCCCAGTCTCTTTCCCAATTACCCTTAACTGTTAGCTCCCTGTCCTTCCTTGCTGACTGCAATCATCTATATACCCTTGACACTCTGTCCCTCTCCTCCCCTAATTCTAGTAGTGTCTGCATGACTGGGTGCTCCTCTGGTTCCTCTGGAATATTGTCCCATAAAGCTGCTATGCGCTTTACCACCATGGCATATGTGAAAAAGTGGCCCTTCCCTACTTGATACGTTTGTCTCCATTCCTCAAATGTGCGTAGTTTACCATGCTTGAAGAGATCCCCCAGAGTAGTGCATTGCCTACATGTCAATACTTTGAGGACCACGCTTTGCACCTCCATTCTAATGGTGGCATCAAACCCAATTGGGAGTCCCTTACTATATAACTGTTTAACCCACCTTTTCTGCAATATTGATCTTCTATGCTTGATTGTATATGACTTGGGAGATAAACCTGCTCTAGTGTCAAGTGAAAATCTATGTGAAAACCCTTTAATGTGTCTAAAATCCAAGTGTCTTTGGAGATGGACAGCCAGGCACCTAAATGCTTTGCCAATCTCCCTCCTACGGCGGGAGGTTCTGTGCCTACAGATCACCTGAATTTATTTGCTCTCAATTGAGTTATTCTGTTTCCGGTCTCTTTTTCACCATCCTCAGCCCCTTCCTGTTCCTTGGGAGGGGAAGAAGGGGTTCGGTTTTTGATCTTCTTGATCGCTCCATTGAGTTCTCTCGCCAAAGTACCTATTGTAGTGGTATCAGCTGGAACAGCAGCCACTGCCTCTACCAGCCCTCCCGGAAATGTGCCTGACAAATATTCTCTTCAGTGAGGCTTGTGCCTTGTTGAGGGCTGTGTACGAGTTGACAAACCTGGTCAGTTCCTTTATAAAGGCATCTCTGAACAATTTTCCTTTTGTGGTTGCAGAAGACTCTGAGCCCGCCAGCTCGCTAAGCTTGGGGTCTATCTTCACTAACAAAAACCCCCTCCTTTATGTATTAATTTCATAGTTGGCATTGTCCAGCATGCAGATTGCCCTCTGTGCCCATCCAGTTAAAATCACCAGATTCACTGATTCATTCTTTTCTCGGGGCTCTTCTTCCATCTGGATGATTTTTGTGTGATCTTTAAACAGAGGGCCTAGGATGTCCAACATCTTGTTTTGGCAGGACCACTAAGACCTATGATGATGGTGACCATTTTTTCCTCAATCTCAGGTATGTCAGCTATTCCATCAGGGAGGAAGCGTCTTGGACATTCCACCCTAAGTTTACTCCTGACCTCTTTAGCCATCTGCACCCTTAGGCGCCAAGATGCCTTTGGGCTTATTCTGCGCTCTACAAATATTGTTAAGATAAGGTTGGCACCTTCTTAGGTGGCTCCCACTCTGAGGATTGTGGATGTATTAAGGCCTCTGGGTCAAATTCATCACCCCATTTAACATCTTCCTCTTCGGCTTTTTTTTTTTTTGGCACTTTACTGTTTTCTTTTTCCGAAGATGAAATTGACACCACTTCCTCCTCAGAGAATTCTTGCCAGTCATGTAAGAGGATTCAATTCAACACTACAGCTAAGTCAATGCCTAGTCTGGGATACTGAATGGAAACCCTTATTGATATATCTTATGTCCAGTTCATGAGTTCTATATAACACCCCTCTCTTAGAATCCCCCTGACCCCACTGAGCCAAGAAGTAGTTCTGTTTTGCAAGTTTAAAAGGTTTATTTGAGAAATAAAACAAAATATAGATACCACGCTTTTATAATAATTAATAATCGATATCGCCCTTATAAATATAATGTTAATCAACAATGGGTAATCTGACACTAGCATACTTCTTTATAATCAATGAGGAGTTGGTCTAGGATGGATAAGGCAGCGAAAATACTTTTATGATTTCAAGGGAAAAGCAGTGAGGAATAAAATGCAGTACAGAAATACTTGATATGATTTTAGCAAAAGATAAGATAATAATTTTTCTCTGGCAATTCACCCCCCTCCCCTATGCAATGTAAGAAATGGAAGGAGATGGAAAGAGGAGCACACAGTTCTCAGGAATGCAATCAAAGACAATACGAAATTCAATTCCCACCCCAGCAAGCTTAGAGAAAACAGGTATGAGTTTTAAAACACAGGCCCAAGTGCTTTGAATGTGGTGGCAATGAAGTGAGAAATATGCTGAAAATGCTTTTAATTCCCTTTAGGAGGTTCAGGGTGAGTGAGAGATACTTGGGATGAGCTCAGGCTCGCTTTAGCAATGATTCAGGGATGGTTATTAAGAGGCAAACACATTTTTAGCAAAGGAAAGCAAAAAGCTGCTATCTTTTTACAGGTAAAGAAATCAGGCCAAATCGCAAATCGCGGCAACATTCGCAAGTGCGTGAATCGTGATTACGGCAAAAGTATAAGGTAGCAAGTCGGTTCTAGGTTCTAAGCTTTCAGAGGAAAGTTAAACCAAGTTCCTAGGACACACGGTTCCAGAGATATGAACGATTTTGTAAAGGTTGTTTTCGGATTTAAAGTAAAACTCAAAATGACAGGTGACAGCTTGCAGCTGAAGAATTGACAGGTGACAGTTGTGCAGCTTTAAAAATGACAGATGACACGATTTCTAGGAGGCAGTTCTACTTAGGTTAAAATAGTTTGGATTAGATTATTTTAACTACGAGGTTCTGCACAGTTCTGCTAGGTACTCACAATATAAATTTGAAATAGGCCTCGCCACGGATCTGGTCAGGTTTTGGACTGGACTCCGGTTCTGGTCTCGGCATTTCACAGTGATCTGGGTCAGCTCTGCTCTGCTGGTCTAGCCTCTCTGGATTCTGGATGTAACACTGCTTTCTGGGTACTGCTACAGGTTCTGGAGATTGATGGATTTGAAGTCTGGATCTCTGGATGTGAAGTCGTCGGTCAGCATGCTCCGCAGCAAATGGAATTGAATCCCTCTACCTGTCCCAGCAGTCTCTTTTTATGTGTTTTGAAAATGGGTGTGTGCCTGGGCCTAGCTAAGCCTGCCCCTCTCTACTTGTCATTGGCCCAATTCTCCCCTCTCCCATGATTGGGGGAAGGAAATGGATTGTCAGCATGATGAAGTCTGTTTATGGGTCAGAGGATCCTCCCCTGGTCAGTTTGCCCACAAATCTATATTTGATTCAAATACATCCTTCCCAGATATACAATTTGTTGAAATTACATGTGCACATTATATATTCCTTATGGTCCATGCTTGTCCGCCTCTGATCTTCCTGGGGGCTTGAATTCAAAAATGACAACATTTTGCGCTTTTTAACTGGTTTTGCAATATCGGACATTTACCCAAAATTACACACATGTGCTCAAGGAGTATGGACATTAATTGATGAAGTGTCAGATTTTTAACATGCAGACATTTGGAGTGAGACCCTATTTTCCGCTAGCAACCCCCCAGAATACACCACAGGGTCCTAACGCCTCTCAAAATGTTCACAGAAAAATCACAAAAATAATGATATTACTTATATAATTCTGACAAGTCCGCACTATAAGTTATCTATCTTTTTAAAATTATGCCCTGGTCAAAAAGGGGTGTGGCTTCCCACATCACAGGGTGAAATAACTGGTTTATCCACTTCCCCCAAGCTCAGCTGCTAGCAGAGGCACTGCCCCTCCCAGTTTCCCCTAAGCCACTTTACGGCCCCCCAATATAACATTTGCCTGAGTCCAGGACAGGCCTTTGTTCAACTCCCTGTAGTCGGCAGCTGCTCCACCCCTAATCTAATCAGAGAGGTGACCACTCCTTTTGGCAAGGGGAAGAGTGGCTGAACAGGTTTCTCCTGTCGGGGGTAGTTGTCAGGCAGAATTCAGCTTCACTAAGCCAGGTTTCAGCTAAATGTCACTTTTTGTTCCCAGTTTTCTACATTCAAATCAAACTGACAATTTGTACCTATACATTAAATAATGACTTCCTTCAAGTCATTTCAGAATATGGTTTTACATTCTTCCACCTCTTAGCAAGTCTTTCCTTGGTCTGGTTTTGTTTCATTTGTGCAGTTTTACACAAAAGTCTAGTGGTTTTGAAACGCCGGCTTTCTGATAGCGGTGACTACTGGTAATGCAACCATTTTTGGGATTAAGAAAATTAATTCCCCACAGTTCTGAGTTGCTTTTTTGGCAATCAGCATTGCCATTCCCAATGGTTTCAGGCTACTGTGTGTGTAGCCCACTGGTGGTTTTAGGCAGTGCCCTCCTGTGCTCACAACATAGGCAAAAATGGGTGGCAGCCTATTCTTCATGTTTTCCCTGTGCACTCTCTGGGGAGTTCTGGCCATCATGATGTTTTCCATGCCAGTACTGCACAGTTTTATTGTAGGGCTTGGATGCAAGGGTAAAAACATCCCACAAGCCCCCCCTCTTGCGATGGCCATTCTGTCCTTTCACTGATGGAACTCGCAAGATCTGGGATGTTAGCCTCCTCTTCTTCCAATTCCATAGGTGGCACAGTTCAGCATCTTTTCCTCCCTCCAGTCGATCAATCAGTTCTCCTTGCTGGCCCTGATGGGAGGATTGGGCGGTACCCCGGGCCCCTTGGGTCTCTGCTCCCGGTCTCCGGATCGTCCTCCTTGGCCAGTCTCCAGGTTTTATTTCTCCTAGGACGACAAAGGAAAAGCAGCAATACCTATTCGTAGACATTTTTCCATCACTACTAATGGTGTGGCAGACATATACATTTTATACTTTAAAATACCTAACATTTTACTTTTGAGATACAAGTTATCATTCAAAGACAGTGGCTTACAAGAGTATAATATTTAAGAGACTATATGTGGGATATTTTAGGGTTGGAACTGAATTAATCTGGAGCGGTTCCCTCTGGTATTGCAGAGGACTCCTCCAGTTGCTGCAAAGTGTGCCTGGGATGGCAACACTTTAGCTGATTAATATGGACCCACTTGTCTTCCCCTTCCGCCAGACTGCCTTTGGGGATGCAGATCTTATAGGCAACAGGGGAGATCGTGTCTATAATTTCAAACGGTCCCTTCCATGTAGGCAAGAATTTTCGCTGTTTGGCCTGGTTCCTTTGGAAATTGTATAGATAGACCCGATCACCCACCTTATATTCCTTTCGGTTAGTTTTTAAATCATAGTGGGTCTTCATGCTCTCGGCTGATCTTTCTAGATTCCGCTGAGCATAGGCAAAAGCATGTTGAAGGTGTTTCCTTAAATTCTCCACATACTCATGAGTTGTGGAGGCATTTATCAGTGTCTGCTCTTGGGTCCTGTAGAGCAAATGCTGGGGAAGCACCATCTTGCGTCCCGTCATCAACTCAAATGGTGACATTTTAGTTTCAGATGAAGGGGTAGATCTGATGGCCATTAGGACCAGAGGTAATCGGATATCCCAACTTGGCCCAGAATCTGCCACAAACTTTTTTAAGATGCTCACAATGGTTCGGTTATATCTCTCTACTGCTCCAGAAGAAGCTGGCCGGTAAGCAATATGTAGCTTTCTTTTGACCCCGAGTATCTCCCACATCTTTGTCATTACTTCACTGGTGAAGTGGCTACCCCTGTCTGACTCAATCCTTTGAGGTAGACCAAAACGGGAAAAGATGTGGTTAATCATCAGGGCAGCTGATGTTTCTGCCTTGCAGTTTGGGGCTGGGAGACATTCCCCCCACTTGGTAAACAAGCATGTAACGGTCAACATGTACTTGTTTCTTCTAGACGAGCGAATCACAGGGCCTACAAAGTCGATTTGCAAATCTGACCATGGCAGTGTCATCCCCCTCTTTTGGAGAGGCGCACGGTGTGTGAGGGATGATGGCTGAAATTGTGCACACACAAGACACCCCTTCAAGTATTGGTCGAGGTCCTGCCCCATGTGTGGCCAGTATGCAACCTCTCTTAAGATTTCCAGTGTTGTGTGAAACCCCCTATGACCGGCGATGGCCGCATCATGGGCGTGACTTAACATCAGGCTTCGGAATGAGGTAGGAACCACCCACTGATCATGGCCAGCTTGGGATTTCCTTACCAACAAACCGTCTTGGATTCGGAACATTTTTGGACATTTCATTAACACTCTTAGGTCCTCTTTCCCAATGTAATCGGTATCCGTCAGGGGAAAGTTCTTAGGGTCCTCAAGGTGTTGGTAAAACTTACCAATAATTGGATCCCCCTTCTGAGTTGATTAAATCAGCATCAGGGGTCTCCTTACTCCATTGTGCAGTTGAAAGATCATTGTGAGCATTTGTCTGGGACCTAGTGATAGCGGTGACCTGGATTTCCCCCAACAGGGACTCTATTTCGATTAGATCCCCTTGGATGGCCCCGGTTTTGGCCAGCTGACCAGCTAAGTCATTTCCAGTTTTGTCTGGTCCCTCTACTTTGGAATGACCCTTGATCTTCTTCCAGTAGATGGTCATCCCATTCGGGGTGACCAGATCATCAATGTTTTGGATTAACTTCCCATGTTTCAGGGGTTTGTTATTAGCGCATAACATGCCTCTGGTGTTCCAGTTGACCAGGTGCTCCACGAACCCGTTCCGTACATAATCCGAATCTGTGATCATGACCAGTTTGTGGAGTTGATGCTGGACAGCAGTGAGGATGGCCTGATGCACAGCCATCGATTCTGCCACCTGACTACTTCGGGGACCAATTTTGTATCCAGCGGAGGGTTCTGGGAACTCCTTCACCCATGCATTCCATAGGCCAGCCACCAGTTCTTTCTCCCCGTCGTTGTCAACATGGTAAGAGCATCCATCCACATAGACAGTGGGCATTCCCTCACACTTGTCTTCTTCAAAGACTTTGTGTGGGGAATTAAGGTATGCCTCCATGTTGTCCTTGATTTTTAGACTTTCGTCCTCGAGACAGTTTTCTCTGGCACAATCATGCAAGTCAGCCAGACCTTGCGCAAGGGGACTCTTCTTATTTTGGCCATATCTGACCTCCACAGGAAAGCCTTGCATTGACAGAATTCAGGAAGTAATTCGGAAATTACTCACATTTCCGGCCCAGATTCTGTCACTTTGGAGATATTGCAGAGGCTGCTGTGGAGTCTCCACTATGATGTGTTCCCCCTGGATAAACGGGCGGTAATTCTTCAATGCCCACACTTTTGCCAGGAGTGCCTTCTCACAATCGTTAAATGTTTCCTCCACAGAGGATAAAGTTTTGCTCGCATAGGAGATTACTTTATTGACCTTGTCATGCTTTTGGTATAATACTGCCGTCAAGCACGTATTAGAGAACCCCGTCTCCAGGAAGAACTCCTTGTTTCTGACAGGGTAAGCTAGGCAAGGCGCTTGTGAGAGGCTTCTTTTGAGTTGTCTTACCGCTTCGGATTGTTCTGGACCCCATTCCCACTTGACCCTCCCCTTCAAGAGATGAATCAGGGGTCTAGTGATCTCTGCGTAGCCTTCAATGAACTTTCTGCTGTAATTAGTCAGTCCAAGGAGGCTCCTTAGTTCCCGCAGAGTTGTGGGGTCTTTCAGTTTCTGGAGTGCTTCCACTTTCTTTTCTTGGGGACAGAGACCCTGAGGAGTAATCTCATGCCCCAAAAAATTAACACAGGTTCTACACCACTGTGCTTTCTGAAAGGAAAGTTTTGCTCCGGCTGCCCTCAACTGTGTCAGAACATAACGGATCTCCGCTATGTGTTCCTCCACAGATGAACTTTTGATGAGAACATCATCTACATAAGCCAGGTTACCCCTCGCACCCAGGTCGGGCATGGCCTTATGTAGGAAAATGTTGAATTCATTGCTGGAGTTGAGGTATCCGAAGGGAGTCCGGGTCCATGTGTAGTGCTGGCCCCCAAAGGTAAAAGCCAGTTTGTATTGGTCCTCCCTACTGACAGGCACGGTCCAGTATCCATTGGTCAGGTCTATTGCTGTGAATACCTGTGACCCCTGAATCTGGGCCAGCCCTTGGTCAATGTAGGTCAGAGGCCATCGGGAAGTATGGACCCGTTTGTTGAGCTCCCTAAGGTCGGCACAGAGTCTCCACTGGCCATTTGGCTTCAATATTCCCAGCACCGGATTATTGAAAGTGCTGTGGACTGGACGGATTATTCCCTGGGACTCAAGGTTCTTAATTATTTCAGTAAGGGACTCCATGTATGCGAGAGGCAAGCGGTATTGCTTCACAAACACTGGAGTCATTCCAGGGTCCGTGGGAATTGTTGTGGTGTGGATGTCGGTGCGACCACAGACATATGAGTCTACCGCAAAGAGATCTTGGAAATCCAAGAAAACTTGTTTCAACTTTTGCTTCTGTTCCAGAGTCACACAGGCATCAGCTAGGTTGACTCTCTCTTCCACCATCTGCCTGAAGCCTGGAAAGACTTCTGGTTTTGCTATCTCAGCGGCCTCCTCCAGCTGGGTGGAGAAGTCCCTGATCAGAGTGCTGATTTGGACTGGAGGCTTCAGGTGGGAAAGGCAGCCCTCATGGACCTGGAAAATCACCTCATCCCTCCTGAATTCACAAGTCACATCTTCCTTACCATAAGGGCAAGAAGTGTACACCAGGAAGTTCCCCCCATGCCGGGCGAAAATCCTGTCTGGTGTTGTATTGTCCTCACTGTCAAGACAGTCCTTGGGGATTGGTCCTAACAGTTCATTTCCTAAATCAATGGAGAAATGTCGGTCATCAATCGCCATTCCAATAATGGTGCCTGCGGCTAGAGTAATACTCTTTAAGTCACTGTTATCCACCTCTATTGGAAAGGTGTCATGTTCTATGTTGACTAATGGAGTTGGGTTTACCCCTAACCCTTGCTGTTGGAGAGAAGCATTTAGATGTATATAAGCATCAGGGTTTTGCATTTTTTGTCCTCTTTTAACTTTCACTTCCAGGGAGAATTGTTGGGTCCTTTCTGGGATGGTGACTTCCTCTTTGATCTGAATTTCAACTGCATAAGGTAGCAATTGAGCTGACCTAAATGCTTTTTCTGGATCATCAAAGCCCATGGGATTATCCACTAATCGGGACCAAGCTTTGAAGTTTATTAGGTCCAAACTAATGGCAAAGCGATTGAGAATGTCACTGCCTAAGTAAAAGGCGGCAGTGACGTCTCGCACGACCCAACACTTATGGACTATGCTCTTGTTGCCAATGGAGATTTTGAGCATACACCTGCTTGGCAGGAGATGTTTGGAATTAGGTGCTTCCAGGTTCATTTACCATTTGTCTATCAGTTTGAATGTGGGAATGGCTGGATCTTTTGGGAGTTGGCGGAACATGGCTTCGCTGATGAAGCTCTTACCGTTGTTCACACACACTCGAGCGAGAACAGCGTCCTTCCCATCATTTAACTGAACAGGGATGAACAACTGCTCTCCAATTTGCTGAATATCAGCCAGGCTCTGAGCTGATTTCACCTCTTTCTGGACTATAGGAGTGGGAGTGTCTGATTGTGGATTGGTATAGAATTTCAGAGTGTTTCCTTCCAGTGTGGAATACCACCTTAAACTGGAAGGAAGGTTGATTTTCAGGAATAGAGAGGACCCCCCATCACCAGTCTGTTGTCCTACTGCTATTACTGTCACGTCTGGAATCTGGTTGTTCTGGAAGTGAAATTCTACTTGGTCAGATTTTTGTTCAACCATGTGGCAGGTGCCGTTTAAACTAACATGGTTGACACTCTGTTTTAATTTTATTGGTCGACTAGTCTGGGTCCAGAGGACCTTGTTTACGCAATCTATTAGGGGTGACAACCTTCTCAGGAGGTCATTCCCTAGTAAACAAGGGGTGCCCTCAGGAGTCACTACTATGACCGGGTGTTTCACCTTGTGTCGCCCAATTTTGATGTCCAGATCTGCAGTCCCCTCGACAGGAATTTCCTTCCCGTCAAAGTTCTGCAGTTGTCCAGGAAGAGAGGTGAGAGGAATTCGGTAATTCTCCCCCCTTCCTGCATTTAGTTCCTCAAAGGCCCTTTTGGACAGAAGGGTAGCTTGGGATCCAGTGTCCACCAGTGCCAAAATTGTACCCTGCCCCTGTACTTGTACCGGGCATAGTATCTTCCCTCCTTCTCCTCAAGGGGGCACAGATAATGCACATTTTTGGACAACTGGTGGGCTAACTTTCTGGTTTTGGACATTGCTAGAGAAGAGATTTGGGCAGAATTCTGTGGAGAGCCTGGGGAATCGGAAAGAAAAAGTTGGAAACTGGAAATGCTTTCGGGTCCTGGGCCACCCCCCCCCTTTTTGGAGGCATTCCTCAGGATGGGTTTGACCCACGGGATTTTGGTATTGTCGGTTCTGGGATGAGATGGTGGGCGGCGGTAGCTCAGTCTCCACATCTCCCCAATCTGAATTGGCATCCCTTGGGACCCATTTTTCCTTGGGAGGAGTTCCCCCATCTCTGAAGGAGAAGATCCTTTACCCAGGATCTTCTGAGGATCCCTCTCCCTCAAATTGGAAGACCTGTACCTCCTCCACAAAGTGGGTCTGTTTTGGTCCTTTATTTATCCTACCTCCTCTCTGCTCCTTGGGTGGCAGACTTTCAGGGGTAGGAGATTTTGTTTCCGGTTCCTGCTTTTCCAGGGGCTGTTTACAAGTTGGGAAGAAAGCTTCCTCCAAGGCTTTACACCCCCCTTCCCCTTGTGCCTCCTCCCTGGGAACCTGTGGGTTATCGGGGTGCTGCCCCCGTCATTGTTCTGGAGCACCAGGTCCAGAGTTTGGGGCATTCTGCGGTGGCATGCTCATCTGAGGATTCTGTTGAGCCCTCAGTATGTGACCCAGATCTCATGCCATATTTTGGACCTGGCGCTCAAGTTGTGAAACCCGCTCAGGCTGATACGGGGCTCTATTTTCTCCCCTGGGCTGATCCCGGGAAGGGTAGCTATCCCTTCTCTGGTAGTACCCCTGGTTGGGAAGATTTTGGTACCCCTCCACCCTTGGCCTCCCCTCTGCCGGATTAGGTTGTCTGGGCTCAGGGAATTGGGGAAAGAAGGATGGATGATTCTGGGGCTGGAAATTGGGTGGATACCTGGGGAAAAGTTCTGCCCAGGATTTGGTGAATTTCTGCCCTCTTGGGGGTAGTTCTGAGGGAAGTTCCCCGGGTCAGGTGCTTGGCTGGATCCCCCCCCCCTTGGGCTGGAGGAGTCCACACATAACCCAGGATTGGTCGATTTCCCTTGTAGCGGGGACTTATAGTCAGGGGGGCGGGGGACCCCATTTGTGGGACTACCTCCTCGACTCCCTGTCTGTGACTGGCCCGAGGGCCTTCTGGGCTATGAATTATTTGGTGCAGGCAGGTTTTTAGGCCCCCCCATCTCCAAATCTAAAACGGGGGCAACCTTTACCTCTGCCCCCCTGGCAGCAGCAGGGGTGCTGTTGGTTTTGGGGTTTTTCGGCGCATTATTTTTATTTTTGATGGGCTTCTGCACTTCATAGATCCGGGTAGCCTGTTCAATGACCCAGTCTAAAGATCTTTTCTCATGAAAATCTCTCACAAGCTGGGTCATTATGTATTTGGGTAAGGCATGGAAAAACGTATTGATAAATTCTCTGCCATACGTGCGTACTCTTCTGGTGGTCTGCGCAAAAGCACGCTTTAATTCTTGCACAAACTCTTGTGGGGCCTGATCTTCCCCACATTGCAAATTGTAGGCTGCCTTGCGAGCCTCTTGAGGATTTCTGTGCACAGAAAAATATTTCAAGATGGCCGCCCTGTATGTGGACCACCTTGAATGGTTTTGATCCTCCAGCCCCGCAAAGAAACTGGAGTATTCTGGTGAGAAGGTCCACTTTACATATTGAATACAGCTTTGGCTGTCCTTCAAAAGGAAAGTCTCCATCATTTGCTCATAGAGCTCCAAGTGTTCCCAAACAGAATACTTGGCGTTCTTATGATAAGGCGTGATGACACTCCTTATTGCCTTTATTTGTTTCAATGGGTCCTTAAGCAAGGCCCTTTTTGCCTTATTGGCCTTTTTGGTTTGGGTAACCCTGGTCCATTCATCCTCTGACTCAGAAGCGCTGCTCCCAGAGGTGCCCGTCTGATCTTCCAGGTTTTCCGGGATTCTGCGAGCCTGGGAATGGCCGGCAGAAGGTGGGGACCTGGTCTCCTGTGTCCTGTAATGCTCAGAGGAGTCTTCAGATCCCTCCTTGCTGCCAGGATTTGATGGGTACCCCCCCCCCACTGACCTAACTGGGCAGAGGTTTTCAGGATGCCCTTAATGGGCCTACTCTCCTGGGGTTCCCCACTAAATTGCACTGTGCTTGGGTGCCCATACCCGGATGCCCGCCCATCCATTCCTGGGAGGTACTGGCCTATGAGCCCCATACTTCTAGCTGGATAGTAATCTGCCATCTCCGTGGCCCTGGGCTCATGTGTGCGAGGGGACATGGGGGTGGCAGAGTCCAGGGACTGGGAGAGATGAAGGCCTCTGGTACCAGGGCTCCTGAGGTTATGCTCAGGCGTTTCTCTTTTCCAGCGAACCTCATCTCTATCCGCCCCTGCTTCCTGTTGCAATGCAAGAGCCTGCACTTTCAGTTCCTCAGTTAAGGCCTTACTAGACTCTATCAGTCTCTCATGCATGGCTACCTGTTGCTGGAGCCTATCATTGTGCTGACAGAGAGCCTCATTATCTCTCTGTGCCTCCTGATTGGTCCTGGAGTACTGGGCCAGTGTTTGTTGCAGGAGGGTTACCTCCTGAGTACCATCCCTACTGGCCTGTTCCTTTCTTGCCAGAGCATCCTCCACCCTCCTGGTGTGCTCTAACAAGTTCTGGTGTTCTTTTTGGAGGTCATCCAGTCCCTGGAGGGCCAGGTGATTTTCTTCCATTTTCCTTTTTAAGTGGCAGACTTCCTGGCCTAAGGTATCCCTTTCCTGACTAAGAGCCTGCATCTGTGCCGCCAGGTCGTCCCTTTGCCTTTGGAAGGCACCAGCTTTCTGGCGCTCCTGGTCAAACTCTGCCTGGGTATCCAGGTCTTTCAAAATCAGTTTATTGCTCTCTGCCTTCTCCCTATCTAGGTGGCTTTGCAGGGTGACTACCTGCTCGGCACATGCCCTATTGAAATCTAATTGTTGCTCCAGCTTTTTCTGGCTCTGCAGTAGGGAGTCCAAACCTTCTTGGTACTCCTTCTGCAAGGCCAGAAATCTGGTATCCTGGTCAGCCTTTTCCTGTTGCAGCACATCCATATCCTCCTTTATTTTAGTGATGTACTGTCTGCTATCATTTTCTGACTCCTGGCTCCTGAGCAGCCTCTGCTCAGAAGAGTCCAGATCGGATTGGGCCTTCTCTAACGCCATCTGTTGCCTATTTGCCAGATCTTGGCCTTCAGCACATTTGTCCTGCATGGCTCCCATATATAGATACAAATATGCCGCTATCCTGGCAATCTTATTATGTTCATCTTTGGCTTTAGGGGCCATATATAGTTCGCTCAGGGCCACATGTAGGGGACCCTGATCTCTCCATATATCTGACCCTGTTTCAGTGACCTGTTGCGCGATTGCCTGCAACCAGACCATTTGGTCCTGATGAGTCCACTCACCTCTCACAAATAGCTTATGTAAGAAGTGCTCTATGGCTATTTTGATGTCTACCAGTGTCGTCATTCTGGAATTTGAGTTCCTTCCTGACTTACAGAAGTTTGTATTTTATTTTTGCAAAACAGACCTTTTCCTTAGAGCGTTCTTTTGAGGAGTGCTTTACAGCGTAACACAGCGTGGTGATCGGACCGGATGTATGTATCTTGTCAGTTAGCACACTGTATTAATCTGCACAAGTGATATATCTAATCCGGAATCCCGGACGAGCCCCCAATTTGTAAGAGGATTCAATTCAACACTACAGCTAAGTCCATGCCTAGTCTGGGATACTGAATGGAAACCCTTATTGATATATCTTTATGTCCAGTTCATGAGTTCTGGATGACTACCCCTATATAACACCCCTCTCTTAGAATCCCCCTGACCCCACTGAGCCAAGAAGTAGTTCTATTTTGCAAGTTTAAAAGGTTTATTTGGGAAATAAAACAAAATATAGATACCACGCTTTTATAATAATTAATAATCAATATCGCCCTTATAAATATAATGTTAATCAACAATGGGTAATCTGACACTAGCACACTTCTTTATAATCAATCAGGAGTTGGTGTAGGATGGATAAGGCAGCGAAAATACTTTTATGATTTCAAGGGAAAAGCAATGAGGAATAAAATGCAGTACAGAAATACTTGATATGATTTTAGCAAAAGATAAGATAATCACTTTTTCTCTGGCAATTCACCCCCCTCCCCTATGCAATGTAAGAAATGGAAGGTGATGGAAAGAGGAGCACACAGTTCTCAGGAATGCAATCAAAGACAATACGAAATTCAATTCCCACCCCAGCAAGCTTAGAGAAAACAGGTATGAGTTTTAAAACACAGGCCCAAGTGCTTTGAATGTGGTGGCAATGAAGTGAGAAATATGCTGAAAATGTTTTTAATTCCCTTTAGGAGGTTCAGGGTGAGTGAGAGATACTTGGGATGACGCCGGCTTTCTGATAGTGGTGAGTACTGGTAATGCAACCATTTTTGGGATTAAGAAAATGAATTCCCCACAGTTCTGAGTTGTTTTTTTGGCAATCAGCATTGCCATTCCCAATGGTTTCAGGCTACTGTGTGTATAGCCCACTGGTGGATTTAGGCAGTGCCCTCCTGTGCTCACAACATAGGCAAAAATGGGTGGCAGCCTATTCTTCATGTTTTCCCTGTGCACTCTCTGGGGAGTTCTGGCCATCATGATGTTTTCCATGCCAGTACTGCACAGTTTTATTGTAGGGCTTGGATGCATGGGTAAAAACATCCCACAGTCATCATCCTCTTTACCTGAGCTACCAGATGACTCCTCATGACACCTGCTACTCTTCGTTCTGGCTCTCACCTTTCTACTTTTGCCACTCTTCCTCTTCCCTGGCATGCCCTGGGGGTCTGTTTGTGGACTGCCTTTCTTCCCCTTTACCTCTTCTGTGTTTAATACCCTTAATGTATTCAATTCCTTGAGAGTACTTTAACCAGTCCTCTATCAGTGTCATCTGCTGTGACCCATGACCCATATCTTTTTGAATTATTTGCCCCATGTCAGGGTAATTCCTCTTCCGGCTCACCTGAGCCCTGCTATCATCACTGGGTCACTCAAATTTGGGTATTGAGGGAGGGTGAACTATTTCAATTAAGTATTTTCCAGGAGTCTTGGGCATGTACCGGTCACAATTATACACTACTGTGTACTTAGGTGAGTCCAGTTTACAGAGTACTGAGCCCGTCTTGAAATGAGCATCACTACTTTGGCCAGCAGAGGATCTGTGTGCGGAAATTGGACCACATTGCTGTCCACGATGAAACTGACTAACACTGCTCTCACTAGCTCTCTAACAGTCAAGTACGTGGACCAGAGCGCTGGAACTAGGCATCCGATGTACTCCGCTCACATCCTTGACCCATATGCCACCTCTCAACCGCAGCGATAACTGCAGCCGCCAGAGGCAATGGCAGACCGTAGAACCTACAGCTTCCTAAGCAGAATGTTCCGCCATTCTCCCTGCTGCTTGAACTGTGCATCGCTGCGTTCGCACACCAACAACATTCAACACATCAAATACAAACACCAAGATAAAAGATAAGTAGTGGAACACTTAACTGTCTGCTCCAGCAGAAAAGTATGAGGGGATTTCATGGGAGTTCCTGTGGTTATGTGCAGACATGACTGCTGATTGGATATGTTTGACACATGTTTTTCACAGGAACCAATAATACCTGTTAGGGAGAATTCTCTAGAATGGCTAATTCCCCTTACTTACTGAGTCCCTCAGCAGCTTTGTTGGATTTCTCGGATTTATTTTTTTCACCTGGTAAGAGCGTGAGCCTTTTTTCCCCACTCTTACATGTGTTTTGCTGTGTGTGTTTAATATTCTTGTGTTTATAGACTGTGGAGCCTCACCTACCCCATAGGCATCATCTTTTTACTGTGTGTTACACAGCACCTTCAGTGCAGTGAAACCGGGTTGTCTTTTAGACTTCCCAACTCGGACTCCATTTTCTGGAACTGACTACTATCTCCCAGAACCTGTAAAGTTGCCATTGACTTTATTAGTCTCTTTAAAAATCCACAGACCCAGTACAAACTATCTTACATAGGGTACTGGAAAGGGTTAATACTTATCCCTTTTCATGAAGACTTGGCTGTTGGCAGTGGTAACTACCCTATTTTTCCTACCACGGTTATCTTAAATGACCTTGGTATTGTTTTATGCTATCTGGGTAGCCTCGAACTTAAACCCGCTGGACCATATACATTTTTATATGGTTCCGGCTGGGTTTATTCGCCATTTCTTTTTGAAAACGTATTGCTTGTGTTTTACTCTGCGTGCCAAACCAGGTTTGGTTCCTTTGTTCACTGTCTTTTCCCGGGCTTCTCCACAGAAGCCCTCCTTAGGCACCTGAAAGTCTGGTTAGGCAGGATGTGAGAGAGGGGTTTTAGGACTCCTGTCATGGGTTCCCTTGGTAACTCAAGTCGCACTCCTGTTTGATAGGCCAGGACAGCCACCCTGCTATGTGATTGACAGCCAGGCTGTGTGAATGGGAGAAAACTGCATAAAAAGCAGGTCTCTGGGTTTGGAAAGGCAGAGTCTCCCCTGGAACGAAAGAACCGATGAGGAGATGACAGAAGAGGACCCCTAAAATGACTGAACCAACCCTGAAGCCCTGCTGCAGGTCCGAATCTTCAGACTCCAAGGTCTACCAGGAATCTTCTTCCCCTGAGCTGGTGGCACCAACCAGTTTGCCCAAACTGCAAGGCAGGATGCCCTCCTCTGTTCAAATGTGCTGTCCAGAGCTACAGTGAACCAGATAGCCAGGAAGGTCGGACCCTGCATGGTTTTTAAGGAGCACACCTTTTATTTGTTGCTTTGCTCTGCTGCTGGTTTCTTTCCTGGGCAGTGCAGGACCCTCCAGTCTTCCTACTTTGTGTCAGTCCGACAGTCGCCTCAGGAACCGTGAGCCTGCAGGACCTGCCAGGAAAGTCCACCTCAGCTACAGCTTCTCCTCCATTTAAAGGTACTGTGCAAATCCGGTTGTTCATTTCGTCCAGCCGCAGTGAAGGTGTGTGAAACCTTTTGCCAATCTGAGGGCGTGTCCTTCTCTACTCTTCAAACTAACTTTTATGCTGACCAACTTCGTCCAGAACTCTTGGCAAAGACTTAACCACGAACTACCCTGAACTGTGTGATCTTGAGCAAAAGACTTTTGTCCTATTGACTTTGGCCCTGAACCTTTTTGATTTGATTCCATCACTGTAGTTCCTCTATCTAGATTGCCCTGCTTACTTACCTGTTGGTGCTGCTCAATTTGTAGATAATTGTGTCTTTCCCTCCGGGAGGCATGGCTAGGCAGCCATGAGCTAGGACGGGTATCAAGCTGTCTCCTGCAAAATCCTTCCATGATCCTGCGGTATAAGCATACCTAAACTGAAGCACGAGGCACGGTATTGGCACTTTTGGATGTGGGAATGCATGCAGCACAAGAAGGACGTCTCCTGGTAGGAAACCAAACTATAATGTAGCAGTTACAGTGGAAACTGTAACAAAGGGGGGCCGTGGAGACCCCTGAGAAAATGGCCGCCGGCACAGAATGTATCACAAAGCAAGGAGCGGCTCTGTGAAGAGGCAAGCCCGTGGAGCATTTGAACAAAAGAAAATGCCTACGATCCAATGGGGAACAAGGCGCATTGAGAGCTAGAATGGAGGTGAACCCCTAAGGCTCCAAAGGAGAGAGAACAGCTGCACAGTGACACGGACGGTGGATTAGTGACCCCGTAATGCGTAAAGGAAAAAGGCGAAGCGCATCCAGCACAGGGCACCACATTGGAAATTAGGGGCACACAAGCACCGGGTTAAAGAGCCCCCACCCACCTTAAAGACCCACAGTGGCACACGGAGAGCGGCTGGAGCACGGGCAGTCAGTGCCGAACGCATGGAAGGGGGGTGCAGGCAGCTGATGGGTGAGAGCTGCATTGAGAGACCCCGATCATCCCAGCCGCAGATGGAGGTGCAGTGAGCCTCCAATTATAACTGTAAAAAATGGACTGGTGCGTGGGCAAGATCCAAATTCTAAACATCATAGGAGGACAGATGATCACAGCATAGGCAGACACTTCGTATCAGAGGGGAGCACTCTGTCAGCAGCTGAACGCTCTGAGGCGAGGAGTACATGAAAACTGGAATAGAAACGTATGTGGCACAGGGCAGGAGAGCTATTCTGTGATCGGAGAGAGTTAGAGGCACAGTATACAGTGATCAGCACTGCAGGCTACGTGGAGGGAAGGGCCCCACCCAGAGACCAACGCAGACAACACTGGAGAGTGGGCAGAAGCAAGCTACGGAGTGGCCCTGCAAGACATCAAGTGTGGGCAGTTGAAGCTGAACATGGAATGGGGGTGCCCACAGGGACTACACTACTGGGGGCAACAGCAAACTCAATAAAGCGGACACATGGGATGCCTATAACCACCCACGGAACGGCAGGATGCAGAAGAGGCAATACTGCACTCCATATTGGTGGGTTCTAACCACAGTCTGGACCACAGCGCACACAATGAAGCCAGAAGGAATGGAGAACAGAGCTATAGACCATAGCCAAAGGCAGGAAAGGGACATGAGACAATAGACAATACATCCCAATATTTGCTGGGCAAATGTTGGGATGTATGGAAACTGGGAGTCAAAGCTCTGTAGAACCGTGAAGAGAGCCCAGTGCGACGGCTGGAGTAGAGGGCTGCAAGGGGACTACATCTGCTAGGCGCTGCAGTGGAGCTACCAACCTCAGCTCACACATGGATATAGGTGCTCTGCACCAAAAGGCGCATTAATTCTATTGGGTAGCAAGCTGGGGGCTACAACAAGAACTTGACCCTATTGAAACTACACAAGACAGCATTTAACCAAAGCTCCAACTTAAGTGTAATGATAGTCAGCGACTGGGGAGCCCACACAACTGAACGTGCATGGCCCATGCAGTCAGACTGGCAGATAAGAAAAAACAAACAAACACACACATGAAGGAGGCAGCCAGTGTCACACACCAAGGAAGATGAAAAAGCATTGGACATCATGCCAATCCAAGGCCAGATCATATAGCAAAACCCTGGAAGAGCCCATATACACCTAATCAAATAGGAACAGTCCCCTAAAGCACTGAAGATGGTTGCATGAAAAATAAAGCCATTCAGTGAGACACACGCACCTCCACCTAAAGACATACACCACTAATGTGTCCAAGATCATCCAGCTTGCAAACATTAGTGCATTAAGAACTGAGAGATGTGTGTACGTGCCAAGTAGCGCCCCATGGGACTCGAGCCAGCGACTAGAGGAGAGGTGAACACCATAAGCTTACCTGAAGAAGGGTGGGGCAACAGGGCAACAGGGCACCAAGACGCAGAGCGAATAAAGCACAGCAAGGGAGTCCAGCGATCAGGGCCACAACCCAACGCCAACACTGGGCCCCGAACTGCAAGACTAGCATAAGGACAACACTGAAGAGGCATGCCTAGAGTCAAAAGGAGCACCGGGCAAAAACAATAAGCCCACTCCCGAAACCCCACAACCAACCACGCTCCTCCGCCTGCTCTGAGCCTTGTGACGCTGTTAAATACGGTGGGTGCGGCAGACAGCCCTGCAACGACGTCCAACACTAGACGCACTGCACAAACGGATAGACCCACAGGTCAAGCCCCAACCAAGGGGTACCGGAACTCCGGTTTGGCACCAGAATGGCACACAAGCTACCCAAATCTAAAGGAAACCAGCCGACAATAGAAGAGTACACGAAAACACCAGTACAAGCTGATAATCCCAGGAACAAGGAGAAAAACCCGCCAATAGAACCTACACCAGGGCGCAATAACCAGCAGATCCTAGACGCCATCGCTGACCTAAAAGCCACATGGGAATCCAAATTGGAGGCTGCTGTGGGGGAACTCAAGACATCACTGGACCTAAAAATCGGAGCAGTGCAAGAAGATGTCAACCTACTGAGACAGGAAGTCAAGAAAATATCGGAACGCACAGGTAACCTGGAAAAAACAGTGACTTTGAATGAAGCAGCATGTACCACACATGCCACGGAGATACACATACTTGAGCAACACGTGTCCAAACTGGAAAATAGAGCAGAGGCAGCGGAAGAACGGGCCAAAAGAAACAATATTCGGATTGTGGGGCTCCCGGAAGGAGAAGAAGGACAGAATCCAATGGACTACATCAAGACCATGTTGCTACAGGAAATTGGGGGCGGAACGCTCACACAAGGGTTCGCGGTGGAAAGAGCACACAGAAATCCCTGCCAGGAGCCTCCCCGAGACCGATAATCACCAAAATTTTAAACTACTGGGACAGGGATATGATCCTGGAATTTTTTCGGAAAGGGGGCATGATACAGAGAGCATCCACAACCATTACAGCGTACCCGGAATACACAGTCCTGGTGCAAAGACAGCGACTGAACTATGAGACAGTGAAGAGGAGGCTGAGAGAAGCTGGCTTCAGGTACATGCTGATGTACCTTGCGAAACTCAAAGAGCTCAGAGGGAAAAGAGCACTGTTCTATGAGACCCCGGAAAATGTGACGGAATGGCCTGAAGCACAAAATTGTCGGTTGGGGAGCGACAAATAAACAGAGGATTGAACACAGAAGTACAGTGGGGAACCCTAGGAATGAGGTGCTGTATAATTTCAGAAATTGGGACTTGAATATAGCTTAGAACAATATCAGATACACACTAGTCTGGTGCTACAAGAATGTAAGGGATTGCATAAAACACTATGACATTAACGAGAGGTATAGTGACCTAAACCTATAACCACATAGATAGTTTAGATAGGTCACCGGTAGTGTGATAACCTCCTACTAAGTTCCTAACATCGACTTGTTGAGATAGAACTAAATGCAGGATCGCCTGAGATCCAGGGATGGAGCTGGGCAAATGTTGGGGAGGACGGAGGGAGAGAGGGGCATTGGGGGATTTGGGGTGTTAATAGTTAGTGAAAAAGCCTACGCATGCGTGCACCCACATATGAAGCGGATAAGGAGAGGAGTCAGGAGGGATTGGAGTATGGCTAAAACATGGGAGACCTTAAGATAATGACCTGGAACGTCAGGGGACTCAATAGTTACCTAAAGAGAAATAAGGTCATGATGTATTTCAAAAGACAGAAAATAATTTTTGCCCTAATGCAAGAAACACATCTCACGAAAGAGAAACTAGACATTCTAAAGAGAAAATGGAAGGGCACCCTCATAAGTGCAACATAGGTGCAACATGCTCGGCCTATGCTAGGGGGGTGGTAACTTGGGTGGCACCACACGTTCCATTCCAACTGCTTCAGTCCACGACCTAAGCAGACGGGAGGATGGTAATATTAAGGGGAGTGATAGAAATCGAGAAGTGTGCATTGTCAACACATATGCCCCAAACCAAGACACAGTGACCTACTTCAGGACCCCATACAACAAAATGAGCCTGTACCTGGGAAGCGCAGTTATTTGGCGCTGTGATTTCAATTGCATGCTGCACCCAAAAGTGGACAGGTCCTAAGGACTCTACTGCGAGATCTTCAGCTGGAAGACATATGGAGGCTACACCACCCACATGACAGGCACTACCCACATTACTCAAAACTTGTATACATGGCTAGATTACGTGTTCACCACACAGGAAATCACGAGGGAAATGGTGCGCTCAGAATACAAAGTGAGGTTCCTCTCGAACCACTCACCATTGACCTTAACATGGCAATACATAGCCCCTACTTGGCGGCTTAGAGCAGAGGCATTGAAAGATATGGTGTTTAGAGAGGACCTCAGAGACAAAATTGTAGAATACTTTGAGAATGGGGAGTGTAGAGTTGGCTGAAACCCTATGGGAAGCACTCAAGATGGTGGTGAGAGCCGCACCTATGGCCAAATCCAAGGGACTGCAGGGGGATATACTACTTCAACTACAGAATACAGAGGAAAACCTAGAGATAATGCTAAGCAGTGGAGGCTACTCCCAAGAGGATGCTAGAAACATAACTCAACTAGAGCAGGAATGCATGCTACACTGGGAAAGACTATGCAACCTATAAAAAATACATAGAAAGGCATCACGCTGAAGGGGACAAACCGGGGAGACTATTAGCATGGCTATACAAAAGTGATACCCCTAGACAAACAATCATAAAGTTACGGGGAGATGGTGGACTAATATTAGACACCCAAGAAGTTGTGAATGAGGGTTTCCTTGAATTCTACAAACAATTGCATAGTAACATAGAATGTGAGGAAGAGAGTGAAATAGTAGAAACTTTGAGGATATTAGCTTACCGAAAATAAGCGCTGAAGAACGAGAAAGCCTTGAAGCCCCAATTACACTAGAAGAGCTAGAGGCGGTGGTGGAGCAACTACCTACCAGTAAGACCCTGGGAGCAGACAGACCCCCCAGTGAATTCTACAAAATGTACAAAAACAAAGTGCTCCCCCCACTGCTGACAAAGTTAAATGAAGCATTCAAAATTGGAACATTGCCAGAATCCCTTAGGGAGGTGATTATCATCCCTCTCCTCAAACCCAACAAGCCAAGCACAGACTGCGGGTCGTAAAGACCACTATTCATGCTGAATCAGGACAGCAAAATAATCATGGCAGTGTTGGCAAATAGGATGAAATGAGTCATAGGCAGATTAATACATCACAACCAGACTGGATATGTTCCACACAGAAACATATCCAACAATCTTAGAAGGCTCCACCACGTTACAAAACAAACAGAAAGCGCTTCAGACGAGTTGGCTATCGTGTCACTAGATGCAGTGAAGGCCTTTGACTCGGTCAAATGGGGGTGGCTGCTGTCAGCCCTAAAAGAATATGGGATGGGACTGGGGTACCTGAAATGGGTGAAATTATAATACAGCTCATCATTGTCCAGATTCAAAATGGGAGTGGTTATTTCAGAGAGATGGCAGCTTAGCAGGGGCACCAGACAGGGATGCCCCTGGTCCCCGATGTTGTACATTCTGGCATTAGAACCACTAGCGATATATCTGAGACAACCTTATGAAGAAGTGCGGATTTACACAAAAGGGGGGGTGCACCTAATATCGTTAACCACGGACGATATGTTACTATATCTGAGGTACCCAGAAGAAAATGTACAATATATCCTAGAGGTGATGTAGCATTTCGCAATGCTCTCTGGCATTGCAGTCAATCCCAAAAAGTCCTGTATATTCCCCCTGGGACGGCAAAGAGAGGTCGCGCAAGCAAAGCTACCAGTACTACCCATACCCTGGGTGACCGATACCTTCAGATACCTGGGTATTGACATCTACCACATAGTAGAGGCAGAATACACACATAACACTGAAAAGGCACTGACAAACGTTGAGAATAGTATGAAGTTTTGGACCAAACTCCCACTGGCCATGATGGGTAGGGGGCATTACTGAAGATGGTTGTAATACCCAGACTCTTACACTTTTTTGGGAACATATCACATATAATACCTAGACGCTTCTTTGTCAAACTTCAAAGCATATGTAGAGGCTTTTTATGGGCCAAGACAAGAAACAGGATAGCACTATGGAAACTACAAAACACATACGACAAAGGGGGCATTAGGCTGCCTAACTTTGAGATCTATTACCAGGCCAGCCAACTACGATACGTGACTGAGTGGTTAGCAGGGGACTCCACATCAGAGTCCAGACTATAAGGGTCGGATTGTGCCCTGTACTTCCTAAAAGAATGGATCTGGCTTCCTAAACATGAGATGAAAGGGAGCCCAGGGATGCTGAAACTAGGATGGCAAATATGGCATAATGTATGCCAGACCATAACGAATCCAACCCCATGCTCCCTGCAAGTGCCGCTAGTGACACTAACCGGAGGAGATGCACAGTTAAGAAAGTTGATTCGCAAACACTGGGAACAGATGGGGATTGTAACGATGGGAGACATATGGCAGGAGGGGGCAATAAAGGGATTTAACAAGCTGGCAGACAAAACGGGCTTACATCTGGGGAAATACTTAACCTATAAAAGTGAAGGAGACGTGGTCGGAAATAATATTAGACAAACAGCCAGACACGACCATTGAAACACTGTATGATATTGTGGAGGGAGGGCAAGAGGTTTCCCAAATTTACGAACTATTGATGACCAGGGTGGGAAAGGAAGTGACCCCGCTGGGGCAAGAATGGGAGGAAGACACAGGGAAACAATTGACAGATGGGCTATGGGAACGAGCACAAGGGATTCACAAAAAAGTATCTAGGAACGTCAGGTTGCAACAAATACAGCTACAGAGGATACATGACCCCCCAGAGAATCTCTCAATTTAAGGGTGCAGAACGACAAACATGACCCAAATGTGGGGAAGAAAATGCTGGGCTGATACATATGTTTTGGGCATGCCCTGAAATAAGCAGATACTGGGGAGAAGTGGCCCAACGACCGCATGAGAAAGAGATCAATCTGAATGTAGATTCAATATGGGCATGCATGGTGTGAGGGTTTTCTAGACCACTCCAATTGAAACATGTCATGCCAAACGTAGGATTGCCATGGGGTGGAAAGCACCCAACAGACCCATGATGGAGGTCTGGTGGTCCGACCTCTGTAAATGGTCTGAAGCTGAAACAGTAGTATGGGGTGAGGCGGCCAACAGAAGGGGGGAGGAAGAAGCTGAAACCCTGACGGCATGGAAACATTTAGTGTCCACACTGTGGAGTCCCACCGAGGGGGGCCCAAACGACGAGTCCTCTGAGAACACAGATGAGGAGATACTTCCCACGAAAAGAGAGCAGGAGGGCAGAGTGGGGTAGGCCTGTTGGAGGGAGGGATAAGGGAAAGTAGTAGACACAAACGAAATGTCCGCAATGAGGTAATGACAAGACAAAGTACTGCTGGGGTTGTTGGTTTATTGTTGATTGTTTATTGTTTGTTGGAATAATCAATAAAAATTGTTTAAAAAAATACTTTGTCTTTCCCTCCCTTTTAAATTGTTAGAGTACCATTTTGCTCACACTTCTTTTTTTAGCTTAACTTGTTCCGAATGTATTGGGAGTGGTGTGGTGTATTAAGAGTGTAATCTTTCAACTGCTTTACTTTAGTGAGATGTTATACAACTGGTGTGTAAATAAATGTATATTCTTTTACTCAGAAACCTTGAGTCAGTGTTTGTTTGAATCATAGTAATTGCTGTCCTTTGTGTAACTATTGATACTGGTCACTTGCTCTTGACATAAGTCTGGCTGCTCAGCCATCGCTACCTTACTGTGTAGTGCAGGCTTGTACCAAAGGTGAATTTGTACTGTCACTTGTAGTCTTAATTGTGTGTGGTGTTCTCAAAGGGTAATGCATATAATTCTGCCTAGCAATACCAAAGACTCGAATCAAGTGGGACTTGCAGTCTTGATCTTTGTTATGGATTGTATTATTGTTGGTTTCAATGTTGCTCGAGAAGTAAAGTTATGGGAAAGCATAATCTGAGGCACTGGTCTTGACATAGAATGTTATCTTAATGTGGAGCCTGACAAATGCTGTAACTCAGTATTTTATCGGCTAGGCATTCCTAGAAATATGAGTACTATTAAAACACCTTCAAATAAATATATGCACCAAACAAACAGCTTTCTTTACAACACTTTTAAAGATTCCAAGCGCCTGATTTACAAGAATGCTTTAACATGGAAAAGAATCATTGAAAACAAACATGTTTGTAAATCAGGCCCTAAGAGAGAGAGAGAGAGAGAGAGAGAGAGAGAGAGAGAGAGAGAGAGAGAGAGAGAGAGAGAGAGAGAGAGAGAGAGAGAGAGAGAGAGAGAGAGAGAGAGAGAGAGAGAGAGAGAGAGAGAGAGAGAGAGAGAGAGAGAGAGAGAGAGAGAGAGAGAGAGAGAGAGAGAGAGAGAGAGAGAGAGAGAGAGAGAGAGAGAGAGAGAGAGAGAGAGAGAGAGAGAGAGAGAGAGAGAGAGAGAGAGAGAGAGAGAGAGAGAGAATGTGTGTGAGCGCGTGTTTGCCCGTGCCTGTGGGTGGGAAGTAGGGATTGAACTGTGTGCAGTACTGGAGGGCAGGACGTTTATTTCATCATTACAGGCTGTCAGTTCGTCATGGAGGACGCTGTATCTTCGGAGAAGGCAGCCTTGCAGAATTCCTTTCAATAGAATGAACACACTTCCATCAGGTGCCACTTAGGTCTTTCGCTGCGCATTCAAATACTGTGACAGCCACATTTACCTTTGAAAGAACATGTCACTGATAATGTAGGGTTATGTATCAGGGACACACTTGTTGGTAATGTTGGGAATAATGCCACCTGTCAATTGATGAATAAAATCGAAAGTACCAGTTCAGCTCTTCCTTTAAATGAATCCTGGTACTATTTTTATTATATGCAAACAGTATGCAAATGTACCAGTTGGGAACATACTGTAGATTTCTATTTATTTTTATATTTGGGGTACAAGTCTAGGCTTTCAAATTAATTTGTCATCGAATAATTCAACTGGTGGAAGAAACATCATACACACGCGAAAATCATGTGTCCTTCTGCCTTTCATCAAAACCAACTTTTGAACTTACACAACGGAGTAACAAGGATGTCAACCATTCCCATACACGACTAATAATCAATGGCCTTTTGTATTTTATATTTTAGCCAAGTTGATTCTAGTACTGCTCGGATATGGGCAGTTAATCAAACCATAATAACTCGAAACCGTTTTTGCTTCATGAAGAATCCAATTGACACATGCAATTTCTTGGGAACCTCGGCTGGTGTGAAGGAGACCAGGACCCATACATTAGAGTGCAATTAGATCACGTATCAGTGTCCTTTAACTACATATGGAGCGGGTGAGAATGGCACAATGCATGGTGGCAATGAATAAGACATGTGGCACGTCAATGACCACTTGTTTGAAACAAATCTTCTCAATTATGAGTTGGGATCCCTTGGGGGAAAACGATGGAGAAAAAAGAAAGAAAAGCATGGGGTAAAAAGCCCATTTCGCTGTTGTGCAGAATGTTTTAAGTACCAAAGGTGATAACTACCTCATACACCTCCAATTCACAATTAGGTGTATTAAAAAGTGGTAATAACACACAGTATGTTTTTTTAACACTTTTTTGGCATCTTCATAATAACAAACAACAAACATAAAGAATTCCTAATTTAACTCCCCCTCCCCCCTTGTTCTTATGCTTAAGGTAGTCCAGTCTGGCCTTGCTTCGTTTCTGCAACATCTCACCACAATCTGCATTACCTGTTCTTTTACCCCCTCAGAGATCGTCATTCGTGTACTCACAATCCCCCCCTACCCTCCTCCCATTCTCTATTCCCCACTCCTCCTGCAACAAGTGTTTCATGGTGGTTTCAGATCATTAGATTTGAGTAGATCATCCAGCTGTTGGGCCCAATGTATTGTTACCTCTGACCCCTCTGTGACAGCTCCCATCCCCTGTAAGATTGCCAGTTCGGCAATCCCCCATCTGCAGGCATCTGCCAGCCACATTGTTATTGCCGGCCTCTGTGGGTGTTTCCACGGGATGACCATTTGACGTTTAGCCAACAGTAATAGGAAGCGTATCATCTTGTTTCATGTTCTTCCCTCCTGGGAGGTTCTCCCAGATGCATATCTTCGGGTTACACTCCAGATCCATTGTATGTTTTTAACATTACCACCATTCTCGCAGTGTAAGAAATCAAAGGAAAGCACATGGGCAGGTATTTTTGATTGTATTGTTGCACTGCACAACACTATCACAATCTGGAGAGAATGGCTGCCACCAAATGCAAACCATCTGTGGCTGCGACATGTTGAGGAACATTTAACAAATGCCATGTTTGGCAGCTAGCACCTCATTCTGATGATAAGCACACCCATCATTGATTTGATTCAGTAAAATAAAAAGTGAGGCACTTGAATGATTTCTGCATCACTGAATATATGTATTTTGGTCTGATGGCCACAGGAAGCCCCCTGTCGCCACTATTGGGCTGCTTTGTGTATATCAGGCACATAATCGGCCTACTGACATAATAAATCCATTCATTGCACATGCATGCGTGCAGTATATAAGTGTGCATTTTGAACCAACGTTCACCGTGTGAAGCGCAATGCAAACAGACAAAGCACCATGCAGCTCTAGACCAGAGGCTGTTCTCATGTCCCACGGGTGGTATACAAGCTGCCAATTTTGCGATTTATTCGATGTGATACAGTAAATTGCCCGCGTTAGTACAGTAGCTGACATGATATAAGTCATTTATAACACAAATGTTTCTAGGTGCGATTTAGAGTGTCATATTTTGACAAGGAACATAGAATGCTGAGCTCACCGGTTTCATCCGCGTTCCTAGTCACCCGATTGGCTGGCTCCCGCCCCCCCCCCCATCAGGGTGCTAATGGTCAACTGAAATATGAAACATTTTGCCATTAATCGTTGCAATGCTATTGTTGTACTAGTCCTCCTTTCTTTGGGGGAAATGACTCACTACTCACTAAGCATTGTCTATGAAGGCCGAGCCACAGTCCACAAAAAAAAAAAACAGATTAAAGGGACTTGTCTTTCAACAAAGCATGACATATTTTATTTAGAAACATTTTCGTTGAAGTAAACCTTGTTCAAGCACTCTCATACTGTATCTTGAATTTTAAACAATTACTAACGCCGTAACATTTTTTGAATGTATGGGGGACCTCACTATTCCCTAAAATACACACTATACTGTAAGTGGACGTTTCTATTCTCTCTATTTGACTTCAACCAAATACACGACTGTGTTAGCCAGCTCCAATGCCACTTGGATGCTCAGCGTTTAAACGTCAGTGCCATTGTACACGTCCCTCAAACTGGCTTTATTAAATCATTAGTCACTCATCTTTGAATCCGCGCCCCAGTCGGGCCCGTTTAGAGAACTTGGCAAGTCGCCTGACCTGCAACAGAACTGCAAGGGCCGAGCGCCCCTCCTGAGGGTGCTCAGTCGTCATCGCTATTCACGCCGTGAACCCCAGCTTTCCCTGTCAAGAGCACTGATAACCATATTAAACACATGGCGCCTCAGAGGTGTCTGCCTGTGATGTCAAAGGGGTCGTCCCAAGTGGTCTTCTTCCTCGCCCACTGCCTGCAAAGCAGGTGAGCCCGCACATTGAGAGAGTTTCCTGTCGCGTGATATGGCATGGGAATGTCAAACACAGAGTTCTGCTTTTGTGCCCATGAACTACTGAAAAAAAGTTATCTATTTTGATTTAATGTACCCATGGATTGTGTCCTGGAACTTCCTTTCAGGACATAATAGTACATCGACAATGAATGCCGCGGGCCCTCACTGTATTGAAATTAAATCGATTCTTTCTCCGAACACCTTGAGAAAAAACAAAGAGGTTACATCAGAAAATCAAGATAACATTAATGTTATTTTAAATTCGACCATTTATATTGTATCTGGATTTTAATTGTGGATACCTATTAATTACCTACCCTGAAAGTTAGAATACTGAGGCAACCTCAGCGAGTTTGCACTAGTCATGAATTTCTAATGTGTTGTATACATTTATTTTTTTTGCGCTTAGACAATTGAAATAGCAAAATCGCATTCCATATGTATCAAAACACGCATGTCTGTAATCCAACATGTTGTTGAATCTCTGACATTCCACCCTTCAGATAGCTTCCACTCGCTGCAATACATGACTAGCGTCCAACATTTTGCTACCAGGCGGTGTAATCCGATGTGAAATAATACTTCAACATCCGTGTTCAATTGTTGTGAGCCCTGTGCCAAGCAATGACGGGATAGTGAATACTAATCACAATGATGTGTTTGTCCTCGACTTCATTGGGCAAGCTTTTCAGGACCAAGGATTCAACATAAATGTGTATGTTAGGATAACTATCACTGTACCATGACAATTTACAATTTCAAGGTTCATGATTGGTTTATAAAGTCTATTCTATCCAAATAAAGGGAATAATTCCCAAATAATTTTCATAGTGGGTGCCCCTAAAGAATAAAAAAAAATGGCCCTCATTACGAGTTGAACAGTATGCTGGTGGTAAATCGGCTGAAAACAGAATTACCGTTACTGCCACTTGGTCTTGTGGATTTTCTGCGGGATTGCAAATGGTTATAGGGTGGTGGAAATCCACGTTTTTTTAGTCCATACGACTACATGGGGTTTCTGGCAAATCACTGCCAGCAGTAATTCCGGCGGCAGTAATTCCACCATTTTGTGACTGTAAGGTGGCAGATTTACCTCCAGCATTTGCTGGAGGATAATACTCCACCGTATCACTAAACACATAGTACGGCGGTTTGGTAATAACGGAATTACTGCAGCACTATTGCTGTTTTTACCATACCACCATACTTGTAATGAGGCCCAATTTTCCTGAAAAACAGAATTGATCCTAACATATGTTAATAACAGTAAACAATATTTTTATTCAAGGTAATTTATGTTTACATTTCTTAAATTCCATTTTAGGCATCCCTGAGTGTATGCCAGAAACTGCAGTGCACACATGGAAACTAGAGAGATGGGGGAATGGGGGTGATATGCATGAGCGAAGGGGTAAGGAACGTGTAAGCATGAACACATAGATACGCCCACATGTGGGCAGATGCAAGCAAGAGAGATTATCACACTATTCAAATCACTGAACTACTTAAGGCTCTTCTTGTAAGGATATAAATGACATTTAACTTAAACAATTGAAGAATTGTACAATGACCACAAGACCAAATGTAGGTTAGTCACAATTTAAAGCTACACAAGGAAAGCCATCCTGAAAAGATGTAAGTGCTTTCCCCACATTATATTGTGTATCACCCTATGAGCCCCCATATATAAGTAATTGCATGGACATGTGTGTTTTGACATTTTTGTCTTGTAATTGATTGATACCCTTTCAACAGGCAGTGTTCTTGCCACACATTTCTACACTTTATAAAGGATAGTAGGTAAGCTATCAGATGCCTGGGTTTTGGTGGAATCCATGCATATTATAAGTATTGAGTTGGTTGGACACGTATATGAAAAGCCTTTTTTGGGATATGTAGGCTCTTGCAATCAATGTGAATGCAAATGGAAGCCAATGGAGCTTAAAGATCGCTCCAGTGATATGATCATATTAAAAGATGCTAACAATTAGGTGGGTGGTACAATTTGGGGCTGTCAGCAGCCATGCAATTTCCCTCTTAGGTAAGAGCCATAGAAGACTATTGTAATAGACATGTACAGACTTCAGAAGATTCTGGATGGTTTGGATTTTGTAGATCATGTAGAGAGCTGTAAGGATGGTATGTAAAATGTTAGGAGGTGACATTTGGTCACAGTAATGATAAGGTTCCCAGGTTCCTTGGTTCAGATGCTTGTAAAAGCAATGACCTGGGTTTTACTGTAGCTTACAACATTTATTGTCCCAGAGTTGGGGCGGTGTTTGTTCTAAGTCTTTGAGTTCTGGACCGCTGACATGTAGTTTGTGATTCAACTTGATCTCATAGCTGATCTGGCCTCCAGATTTAATCATTTCTGTGTGCCATGGGCATACATGTTGTAGCTGTCATGGAAATAAAAAAGGCATTCTTCACCATGAGTATGTATTGAACAGACATTTTAAAACTATGGGGTAACCTAAAAGTGGCAGATATTATCTTAAACTTGAAATTCCCAAACTACACCCAGGCTGTGCGATTTATCCGGAACTATGAAATTTCAGAGAACCACCTTCAATGCCAAATGTTGTTTTAGTCTATGTTGCAGGCTTGAGTGATCCACAATGTGGCAGGTCACTAACAAATCTTTAAGTATGATGATGTAGGGTGTCTTCTGTCCAGTTCTGAAGGATGTCCTCTCTTCTTTACTGGATCATGGTTTAATTTTTCCACATAGAGGGTATGTTTAACATGAAGTACATTAAAATGTTCTTGCGGTTTATTTACTGACTAGCTTCTCAAAGAGCATGACTTCCAGGGGGGAGAATGAGATCAGTCAATAGTTTGCTAAAACTGTAGGATATTTCACGTGTTTCTACAGAAGGAGAAATATAGTCACTATTTTGAGGTTGAAAAGAAGCACGCCAACAGTGAGAGAGTATGTGGAATTGTCACTTGCAAGGATTTAGACCACCTGACATTTATATTGGTATTAAGTAATATATATATATATATATATATATATATATATATATATATATATATATTCAGTGAAAAACACTTTGTTAAAGGGACGTTATGGTTAAGATGCGCTACTAAAAACCTATGAAATTCAGTGAAAAAACTTTGTTAAAGGGACGTTATGGTTCCAAGTAAAACCGAAAAACCCTTGAAATTCGCCAGTTATGGTAAGCTAAGCAAACATAACTCGCGCCACCACCGTGCACTGCTAAGACTAACACCCAGGACATCAAAGATGACATCACAAAGTCCCTTTAACAAAGTTTTTTTCACTGAATTTCATAGTTTTTTAGTAGCACAACTTAACAATAATGACTTTGACTTTATATACATGTCATATGGAACTGACTAGATCTCTTCTTATGAACTTGATGTCCGCGAACTTATTTAATGTTCGCGGACATGTTCGGAGAACAGTACCACTACCTAAAAACTGTGGGGGGGGGTGGGGTTGTGTTTGATTGTTATATCATAATATAGGAACATTTAACAAATTCAAAAAGCAGCACACAAACACATTATATATAGTAATACATAAGAAATGTAACCCATATATGTAACACACTAACCATTCATTTAAATACAATATGTTCTGAAATGGAATATACCACAAGAAGATAAATCGGCTTCCAACATAACTACCTCACAGACACAACAGAACTGAGAACAAGACCAGACCCACTGAATACATAGGATTTATCTTAACAGAAATAGTAAGTGTACTTCATTTTACTCATATATTTATAAACTTTCTGTATTAGATTAAAAAATATATTATCTTTTTCTTTTTCTCACAGAAATGTCTAGTACTCTGGAATGGCTAGAGGACAATTTCCCACATGAAGAAATGTCACAAGATAGTGAAACTAATGGCAAACACTTTATAATATAAACCATTTATTTATTATTTTTTTTATATGCATTTAACATATATATTATTTTTTTGTACAGAGCATACCAAAATAGAAAAAAACTTCAGAAAACCCTGTTATGGATAACAGTCTTCACAATATAGAAGAAAAAATGGATGTATTGTTGGCTAATTTTAATAATTTCAAAACTTTTGTAGAAAATCATTTCAAAACAAAAACCTCGTACCATTGCCCCACATGTACTTGTCCCTCCTCACCATATTCCAGTCAATTATCCCCAAACCCTCTCCATAATCCAAAACATTTTGATGAGACTTCCATCCCTTCTTCACCTAATACCAATCATGTTGAAACCCCAAATTCTCCTGTTTTTGTTTCTGTTTCTGCCTCACCTTCTCTGTCATAAATTATTAATATATGTTAATTAAAGTTTAATTTTTATATTGTATTGTGAATAGTTTCCGTTTTCTTTTTTAAAAAACAATAAAAGTGGCCGCGGACAGTGCAAGTGTTCTGAAATGTTCGTACATAAACGAAAACGGAGGTGTCCTGAAGAACACCACACCTGTTCGTACTGTTCGCTAGCAAGTTGAAACTGTTCTACGAACACACGTGGTGTCCTGAAATGTTTGTAAAGAAACAGAAATTAAAGTGTTCTAAAGAACACTATATCTGTCCGTAATGTTTGCTATCAACTTAAAACTGTCCTAAGAACACAATTGGTGTCCTGAAATGTTCGTAAATAAACGAAAATGATGTGTCCTGAACAACAGTACAACTGTTCGTAGTGTTCGCTAGCAACATGAAACTGTACTAAGAACACACGCGGTGTCCTGAATTGTTCGTAAACAAACAAAAATTAAAGTGTCCTAAAGAACACTATACCTGTCCGGTACTGTTCGCTAGCAAGTTCAAACTGTTCTAAGAACGCTATTGGTGTCCTGAAATATTCGTACGTAAACGAAAATGGAGGTGTCCTGAAGAACACTATACCTGTTCGTAGTGTTCGCTACCCAATTGAAACTGTTCTAAGAACACAATTGGTGTCCTGAAATGTTCGTACATAAACAAAATTACACGTGTCCTGAAGAACACTATATCTGTCCTTACTGTTCGCTACCAAGTTTAAACTGTTCTAAGAACACACGCGGTGTCCTGAAATGTTCGTTTCACATGTGACGCACTTTTAATTACTTCAGAACACGAACAGTGTCCATAGGACATCAATGCGCATGTGCTAACCAATCTCCGTGCAGTTGGTGTCCTGCGGACAGGCGCTTCCTTCGCGGACTAGTTCGCGAACGGATCATATGACCGCGCCCACGCTCATCGTGTGTCCTGAAATGCGGACACTGTTCGTGTCCCCAAACAATTTAAAAGTACATTTTCAGTTAATCCATAATATTTTTCAATAAAATCTCACCATAGCACAAGTCCCACATAGCAATCTTGAGTTTCTATATACCTTTTGAAACTTTCCGATCCTTTTTTTGTGTTTGATCTGTCCGCGGACAGTGCGCATGTCCGCGAACCGGGCACAAGCACCCCTATAAAAGACCACGCCCAAGAGCTTATTCCCATTGTGTTTCTGGCTATTCTTCAGAACACAGTGATTTTTGCTGCCACCTGCAGACTACACCATCATCGAGATGGCATCCTTGGCTGCTGAACTGCCACTTGGTGCTGCACCTGCTTCAGCACCACCCCCACCCCCTCCACCACCACCACCTCCCCAAGGGCCTGAAGGGGGGGAACAGGAGTGAGGATGCGGAGGAGGAAGAAGAGGATGATGAGAATGAGGTAGAGGAAAACCCTACTACCCGCACTAGGCGTGAGTCTTGGGTGTGGCGGTTATTTACCATTCATGATAATGTTCCTAAGGCTCGTGCGAACCGTGTCACCTGCAATGAGTGCAAAATGATACTCAGTCGCGGGAAGCACGGTAAGTACAGCTTTGGGACCACTACTATGAAGCGACACCTGAGGTCATTTCACTCTGGGGCTATTCGCAGTGTTGTACCTTGTGAAGAATGTAGCAGGTTGATTTCCTCTACTTCATCCTCTGTTTCTGATCCTGTCACCACAAGGACCACCTCTGTGGGACAGCGTCTTTCTCAAGCTGCCTCACAGGCCATACAGAATGCTGATGACACTTACCTTTCGAGGGTCACAGTTGTTTGTATGTACTGTGACACAGTACTCTGCAGGGGGGAACGACTTCGGAGTGCTTTTGAGACTATCGTCTCAGAGCATGAGAAGACCTGCTCACTACCCAAATAAAACCCACTCTACATCTTCATCTCTCAGCTCGCCCTTTCTTATCCCTGTGGTTGGTGTCCCCCCCTTTACCCTCCTTTACCCTCCTCTCCTAGTGTGTCGTGTCTGAAAAACCAAATAAAAATACAAAATTACAAAAATCAAAAAAAAATAAGGCTCTTTTCAGAGCCGCCTTTCCCAGTTAAAAAATAGAAGTGAAAATAAATGAAGCAGGGCTCTTTGTATTTTTTAGAAGTCCGCGGACAGTTCGCGAACATTAAAAAAATTGGGTTGCTACTCCATCACAAACATTGTAATTTTCTCTGGAAAGAAGTGGTGGCTCTGAAAAGAGCCTTTGGGTGGTGTTTGTAAGTCAAAAATTGTAACTGCTTAACATCTACTTCAAAATCGTTGTTGTAATTCCAGAAAAGGTCGCAATGCATTTTGTACATTTCTCAGAAAAATCTGATTGCCAGCATAAGTAAGATGGACTCCATCTCTGCGAAAAATGTATGTACTACAAAACATAATATTTTCATTGTGAAAAGAAGACATGCCAAAATCTCTTAGAAAGGCACAAACAGCCTTATTAACATTGCGCCTTGCTTTTTCCATTTGTCGACCAAATGAAGAAGAACAAAGCCACATTTGTCTCTGCGTAATCCGTGAAACTATCACTTGAGAATTAGGAAACATGTCCATAACCTTCCTAAGTCCTTCTTTCATAGCAAATTGCAAAAAAATTCCAATCACATGTCCTAAACTGTTCCCTCCACAATGAATTACAATTATGTCTGGATGTTGCTCTGTCTCCAAAGTAGCACAGAGAGGTAGCAAGTGCAACCACTTCATTCCACGTACTCCATGCCAGTGTACTTCCACATGTGGGAATCCAAGATCTACAGCTACTCCACAGCTTTCTGCATGCACCTTCAACCAATGTATCTACGAATCTCCTAAAATCCAAACAATCTGTTTTCTGAAACACACAGCCATAGCTATCTTTTGTTCTCTCATAAAAAAGAGTATCTGAGAAAATCTCTCCTGGCACAAAACACCCACCAAACTTTCCTGACCAATCCCTTTCAGTGCTTATTCTCATTTGCATGACTTCTGAACCCAAAAATCCCCAGGGGTAACTCCCGATGTCCGCGAACTACCGCCATGTCCGCGAACATATCGTACATGAACAGCCCTTCTACCATTTCCACTACAGTCTCTCTGCCATTCCCTCATTGGATGTACCTCAAAAATCACATGACCATGCACCAATCACATTCAATACCTCTACATCTAACTGCATCATCATAGATCAGCACTGCAAATTTACTCTGAATCTCTCTGAGTACAAGTGTCATATCATTGGCAAGCAGCATCTACCAGAAATACTGTATAAGTCTTCAAGATTTCTACTTGCAGCTCCATGCATATCCATATGCATGAACACAAACTTCAGGTATGCATATTTTCTGTATAGTAGATGAACACATTTTCAAACAGACTTTTACCTTGTAAAATCTGTAAAATGAATTTACTGTACTTTTTTCAATTTCCTAAAATCAACTATCACTTATAAACCTTTATACTATTTACTTTCTTTATACACACACACTCAAATCATGTTAAACTAACATTGTTTAAATGAAATATGTAGACTACATATATTCAAACAAAATTGCATGCAAACACAATCTATGTTTAAACATTTATAAAAATACTTATACAATTTCATATTTTTTGTTTTTATTTATTTATTTACTTAATTACTTTGAATTAGACATGACATTGAGGCGCTATTACCCAGAACAGTTTACTTACAGAAATAGTGGTATTCACTAATATATTATAAATTTCACAAGACATAGTAAAGATATTTTTTTTTTGCTACAGTTAGTCATTCAATACAATTTGTTCATTAAGAACATATCATATGTACTGAACTGATGCAATGTATCTTATGTAAATAAATTAGTTTAATGGTTTTACAGAAGGCACTGAGGATTTCAATTAAAAAAATCAATATCTAAATTAAAACAGTGCTATATACAAACAAAGTTACTAATTTGAAGCTTTTACAATTGCAGTGAAGACCAGTTTCCTGAAAAGAAGCAGCCGAATTCAAAGAAGAAAGAAATACTAAGAAGTTACCTGTTAATTTTAAAAAAAAGTAAGTAAAATATCACCATAATATTTGTATTATTAATCAAATATACTATAACGTTAATACGAGCTATTTCGGTTTCTAAAAATAGAGATTTTGTACCATTTTGTCCAAAAATGTCCATGTCTTAAACAGCGATTTACAGCCAGAATGGCCCACACATTTCTATTTTTGGACACACAAATTACCCAACTGAACCACTACAATTTTCATATTATAGATCAAACAACTGTTTTAATTGTATACATTAGATTTAATATTTGTGCTTTTCCACACCACTAGCTTACTTTTTTTTGTCATCTGAACCCCAGTTTAGTAACACATAAATTCAAGAATACATATCCCTACTAGTTTTAGTTCCCAATGCACAATCACACACCATTACATACATCTTTATCATCTTACTCAAACACTCATGCACACAGCACACATACATTCCAGAACACCCCAACCCATATCTTCTTTATTTTTTTCAACAGACCCTAAAGAATGCCTACCAAAAGTCAAGTCCGTAGAAAGCAACGCAAAAGTAGAGCAAATGAAAATAAAGGTGTCCAACATAAGCATCCATCTCTAGCAGAATTTGTAAAAAAAGTTGAAACAAAACAGCTAATACAATCATTTAGTGAAACACAAGAAGTTTCAAGTACAACAACTTCGCTTCCTCTATCAAAATGTAAAACAAACCAAAAAACAATTAACAGAAAATCAGCTATCAGTACAGATAAATCTACTTCTTCAAATTTTAATATAGTGCAAAGTAAGCATACCAAGAAAAGTATTTTAGCCAAAATATACTGTCACAAAGTCCTTAAAAATCTTATAAAAATAGGTGAGAAATCACGTTCAAAGCTTAAAACCTATCGTAGGAAATTAATCTTAGAAGCATTGATGGACAGTGCAATTCTTCTCAAAAGAAATGTATTTATTTTACTGTTAAACAAAATGAAACCACTAACAAAACTAATGACTAAATTACAAAAAAGACTTCTCAATAAGCGAAATATCAACAGAAAGAACTTCTTAAGTATCAGCGGAGGTGAATGGAATCACACTACAAGCACATAACCATATTTTAATGAAGAAGCGTACAAACAAAAGCAAAAAAATACAATTGCCATACATATCAGTGGTCGAGGTTATGAAAAAGTGAATAATACCATAATGTAACAAGAAGTACTTCTTACAAAAATATGCCCTGAAAACTTAGAATTACCCCTCCATTCAACTGAATCAGAACGTCTAGTGTACAAATGGCCATGCACGTCAATGTGTAACATTCCCAAACAATGTTTCAAATCTTTACGCCAATTCCTCAATAAATATTTAAAAAGCAAAGACAAAATCAAAATTAAATTACTGCAAAATATAGATACCTGTCCAGTGCGCAAGTACACAGGACTACATTGGCCTTCATTACAGGACCTACTTGTAAAACCACTTTCCATGATATCAAAAACATATCAACACATCATTCAACTATAAGAAATCTAGTCTATAAACTGTACTCTGCTAAAAGCCCTGCTTTAGCACTAGCAAAGTTAAATAACATCCTTCTACATGGTACAGCAAAAGACCTACTTGAAGAAATTCACTATATCCAGAAAAAATATATCGAAGTGAAAACCATTTACAGAATGAAATAGCTTTAAACCAATTAGGCAACAATTCTACACATGGCAACCTTTTGCTAAACACATACAAAAAAGAAATACTAAAATTTAAAAGTACATCAGCTGAAGTACCAAACCATGTATGTGTATGTTGCCGTAGAATTTTTTA
Organism: Ambystoma mexicanum; assembly: GCF_040938575.1. Lineage (NCBI taxonomy): Eukaryota > Metazoa > Chordata > Amphibia > Caudata > Ambystomatidae > Ambystoma > Ambystoma mexicanum. The sequence goes on from NC_090921.1 coordinate 919,076,924, forward strand.
TAAAAGTAACACAAAAAATGTGGACCTATCATACAAAATAGAAGACAATGAAGATTCTAAATGGTTTGAATTAGCTCTCTACCTTGTAGCAGAAAACAAATATGAAAAATCTGAGCCCTTAATACTTTGCAGTTATTGCACTACAAAACTTTACAACAACCAAACTCCTTCACGTTCTATCACAAATAATTTGGAATTATACCCAGTACCAAAACCCCTACAACAACTTAATTTATATGAGAGCATCATAATTCAAACAGTACACCCATTTCAAGCAATAATACGCCTTCAACCAAAAACAGCAAAATTACCTCCCTCTGAATTGGTAAAAGGCATTCGTGGAAAAGTAGTTTATTTACCATTAAATCTAAAAGAAAATGTGCATACTCTAGGAGTGTAACATCCAATGCAGCAATCTTCAATTATATTAGTAAATGGAGTACCTACAAGAGACAAAAAAATATGGCAACAGCTGGTAGATTTACATAAAGTTAGACAAGCCTTCCAATATCTTAAAGAGAATAATGAATATTACAAAGAAATTAATATTGAAGAAAACTTGAAAGATACAACTGAAATAATTCAAGAAACACAAGAAGCTGGTCAATTTGAGCTACTAGATCCTGCTACAATATCAAATACTTTAGACCATTATACAATTCATCCTTTGCACTGTAATGACACCGTACAAGATGTACTGGAAACTTACCAAATGCGTCAAACAAAAGGATCACCAATCACTATATGGGAAAAAAGTATAGAAGCACGTGCCTTTCCTCTACTCTTTCCTACTGGCAAAGGAGGAAGGTATGATGATAGACCTATTCAAATATCAGCTTCAGAATACCGCTCATTACGGATGTATTCTGAAGATCCCAGATTTAGACAAAATGTGGAATACATATTCCACCTACTCTTTGAAAGTGAACTGGCAACTTTATGTTACGGAGTTGCACACATATTAAAATCAGGATGACACTTTCAAAATATGACAGCTACACAATTATTAGAGAAAGTGCAACAAAAGGATGAGGTTTTACAATCAAATATTACAAATCTATTAGCAAATATGCGT